>NC_142444.1:4387500-5012500 GCF_059453495.1 Arachis ipaensis | reverse complement strand
GGTATAGTGATGGCAGCCCGTCGACCTCGAGTAACATTACGTGGTACAAAGGTGAGCTTGGTTTGTTTTCGAAAACTACATGTTTAAATTTTTTTTTTTTAATAATGTATTGCATCTTTTACATGGCTTTATTTGCAGTTTTCACTGCCTCTACCCAAAGGCGGCAGGGATGCAGTCACAAAGAACCTGATTCTCCGCGAAGATCAGCTTCCTCAACGGGTACTTTATCCTAAAACAAAGAAGGCTAACAAGAAGGTAGTTAATCTATACGTGCTGAAACTACTTATATAGCTGCTGAGTCCGTTTCCAATTGAATTTGCTGCATCTTCCTGTCGTCCTTCCCATTCGGAGACTTACCTTCATACTAACCATAGCTACTTTAATTTATTTATTTTTTTCTTTTTTCTTCACAGGATGATGACATTTTCGCATCAGGCAGTGTCTTCACCCACCACACTGATAAGCGAGCTCCTTTCCAGCCTCCCATAAGGAAAGCATTAGCAGTTTTTAGTGGCAGGAGAAATCCCAATGACAATCACTACTCCGGTTCTAGACACAAGTAGTGGATATGTCTAAATTTTTTTTGGCTATTCTCTCCACCACAATTTTGTTTCACTTCTTTGTTTTGTGGAGTTAACATGGAAAGTTTGTTTAGTTATAAAATAATGATTAAGGGTTTGATGTTGTGTCCAGATCCCTTGATTACCCCTCTTATGATTGTGTTATGTGTGGATACAGCTGAAGAACTATTAACGTATAAAAACTAAAGTTTTTCCCTTCATTTCTTCCATATGTATATGATTCAAGCGTATTAAAAACTTAGGAATTAGGATGTTTTACAAAACTTAAAGTTGTCTTATCCGGTAAAGATGTGGTTGTGCACTTTCCCACCATAAAAAATAGATATTTTTGTCATTTACAACCGTAAATTATTTTTTATTCCGAAGGTACACACCCACATAAGTAAAAGACCAAAAAGTAGTTGTGTTATAAATCCATGTACTTTGGATAAACATGTTTTTGTTTCTTATCTTTGATTATGACTTCATTGGATTTTCCTATCTTTGGATTCAGATTCTTAAATACTGCCAAGCAGAAGTTTCACCACAACGACCAATTGACATTTCATCTACTATTCTATTGTAAATTTTTTCTTTAACTTGTAATTTTATAGATTTTTGAATTTTTTTAATTTGTCTCTCTTAATTCAATGACTTTCACTAGCATTACTTTCTAACTAATATTAATAATAAATTTAATAAATAACCTCCATTAGCATTATCTTCTAAACAGTGAATTTAATATTATTATTACGTTATTTTTTAAGAAAAAGTTATCATCAATTTTGTTTAAAATATTATTTTATTTATATATATTTTATGTTATAGATAAAATAGTTTATATATTATATTCTTTTAATAAATTTTTCAAATAACCTATATATTATATTATTCCTTGGATTTGTTTTAATTTGCATAATTTTATTTTCTTTAACTTATATAAATGATTGTAGAATTTTATTTGACGATAAAAAAATATTTTTAGTGAAATAGAATTTACATGAATAAAATTTTATTTGAGTGTTAAGATATTATTTTTGTATTTATATGTTCATTTTTTTAGTTAAAATAAATCTAATTTATTTATCAAATCAAATAGGAAAAAAGTTGATTCTCTTTTTTATACTTTATCAAAAAGTTCAACTTAAGACTGCTAAACATAGAAAAATGTTGGAGCTTAAATTCTGATTTTCTTAAAAAAAAAAGGATTATTATATTTGTTTTTTTATTTTGGGTCTGAACTTTATTATATTTAGTTTAATTAAAAAAAAATAGATATCGAGGCTGAAGTGTCAGTTTTTTTACGCTAACACTGCATATTGGGCTTCAATTCGACACCAAATATTGGGCTTATATTGTAAGCGTTAGAATCGGACTTAAAATAAACCCTATTGGACAGAAATTACATATGACCCTTCATATTTAAAAGATTACTGAAAAACATACTAAATTCAGCATTCATCATCACTAAATTTAGAAAAGAAAAAAAAAAAGTCAAACATCTTGACTTACACTGATAATGCTATTGTTTCAAACAAGAATTTCTAACTAAAGTAGTCTTGCCGTGTTGATATGGAAGACACTAAGACATTCTTGTAGGTTCAGACGAATGCTTATATATTTTAAAGTTTAGGATTTAAATAACATTTTCACAATTAATTCTGATTTTTTTTTTGTAATTTCTTAATCCCCTATGGCAACACCTAATGCAATGGCCTTCCATCTAAGATTAGGGTAGCTTCTCCAAAGGAACATGCACTTGATGGCCATGAGGAAAATGGGAGAGCCGGATAAGGCGGCCGGAAGAATCCGGGAAGCGGCGACGCTGGTGTCGCCTCATTCGATCCCATTATAGTTTCATTGAGCTCTTCTTCCACATTGCTAAGTTGTGAGTTCTTAGAAGGTTGAAGTAATACTTGTTCTTCTTTTAGTGAAGCCGAATTTGAAGCCTAATACATCAAAGAAATAATGTTTTCAACAATGAGCTTATAGCTCAAGAAATTATCGTAACTCATAAGTAGTATAAAGAATTAGTCTTACATCGGAAAAATCTAGAAAAAAGTGAAGGTATTATAATCAAAGACTAACCATATTTGGGAACATGTCGAAAAGGCTTGATCGTCGTTTTCGCGGTGTGGCGTTGCTCTGCCGGAGCCGGATGAAGTACTTCTGAGCATGACTTGCTACTTGAGTTGGAGTTCTTGATACAACGAAATTTCGCGATATTCCACGCCAGTCTCCTTTTCCTAATTTCTCCAACCCAATTAAGAACAATCGATGTTCTTCTTGGCTCCATGGAATCCCTAAAATATAGTATTTTAATCAACATGTAATTAACTACATTCTCTCTAGTCTCTACCTCCTTCACCTAGCAAGAGAGGACACTTAATTTGTTTTTTTTTTTTTTTAATCACATGCAGACTGCAGATATTTTATGTGAAATTTATAATAAAAAATATTTAAATAAATTAATATATTTAATTAAATTATTATCTAATAATTCTTTTAAATTTAAAATATATAGATTACAACAATGTTAATAATCTAATACAATTATTACTTAAAATAAACATTAATTATTTATTGACGTGTTTATATAAATTTTAAAATAAATAGTTTTATGACATTTAATCAAAGTCTAAAATATAAATATTGACATAAATTAATTTTAATATTTTTATGCGTATATTTATTATATAATGTCACATTAATAAAAATAAAAATAATAATATGTAAATTAGTATCAAAATTAAATTCTAAAAAATATACAAAATTTTAATCTTCAAGTAGCTTAAATTTGGCGGTTACAAACCTTTGTTTATGGAAGGAGGAGGATGGTGGCAGTTGATGGTGGCGGCAGGGGTTGATGGGTCATTATCCAACACGTAACCGTCAGAGGAGTAGTGTGAGAAAGGAGAGTTATGATTAGGTGATGCGGCGGAGCATGATCCTGATCCGTGGGTCATGGACAGGGGGACCCCAAAGAGCTTCACTGTAGTAACGGTGGTGCGAGACGCAGAGGAGTAGTAAGGGCATGTTCTGGAGTTGTGACCATTTTTGCTGCACCCGGAGCACCTCCGATTCATGATTGTCATGCCAATGTGATGTGAAATTATTGAATGAATCACTTGTAGCTACCTACCCTCATCAATAATGTAGCAACAAAATATATGGTGTATTTAATTATATTATTTTGGATTTGTAATTGCTTAATAAAAAGTAGCTATGGAGTCAAAGCTTGTTTGCATGTGATGATGATGTGTATAATTTGTAGTTAGATCGGAAAATGTGATGCATGTGTTGTATTGTGGGGAGAGACTAGAAATGACAGAGACAGAATATATGTCTATATATAGACAACACAATAAGGTACTATGTTGTGGATATGGATAATGTATATGGATTTGGATATATATAGACCTTGATTTAGAGGATAAAGCTTGTCTCTAACCCCACTTTTTCAGGAATAATTACAAAAAAGTAAAAGATTATTATTAACTACTCTTTTTCTTATCACAATCGTAGGAATGACAAATAGGTTAAAATTCGTTAAGTCAGTTCGTGTAACTCGTTAAATAAGATAGATTAGATTAAAAATTCGAAATTACAATAATAAAAAATTGGTCTAACTCATTCCACTTAATTCATAAATTTTGACGGATTTTAACGGGACTGAACAGGTTTATCCAAAAGGTTTAAGGTAATAATGTGTGTGTTTAAGACTTTAAGTTCAATCTGGGTAAACAGTTTAACTAAGCTCATTTTGATAAAATAGCTTAAATAATAAATGACTATATTAAAAGTAGGGGTAAAAAAAGGTCACACGGCCTGTCAGGAGTCTGTAGCCTGGCCTGTGTTTGGCCTGGTCTGTTATAAAAGCCTTATTATATTAATAGGCCAGGTCCAGACTTACTAATTAGCCTGACTTGGCCTGTCAGGCCTATCGGGATCTTTTAATACATAATTATATATATAAATAATTTTTTTATTATTAATAAAATTATGAGATATTTTAAATTTATTATATTTAATTATAAATAATTTTGTATATTTTAAATACTTTAAAGTTTAAAAATTTTTATAAATATTAAATATGACATTTTACATATAAATATGTTTATTAAAAAATATTTTTTTAAATAATATTTTTATTTTTGTAAAAAAAAAAAATAGCAGGCCTTTTAACAGGTTTCAGGTCAGGCCAGACTAAATAACAGGCTAGGCTCAGGCCAATCAACTACATGACAGGCCAGGCCTGTTAAGAGCAAAACCTGACCTGGTCTAGCCTGTTTCCACCCCTAATTAAAAGTAACTTATGAATAAGTTATTTTGTATTTCGGTTTTAAGCTCTAAAAGTGCTTATTTTATAGAAATATAATAAAAAATAGTAGTATTATGAGAGCTTTTTTTTTAACTTCTCTATAAGCTCCTAAATAATTTTTTAGAAAATTACAATTTAATTTTAAAAATTATACCAGACATTAATACTACTACTTTTTATAAGTCATAAACTAAAAAAAATTACTTTTAAAACTTTCCAAACGAAGCTTAAGATTTCCTACACAATTGTATGTTTAAGGCAATTTAATTTTAAAAAGAAAATTCCACTCGCCTCTCCCGTGAGATGCTAAAATGACACTCCCCTCCCCTCTATTTTATAAATGTATATTCTCCTCTCTTCTAAATTTTAAAAAACCTCATCTTTAATCCATTTTAAATTTTTTGTGTTAACTAATATTAACTTTATTCATTTTTTAAGAAAAAATAAATTATTTTTTGAAAAAATACCCATTAGCAAAAATTTTATTTTTTATCATTAAATCTTGCTTATCAAAATACCCTTTTAATAAATTTTTTTATTGATTAAATGTATTTTTATTAAAATACTTTTAAAAAATGAATAATTAAATTATTTTTTCTAAAATACCTACCCTTCAATAATTTTTAATTATTAAATTGTGATTTTACCAAAATTTTTTTTAATAATTATTTTATATTTTACTATTAATTTTTTTATATCAATATATATTATTTTAACATTAAATAAAAAATTTTACCACTGTTAATATATATAACAATTAATATATATTAATATTGAAAAATAATCTTACTAAAATTTTTTATTTAATGTTAAAATAATATATATAGATATCAAAAAATTAATAGTAAAATATAAAAAAATTGTTAACGAAAATTTTGGTAAAATTATAATTTAATAATTAAAAAATTATTGAAGGGTATTTTAGAAAAAAAATTATATAATTATTAAATATTTTAAAAAATACAATTTAATCAATAAAAAAATAATTTATTAAAGGATATTTTGGTAAGTAAAATTTAATGATAAAAAATAAAATTTTTACTAATGGGTATTTTTTTAAAAAATAATTTATTTTTTCTTAAAAATTGGATAAAGTTAACATTAGTTAACACAAAAAGTTTAAAATGGATTAAAGAAAAGGTTTTTTAAAAGTTAGAAGGGAGGAGAATGTACATTTATAAAATAGAAGGAGGGGAGTGTCATTTTAGTATCTCGCAGAAGAGGAAAGTGTAATTTTTTCTTTTAAAAATTGTACTAAACATTAATACTACTACTTTTTATAAGTTATAAACTCAAAAAAATTACTTTTAAAACTTTCCAAACGAAGTTTAAGATTTCCTACACAATTGTATGGTTAAGGTTTCCTTATTTTTGTTAGTATAATGGAATTATACAAACATTTAATAATGTGTATCTCACATTAATATTAGAATAATATTTGAAATGTAAGAAAATAAAATTAAATAGTTTAAAATTATTTTATTATTTTATAATTTTTAATTATTATTTATTTTGTTTTGTATTATGTAATTATATGCTATAATAATTAAATAATGTTCTATATAATAAATATGTGATTATAAATATTATATATAAAAAATTATAAATATAAAATAAAATAAAATAAAATAGGCTTGTAAGCTTGAACTATTAAAAAAAGTTATTTAGGATCTCTACATAGACTGGGCATTATTAGTCACGGTGATAATTTGTGCGTTTTATGTAAAAAAGATGTTGAACATATTCACTATTTATTTTTTGGTTAAGTTTACCTAGCAGGTGTGCTGTGAATGGCTTTCTGAACTTGGGAGGCTGTGGACTGTCCCAAGATCACTGAAAGAACACTTTGAGAGTTGAACAGGTGTCAGTAGTAGGAAGGAGGAGCACAACAAGTAGCACATAGACTTCTTTGCAATTATATGGAATGTATGGCTTGAGAGGAACGGACGGATATTTAATAACAAGGAAGCCAATGTACAACAGGTGTTTTACAAATCCTTGACCAGTTATAGAGAGTAGAGTTGTGTGAATCCCTTTTGTTATTGATGGCAATGCCGAAGATAGCAATAGAGATTGTATTCAAGTTACTTTTTTACTTTGTAGCTCGAATATTTTGTTTATGTCGTTCCACTTTATTGTGTTGAGCTCGTTTGTTCAAAAAAATATATATATATATTTAGGATCTCTATCATTACCGTTAATAGTGTTGTAAACTTGTAACATATAATCATGCATAAATCCTATTATAACTAGTAGAAGTTTGGAAGTGCCATGCATCGGATTCGATTTTAAGGATAGTGTATGTAACAAATTTTGTGATTAATTTTTACACACTAAAAAGTAAAATTTATTGAAATTAGAGGTTAACCGTATAAAATAAATAAATATAAATATCAAGTAGTGTTGTTATTTATCTATTTATCTACGTAAACATTATTTATTAGGGTAAAAAACACAAATAAACCATGGAAGGAAAGTTGTTACATGAACAAGCTAAATTGAAGATTGATTTACGAATGAGTCAAAGCATACTTATATGTAATTCGAACCTATTTGGTTCGAACTACACTTGCATATAAATCGAACCTATTTGGTTCGAACTACACACACATAATTCGAACCTAATTGGTTTGAATTACACACGAATTGGTGCCATCACATAACTCGAACCTAATTGGTTCGAATTACTCATGATTAAGTGCCACCACAAATTCGAACCTAATTGGTTCGAATTACGAACAATTGGGCTATATAAGGAGTTCGAATCAAGCAAATTCGAACCACTTCTCATTTTCCAGACCCCACCAAATCTCAGAGAAAACGACCCAGATTCGATCCGAGAAATAGTAGAACTGAAGACTCAGCTGATGGGGGACGATCCTGCAAGGCTGTACCGGTTGGACGGGGTTGCTCATATAGTCGGGGTCATCAACGATGAGGTTAGTACATAGAAAACTTTGTGCACACGGTTTATTTGAGTTAGTGGTTTTGCATGTGGTTTTAGTGGCAGTTTATGTTAGTGGTTTATCGTGGTGGTATTGCAAATGGTTTATATTAGAGGTTTTGCATGCGGTTTAGTTGGTGGTTTTTGGTAAGTGATTTTTTGTAAGTGGTTTTATATGCGCTTCTGTTAATGGTTTATGTAAGTGGTTTATGTTAGGTGGTATTGTTAGTGGTTTATTGTAGTGGTATTGCAAATGGTTTATTTTAGTGGTTTTGTATGCGGTTTAGTTGGTGGTTTAGGGTAAGTGATTTTTTGTACGTGGTTTTATATGCGGTTGTGTTGATGGTTTATGTAAGTGGTTTATGTTAGTGGTTTTATATGCGGTTGTGTTGATGGTTTATGTAAGTGGTTTATTGTGTTAGTTTTTTTTTTTGTTACCAGTATTGTATGTGGTTCTAATAATGCGGTCCATTTAATGCGCAGCCACAGCGATGCATCAGGAGCATGCGGCGGCAACAAGGCATGCCACTCGATGAACGTTATGTTCCCTACTTGCAGATGGCCGGGTTATACCATATGGCTAGGCTGAACGATAGATGGTTCCGGTTAGATGAGCCCCTTGTCAGCGCCTTCGTCGAGCGGTGGCGTCCTGAGACACACACCTTCCATATGCCATTCGGAGAGTGCACGATCATGCTTCAGGACGTGGCGTACCAGTTGGGGTTGGCAGTGGACGGGCGTTATGTCAGCGGTTGCCTTACAGAGTTCCATTTGTATATCGAGGGTGGACGTCCAGCTTTGGTGTGGTTCGAGGAGTTGCTTGGAGTGATTCCTCCTACGAGCCAGGTTTAGAAGTTCGCAGTAAACTGCACCTGGTTCCAGGAGACTTTCGGAGAGTGCCCCGAGGGAGCCGATGAGGAGACTGTGCAGCGCTTTGCTCGTGCCTATATCATGATGTTGTTGGGCACTCAGCTGTTTGCCGACAAGTCCGGCAACCGCATTAACATCAGATGGCTTCCCTACGTAGCTAGGCTTGAGGAAATGGGTTCCTACAGTTGGGGTCTGCAGTATTGGCATGGTTGTACTGGTGCATGTGCCGAGTGGCAAACAGACATGTGGTGAAGTTAGCGGGCCCACTTCAGCTACTTCAGTCCTGGATCTTCTGGCGCTTTCCCAAGTTTAGGCCTGTTGGGTATGATACGTGCAGCTGGCCTTTGGCATCGAGGTACGGTACTCAGGCTTTTCTATTTCAAGTTAAAATAGCTGATGTTCATGTACGCTTGTACTGTATTACAAATCTGTCATACTTCTGATTAAACATAACACCCATGTGCGCTGCAGGTGGTCAGGTTACAGCCCTTCCTACAGTGAGAATGGTTCTAGAGTGCAGAGCACGAGACTGAAATAGACATGTTACAGCCCAAGGATGTGAGTGTTGTTCCGGTTACTTTTATTTGAATAACTAGACATCAGATGTTTCTGTAGAGGGAGTTGGCGTGACAACATAGCTATTTTTTTGTGCAGTTTATCTGGATGCTGTATAGCTCCCCCGAGGTACTTCAGGTTGTGCATCCAGAGGCGTTGGAGCCTCGACACATGGCAGTGTGGCGGTCCGTCATGTCGCTGATATACTTTGCCGTGGTAGAGTGGCATCAGGTAGATAGGGTTCTACCGCAGTTCGGTGGTGTGCAGCCCCTCCCGCGTCCCGCCCTTAACATTGACTTTCTAATGTCGAAGGACGGGAGAGGCGGTGATCGTTGGTTCCCGTCTGCTTTACAGCATTGGCATATTCTTTGGGAGACCCGTGCGGACCACGTCCTCCGGTTCGATGTTGTTGCCGACCCTGGACCTTCGCATGCCTACCTAGACTGGTGGAGTCAGCATGGAAAGAGGTTCTTGTCACCCGAGTTTTATCTGGGGGATCCGAGGGGCGTTCCTATTCCTGTCGAGGCATCACAGAGGGGTCCTGGGCGAGTTCCTGACATGGATCGAGTCGACGACGTCTCTGATAGGCGTCGGGTTGAGAGGAGAGCTCGTGTCGGGACACGACGGAGCCAGCGTGAGTGGAGGTGGCTAGAGCAGGCTATCGGGGAGGCTGATGAGGCAGGTAGGGGTGGTGGTCGAGGACGAGGGCGTGGAGGCAGACGGAGGGCTCCCGTTGCGGGCCACGACGATGGTGATCTTCGTGACGTGGACGGTGGGGGAAGGGGTGCAGTCGGGGTTGTTAGTCCCCATCATGGCGGCCTTGGTGGAGAGGGGTACGCCACCGGAGATCCCACTGCCCATGGTGAGGCTGGACTTGGGGAGGGGCCGCTAGGAGATTACTTCGTTGGAGTTCCCCCTGCCGACCACACACTTCAGCAGAGTACGCCATGGGTGAGTCCGGGCAGCACGTTTTCAGACTTCCTTGCCGGTGTTGGGTTTGATGGGGATTTTGGTGGATCCCCCTTCTTAGATGAGATCAGTGCCATCATGCATGATGATGAGGCTGCCCGTGGGCGGAGTCAGACGACGGGGACACAAGCACCGTTACATGTCAATCTAAATGAGCCGCCCTCCGTGCCTCTTCCTGAGTATTTCGCTTTGGGTGGTACCCCAGCTTCGGCAGATACAGTTGTCAGGCCGTCCTCATCCCGACCGGTGCATGTCCAGCCTGGGACGCCTGCACAGCCAGCCCCGCAGGACAAGGACGAGGACGACGAGATCGAGGATGAGGAGCCGCTTATCCGGAGAGGTCAGAGGACACGGGCTCCACGTCGTTGCTTCACGGGGTCGCACCTGTTTAGATGATTTCTGTGCCGAGTTGTATGTTACCTATCTTCGTCTATGTATTTTGTTATTAGTGTTACTTCGTATCCACCTTTAGATGTATGTGTGTGTTACTCTGAAAACATCTGTACTTTGCATTTTGATGTTATTTAATTTCCGCATCATGTCTTAATTAATTTAATTCGTAGACTAATTTATTCCCATGTGTGTTCAACAGACATTTCGTTTAAAACTCTTTAAACGAAATATATTCATCAATTACGATCCCATGCACGTAACATATTCAAGTATGTTCCTTAGTAATTCGAACCATCTTGGTTTGATTTATAATTAGTGAAATTCGAACCAATTATGTTTGAATTATGTGTGTGTAGTTCGAACCAAATAGGTTCGATTTATATGCAAATGTAGTTCGAACCAAATAGGTTCGAATTACATATAAGTATGCTTTGGCTCATTCGTGAATCAATCTTCAATTTGACTTATTCATGTAACAACTTTCCTCCCATAGTTTATTTGTGTTTTTTACCATGTTTATTATCTCAAGGCAACAAAGTTTCTTACGCTAACCCTTCCTTTTTTTTTCCTTTTTGATTTATTTATTTATAAAACTCAAATCTAGAATCTTCATTAAGCCGTTGGCTACAAGGTAGAGAAAATCGATATTTTATGTGAAATCGAAAAAATAAATAAAAAATGTAAAACGTAAAATCTTAACAAGATTTAAATCGTAAAATCGTCAGACTTAGTACAAATTTCGTAAAATCGATAAACTCATTTAAAATCGTAATATCAGAAGATTTTAAGAGTTAAATCGAGATTCTAGCTACTATGGCTATGTGCCTGTAATTTTGTATACTTATTATTTCCTCTTAAATAAGATTTTGAGTTAGTTAACTTGAACAAAATTAATTATAGTAAATTCCATGTATTATCATAAAGATTATCTCTAAAATTTATGTGATGGTGAGTGGCGCTCACGAAAAAATTTGGATCTTTTAAATTTTAAATTTTATTTAAAAAAAATATAATTTTTTATTATTTATTTTATAAATAGGATAAAAAAATATGAAAAAAAATTATTTAAAAATAAAAAATTGCATTTATCTTCTACAATAAAAATTTAAAATTTAGATAATCTAACACATCAAATGAGTTGGTCTAATAATTTATTGACCTAACTATCGTCTTATAATTTAAATGACATACTCTTTTCATATTCACTAAAAGATGGTATATTCGAGCCTCACTCATATTTTTTTTTTGTAAAAAAAAAAAACCTACTTCTTGACCTAATCTAGAAGGAATATTTCTTTTCAGTCATCACTCATCATATTAATTCCTTTGTTTAGTATATATCCTATTTCGTCATTTCCTCTCAGTGTTACATCTCGTCTTATGTCTGTTTGACACTTTGACTATTAGCTTCACCAATCTTATGTATTATTAACGTGCTTATCTTTGTGGCGAGAAAAATATGCTTATTTTGGATTCGTTTGTATTGGTTTTTAAAAATAATATTTATTTTTCTAAAATTTCTTTTTAATATAATAGGTCAAAGTTATTTTATATTTAAATAACTTTTAAAAAAATTTTAAATATTTTAAATATTTTTTATTTTTTTTAAAATAAGATATTATTAACTTTTAAAAAAAATTAAATAATTTGTTTTTAATAAAAGTGTTTTTTTTTTTTAAATTATTCAAATAAATTTAAAATTAAATAAAAATATTTTATTAAAAAAAAACTTGTTTAACTTAAGAAAACAAATTCAAACCAATAAGACAATACTTAATTAATAGTTGCTGAAGAGGTGCTTATGTTTATGTTTGGTAAATAAAATCTAAACCGATCAAACCCTGAATCACCAAATACTTGGAGACTATCTAGTATCTAGAGTCTAGACACCCCACTATTTTAATTAAAAAAATTAATCATCGTTAATCATTCCTTATAGTGTAATCAACTAGAAAAAAAAGTGTTCATTGGACCGAAGTGAAAGAGCCTAGCAGCGGAAACGACACAAATGTCCAACACAAAAACAATATGGAAGCACTCACAACACAATATGGCAGCAACTATAACAAGCAAATATAGCAAGTAAAGCAATAATAAGAACACACCGAGATTTTAACGTGGAAAACCCCCTCAAGGTAAGAGGTAAAAACCACGAGTCGTCCAGACCAATGAAATAGCTCCACTATAATCAAATGAGGTACAAGAGAGTCTCAAACAAAGCACAAAAATGTGCATATAACCAGCCAAAACATCAAAGCACCAAAGCTCACAAATGAAAAGCAAGAAGATGAAATATACCCAAAAAACAGAGCTGCTGTCGAAGCCAATTTCTCCCTCTGTAGACCTCCAATTAAAATCTCCACCGTCCAGAATGAAGAACAAGATGTGAAGAATCTACAGTTCAAATTTCACGTCGATCCAACGGTGAAAGAATGAGAAACTGCCGTTCCAAAATTGCTGCTCTGTGTAAAAACGGGAAACCTAATTTCTCTCTTGCGAAGCCAATTTCTCTCACTGCAAATCTCCAATCAACATCTCCACCGACCAGAATGAAGAACAAGATGATAAGAACATGCAGTTTAAATTTCAAGCCGATCCAACGGTGAACAACTGAGAAACTGATATTTGAAATTTACTGCTTTGGGCAAAAACGGGAATTTTGTTTTTCCCCTTCTCTCTCACTTGGTGGCTACTCTCACTCACTCTCAATGACCCCAAAAATCTGAACTAGGGTTGTGGCACAATGGGTGCAAGAGACACCCTCAAAATGTTGGGCTTGGGCCTCACAAAGGAGAGAAAAACCCAACAAATCTCCCCCTTCTCGACTAGGTGGAGGCTCTCGCCATTCCGGCGATCAAACAACATGTTTCAAACTTTTCTCTTGACAATGCTTTTGTCATCATATCAGCACCATTGTCATCAGTGTGAACTTTCTCAAGTTCCAACAACTTTGAATCTAACACATCCCGTATCCAGTGATACCTAACATCAATGTGTTTAGATCTTGGATGAAAAGTAGAATTCTTGGCAAGATGAATAGCACTTTGGCTATCACACAACAACACATAACGGTCTTGCTTGAAACCAAGTGCTGCAAGAAACTTCTTCATCCACAACAACTCTTTACATGCTTCAGTTGCTGCAATAAACTCTGCCTCTGTGGTAGAAAGTGCAACACACTTTTGTAGCCTTGACTGCCATGAAATAGCTCCCCCTGCAAACTTGACCAAATAACCTGAAGTAGACTTTCGAGAATCAATATCTCCTGCCATGTCTGCATCAGTAAAGCCAACTAGCAAAGGTTTCTCACCACCAAAACTCAAACTCAAGTTAGTTGTACCTTTGAGATATCTCATAATCCATTTAACAGCATTCCAATGTTCTTTACCTGGATTAGAGAGAAAACGACTCACAGTACCAACTGCATGAGCAATGTCTGGTCTAGTACACACCATAGCATACATCAAGCTTCCAACAGCTGAGGCATAAGGAATTTCATCCATTGCTTGTTTCTCCTCATCAGTGGTTGGACACTGCTTGGTACTTAACTTAAAATGAGGAGCAAAAGAACTAGCAACACATTTGGCATCATTCATGCCAAACCTTTGAAGCACCTTCTTTATGTACTTCTCCTGTGACAAATAAAGCTTCTTGGAATCTCTATAACGAGTAATAGTCATGCCCAAAATTTGTTTGGCAGGACCCAAGTCCTTCATAGCAAAGAACTTACTCAACTGTTTCTTCAACTCATTAATCCTCAAAGCATTCTTGCCCACAATCAAAATATCATCCACATAAAGCAAAAGAATGATAAAATCATCATCAGAAAATTTTTGCACAAATACACAATGATCTGAAGTTGTCTTACGGTAACCATGCTTCCCCATAACAGATTCAAACTTCTTGTACCACTGTCTTGGAGCTTGCTTCAACCCATAAAGACTCTTCTTAAGCTTGCACACAAAATCTTCCTTTCCTTTAACAACAAAGCCCTCCGGTTGCTCCATGTAGATCTCCTTGTCTAAATCACCATGAAGAAAAGCTGTCTTCACATCCATTTGCTCAATCTCCAAATCAAGAGACGCTGCTAATCCAAGCACAGCACGAATGGATGACATCCTCACAACAGGAGAAAAGATCTCCTCATAATCAACACCTTTTCTCTGGCTAAAGCCTCTAACAACCAATCTAGCCTTATACCGAGGCTTAGAATTGTGTTCTTCATTCTTGATTCTGAATACCCATTTGTTCTTCAAAACTCGCATACCCTTCGATAGCTTCACCAACTCATAGGTATCATTCTCAAGCAAGGACTTCATTTCTTCTTGCATAGCTTCAAGCCATTGAGCTTTGCTTTCATCTTCAACAGCCTCTCCAAAGCATTCAGGTTCTCCCCCATCAGTCAACAAAACAAACTCATGTGGAGAATACCTTGACGAAGGCTTTCTCTCTCTTGTAGACCTTCTAAGTGCATTTGCAGGAATTTCTAAAGCTGGTTCTTCATCTTGATCATCATCACCAACTTCATCAAGTATTGGATCAACTGTTCCATCTTCACCTGCACTTGTATCATGCTCATTATTTTGAGCTTCAACTCTACCATCTTCTACCATAGGCATAGAGGGAGTAATATCCAAGTCAGAAAAATCATCACTAGGCTGAACCATTGGCTTTTCCGCATTATCAACATCCTTCAATGTTTGGTCTTCAACAAAGACAACATCTCTACTCCGAATCACCTTCTTGTTAACAGGATCATAAAACCTGTAACCAAACTCATCCATGCCATAGCCAATAAAAATACATTGCCTAGTCTTTACATCAAGCTTAGATCTCTCATCTTTAGGAATATGAACAAAAGCTTTACATCCAAAGACTCTTAAATGATCATAAAAAACATCTTTACCTGACCATACCTTCTCTGGCACTTCAAATTGCAAGGGAACACATGGTGTTCGGTTCAAGACATGAACAACAGTGCTCAAAGCTTCACCCCAAAAGGATTTTGCCAATCCAGACTGTGACAATAAGCACCTAACTCTTTCAACCAATGTTCTGTTCATCCTTTCAGCCAAGCCATTCAACTGAGGAGTCTTCGGAGGAGTCTTCTGATGTCTTATACCATGCTCTTTACAATAAGCATCAAATGGACCTGAGTACTCACCACCATTGTCAGTACGAATGCATTTCAACTTCTTCCCAGTTTCTCTTTCAACAGAAGCTTGAAATTGCTTGAACACATTCAAAACTTGATCTTTGGTCTTCAAAGTGTAAACCCATAATTTCCTAGAATGATCATCAATAAAGGTTACAAAATAGATAGACCCTCCAAGTGTTCTTGTCTTCATCGGCCCACATACATCAGAATGCACCAAGTCAAGTATCTCTGACTTCCTTGAAGGTGGGTGGCTCTTGAAAGAAACCCTGTTCTGTTTCCCAGCAAAGCAATGGTTGCACTTTTGCAAAGCAACCTTACAACCAGATAAAAGATTCCTCTTGGATAACATATTCATGCCCTTCTCACTCATATGACATAATCTCTTATGCCATAAATCAGTTTCATCAACAAACTCAGCAGCATTAACAACATCTTTCACAATCTTTGCTTGAGTTAAATAAAGAGTAGAGTGTCGAGTACCTCTAGCAACAACCATGGAACCCTTGGTGAGCTTCCAACTATCACGAGAGAATGAGCTATCCAAGTCTTCATCACACAACTTACCAACAGAAAGTAAGTTCAACCGAATATCTGGAACATGCTTCACACGCTTCAAAGTCAACTTGGTACCGTTGGAGGTTTCCAAGCAAACCTGTCCAACACCGACACATTTTGCAACACCTTGATGAGCCATTTTTACATCACCAAAATCACCAGGAGTATAGGACGTAAACAAATCCCTCCTAGATGTAACATGAATAGAAGCACCGCTATCAATCACCCAACTAGTGCTATTATCAACAAGGTTAACAGATTCAAACTCTTCAACAACAAGAAAATCATCATGAGTTACATTAACCTTGTCTTCCTTGCTACCATCATCTTTATTTGTGCTCTTATCTTTACTTGCCTTGGCTTTCTCCTTCTTTAGCTGCCAACAAAATTTCTTCACATGTCCCTTTTGACCACAATGATGACACTCAATATTCTTATACTTTCCTCGAGACTTGCTTCTACTTTGATCTCTACCTTTAGGACCTCGACTTTTGCTTCTCCCCCTAGACTCAGAAACAAGAACATCTGAATGTGTAGTCGATGTACCTTGTGACTTTCTTCTCATCTCTTCATTCAAAACACTGCTCTTGGCAAGATCCATAGAGATTACACCATCAGGAGCAGAATTGGACAATGACATTCTGAGAATTTCCCACGAGTCTGGTAAGGAGCCAAGAAGTAACAATCCTTGAACCTCTTCATCAAACTTGATACCCATGGAAGATAACTGATTCATAATTCCTTGGAAATTATTCAAGTGATCTGTCATTGATGTCCCATCTGTATACTTCAAAGCCAACAACTGCTTAATCAAAAACATCTTGTTATTCCCAGTTTTTCGAGCATACAACTGTTCAAGCTTAATCCAAAAAGTCCGAGCATGTGTCTCTCCAATAATATGGTTCAACACATTATCGTCAACCCACTGCCTAATATATCCACAGACTTGTCTATGCAACAAAGTCCAATCATCATCAGATTTATCATTAGGCTTCTCTGTACCAAAAACTGGTTGATAAAAATTCTTGACATAAAGCAAATCTTCCATTTTTGACTTCCACAAATCATAATTAGGACCATTAAGAGTGATCATCCTACTAGTATTAGTATTAGCTTCCATTGTTCACAAACTCACAAGCCCAGAAAAATACCAACAAGCTCTGATACCAGTATGAAAGAGCCTAGCAGCGGAAACGACACAAATGTCCAACACAAAAACAATATGGAAGCACTCACAACACAATATGGCAGCAACTATAACAAGCAAATATAGCAAGTAAAGCAATAATAAGAACACACCGAGATTTTAACGTGGAAAACCCCCTCAAGGTAAGAGGTAAAAACCACGAGTCGTCCAGACCAATGAAATAGCTCCACTATAATCAAATGAGGTACAAGAGAGTCTCAAACAAAGCACAAAAATGTGCATATAACCAGCCAAAACATCAAAGCACCAAAGCTCACAAATGAAAAGCAAGAAGATGAAATATACCCAAAAAACAGAGCTGCTGTCGAAGCCAATTTCTCCCTCTGTAGACCTCCAATTAAAATCTCCACCGTCCAGAATGAAGAACAAGATGTGAAGAATCTACAGTTCAAATTTCACGTCGATCCAACGGTGAAAGAATGAGAAACTGCCGTTCCAAAATTGCTGCTCTGTGTAAAAACGGGAAACCTAATTTCTCTCTTGCGAAGCCAATTTCTCTCACTGCAAATCTCCAATCAACATCTCCACCGACCAGAATGAAGAACAAGATGATAAGAACATGCAGTTTAAATTTCAAGCCGATCCAACGGTGAACAACTGAGAAACTGATATTTGAAATTTACTGCTTTGGGCAAAAACGGGAATTTTGTTTTTCCCCTTCTCTCTCACTTGGTGGCTACTCTCACTCACTCTCAATGACCCCAAAAATCTGAACTAGGGTTGTGGCACAATGGGTGCAAGAGACACCCTCAAAATGTTGGGCTTGGGCCTCACAAAGGAGAGAAAAACCCAACACGAAGACCCCGTGTTTAAGTTTGGACATAAAGAAGAAAAACGTACCAATAATTAATAATTAGAAATTTAGAATCTTCCTAGCTATTAAGTTTTTGAGTGTTTTAGTTTCAGAATATGTGAGAGAATATTTCAAGAATGCATCGTCTTTGAATTGAGCTTCATGTGCGTGCATAGTGTAAAAATTTAAAGAAATTCCAAATGTTTGGATTGTTTTATATTATTCAATTCATAGAGTACTTTAATTTACATTGAACTCTAACCTGACTAATTAAAAAAAATCTTCCAATAATTGTCCTTTTTTGATGCTTAGGAGACAATACTATTAGTGAAAAAAATAGAGAGTTGATTAATATAAAGAATATATTACCATTTGTATCAACGGAAGATACAAACACTGATAAATGTATCTATATAAGAATAAAACGTCAATTGTACTAGAAGATAGTTTCTGTGTGCCAAAAATACCCAAACGGACCAATTGTGTAACCAACGTTTAGGTATTTTTGGTACGCAGAAGTCATCTTCCGTAATTATAATTATTGTTTTATTCTTATATGGATATATTTGTCAGCATCTGTATCTTTTATGGATATAAATGATAATTTATTTTAATATATATATATATATATGGGGTAAAAATAGCAAAAAAAAAAGTGTTGATCCCAAGAAAATATATAAATTGCATTGAGGGATGACAATGAAATGAGATAGAAATAGGAGAGATTTTATTTTCCATTTCTGCATTTTAAAATTTTTTTTATTTATTTTTATTTTTCATATAACTAAGGGTGTTTATGATTCGGTTCAATCTAAAGCTTTGACCAATATTTGATTAATGTCAATAAAATTTAGTTCAATTTTATTTAGATCTCAAATTCAAAAAAATCTAATTTAGTTAAATTATTCAACCGGATTAATTATTAGAAAAGTCAAAACTCAGATCATCTGGCTCGATTCAGTTGAATCTAAAATTGAAACACCTTTATTAAATGTCAATTGGTAAATTTTTATTAATTATTGGTTGTTCATTATTGATTAAAGGACTTCAAATTAAAGTGATATTTCATCGTGTGGCTTTGCATATATATATATATAAACTGTTTAGTAGCTACTCATAAATTCCAAGAGCATAATACAAAATAGAAAAAGGAAAAAAAAAAAGAAGAAGAAAAACTATAGATTGGACGTAACGTTACGTTACATTGGTATGTAACAATCATGTACGTAACAATTATTCCAGAAAAAAGCAAGGTATGGCTTGAACTTCATATTCCAAGGTCAATACGAAGGACATGATATATGTGGTAAAAAATTGACAGGTCAAGCACAATAATTTTATGATTTGTACAATAATGTGAACAGAGAATTGATAACACACACGTGATATATAGTGATGATCATAATAATAATAATGCATGTAACTATTTAATTGTGTCTCTCTATTTGTTCAGTCACCAACATGTAAATTTGATGCTTTGTACCCTCCAAAAATAGACAACATAACAAGAAATATGATGACATGTGAGTTAGGCCAAGGTTGTATTCAATATTTAGGTCTTCAATAATGCAAAGATATGATGAATAATACAAATAAAATGGTTTCATCTATCACTATTTATGATAGAACGAAAATGTGCACATACATGATGCATGTATATAGATGATGTACCCCATAATAGAGACCTACGAATCTATCAATTCAAATTGCTGACATAGCCGTATGTATGTATGTCATAATTAATACATATACCTAATATGAGGACTTCATCAGGGTGTCTCATCTTCTTTCATGATACTAAATTTTAGGGTTTGGTTTTGCTGGCATTAGATTTTTTTTTTTAAAAAACTAGTAGAATAAGAATATTATTCTTATTATATTACTTGAAGATTTTCAAATGTACCGTTATACTGATATATCAGTAATTTTTAATTGTTGATCTTAATTATATATATTATATTTATTTTTTATAATTAAGATCAACGATTAAAAATAACTGAAACACCGTTATGACGGTACACTTGAAAATTTTCCTATATTACTACCATTAAAGTCAAGCAGCCGTGTTAACTCTTCACACTTAATAAGCAGCATTATTCATGATCATATTTGCAAAAGATACATGTTATATCTTTCAATTATGATTTTATATAAAAAAATTATATGTACATATCTATTAAAAATCAGTTATATATCAAATTAGTTATATATTTTTGTATAAATATATGTATTATTTAATTTTTTTAAATATATATTTTGTATTTTATTATATTATTTTATATGGATGACTGATTTAATAGTTAATTTTATATAATATTATGAGCATTTTCATTTCTAAAATGATAAAAAGATTCATACTTCATAGACATTCTTTATAACGTATCCATAATAGAGCTTCTAGAAGGATGTGTAGATGTGTGTAGAAATATGAAAAATAGTATAGAATAATTTAGAATAATTTAAAAGAATAATGTAGTAAGTTATACATTTATAACGAAAATTTTAGATGATCAATGATATATTAGATTAAATCTTAATCACTTATTAAAGAAGTAGATAACTATAAAAAAAATGAATGTTTAATGTTGTGTGTGAGAGTCATTTATAATAAAAGTTTTGGGTAAAGTATTAAATTGGTCTTTACGTTTTAGACGTAATTCTGTTTTAATTTTTAAGGTTTAAAGTGTCATATTTGAATCCAAAAAAATTTCATTTTGCTTCAATGTGGTCCCACGGTGAGGTTAAAGTTAAATAATTAATGGAATGTGCTACACGACAGCAGTATAAGAGCAAGATTGATAATCTGGATAACAAGTACAAGTTTTAGAGGCATAAAATTAACCGTGGATGTATCAATACATTTGTTTATCATTTTTCTTCTAATTTAAATGAAATATTTCTTATAGAACTAAGGAAAATGATAAATAAACGTATTGATGCATCAATGATTGATTTTGTGCTTTGGAACTTATACTTATTCTTCAGATTATCGATCATATTTTATTAATTATTTAACTTTGACCTCACGCTAGGACTAAATTAAAGTTAAATGAAACTATTTTAAATTCAAATAGGACATTTTAAACTTTAAGGACCAAAACAGGATTACGCCCAAACGTAAGGTACAAATTTAATACTTTACCCTAAAATTTTTTATCAAAACTTTTTTTGTCTCTTTTTTTATTTTTTTTTTTTGTTAAATATTGAAGATTAAGCTGATTTTATCTTAATTCAAAAAATTGAATAAGTCTATGTGTCAACACAATAATATTAAAGTGTGTCTAAAATTGTGACACTTAGCTTGTAATGAATAATTCAAATTTGTACTATATATAATATATATGATGAGCCTAGCCAGCTAGTGGTACAATGATACAAAATTTTGACTATTTATTAGAAGGTAGAAATTAACCTTAGCTTGTTGGTTATACTTATTACTTATACACATAATATTTATTGATTAAAATTCAGATAAGATCACAGTACGTACATAGTGGCTTCACATGCCAAAAATCTAGGGATCAGAGCTAGCTAGTACTATACAATATATGATGCATAATAATCATATATTATTCCATCTACACATCTATCAACATATATGAGATTCTGTGGGGAGAATTGTATAAAGCTGAGTTTTATGGTGTTTTTTATTATAGTGTTTAAATTATTTAATTTATTTTTAAAATAAAAAATAAAATATTTAAAGTAAAAAGTAAAATATTTAAAATTTATTAATTATTATCTATTTACTCTTTTTAGTAAGTTAGGCACCATCTTAAAAATATCATAACATTTATCTTGTATGAATATATGTGGAAAAGAAAAAAGAAGAAAAATGCACAGATTTTCCCACTTTGAATTACATACTTAAATTAAATAAATTAAACTTTTCAAATATTAACATGTAGAAAAAGTGTGTGTTTAGGGAAATTGATTGAGCCACTTTTAATGATGTTATTGTTTTGATTTTATTGGATTCCATGCATATTCTGGTTGCTTCTTTTTTTTTTTTTTTGTAATTCACCACCATTTAAAATGAGCTATATTTAAACGGAAATATTTGGTAACCAAAGAAAATTAGCTAAAAATAACCATAATTTACCTTATTTAGCATTCATTAATTGTTACAACAATTAATAAATGCTAAATAAAACAAATTCTGACTATTTTTTTTGTCTCTCTAGCATTACCTTTAAAATACTTATACGGAGATAATGCAATGTAATGTTATGGTTCTTCAAATGCTTTTTTTTTAGCTTCGTTTTGTATTTAATTTGAAACCAAATACAATGTATAACAAAAATGTCAAAATTTTAAAGCTATAATATTATCTGACTATCACTACTACCAACTACGTACATTCTATTTCTATCGCATCCAAAACAATATATAACTTGGAAGAACCAAAGAGAAAAAAAAGGGAAAAAATTAATTAAAAAAATAATACACTTGTTTCATATATATGAAAAAAAAAATATAATGGGCAAAAATTGAAGTGACTTCATCTGTAGCTTCTATAGGTTGGAGTATACATACAGCTCTCAGCAAACTTCACCAAATCTTTTGGTTGAGGAAGTCGAGTGGCCAAGCCTGATGAGTTTAATGGAATTTCAATTTCATCAACATCCTAAAACTATTTCTAATATTTTGATAAAAAGTTTGTCTTTTATGTCATAAAAAAATGAGAAAATTCTACTCTCCCTCCCTGCGAGATGCTAAAATGACACCCCATTCTTCTCTATTTTATAAATGTATATTTTTCTCCCTTCTAACTTTTAAAAAAACTTTTCTTTAATCTATTTTAAATTTTTTGTGTTAACTAATGTTAACTTTATCCATTTTTTAAGAAAAAATAAATTATTTTTTGAAAAAATACCCGTTAACAAAAATTTTATTTTTTATCATTAAATTTTACTTACCAAAATATCCTTTAATAAATTATTATTTTATTGATTAAATTGTATTTTACCAAAATATTTTTAAAAAAATTAATAATTAAATTATTTTTTTCTAAGATACTTACCCTTCAATAATTTTTTAATTATTAAATTATGATTTTACTAAAATTTTTGTTAACAATTATTTTTATATTTACTATTAATTTTTTGATATCAATACATATTATTTTAACATTAAATAAAAAAATTTTACCACGGTTAATATGTATAACAATTAATATATATTGATATTGAAAAATAATCTTACTAAAATTTTTTATTTAATGTTAAAATAATATATATAGATATCAAAAAATTAATAGTAAAATATAAAAAAATTGTTAACGAAAATTTTGGTAAAATTATAATTTAATAATTAAAAAATTATTGAAGAGTATTTTAGAAAAAAATAATATAATTATTAAATTTTTTAAAAAATACAATTTAATCAATAAAAGAATAATTTATTAAAGGATATTTTAGTAAGCAAAATTTAATTATAAAAAATAAAATTTTTGCTAATAGGTATTTTTTTAAAAAATAATTTTTTCCTTAAAAAATGGATAAAGTTAACATTAGATAACACAAAAAGTTTAAAATGGATTAAAAAGGAGGTTTTTTAAAAGTTAGAAGGGAGGGAAATGTATATTTATAAAATAGAGGGGAGGGGAGTGTCATTTTAATATCTCGCAGGAGAGGAGAGTGTAATTTTCTCTAAAAAAATACTAAATTTTGTTTAAAATTAAAAATATGATAGTTTTTATAAGTATAAGACTATCTTTATCTCTTAAATTAATTTTTGGGATAAATTAAACTAACTTAATTTTTTATATGATATTAGAATCTGATTAAAAATTGTTATTAGACCACCTCCATATCACACAAAAATTCAAGTCGTCCTTAAATTTTACGTTTGAAGTCCTCATCCAGTCTTGAGTGTGAGGAGTGTATTAAATTTCACATTGTCTAAAAAGTCTAACCGTCCTTATACACGTGAGACAATACTTATTTCTTGAGCTAATTTTTTAGGTAAGTTAGGTCCATTTAATTTTGTATAAAAAATATAAAAAAAAAATAAAATATATTTTTTGTCTTTAAAATTTGTTAAAAATTTTTAAAATATTTCTAAAAATTTTATTTTATTTCAATTTTATCCCAAAAATCTTCAATTTGTATTAAATATACTACCGACAACTAATTTTTCAAAAAAGGACCAATTCAGCAACAATTTTATAAGAACAACCATCAACACAAACAAACCAGAGATAGTTATCAACTTGTCATGCATTGTTGCTGGATTAGTTCTAAATTTTTTAAAAAATTAGCTGTCAGGAGTATATTTGAGATAAATCAAAAATTTTTAGGACAAAATTAAAATAAAATTAAATTTAAGAATATTTTTAAAAAATTTTTTGACAAATTTTAAAAACAAAAAACAACTATGATAGTGAAAAGAAGGCTTACCAAGCTCATAGGCCTTAGCAGCGACATTTGCAGCTATATTTGCTGAAATCTTTCTAATGTTAGTGAAGGGAGGGTATATAAGCCCCTTTTCATAGTCCTCTTTGCTCACTTGTGAAGCCAAAGCCTCAGCTGTTCCAAACAAACCAACCATCACAACTTTAATAATCTTTCCATACTCTATATATATTTCTACTTATCTTCATTCTAAAAACAATTACAACCATTTATGCTAATTTATAATCCTTCAAAATTATATGGAAAAACAAAGATCAAATCCTTGTAGATGCATCTTTTTAGCAATACTATAAAAATCGAATTGAATCAGCCAGTTCAACTAAATTAACTTAAAACATGTTTCAATTTAACCAAAAATTCAAACCATTTGCATGAAAACTAGTAAAAAATTGGTAAATTAGTCATGATTTTTTTTTTTTGTTAATCAGTTCAAACAATTGATTAAAAAGACTGTTTTAAAAATATATTATTTATTTAGTTATAACTAGTTGAATATTTAAACCTTTAAATTTCTCATCTTACTATTGATTTGATTTTTAGAACCTTATTTTTATGGCACATGTTAAATGATTTTTCATTAGCACACAAGAATTTCTCTCTTATTTTTATGAAATAAAAGCAAATTTTTTAAAATGTGTACGTTAATGAAACATTTTAATTTTTAACTATGGTCAACACTAGAATTTGTCTATAGTGATAAGGAAACTACTTTGTCCCTTCTTCACGGTTTTGAGTTCCACTCTTAATAAGGCAAAAAAGAAAAAGAAAAAAAAAAAACTCTTGGAGACAGCTATTTTTAATATTTTTTTGTTATTATTTAGTCAATATAAATATTAAAATTTTTTAATAAATAAATTTTATTCATTTATACGTATAAATTCTACAAAAATATAAATACAAACTATATTAATTTATGTGTGTAAAATTCTGATAAATATAAGTATAAATTATATATTTTTTGTCTATAAAACATTTATAAATATGAATGTAAATTATTGACTAAGGGCTTGTTTGGGTGAACTTCTAAGAAAATATCTTTTTTTCGAGTTATCTTTTTTTAAAAGATGTTATGGAGAAGTAAAAGTAATTTTATGTTTGGATATCTCATAAAAAAAATATTTTTATCTATCAATTATGTTTGGGTATAACAATATAAAAGTATTTTTTTGTTTATTTATTACATGAAAAACATCTTTTTTTTTTTAAGAAAAAAGATCTTTTAAAAAAAATGTAAATTACAGCTTCTCAAAAAAGATATTTTTTTTCTAGTGTTTTTACTTTTACTACTAGAAAAAATTTATTAAAAAATATTTTATTTATTAAAAAAAAATATTTTTTCATTTTTTTTAACAAAATAATGGCGCCCAAACAAGCACTAAATACAAGAAAAAATGTAGAAATGAATAAACCAATGTTAATAATAATGCACTTACAAGCTGCTAGAAGCATGTCATCATGAACTCGGATTGTTCCAGACATTATCAAACCAAGACCGAATCCAGGAAAAATGTATGCATTATTGGCCTGATCAACAACAATAACATTTTTTAAATCAAAACTCTTTAATTTTCTTATATATATATATATATATATTAATTTTTTTAACCATTTCTAAATGTTCAATTGAGCTTTAGACCTGGCCAGGCACATGTTTCTTCCCATCAATTTCAACCGGGTCAAATGGGCTTCCACTAGCAAAAATTACACGTCCCTGATACAAATCCAATTAGTACCAATGTAATAATTAATACAAAAGTAAAATCTTACATACAATTCATGAAATTAATAGTTAAAAATTATTAGATAATAATTTAGTTAAATATATTAAATTATTTAATAATTTTTAATTATTAATTTTACATAAAGACAACTGTATTTGATTTTTTATCTAATATAAAATAAGAATTAAAATCTTTAAGTATTTGTTTGAGCACGATTCTGTCCGATTATAAGAAAAATAGATACAAGAATTTAACTGGGGCTTAGAAATTTTAAGAATAGTCGATGATAGTATCTGATTCTCTCATAACATGACATAATTGTGGTCAAAGCAGATATGAAAGAATGATATAAAGAAACTTAAATTATAAAAGAATTAAGTTGTGTATTCATATTATTATTACCTTAGTCCAATTATAAGCTTGTTCAGCAGTACATTCTGATTGTGATGTTGGGTTGGAAAGAGCTAGGATAATAGGTTTCTGCAAAAATTGTCACATAATTAACACACATTATCAATTAGCTTAAGTCAACATGACATTGTATATTTAGTGAAAATAGTAGATAACTATGAATTTTCTTCAGAATTTTAATGAAACTAAATTAGACAAATAAAATTGACAAGGTACCTCATTATTGGAGGCCATAGCCTCAACCACTGCTTGAGTGAAAGTTTGGCCTTGTCCTGATGTTCCAATCAATACTGTTGGCTTAATTTGCTGAGTTGAAAAACCATTAAATATGATAAGCAACTTGAAAATTAAAATAAAATGTTTTCTGTCGCGGTCATGTAAAAAAATAGATGAAAATTCATGTGCAGTTAACTTCATGTGAAGTTGATAGTTTAGAGTCGTTAAATGATATAACAGGTTTGACTAACTGCACCTGAATTTTTACCGAAAAAAAATATATTTCTATCTTGTTACACGGAAAGAGTACATTAACTGCTTGGACCAGATCCGATATAGGTTCATGTTCATGAGCCCAAGGCTTCTTGAAATGTTGAAGTGATTCCTTTCTGGAACTAACAATCAATCCCTACAAGATTAGAGTAAAATATTAACAACATAGAAGATGTGAATTTTACAAGATTTTGGAGCTGAATTGAATTCTATGGATAACCTTTGAATCCACCAACCAAATGTTCTTGCGAGCTTTTTCCACTTCAATATTTGTCTGCATACACAATAATAGTTTCTTGGGTAATCTAAATTGTTTATGCAATGTTCTTCTCATCATAAAACCTTAAAAACAGTACTTCCTTTGTTATTTTTATCTGTAACAATCAAAATAGTCTCTCAGTTTTAATCTGTAAATTAAAATAGTCTTTCTATCAATCACCAAGTTAAAATTAACAGAATTCCTACTATTAACTTCTACTGTAAAAGACTCACGTGCAATTATCTTTATGTGAAGTTGATATTTGTCAAATCATCTAATAATTTTCAAATATCAACTTCACATAAAGACAGTGAGTTTTTACGAACTTTCACTCTGACATAGCATCAAAAGGAATAAGTCTAAATTCGGCTACAGACCCGTTTTGATATTTCAAGGGCTATGAGTTCTGCAATTCCGGTGCCAGCCTGTAACCACAAAGAACACAATTCAAAAGATACTTAAAGCTAATGTCGACACAGAATATGATAATTTAAGCTAAAAAAAAGAGAGACAATCTCATAATTAAACTTTTACCTCTCCAGCCCCAAGGAAGAGGAACTTGTGATCAGCTAAGTTTCCTCCGACCAATTTCAGGGCCGCGACAAGTCCGGCGAGGACCACCGACGCTGTTCCCTGCAACAAAGCAGAGGGAATTATAAGAGATAATCATTGGTTAACAATGTAACTAAATCCATCACTGAAGATAAAAACCTCTAACCTGAATATCATCATTGAAAACAAGATGTGTTGACCTATATCTTTCAAGTAGATCAAAAGCATTGTGGTTTGCAAAGTCTTCAAACTGAGAAAACAAAATTCAGAAAACAGAAAAACATTAGTAGATATATCCCATTTAGATTCCAAACAAGATTTTCTAATCATCCTTGAATTCTTAGTACTTCAAAGCAGACAGAAAAGAGTTTTGACAACCTGAACAAGGATTTTTTCTCCATAATTTTGTTTTACTGCAGTCATGAATTCATGCAGAAGTTCATCATATTCCTGGAATCCGAATATTCGAATCAAATTCATTATCATGGAACATTAGATGACAAGAATAATGCCTAATTTGATCCAATATAGTAGGGAAGTGAATCAGAAACCTTGCCAGTTGCTCTTTTATGCCTTAGACCAATGTATAATTCATCATTCAACAGCTTCTCATTGTTTGTACCCACATCAATGGTAATAGGCAAGCACTGAAACAGTTTTATAAGTGATTACCACAAATGTATCATATCAACTACTTCTTTGTGACATAGATAGTAAGCTACTTACAGCAGAAGGACGAACTCCTCCAAGTGCTGTATACAAAGAAAGTTTCCCAACTGGTATTCCCATTCCCTAATAATCCATCACAAGTTACCAAAGTGAAAATCATCAGTGAAGTTATGTTATATTAATCACAGCGAAAAATCGGTATTATCTCTTTAACTTCAATGCCATTTACCCTCTGTGAAGATAATTAAGATGTCGAGATGTAGTATGTTAAGTAGTTTAGTCAAATATGTCAAACTATCTAACAGTTCTCAACTGTCATCTTCACGTGAGTAGTTGCCTTAATTATCATATTATGATATGTTATACATGTGATCAAGTATAATCAAAGTTACCTGACAGCCAAGGTCCCCTAGACCTAAGATCCTTTCTCCATCAGTTACAACTATGACTTGAATGTTCATCTCAGGCCAATTCCTTAGAACTTCAAGAATCCTCCCTCTTAAACACACAATTGCTTCAAAGGTTAATAACACAGAAAGAATTCATTCTGATCCTTCAACAGACATGCCACGTGTCACTTAACGTGAATCCATATATTCATTCTTAGAAACCAAAATGTTTACTTTAAAATTTCGATAACTAGAATAAATCATACTCGCAAAGTTGAGAACCGAAATGAACAATTTTTACTTGTGCAAGTTTAGTGAAACTTACTTCTCTTTCAAGCTTATAAAAAGACCTTGAGGATTTGAGAAGATGCTGCCATATTTCTGGCAAGCTTCACCAACTGTTGGAGTGTAGACAACAGGAAGTAACTCCTCAACATGATCAATAAGAAGCCTATAAAACAACCTTTCATTGCTCTCCTGAAACCCATCATCATCATCATCACATATCAAACTGAAAAACATTAGAATCAAGTACCAAACTTTGCCAATTTATATGTGATTTCAAGCTAAAGATGCATTTCAAAGTTTAGGACAAGAAAAGGGCACCTGAAGATCCATCATTGCCACATACTTCAGCAATGGTACTTGATACTGCCGTATTAGTTGAATGAGTCTCTTCACCTGCATCAATGAAACTGCAATAGTAAGAATCACTTTGACAAACTCAAAATAATCTCTTAGTACCACAAATTTATTTAATTCTTTTAGTGGCTAAATTGTTCATTATAATGAATTTTGTAAGGACAAAGTTCTAGAACTTAGGACACACTATATATTTATATGGTACACAATCTAAAGAAAAATTGTAAGGAATGAAATAATTAATTAAGAATAAGGTGATTCCTTGAGGATTTCGATTTCAGACTAATTAGCCTTGAAGAAAGAAAAAAAAAAGACTAATTAGATCCTCCTTGATAGCAAATAGTAAACACATTATGTCCTTCCGTCTATAGATAGTGCGAAATGAAACGGAATTTTCTATGTATTCCATTATCTACAGTGACATGTCTTATTGCTGTCACGTGAGTATGGAAACAATGTTATTTTGGATAGTAAAACATTCCTTATTTTCTGAATTTCCATATAACCCTCATCAACTATTCTTTATTTTCGACGGAATTTGAACGAAACAGATGAAATTTCGCTCCAAAAATAATTATCTCCACAACGATCTTTGATACTATAATTAACAGTACATATAAGCATTGCCGTTAAATTTTACATGATGAATTCATAGAAGGACGTAACGTATCCACCACTTGCTATCATAAAAGACCTAGTTGATATTTTTTTTTCTGACTAATTAGTCCGGGATCGAAACTCGAACACCTAATTGTCACTTTACTCATTGATTAATTAGAAGATAAGGCAAGCAAGAATTGAAGTAACCTGAGTTTCTTGAGAAATAACTGATGGAGGAAGAAGACCACGCAAGTAATGTGCATCCCTTTCTTGTTCAGTGAATGCCAATCCTTTATTGAAGTGAGGATCTCGCAACAATGTATACCCACTACAATGCAACAAATAAACCATCATATCATAGCATGGTGATCTTCTTCTAGGAAGATCTTCATAAATCTTTGTTTCTGAGTTTAACTCTTGCCACATTCTCTTCTTTTCTTTGTTGTTTTTTGAGTCAAACCAACATTTATTTAGATCCTGTTTCATATTATAATTATAAGAAGCTTTTTATAAAGCTTTATAACTCACCTAGCAACAGAAACACTCCATGGTGTCACAAACTGATCCTCTGTGGCTCTATCCTCGCCGTACACGTCCTTAACACCGCCACCGGCGAAACTTTCCATTCAAACGTTGTCGTTTTCCTTTTAACTCTTCCTTACTTGAAGCACAAGAAACCACTCTTTGAGCACACCAACCCCTTCTCTCTTGGGAAGATAAGTTTTTTCCAACACAAGAAATTAGTCACCCACCTAAGCTTTAGTTGAACTTTTCATAAATCCAACACAAAAATCGCAACAACATAACAAATTATTAATACCCACATAACCAATTTTTCTTGTCTCATGATAATTATTAGAAAGTTCTTTTCTTTATTTAGACGAAAACAGAGTAAAACAGAGCAGCTCTGTGATTTTGTACGAAAAGATAAATCATATCTAAGAAGTTTAAATTTTAAAATAACAGTGCAAACATGCATGAGTAAAAATGAAGTATTTGTATATCATAAGATTACCAAGTTTTGAATAGAAAGAGTAAGAGCTTGTTATTGGGGTTCAATGTAGATCTTTGTGTGTTGTGTGTTGTGAATGTGGATTGAAAAATTGTTTTTGAGTTTATTGTGTTGTCATGAAAAGTGCATCCAGTGTAAGAGAGATCATGGTGGTGAAACAAGTGTGTGATTGAGAGATAGTTTCGGTAGAAAAGAAAAGAAATGAGACACATAAGTTGTAGCAAACATAGAAAGACAGAGTCTTCAGGGATTAATCCCTTGCTTTTCTCTCCCATGTAATAGTACAAATTTTATGCACATATTATTTATCAAGGAAATTCATTCAAATTTCTTGTGTAATGCTGAAAAATCAAGATAGAGATGAGAGAATTAATATAGACATGCTTTTATGTCTATTAAGTCATCTGTTAAAATATAAATAAATAACTAAAAAAACAAGGAGATCACTTTGATAAAGACACTAAAAAAGTAAACATGTATTTTTTTTTAATACATGTGTCATGATATTATTGGACATTTTTATTAAATCGGTTAATAATTTATTTTTTAATAAACTATAATAAAATCGGTTTATTATAGCAACAATAATAAACCCAGTTGTCTGTACTATAATTATTAGACCCGATTTGATCCGACCGATTTACACAATTTAAAGCGAATCATGTTTAAATATTTTGATAAAAAGACAAATATATCCCTAATTTTTATTTTAAAAAAAAACTATGACCCAGTGGGTTATGTAAATTGGTCGGTTTGACCGGATCTGATAACAATTGGATTTATTGTTATTATTATAAAAAAATCGGTTTTATTCTAATTTTTTTAAAATTTAAAAATAACCGGTTCATTAATACATCCAATAATAATGCTACACATAAGTGTCTTTACAAAAAGACGTTTTACGCCTCTCTATGGGAGCATCCTCCAAAAAACAATTGTCTCTGTTGCTCCTTTTTTTTTTATTTTCGGGGTGTGGTGATTTAATTTTTGGTGAAAGTCACAACAAAATGTCCTCAAAAAAAATATGGAAGTCCAATATTGGCATATTGCAAATCCAAAATATTTTGGTTCTGCATTTTGTGTTACTATTGGTTCAGAAGTTTCAAGCATAACCTTACATTAAACGTCAACTCCTATTAAGTACAATGCTAGATTCTGTACGTTTGAAAGTGCAAATAGACATTTTATTCTAACAACGTAGATATGAATATGATGAGACTATATATATATATATATATATATATAAAAGCTTAGTACCTAATAACCATTATAGCAGACAAGGGTAGGTTGCAAAATTTGGACTTAAGATGCAAGAGCTTACTTGTTATCAAATTAAATTTAGACAAAGAAAGTGAAGGTGGTAAAAGAATAAATTTTTATTCACCACAATAAGGTAATATCATTACAAAGAAAAAAAAAAAAACTAATTTCTTCTATGCAGCAAAGCAAACTAACAATAATACCAACATTCATATGATTTACACTTACTGGTTACTTCAAAACCCTCAAAGAACTGCTATCAAAAATATTGTTGTCACCGACCATATGCTGCATAAAATCTTTCTGGAGTGCTGGCTACAGCATCAGTTATATATATATATATATATACACATACAAATCACTAGGACTTCTAGAATTTTTTCCAGAACATAACTTCATCATATTTTGTTACAATGCAGCTCTCTTTTATCTTGTTTGGAAGTTCAGTGCCCTGATGCATACGGCAAACACAAAGGCGAAGAAGACAGCGAAAAGCACCAAAACTGCAGCAACTGGCCCCATGAAGTCTGATTTGAAACCATAATGGTGGTTAATATAATCTTTGACAGTGTAGTTCCTATTTTCGCTGGCTATAAACATTTCGGTGGTGATATCTCTGTACTGTGAAACGATTAGTCCATACACTGTCCATGCCACAGGACAAATCCAGTAGTACCAAATCCACCATTTAGGAATTTTCTGAAATGCCAAAGTTGGTAGAGAAACTATGTTAGCATATAGATGATAAAGGCCTAAAGGGTATAAAGAAGAAAGAAGGTGAATGTTACTCACAGGTCTTGGGATAAAGAAACCAGAGAAGAGATTGAAGAGTCCATAGAATGCTGCTGCGAAGATCGATGCAACTTGATGGTTTGGTGTGATGGAAACAGTCATCATGCCATAGTATGTGAAGTACAAGAAGGAGAAGAAGCTGACAAAGAAGAACCAAAAGAACTTCTCCACCTTCCAGTCAAAGGACACCATTGCATACACTATGAGTGAGTAATACACAGCTTGGATGAATACATAAGGAATCTCAGTAAGAACCTGAAATTGAAAAGAGATTCAATGGAGGTAAGGTTAGCATAACAAGCAAACAGAACTAGGATTCTGTGTTTGGCATAGCTGATCAAGTATTAACATCTGGTATGTAAGCTTACCTGTGCAATGGCATAAGGCATAGGAGCATACATTCCGGCGGCTCTTTCTCGATAGAATACAGTTCGTTCAATGGCTACTACCGGTTGGACAGTTTGGCAGTTGTTAATTCCAACGAAAATAACTGCAGCATACATTGCTCCAATAACCATGGTCAAGCTAGATGTGGTCAACCTGCAAAAAGATAACAAGAGAGAAAATTAGTTCAAAGTTGATAATGATTAATGAATGATTGAAGAATAAAGCAGTTAAGATTTATTTTATAATCTTACGTGTGCTTGCCAACTCTCCAGAACACTGTCCCAATCATGAGAGCACTTGCTAAGGTGAAGAAGAATCTAACAAGATTGTAATCTGGACTTCTCCAATATGTCAGCCATTGCTTCCATAAACAAGATGTGAACTGACCCCATGCATTTTGAGAGTACTTGGTGGGGAAATATAGATCCTTTGCGCCAGGAGGCGGCGTGCTTAGCTCCTTCACAAGAGTTTTGTTGCGCCTGCGCGAGCAATAAGAGATTGCTTTAGCTTCAAGCAACAAAAAAAAGAGGTATTGGAAATGTGTTAAGTGCTCAAATTGTTTTATTTTATCAACTTACTGGAACAAAGCAGAGTTCCTGTAGTATTCAGCAAAGTCCATTCCAAGCCGGACTTCGGCTGCAATGGAACTTACTTCAAGCATCCATGTTGCAGGGTTGTACATTTCCTTGATCTTTGGGACACCTGGAATTGCCTCAAAGTATTCTACAATCTTTTGCGAGTTCCGGCCTAAAGGTCCTGAGTAGATCACTTGCCCTCCTCTTTTCATCAGCAAGAGCTGGTGCAAAAGGAAATATTTAGTACCAAAGAGATTCTACAAAGTTCGCCGTGTTTAAGGTTTATGGTTTAGGGTTTTCTTTGTTGTTTACCTCGTCAAAAGCTTCAAAGATATCTATGCTAGGCTGGTGAATTGTGCAGACAACTGTTCTTCCGGTGTCCACAGTGTTCCTCACTGTTCTCATAACAATGGCTGCTGCTCTTGCATCAAGACCTGAGGTTGGTTCATCCATGAAAATGATTGAAGGATTAGCAACAAGCTCGACAGCGATTGTCAGCCTCTTTCGCTGTTCGGTCGACAGCCCTGTAACTCCTGGAAGCCCAACTATAGCATCCTTGAGACTATCCAACTCTACCAAGTCCATAACTTGGTCCACAAATTGCTGAGATGATTAACAAAAGAAGAACAAGAAGAAATGTTATACCAGTCCTTCTATGAACCTTTACCAACAGAACAATCTAGAATCAAAGTATATGGTGCTTACTGTCTTTTCTTCGCGGCTAACTTCTTTAGGCAAGCGAAGGAATGCCGAGTAAAGCAAAGATTCTCGGATAGTAACTTGTGGCGAATGAATATCGGTCTGTTCGCAGTAACCTGAAACTCTAGCAAAGGTTTCTTGCTTCTTAGGGAACCCGGAGATTCTAATATCTCCTTCAATGTAACCACCGGTCTTTCTTCCGGCCAAAACATCCATCAAAGTTGTCTTCCCAGCTCCACTGACTCCCATCAGAGCAGTCAAGACTCCAGGCCTAAAGGCACTTGTTACTTCCCTCAGAAGTTGCAGCCTATCCTCTGCCACTCCTTGCTCTTTCATTTCCTGTCGAATGCAGCCGAGTTAGGAACAAGTCTCCTTCATAGATTCCATGGATTCTTAAGAGGGAAAGAAAGATATATAGGCATTGTATTCAACAAGTGAATGTGATTCTTACTGCAGGCATGTCCACATAGTAATTAACACTGTCAAAGGACATTGCAAGTGGCTGGAAAGGTAGAATCATTCCTCTCTTTGGGGCTACACCAGTGGCCGAATCAAGTGTCGAATCAGAATTTCTTGTTCCATTGGGATTAGACCGGCTGCTCATTCGCTGCATCGCAACTTCACCTATACAAGCATAATTAGCAACCATCCATAACTGCATCAAGAAGAACACAACACATTTTCTTCATTGATACTTACTTGAGTTATTTCCATCAGCCTTAGACAACGACCGGAGCATTGATTCTCGATTGGTTTCTGGTGGCCTAACTAGTCTTGGTTCTTCGCCCACCTCCATTTCGCTCGCATCTTCTTCAGTTATAATTGCTTGTTTCTTTCCAAGAGCTATTGAAACAAAACAAGAGAATACAAAATCCTTGTCAAGACAAAACAATTGAAGAACTAATTCAGCTAAAAGATTGATGAGGATGTGAGATCTTACGATTTAGGTACATAAGTGCAAGAGTAAACAGAACATTGTACAAAATAGTGAAGGCTAAAAGTGATCCTACACCAATCCAGTACCAGTTCTTGTTGGCAAAAGCATCAAAGTTTCTTAATGTAGACACACCTAATGTCAAATTTGCCTGTGTAGGAGACTGCATTCAAAGAAAAAATTTGAGAAAAGCAATCACTTATTTAAAATATGCAAATTAAAAGCTTCTGCTACTTACTGGTTTGCTCCATCTTGGTGCATATAATTCATTCACAGCAAGGGCATTGAAAGCATATGTTAGTGGTGAAACCCAGTATCCCCACACCCACCAATTTGGAATTTCACCTGTGATCATTTAAGAATCCATGTTAGCATTTTCATTGAACAGGTGACAAACAATGTAATGTAAGGTTTTGATGATTCGATTCGACTCACGTTTCGGAAGGATGAAACCACCAAGAAGGAAAACAAGAAGAAGCATGAGTGCACCACCAGTGTTTGCTATGATCATTGTTCTGCAGACTCCAGAAATGAACCTAAACATTCCAGCAGCCATTTGTTGAACAAGGAACACCAACAAAAGTTGCTTGAAGAACCTGAAAAGTTTCACAATTAGTACTATAAATAATATGAATACCTAAGATAACTTGAGCAACAAGTTATCATCTTTTTACCTCTCAGCTTCAGGTGCAAATCCTATAGTGTAGTAGGTAACAAGCACCCAAACAAGAGACTCGAATATTGAAATTGGAATCCTCAAGAGGAAATTGGGAAGAGTGTAAGTCCAAGCAGGGTGGAAAAGATGATCCCTCTGCTTGTAAAACACAGGAAGCCTTTGAATGGTGAGTGCAAGCTCAGCAAAACCATTGAACATGTTCATGATCATGCTAAACAAGATTGCGCCGACGTAGAGGGCTGCATCGTCCTCATTTCGCCGGTGCATTTTCGTCCTTATAAACACAGTGGCGGCGATGAAGGCAATAATGATGATCTGGACAGTCTTGAAGATGTAGACAAATGAGTTCCTCTTGATGAGGAGCCACTCTTTGTCCCAACATGCTCTTAGAAGGTCCATTTTGGGAACTGACCATTTGTTGTATACAAGTGCTGCTTTGTGTGCTCTTGATCTGTCAAATGGCACTCTTAGCTCATTTTCCAGTTGCATTCCAACATGGAATCTTTTGAACTTGTTTGTGAATTCTGTTACAGTTACATAACGGTATGGTATGTTTCTGTCTGCCCAATATTGTTCTTGATCCTTTCTTGAGGTAACCTGTTACAAATTTGATTCTATTTTAGAAACATTCAGAACTAATAGTTTAGATTCTGATACTTATTGTTTTACAAAAATGCTATTCGTACACTAAAATCAGTCACTAAAATCAGCCACCAATGTATTTGTGTATAAATACTTGTGTATTTGTATTTCAACATATATTTTATAGAGAAAAGGATAAATAGGTCCTGACCTTTTGCCCTGTAGACATTTTCGTCCCTGACCATTGAAAAATACTTTTAAGTCCCTGACATTCACAAAACTTGGACGGATCAATCCCCCGTCCAAATGCCTCCGTCAGGGATTGATCTGTCCAAGTTTTGTGAAGGTCAGAGACTTAAAAGTATTTTTCAATGGTCAAGGACAAAAATGTTCGCAAAGTAAAAGGTCAGGGACCTATTTGTCATTTTCTATATTTTATATTGATGGCCAACTTTAGTTGCTAATTTTAATATACACGTAGTATAGTTGTTTATTTTAAGTAGTTTAGTCCAACATATCAAATCAGCTAATAATTTTCTGTTATTTTCGTCATATAAAAACACCTTTATATGAAGTAGCCAGCTCAGCACATTCCAGCTCAGCATAACAACTAACTAACTTCATTTACCAGAGGCCCTTATTAGTTTTTATTGGGCCTAAAGAAGCCCATATTAGTTAACATTGTGGCAAGGTCAATATTGTAATTAACATGATGATACTATGATGTCAATGAATATGTATTCATGTTATAGAATTGTTACCTCTTGTAAAAAGTCAGCAATGCCCTTTCTCTCAGGGCATTTGAATCCACATGATTCAAAGAACTCAACAATGTGCTCACGTGGACCCTGGTAGACAATTTGGCCCTCAGAAATGAGAATGATGTCATCAAAGAGATTGAATGTCTCAGGAGCTGGTTGGAGAAGGGACATTAGGATTGTTCCTTCAGTGAGGTGCACAATTTGTTGCAAGCATTTCACTATTTGATATGTTGTGGAGCTATCAAGACCAGTGGATATCTCATCCATAAACAGTGTTTTTGTGGGCCCAACAATCATCTCACCTATACAGTAAAACACCAAAAAAGACCATTTAGTTTTATGAACATGTTTGTTAAGTGGGACAAAAAAAACATATAAAAAAATATTAAATAATTAAATATCATATTTTATCGAACAATTAAAAAAAATTGAAAGAATCTACTCCCCTGTGACTAAAATGTATATTATAATGAACATAAGGTAATTAATTTATTAAAAGCCCATAACTACATGAAAATGATTGAAAGGTATATGACATAGAGAGAGCATAACAGAAGGTATTAAAGAATTCAAGTATGGAGAGTTGAAAGTCTTAATAGATTGAAAATAAGATATATTAATTTATAATTTGTTCTATTTAGTGACAATAACAAATTATATTTTATATATTTATATATATATATATTTGCAGGTAAAGGAGAAAGAACAAGTTCAACTAAATAATTCGAGTTAGGTGACTAAGAATTGATTTGGCCACACTTTTCTTAATCTTTTGAAAAAGAAAATTTGGCATTTTTTTGGTTTTTGTACACAAGTGTTGGTGGCCGCCATGGGGTCCATGAACAAAAGCTTCTTCAAAATAGAAGCCCAAGGTTGAAATTAAAATAATAAAATAATGTCAGAAATATGATGTGGATGTTGACAATAATTTGGACTTTTGGGTCCAATCCAATAAGATAGGAAAAAGACATTTAATTTAAGGTGGAAACTTAGATGCAATCGACTTCACATGAAGTTGATACTGAGGGTCGTTAAATGATTTGATTGATTTGACTAAATTTTTATCTAACAGCTCTCAGATATCAACTTTATGTGAAGTTGACTTCACCTGAGTTTTTACCTTAATTTAATAATAAAAAAATTTAAATATCTTCGGTAGTTCTAATTTCTAAAACAAACTAACCAGTTGTGACACGCTTCTTTTGGCCACCAGACACACCTCTATGCATTTCATCTCCAACAATAGTATCCTTGCAAATATCAAGACCTAAAATCTGTTTCATGAACATTGATTTGTTAGAACAAAATGACATCATTGGACATGCTAATTTAGAATTTAATTTAATAATGTGAGGGTAGTTTAGGTAATTCATGTAACAAAAGTGGTTATCCTGCTGGGGCCTACTATGTGGGACCATGAAATGTAAAATCAGACAAGCAATGTAGGGTAGGTGAGTTGACAATTTTGTCAAGTAGATCAGAATTAGGTGCTTAGAATCTAATTTAGAATCTCAAAGTTATAAACTATAAAGTGAAGAAAAAACATTCTAGTTTATGTCCACATTCATCTAAACTTAAAAAAAATTAAAGGGCTAAATATGTAATTACTTACTTTAAGAGTATAATCAGTGATGAGACTGCTTTCTGTTCCTTCCATTGCAGTTGCCTAAAATAAATAAATAAATAAATAAATAAATAAAATAACCAAATGAAAAATTAAATATTAAATTAAGAGTGAATACCCCATCCAATTCCTGACAATTATTTCAAAAGGACAACGAGGTCAAAAAAAATATCCAATTTGGCCCCTGATTTTTTTTTTTGACTGATTAGCCCTTGTGCCAAAAAAAATAACATTGACTTTTTTTGTGCACAAAGACCTCGTTGTCCTTTCGAGATAATTGTCAGGGACTGGATTGAATTTTTTTTTTTTGTCAAGGACTTCGTTGTCTTTCGAGATAATTGTGAGTGACTGTTTTGGATTTTTCTCTTAAATTCTTTTAATGAAAATAACTACCTTCATGAAAAGGTCAAGTTCTGCCTCTGGAAATATGCCAGCTTCCTTTTCTCTTCTAGCAACCTCGGCTAATAGATCTATAATATCATTAAAAAAAATAATATATTATAAATTAGTTACATAAATAATAATAATAATAATAATAATAATAATAATAATAATAATAATAATAATAATAATAATAATTTGAATTGAATTTACCATATCTAGTTCCAACTCCTTGGCACCTAGCTGAGAAATCAAGTGTCTCCTTAACTGTCATTTCTCCAACATGAACATCATTTTGGCTAATGTATGCTGAAGTCTTTCTTGGCACAAATTCATTAGGCTTATGTCCATTATAACTAATTTCTCCGGTAACCTATTTAATCAAAACCAATCACATTTATTTAATACAATCCCGCTACATTACCAACAGTATTTCTGACAACTTCTGCCAATTCTTATTTACAACTGTGTTTAATGGAAGTGTCTTTGTGGATATGTCTAATAAAAATATCTTTTTTATGGCTATGTTTAATAGAAGTGTCTTTATAGATATATTTTCCGAATGTATCTCTTTATATATGTGTTTAAAATATAATAATTAATTATTATTAGCAATAAATTGGTAGATAATATGTTCCTATACTTTTCCTATTTAATAATTCTTATGCATCATTAATTTCATTATAATGATTGTGTATGAATCTACCTTCAATTCAGAGTCCAATTTTCCAGCCAATGCCAACAAAAGAGTTGTTTTTCCTGAAGAAGGTGGGCCAAGTAAAAGGGCCATCCTGCATAAAATTACGAAAATTACTACGATATTCTATAAAATTATAAGATATCAGTATTTTCTGTGTTCAGGATTTAGGGTTTAATTCTACGAATGGTAAAAACTTTCATCGATATTATGGTACCTCGAGGGTTTAACAATTCCGGAGGCATTCTTAAGAATTGTGAGCTTTGTTCTTTTAGTAGTACTAATCCCACACATGCCAAGTGCTGATTCTAGAATGTTCAATGCAGTGTTTGGAAGTGTTGGCAAAGCTCTGCTTCCAACATAGGAATTAGCCTCAACTGTCAAATTCTGAAACCTTACTTCAACTGTTGGAAGTTTGATTCCAACCCTGCAATTTGGAACAATCTCTAATAATTTAGATCAAAGTCTTTGGTGATTTAATTACAATTGTTGTACTAATAATAATAATGTACTATTTACACTATTCATTGCAGCAAGAGATTAAGTCTCTTAATTATTATTAATGATAAGCCAAAAAAATTAAGTGAACAATAAAGTTTTCATTCATTCCTAATTCAGTCTTAACAATACTAAGTTTCAAAATTAATTAAGGGTTAAAGGGTAAATCAGATTCCTCCCTTCTTCTTCCATGAAACTGTTCTTTTTGTCTTTTTGTTAGTTTTCAGCAGATGATAAAGACAAATTTATCTTATCATATAAAATATGAAAAAACATAAAAAAGACATATTAGTAGCCACATAAAAAGTATTTATAAATTATCTATAAAGTTGTCTTTTTAAATTCAATAAAATTAACTTGTTACTACTACAAGTTAATCATCATAATAACAGTTTTGATTTGAGAATTGATGAGAACTCACTTATCAATTCTGTTTCTGAACTTGGTCAAGAACTTCTCATTATCCTCTTCAGCAACCTTGAAGATTTGATCAATGATTTGTTGCCTCTCATTCATATCAAGCTTCCTAACATCAACTTCTCTATGCTGAGCCTTGGCATCATGATGATGATGATGATCACCTTCACCAAAATTCTGAATGATACTTGTTCTCAACCTATCATAGGTTGGAAGCTTCTCAATTGCAGCCCATTTCAGAGCCTCTTCATCTTCATCAACATGTGAGGTTCTCCTTGAATATCTCCCACTTGCAAATACCTCTTCCATTTTCCAACTTGATCTGCTTAAGCTCCTGCTTATGCTTCTGCTTAAATTTGAATCCATCTTTGGATTCTTTTGCCACCACCCCTCTTCTGATTTTCATTCAAAAATCACTCATATCAATCAAACAACAAATGGGGTGCTTTTGATCATGCTTCAAAATTAAAACACACCATAAAAATCATCTCTTTTTTAAGAATATAATGTTATGTTATGAACAGAACAAAACAGAACAAATGGCTTGGTTTTTATATAAAACAAGCATTGTTAAGTATGAGAAGTCTAATTCCCATTAATAAACATAAAAATTAACAAAACAAAACCAAAACAGAAAAAAAAAAACTTACTTTAATTTCTTCTAAGCTTCACTCTTGTTTGATTTATGTACTTGTGTCATAAAATTCTTGTTAGGCTTCTGAACTGAGCTTTGTCTCAGTTCTGAAGAGAAGCTAAGTGGTGTTGCATGCAATGTTATGTAGCATACATTTATATGAGTGAGTGAAGGGGTTTGGTGTTATAGGAAGACTCTTTTTTTTTTTTTTTGTCTTAAATCTTAATTGGTTAATTGGTTATTGGTTAAATAATCCTATTTTCTAGTTAGAATTGGAAATTTGGCGTGTAACAACTTTACTAATATGAAAATATTTTATATAAAAATTGATGTGTTGAATTAATATGCAAGTTGGGCAAAAAATCCGAAAAAGGGGTGAGAGTGTGAGAGAGTCAAACATGACCAGCGTTTCCGATTTCTTTGCACCTTCCTACTACAAATGCGTTCTTTTGAACAAGCCAAAATTATTCATTTAATTTAATTAAATTATATATTTATATCTATACCTAATAGTAGGTACTTTGTAATTATTTTTCTTTTGGTTTTTTTTTATTTATAATTCAAGAATAAATTATTATTTTTATCAATAAAAATTTAAAATAGTGACAAATTATTTAGGAAAAATGAAATTAATTTTGTACTTGTAAAAATTAAATAAATTATTATTTTTATTTATAAATGTTAGAGAATGTTGGCAAATTTAGACATGAATAAAATTAATATTTGGATACTTTTAGTATTTTAGTTATACTTTTGTAGATATAAAGTTAATTTAATTCATTCAAGAGAAAAGGACAAATAGATCCCTGACTTTTTGCCCCGCGAACATTTTCGTCATTGACCATTGAAAAATACTTTTAAGTCTCTGACCTTCACAAAATTTGGACGGATCAGTCCCTGACGGAGGCATTTAGACGGATCAGTCCCTGACGGAGGCATTTAGACGGAGGGACTGATCCGTCTAAGTTTTGTGAAGGTCAGGAACTTAAAAATATTTTTCAATGGTCAGGGACGAAAATGTCCGTGGGACAAAAAGTTAGGGGCCTATTTGTCCTTTTCTCTTAATTCATTGATAAATTTATTAGTGTTGTGAATTTTGATGGGAAAAATAATAATTTTTTTATTAATTTTTTTTACCTGTACTGGTTAACTAAGTTTTCAAAATGTGTTTGTTTTTTGCTGTTAATAATTATATATGTATTATGTAGTAAATTATGTTAATATACAAAAATAAAAAATAAAAAAAAGGCCCAACAAGAAATTAAATTAAATTCAATATGCTTGAGTGTTGAATACTTGAATCACCTTAAATATGTTTGTGTTTTATATATTTGGTCCTCTTATATATCACATTTGTGTTGTTAGTTTTTATATATTTTTTCACTTAATTAGACTGTTTAATATTATAAATAAATAATATGCTATGTATGTACGAGTAAAAATCATACAAGGAGCTAGTAACAAATATCTAAAAAGTTAATCATAAAATTACTTTTTTTTAAATTTAAATTAATAGAAGAAGACACATAAATAGTTATATTTCTAACACATTTTTTTAAATAAAAATCTCTTTTAAATTTGTTTAAATTTTTTCATAAGTTTTCTTTCTCTTTTTAATGTGCCTTATACTTAATTCTTTTTCTTTTAGGATCTTACAAGGGTCGAATTTTAAATATTTCGGTCATAAAAATAATAATATCATGTCAAAAAATTAATTCTTTCAAAAATTTAAGACAATAAAAAGAAGTACATGAATAATTATATATCTAACAAGTTTACTAATTCTATTTCTTCATTTAAATTAAAGATGAGTATTGATTTTATATGTACAATTCACTATTAAGATTAATTAGTCCCAGTTAATGAAAAATTTTAAGATTAGTCCATTCCATTAAAATGATCTAGTTTTACCTTTTAATAATAATAATAATAATAATAATAATATTTAATTACTTTACTGGTTCTTATAGTTTCGCAAAATTTTCAATTAGGTCCCTATACTTTTTTTTTCTTTTAATTGAGTCTTTACACCAAATTTTTTTTAATTGGTTCCTATACTTTTTTTCTTTTTATTTAGGTCCCTGTACCAATTCTTTTTTTTTAGTTGGGTCCCTATAAAATTAAGCCAATTACTACTAAGAGGGATTTAATTAAAAAAAAATTGGTGTAAGGATCCAATTAAAAAAAAATATAAGGACCTAATTGAAAATTTCACAAAACTATAGGGACCAACAGAGTAATTAAACCTAATAATAATAATAATAATAATAATAATAATAATAATAATAATAATAATAATAATAATAATAATAATACCTTGAGAAAAGAAATGTAGGGTGTGGTGATAGAAATGTTTTTTGGTCACGTTTAATGTTTGGACGTGTAATAAGTTTCATTGTTCTCACTTACCTTCTCATCAGACCAATTCCAGAATTAACTGAATAGAAGGTATGTAGGAAAATATGAGTGAATCACTTGTCACGATTATATAATTTTCCTCATTTTTCTTGTAATGTGAATAAAACTATGAATAGTTAAAAGCCAAAAGCCGAAGAGCAAGGACACCTTATTATTCAATTCAGTAGTTATGTAAAACTGCAACAGAAATTATCAATAACTAACCATCTTATTATTATGTCCCTTAAATTAATAACTAGAAAAAATTAATCCCAAAGGAAACAATATGACCTATGTTATTGGCATGAGTTTGACCAAGTTCTTTCCTCATTTACATTCACATTTAATTTATATATATAAAAAAAAATAGATATGGACACACTTGCAATAATTGGTAAAAGAGAAATAGCAAAGTCTTCTATGGCAGCTTAAGTGGGGGTTGAAATGTCCCCACCAAGTTCTTTTCCCTTCTACCTACTTCAAATAATATAATCCATTATATATTTTAGGAAAATTTTCAAGTGTGCCGTCGTACCATTATTTCAGTGATTTTTAACCGTTGATCTTAATTATAAAAAATATATATAATATATATAATTAACATCAACGGTTAAAAATCACTAATACACCGGTATGATGGTACACTTAAAAATCTTCCTATATTTTAATTTTAAATCTCCTTTTCTCTACTTGATTATTGTCTTAAGTCTTTTTTTAATTTGTGTAATTAGTATATAGCTTTGATTAAAGAAATATTATTTACATTATGGTAAGGTTAATTTTTTTAGGCAGACAACTTTTTTTTGTTTTTTCAAAAAATGAAATTTGAACTACCTAAACTAATTGAATTGTTCAAGACTTTAGTTGAAGAAAAAATGAATAAATAGTCACTCTCTGTTGGTAAATGATTATCTCAAATATAATATATACATCACAAATTTTATCATGAAAAAAAAAATTAATGCATTCTTCCACATTTTTTGGGTGTTGAATATGTAGACACAAAAGTATATTCAATTCACACTCACATGCACACACAAAATAAAATAATAATAATGATAATAATCAGGTAATATCAAATTAACGTCATAGTGGTACATAATACGGTCACCAACCCCATTGTTCACTTTTATGAAAAAGATAAAGGGACAAATCTGTTCTTAATTTTTTGGTCAGTGAATATTTAAATTTTTTAAAATTTAAAAATATATTTAAAGTTTTAATGTTTTTAAAATTTAGAGACATTGATTTTTAAGTGTAATTTTTTTATTTTAATTTTTTTTATATGTACATTTGTATCAATTATAATAGAAGTTACGTTTAATTTTTTGTTAAATTTGACAAACTCAAATAAATATGAGAGATCAATAAATCTAAATTTTAAAAATATTAAAAATTTAAATATATTTTAAAATTTTTAAAAACTTAAATATCTGCAAATTAAAAAGTCAAAATCTTAAGAATCTATTTTTTTTATAAAATAATGTGTTGAGAAAATATAAAAAATATGTAAGCACACAGAGTCAAAATTTTCTGATTTTATATTCAAATATTATTATCTTTATTATAGATTGTTTTCCTTGTTCATTTGACTATGGTCAGAGTATATTAGAGAGCATAATAGAAATTACTATTGCATCTGGATTATAAAAGTTGATACTATTTGTTTCGGGCCCCAGATGTTAGTTGGGTAAGATGAGAATTCTCCACACAAAATAAAATATTTTAAATTAACCTGGTCTTTTTTATTTGTTTATTTTGTTGTGTGTAAGATTTGTCGTCTAGTTATTTGAAATTAATAATGCGACATTATCCAACAACAAAAAACTAATTAATTAAGTATTGTTATTAGCTATTGGCTCAAAGTAGGGGTGTGCATGGTCCGCCTGATTCGAAGATTCGGCTCGGCCTCGAACATTTTAGGGACTATTTTGGTTTGATTTTACTGGATTTAAGGTCGGAGTAAGGGTTTCAAAAATAGATCCGGTCATTATTTCGAGTCGGGTCTGGATTATGGCTCGGGTCACCCGAAGTCGGTCCGATGATCCGGTCATCATACATAATTAATATTTTGTGTCATTAGTGATGGATGATGACTATTCTTATATGGAATTTAAGTATTATAAACCTTAATATTTTGTGTTATTAGTTATTATAAGACTATAAGTTAATGTTTTATGTTTAAAATGCATAAGATTTTAGGGTAATGCATAATATTGTGTTATTTATATTGATTTAAATATTTGGTGTTATTAGATAATATTAGTATTGATTATGGTTATGATTTAATTTTAAGAAGAGTTGGTTCTTGTTATATTTTTCTAAGTAAATTTTAGCATGTCAAATAATGGTTGGAGTTTTGGAAATTTGGATATTCTAGGGCTGTCAAACGGGCTAGCCCGCCCATTTAGGCCCGGCCCGTTAAGCCCGCTTTATTCGTGGGCAGAATTTTCTAGCCCGGACCGTTTATGGTTAGCCCGATGGGTTAAACGGGTCAGCCCGTTTATCATTTTATTTTTTTTTTTTTAAATATTTTGACAAAAAATACCACTTTTAAGTCAAAAACCATTAAAAATAATTTTTTTTAGTTGATGGGTCAGATTTTCGGATCGAATCGGGAGAAATATTAGCTAAAAGTGCTACTTTTTTTTAAAAAATATAAAAAAAAAAAAATAAACGGGCCACCCGTTTAGCCTGCGGGCTAGCACGTTTAACCCGTCATTTTTTTCGGGTTAATCGGGCTCAGCCCGTTTAGCCCGAAATTTAAACGGGCTTAATTTTAGAGGCAAAGCCCGCCCATTTAAACGGGTAAACAGGCTGATCCAATGGGTTTAGCCCATTTTGACGGCTCTAATATTTTCATATGCTAGCTTATAAGAAGGTATCAAGGTAATGTAATGTTAACGGTCCGGTTTTTATCCGATATAATCGTGGTCCGAAAGTGTATAAGTTTCATCGGGTCTAGGGTCGAATTCGAGTCTAATAAATAAGTCCGGTATATATTTCGAATCGGATTTATGTCACATCAAATCCGATTTCACCCGACCATGCACACTCCTAGCTCAAGGCACTTGGAATTTGGGAACTTAGTTTCATGTAATCTATTAATCTAAGGTTGTATTCCCTTATACAGACACGTGATTCTAAGAGAAAGATATAAAAAAATAAAATTATATTTAACGGATAATATACGAATAAAAATAATATATTTAAAAATATTAAATTAATATATTTTATATTTTTTGATAAAAAATAATAAAAAATATTAACAAAAAATACATTTTTATTTTTTTATTTTTTTTATTTTTATTAAATTTTCATAAATATATTTTTTATTATTATATTTTTTATAAAAATAAAAATCAATTCAATTTTTATAATTTATTTAAATTTATCATTAAATAAAATACAATAATACTAAAATTTATGTATGTGTTTTTTTTGTCTTATTTTATTTTTAAAACCAAATCTAATCTAAGTTACGGTCGTAATATATATAAGGAATATCTTATTTAACTATCTAAATTATAAAAGTATTGTTCAATATCAGTTAATTTTTTATTTTAAATTTTAATCTTAATTTTTAAATCCTAAAAAAATATAAAATAATTTTACAACCAAAAAAAAAGGATTAATGTTGATTTTTATATAATATTAAATGTTTGGTTTTATTGTTATTATTTGGAGTATTTGGTTAAAAATGAATGACAAAATTTTCAAGAATAAAATTAGATATTACAGAAATAGTTAACAGATTAATTAAGAGTTACAAAAAATAGAATGATATTTGATTTTTTAGATGTTAATATTTTTTGTCGAAAATAATTAAGAATTAATTTATTTTATCTGTGTAGTAGTTAGTACTACCTTGTGTTAAGTTTTTTGTTTAAAAAAAATATTTGGGGACGCGGTTGTCATATCAAAATTTTGCCCTAGAGAAACCCCAAAAGGAAAAATATACCTTACAGGTTTGAACAAGCAAATGAAGAGAATATCTGGTCTTGCTCCATTGAATATGATTGGTTAAAGTCATTATTAAGTATTAACACGTTCAAAGTTTTGTACTATCTCTGACAATTACTTCAATTCACTCGTTGTAATTTCTAAATGCCTCATCTGTCTTTTTTTTTTTTTTTTTTTGCTTCCTTAGCTTGTTAAAGACCAAGAGTCTTCATTTTTCATCAATGCATTCTAATTAGAAACGTTACACAAACGCTACTATATATTCAATTATTCATGCATTGTTCCCTTCTATTAGATCAAGTCAATTTAATTTTCTCAATGCAAAAATGGTTATATAGTTGTCATTCAACATTTGATGTAATCGAGATTTTCTAGGATCAGGTATTTATTGTTGTTCTTGACTTTGGAATTGGAATGCTATTGTCCATTTATTGGTCATTGGAATTTTGAGTAACTTAATTAACTTATTATTGTAACAAACTTGAGTTGGTGGAGGAATAATCGATTCAGTTGTTTATTTAAATAAATATAAAAATTTTAAATTTTATTTTGCATATGTAATAATTTATTAATTAATAATAAATTTTTAAATATAATTTAAATTCGTAACAAATTAATTCTTAACTTATCGGATTAAGATATAATACAAAATAAAAGATTAACTTATATATAGAACGATTTGAATTAATAAGGAAGCTTCAAATTAAATTCTAGGAAAGGCATTTGGGTTTAATTTGTAGCATTCTTTTTATATATCTTGTAATTTGATTCCGAAGCCAATATGCAATTGCTTAATTATTGTGGTGCGACATAAATTTATTTGGCTTTAAATGTTAAACAATTATATTTTTAGATAATATATTTGAGAAAAGTTTAAAGGTCAGGAATTTTAATTTATATTGACCAATATTTTTAGTTAAAAATTTAATATTTTTAATCTAATAATTTAAAATTATATTTTTACCAAATATTTTTAAAGAATAAAATATTATTTTTACTCATAAATGTTTAAAAAGGTGACAACTTTAACAAAAAAAATAAATTTGTAATCATAAAAAATAGATTTTAACTAATCAAATCTTAAAAGTTTATTTAAAATTCTTAAATTATTTTTCCTAACGCAATCTATCTCATTTCTTTCAATTCTACTGCCTCTTTCTCTTTATCACATGAACAACAAATTTTTGTTATATTGGCTTGAAGGATTATTATATGTTCTATAACACGTTATGAAAAAAAAAATTCTAAAAATCTATTTTATACTTAAATTTTATTTTAAAAATAATATATAGATAAGATCTAAATACCTGTGTACGCTAATAAGAATTATTGTTTCTCTCGATCGTACGATGGTGTTATGCGTATTCACACCAAAATTAGTCTTTGCAGTTAACTCCTTGATCAATGGATATTGAATTTAAATTGAAAAATCTCTTTACACACTATAAAATTTTTTTTCCAAGAATTCGATTCACATACATATATGTATAGATGTAAAGGAATAAAACTCTTGCTACTAATCTAAATTTCCTTTGCTCTTGTCATATATATATATATATATATATATATATATATATATATATATATATAGAGTATGAAATTTGTTATTAGTTTCAAATTTGAATCTCAATTCAAATTTAAATCATATTTTGTAATTTCAAATTTGAATCTTTCAAATTTTATAAAGCATATCTCAACAATTTAAAACAAAATCAGTTAAAAACTTAAAATTTCATCTAAACTTAGAATTTAAATTTAGAAATAAAATAAACAATTATTTTCAAATCTTATTTAATATTCTCAATTATCATATTATTATTATATTCTTAATTAGTGCCAGCAAAGAATATAAGAATATTCAATTTGAATTAATATAATTATTTATTTGATCAAATCAAAATAATAATTAAATAATTCTTTAACAAAAATTAGAACACTCGATCTTAGTGTGTGATCTCATAGGTTCAACACTAAACAAGGTTGGTGAGCTAGACCCGATAGTATGAAGTAATATATTTTTACTAAAAAGCCAAGAAGAACAAAATATAGTTCTTTCTATTTTTCTAGTTATTGATTAACCCTTAAAGTATGGTTTAATTGTCAAATTCTAACTTATTACTATTATTATAATGAATTGTGAGTTACCTACAAAATTCATTTTTTCATTCCTTCAATCTCTTTGGCCAACATTTTATTTATCTTAGTTATTATAATCATAAAACTCAAAACTCTTTACCAATAATTTCAATGATGGTGATAAAGGGTTAGGGGTGAGAGTATGTAGTAGTGGTGGTAAAAAGTTAAAATTTAAGATGACATAGATTAAATTAAAAAGGATAATTTAAAAATTTAAATAATCTTTTAGAATTTAATTAATTTTATCAGTTAAATTTTATTTTTATAAATGCAAAATTAATTTTATTTTTTTGTAAATAAATTTGTCAGTATTATAAATATTTGTAAACAAAAATAATAATTTATTTTATTTTTAAATATTATTAACTAACTGATAATTAAAAATAATAAGCCGTGCTAATTTTGTAGCACTACTAATTTAAAAAATGTTTGCCTTGATTGGATCTTAGATAACACAATTTTAAACCTTTTTATTTAACTTCAATTTTAGTAAACATATTTTAGACAATGGTACCGTGTAAAGAGAGGTATAAAGAACATTTTATACAGCAAAATTTTGTGTTCACAGAATAGGCCAATACAATTGGACGACGTCATTTATCTAATTTTAAATTTTAAATTATAAATTAAATTATAAAATTAATTAAACATTAAATTTTTAAAAAATAAAATTTTTTAAATTAAAAAAAATAGTTAATATTGACTAACTAGAGTAATTTTTTTAATTAATTAAAGGGGTCAACTCGGCCAACACTGTAGAAGGGATAATTATCATAAACTTATTAAACAAAGTTATATACCAATTTAAATTATTATTATTTTTTTAACCGAAAATAAGAAGATTCAAATTTATAGTCTTTTAAGTGAATATGAAAATATTATATCATTTGAAGTATAACTCGTTGACACTGTACACAGGTCACTAACTTCGCATCAACAATAATGTTTAATTACCACGTGCTTGTTTGTTAGTAAATATTATACGAACCAAATAAATGCATGGACCCGGATTAACTAATTTTTAAAACCCTAAATAAGAAGATCACGCAAGAAACGATTGGAGATACAGATGGTTGGTGGTAACAACTAACGAATAAAAAACGACCAGTGTGTGTTAATTAGTACGTAGCAAATACTAATTATATATTATTACAAGAGTGCAAATTCTTTATTTTATTTCCTTAACTAATTTTGTTATTATTATATATGGATAGATGACACACACTACTCCCCTCAATTATTATGTCGCAATTGAGTTTAGTTAAACGAGATTTAAAATACAATAACCATGACTAATTTAAATTGGTTGAGTAGTTAATTTACTCGTTCATTTAAATAAATATTATTTGTCTTGTATATATAATAATTTATTAATTAATAACAAACCTTTAAATAAAATTTAAATTTACGACAGACTAATCTTTAACCTGTTGAATTAGAAGATACGTGAATAATAAATAAAAAAAAAAGAGAATAGCAGATGACCTTTTATTATTGAATTTAGATTTTCTCAATTTAAAATTTTTATTTTAAAAAATAAAATGTAATTTTTTATCTTTAAATATTTTTTTTTATATTTTTTTTATCTTATATATGAAATAAATAATAAAAAATCACACGTAAAATTTAAAATTTAAAGAATTTATATCTTTTATTATTAATACTATCGTTATGCTACTAAGTATATATATGTGATAGCAACGGATACATATACTAATCCGTAATTTATTGTGTGTGTGACATTGATGTAATTAGACATGGACGTAAATGTAGGTGACGATCGTTTTTCATAATAATAAGATAATTAAGAATGTGCTTCTTTGTCTCTATATTTGCTCTTTCTTCCGTATTAATCATCTTTATGTGAGAATGTGAGATGTGAGAATCTGTATTTATATTTTATAATCAATAAACGATAAAACCCGGTTTTCATGTAATGTAGTTGTAATTATTGCTTACGTAGAAGCATAAATGCTTATGTAACTTTATTACTTCAATGATTTTATATATGATATCAAAATATTTATAATTAAATATCTAAAATTTTATTTATATAATTTATTCTAAAATTTCATTTATATAATTTTAGCATAAAATAATTTATATACTTTTATCCATCCATTTAAATTTTTGTGATAATAATAATAATAATAATAATAATAATAATAATAATAATAATAATAGTGTTCATACCCTGGCCCAATAAATAGAGCCCAGGATCCAAGCAAAGAAGCCCAACCCAAAGGGGTTGGCCCTCCCCCAGTACCAGCCTTCATCCCCAGAAGTCGGTACTGAACACGACCTGCTCCAAAGAAGTCGGATACGAGGGCTAGCTGGCAGATAACACTCATTCGAATGAGTAACTGCCCCTAGAAACTCTCTAACCACTTCATAGAGCCATATCTTAACCTCCCTAAGATATGGGAACGGTTATCCACCTAAAAAGGTGGCACTACTTCAGCGGTGGTTATTGGTTCACCACTATAAATACCCTGACATCCCTCAGGTATCACTAAGTTCCAATACATTCTCAACTTGCTCACACTCTTGCTGACTTAGGCATTGGAGTGTCTTTGCAGGTACCACCCCCCATTCTTCCACACGCACAAGTCGGACGGAGGAACACCGAGTTTCAGGTTCACTCGATAATCACCTCCCTCACGCGTTTGGGCCAACCAACGTCATCCGGCCCACGAATCTCTGGTTACCCACCGTAACATTGGCGCCGTTGCCGGGGACCCGAGAGATTAACCAGTGATGGCGGAAAGATCCCCTGAAGAAGGTCATATGGAGACAGATTCTGATCAAGAGAATTTGAACACTGGAAACAATGAAGCAGATCAGAACCTCCACCAGGAAGCCAATGATCAAAATAAGGAAGGCACCTCCGGAATCAAAAATCCGAAGGTAAACTCCTCGGAGGGGCGCGAGTCAGAAAAAGAAGGACCCCCTCTCGCTAGTGAGCTTATGGGATTAATCCATAGCCGCCTCGAGCAGCTAGAACAGGAGCGGGAACGACAAAGGGAAGCTGAAAGGAACCTAAAAGAGGAGATGGAGCGACGAAAAGAGTTAGAAAGAAAACTCTTAAAGTTAGAATCCTCCCTCAAAGGTCGGAATTCCCACGACGACAGAGAAGATTCTCCCTTAGGAGAGAAAGATCCGTTTAGCGAGGACATAATGAGGGCAAAAGTTCCGAGAAACTTTAGAAGCCCCGATATGGACCTCTACGATGGAACCACCGATCCAAAGCATCATCTGAGCAACTTTAAAAGTCGGATGTATCTGACCGACGCTTCTGACGCTACGCGATGCAAAGCTTTCCCGACAACCTTGTCAAAAGCAGCGATGAAGTGGTTCGACAGTCTCCCTCCGAGGTCAATTACCAGTTTTGAAGACCTCTCAAGAAAATTCTTGATGAGGTTCTCCATCCAGAAGGACAAAGTAAAACATGCACCAAGCCTCCTGGGAATAAAACAGGAGGTCGGGGAATCCTTACGGGCCTATATGGAAAGATTCAACAAAGCGTGTTTGGAGATTCAGGACCTGCCCACCGAGGCAGTCATCATGGGGCTAGTCAATGGTCTCCGAGAAGGACCCTTCTCACAGTCCATATCAAAAAGACACCCCGCCTCTTTAAATGATGTACAGGAAAGAGCTGAAAAGTACATCAATATGGAAGAAAACGCTAGGCTAAGAGACCCGAGTTTGCGACTCGGACACCCTCCCTCAACGAAAGAGAAGGAGAGAGAAGCTAAGAAGAAGGAAGAACTCGGCCTCGATAGGCCAAGAAAATATCACTCTTATACTCCACTGAAAATTCCTGTAGTGGATGTATACAGAGAAATTTGCAATACCGAAAGGCTGCCTCCCCCCAGACCCATTAAAAATAAAAAAGGGGGGAGCCACGGTGATTACTGTGAGTACCATAAGATATATGGGCACTCCACAAACGACTGTTACGACCTTAAAAATGTGATAGAAAAGTTGGCCAGAGAAGGTCGGCTTGACAGATATCTCATAGAAAGGTCGGACGGTCATGGAAAAAGAAAGCGAGAAGATACGGATAGAAGAGACCCACCACCACAAACTCCGGAAAGACATATCCATATGATCTCAGGAGGATTTGCAGGAGGGGGACTCACAAAATCCTCTCGAAAAAGACATCTCAAGAGAGTCTACCAGGTCGAAGAGGGGTCCTCCGATCTTCCGACCATATCATTCACAAAGGAAGACAGGCGAGGAGTAATCCCTGGGCATGATGACCCAGTGGTAATCACCATGATCCTGGCAAATGCCCATCTACACAGAACACTAGTAGACCAAGGAAGCTCAGCAGACATCCTCTTTAAGCCCGCTTTCGACAAACTAGGTTTAGATGAGAAAGAGTTAAGAGCCTACCCCGACACCTTGTACGGATTAGGTGACACGCCGATAAAGCCACTAGGATTTTTACCCCTCCACACCACCTTTGGAAAGGGGGAAAAATCAAAGACTCTGAGTATAGACTTCATAGTCATCGACGTGGGGTCGGCTTATAATGCTTTAATCGGCAGGGCTACCCTCAATCGACTCGGAGCGGTGGTATCGACGCCCCACCTCTGCATGAAGTTCCCGACCTCGTCGGGGATAGCAACGGTGAGGGGAGATCAGAAGCTGGCAAGGAAGTGCTACAATGAAAGCCTAAACCTGAGAGGAAAAGGCAGAGAAGTCCACACAATAGAACTCGGGGGAGCAAAGGTCAAAGAAGAGCTGCGACCACAGCCCGGGGAAAAACTGAGGAGATTCAGGTCGGCGAAGAGGAAGGAAAAAACACTCACATAGGAGCCAACCTAGGGGAAACCCTAAGACAAGGGTTGACTAAGCTCCTAAGAGATAACTCCGATCTCTTCGCCTGGAAGGCCTCCGACATGCCTGGGATAGATCCCGAGCTCATGTCTCACAAACTCTCGGTCTACTCAGGGTCCCGACCTGTACAACAGAGAAGACGCAAGCTCGGCCCAGAGCGAGCCCTAGTAGTAGAAGAGCAAGTGCAGGCGCTCCTAGAAGCCGGTTTCATCAGAGAAGTCAAATATCCAACATGGCTAGCCAATGTAGTACTAGTAAAAAAACAAAATGGTAAATGGAGAATGTGCGTCGACTACACCGACTTAAATAAGGCATGTCCCAAGGACCCTTATCCACTACCAAGCATTGACGCCCTAGTGGACTCTAGCTCGGGGTATCAATACCTGTCATTCATGGACGCTTACTCAGGATATAACCAAATCCCGATGTATGAACCAGACCAGGAAAAAACATCATTCATCACACCCAGAGCCAACTATTGCTACGTGGTCATGCCATTTGGATTGAAAAATGCAGGAGCCACATATCAGAGGCTGATGAATAAGGTGTTTGCACCATACTTAGGGAGCTTAATGGAAGCATATGTCGACGATATGTTGGTAAAAACCAAGGAGGAAGTTGACCTCCTATCCGACCTCTCACAAGTATTTGACACCCTAAGGTCGCACGGGATGAGACTAAATCCTGCAAAGTGCGCCTTCGCAGTGGAGGCAGGAAAATTTCTAGGATTCATGCTAACACAAAGAGGGATCGAAGCCAATCCCGACAAGTGCAGAGCTATCCTAGAGATGAAAAGCCCGACTTGTTTGAGGGAGGTCCAACAGCTGAATGGTCGACTAGCAGCTCTCTCCAGATTTTTGGCAGGATCAGCATTAAGATCCCTTCCACTGTTCTCCCTACTGAAAAAGGGGCACCAGTTTGAGTGGACTCCCGAATGCGAGGAGGCGTTCCAGGAGTTCAAAAAGTTTCTGAGCCAACCTCCTATCTTGACCCGACCTATAGCCGGAAAGGACCTCGTCCTATACCTATCCGTGGCAGACAGGGCTGTCTCAGCAGCCTTGATAAGAGAAGACGAGGTCAGTCAACACCCAATCTACTTCATCAGTAAAGTTCTACAGGGCCCTGAGCTAAGGTATCACAAATTAGAAAAGTTTGCCTACTCCTTAGTAATAGCCTCTCGAAGGCTACGGCCTTACTTTCAGGCTCACACAATAAGGGTCCGCACGAACCAACCCATGAAGCAAATCCTCCAAAAGACGGATATTGCAGGAAGAATGGTACAATGGGCAATAGAGCTCTCCGAGTTCGACTTGAAGTATGAAACTCGGACGGCGATTAAAGCCCAGTGCCTCGCCGACTTCATCGCAGAATATGCAGGGGATCAAGAGGACAAACCAACTACCTGGGAACTCTACGTGGATGGATCCTCCAATAAAACAGGAAGCGGCGCAGGCATAATATTGGTAGATGAAAGGGGAACCCAGATAGAAGTTTCCCTCAAGTTCGAATTCCCAGCTTCAAATAATCAGGCAGAATACGAAGCCCTGATCGCAGGATTGAAGCTGGCTGAAGAGGTCGGTGCTATGAAAGTGATGGTATACAGCGACTCCCAAGTGGTGACCTCCCAAATAAGTGGGGAATATCAGGCAAAAGACCCAACTATGAAAAGGTACTTGGAGAAAGCCTCGGAGCTCCTGGGGCGCTTTGCAGAAATCGAGGTGAAACACATAACTCGGGATCTAAACAGCAGAGCAGACGCCCTATCCAAGCTAGCAAGTACCAAGCCAGGAGGAAATAACAGAAGCCTGATTCAAGAGACTCTCCAGGAACCTTCAGTGGTAAAAATGGAAGACACACTAGAAGTCCTTGAAGTGGTCGGATTAAACCTCGGATGGATGAACCCCTTAGTCGAATACCTAAAATTCGACATCCTCCCTAAGGAGGAAAAAGAAGCCCAAAAAATCCGAAGGGAAGCACAACACTATACCTTGGTGAAAAATGTTCTCTATAGAAGGGGGATATCAACACCATTGCTAAAGTGTGTGCCGACCTCAAAAGCCACCGAGGTGTTGGAGGAGGTACATAGTGGAATCTGCGGGAATCATCTTGGAACCAGGTCATTGGCCAGGAAAGTGATCCGAGCAGGATTCTACTGGCCAACCTTACAGAAAGATGCCACAGAATTTGTGAAAAAGTGCCAGCCATGTCAAATGCATGCAAATTTCCACGTGGCTCCCCCAGAAGAGCTCATTAGTATCACTTCTCCATGGCCCTTTGCAAAATGGGGAATGGATTTGTTAGGTCCTTTTCCCCAGGCGCCAGGACAAGTTAAATACCTAATAGTGGGAATAGATTACTTCACAAAGTGGATAGAAGCAGAACCACTGGCCACCATCACAGCACAAAGAAGTCGGAGGTTCCTCTACAAAAATATAATCACAAGGTATGGGATACCTTATTCCATTACCACAGATAACGGAACCCAGTTCACCGACTCCACCTTTAGAAGCCTGGTAGCCAGTATGAAAATTAAACACCAGTTCACCTCGGTGGAACACCCACAAGCCAATGGGCAAGCCGAAGCAGCCAACAAAGTCATTCTGGCAGGGCTGAAGAAAAGGTTACAAGAGGCGAAAGGAGCTTGGGCTGAAGAGCTCCAACAAGTACTATGGGCTTACAGAACAACCCCCCAATCCGCCACTGGAGAAACACCCTTCCGACTAGTCTATGGCGTAGAAGCCATGATCCCAATAGAGGTCAACGAGCAAAGCCCAAGAGTGATTTTCCACGACGAGATCAGGAATATACAGGGGCACAAAGAAGAGCTCGACTTGCTCCCTGAAGTCCGAGAAGAAGCTCAGATAAGAGAAGCAGCATTGAAACAAAGGATGACTACAAGGTACAACAAAAAAGTCATTCGAAGGAGTCTCACCCCAGATGACTTAGTCTTAATCAGAAACGACATTGGAGTCAACAAATCTGGGGAGGGAAAGCTCGCTGCCAATTGGAAAGGACCATACAAAGTCAAGGAGGTCTTAGGAAAAGGCTATTATAAGGTGACCGACTTAGGCGGCACCGAGTTACCAAGGTCATGGCACGCTTGTAATATGAAAAGGTACTACAGCTAAAAGCAAACTCTACTCCCTGATGTACTCTTTTCCCAGCTTCATGATTTTTTCCCAGAATCAAAGGGTTTTTTCTGAAGAAGGGTTTTTAACGAGGCATCACAGTAGGGGCTAAGGGAAATAAATTATCAAAAGCCCTTAGTAGCAATAAGGTACCTTCTCAATTAATAAAGATCTCTTTCATTTTAAATATCTCTTTCAAATTCCCTTTTTATTTTCTTTCTACGAAACGCGCCGATTTAAGCTCGACAAAACGTGAAAATCCCATGAACCGACCTAGATGGTCGTCAGGATAAAACGACGAGGTACAAATCGGCGTAAAGAGGCTATAGAAGTCGGTCATGATAAACTCGGAAGCAGTCCGACTCATAAGTCGGAAAACGAAGCCGAGTAAAGTTAAAATGAATCGCAAAAGTAGCCTAAGTCACGAAAAACTCAATAGAACAAAATTGAGCACTAAGAATAACAAAAAGAGATAAGGAAAAACTAAGAAGAAATAGTAAGGCTGCCTTGAAATTCAGAAAAGCAGGCAAGCCTCAAAGAAAAGTTTTTCTAGAAAAGATCAAAGAGTCAAGAGAACCACGAACAGAAAAAAGCATGCACACATAAGGTAACTCAAAACCCTTATCCAAAAAGGGCATTTATTTAACGCTAAATTAAACCCCTATTAAAAAAGAGGCATTACTGTTTTGTTTACGGCCTTAAAAGGCCAAAAAATTGTTCAAAACACCAACAAATAAATGTAAAGAGTTTAAAAAGAGGGGCCCACAGGCCGGGCCCCAATAGCCAAAATCACTTTTTTAGAAGATCACCACCAGCAGAGTCAGGGGGAACGCCAGGAGCAGGAGTTGAAGAGGAAGTCGGAGGAACGGTAGAAGAACTCGGAGCGTCCTTAGAGCGAGGAGGGGACTCTACGATCCTCTGCCCCCGAGTCTTTAAATCAGACTCAGATTCCACTATGGGGGCAGGAGGATCCACGATGGCACCATCAATAACAATCTTATCAGGGTCCAAAGGAGAAAGGTCCAAGTCAGGAGCAATAACTCCGACCTGTTCCTTGAAAATCCTCCAGGCCTCATCAGCACCATCCGCAATAGAGTCCTCCAACTCGGTGTAGGCCTTCCGAGCGTTCAGTAAGTCGTTCTTTACAGACACAAGATCAGCAAATAAACTATTGTAGCTGGCTTGCGCTGCCTTCCTCAACTCCACCTCCATGTTGCATTGGGCTTGCAACTTCTGCCCCTTCTCTCGGAGGCTGTTCCTCTCCCCCTCCAGTTTGGCGACTTTCCCCTCCAACTCCCTCTCATGCTCCTGATATATGCGAAGCCTACCCTCCAGCTCCTCGACCCTCGAGGTCGTCCCTAAGGAGCTGATGGGAGTCTTCTCAAATATATCCAAGAGTTTGCCACAAACCCCCGCCGTCTTGAGACTCTCCTCAACCACAGTGGTGAGGTAGTGCCGAACAGAAACATCATCCATACTCATACGAGCATGAGGATAGATGTTCTTTCGGACGAACGCAAGAGCGTCCGCCTCACCAGAAGCGCCAGACTCTAAGGTCTTGCGCTTCTTTGGCTCAGGTTCGGGAGTAGGTCGGACGGAAGGGGGTGGCAGAGAGGAAGCAGAGGAAGAAATTACAATAGGTTGAGAGGGAGTCCCAACGTTCCGAGGAGGAGGAGGGGGAGAGACAACCGTCCTAACACCTCCAGACCTGGCTCGAGACTTTGCCTTGGCTTCCTGAACCATCTGGTAAGACTCTTGAGCGTTTTTCTTTGCCATCTCTGCAAAGACAAATTGGTAGCTAAAATCAGACAAAGTCGGTAAAAGAAATTGCAAGTCGGAAATAAGCAAGAAACACAAAAAGCTACCTAATTGTGACTGGACAAAGGTCGGCGACCCCTGGAGAAATTTTTTAGTATCCAAGTATGGGGCCCTCCCCCACGCTTCTCGGAGGAACCCCACAATGGCTGCTTCTACCTCACTTAAGTCATCCAGACCATATTTCTCGCAAGGGGAGGCCTCCAGCCAATATAAAGGAAATCGGGGAGAAGAATGATCATCCAGGAAAAAGGGGTGGTGACCCTCTACAGCTTGCACTTTGAAAAAGTAGTTCTTGAAGTCATGAAAGGACTCGTCAAAAAGGGTAAAAAGTCTCCGACCTTGTATGGCTCGGAACGACACCCACTGTTGTTTATTGTTTAGCCCACTGAAGGGTTTTGTCATATGGAAAAGATGGAAAAAAACCTTTAAAGAAGTCGGGAACTCTAAAGCCTGGCTGACAAATTGATAAATTTTCAAAAAACCCCAAGAGTTGGGGTGAAGCTGGGTGGGAGCGACTCGACAGTGACGCAAAACAGATATCTCAAAATTCGAAAAAGGAAGAAAAACACCCAAACGGGTGATCATGCACTCATACATAAAGAAAAAATGAGGGGCCGCCTCATCGACTCTTCCAAAACAAACCCGGTCTTCAGGATCCGGGACTACCAATTCGTATTTTGGTTCGTCATCCTCAGAAGTACAAATTCTGTGATGAGTGCGAAGGTTGGTAATGAACTCAGAATCGACTGAGGGCTCCTCCCCTAAGACCGTGACATCAACCCAGTGAGAGAGAGCATCTACAGAAGCCATTTCTTTTTATAAAAAAGGGGTAACAAACCTACAAGGGGAAAAGAAAAATCACCAACACGGTCTCTAAAGGGAGGAGGATGCGAAACTAAAGTCTACAAATCAAATTTATCTACAAAGGCATATTAAAGAACTAACCTTTATCCGGAAATAAGGGTTGGAAGCAAAAGCCTTCGAAAACGCAAGAACGCAGCACGAACGAATGCAAGGAAAATTTGAAAGATCGCAGAAACGAAACAACGAAAGAGAGGGAAAATATTTATAAGAACGTTAGGGGCATAATGGTAAAATCGGGGCAATCATTAATAAAGATGCACCGTTACCAAGGCTATTAAATCCCTACGCACACCCCTAACAGACACGACGCTTGATTGGACGTAACTGTCAGAACCAAAAGGTCACGAAAAATCACGTCGGTTTTCAAACCATCACGTCGGTCCTCTTACAAATCGGCTATGACCCCGAGTTGAATACTCGAACCCAACTCTTAAAAATAAATTGGGCTCGAGTAGGGGCACTGTTCATACCCTGGCCCAATAAATAGAGCCCAGGATCCAAGCAAAGAAGCCCAACCCAAAGGGGTTGGCCCTCCCCCAGTACCAGCCTTCATCCCCAGAAGTCGGTACTGAACACGACCTGCTCCAAAGAAGTCGGATACGAGGGCTAGCTGGCAGATAACACTCATTCGAATGAGTAACTGCCCCTAGAAACTCTCTAACCACTTCATAGAGCCATATCTTAACCTCCCTAAGATATGGGAACGGTTATCCACCTAAAAAGGTGGCACTACTTCAGCGGTGGTTATTGGTTCACCACTATAAATACCCTGACATCCCTCAGGTATCACTAAGTTCCAATACATTCTCAACTTGCTCACACTCTTGCTGACTTAGGCATTGGAGTGTCTTTGCAGGTACCACCCCCCATTCTTCCACACGCACAAGTCGGACGGAGGAACACCGAGTTTCAGGTTCACTCGATAATCACCTCCCTCACGCGTTTGGGCCAACCAACGTCATCCGGCCCACGAATCTCTGGTTACCCACCGTAACAAATAGTTATGTAAAAGTCTAATCTATTCGTTTGTGGATATTGTTTGTTTTGATATATGTCGGACTTCGTAATTTTATTATTTTTGATAATAAAGAATAATGACAAAGTCTCTCATATTCATCCATCAAAATATCTCAAAAAAAAAATTTATATTTTTATAAGGCATGTATGTCTCATTTTATTCTCAAACCGATGTGAAACTTCACATTTTTTTAGTTTTAAATTAACTTAAGTTAGTTTAATGAAAGAACACAAAATAAAAAAATACCACATCAAATTTAAAATCTTAATATATTAAGTTTATAAAGAATCTTTCGTTTTATAAATTTTTCTTTATTTTTTTCAGTTTGAGATTATTCAAGTATTTATCATATTTACTCCTCAACAAAATCATAGTAATTTATTTATCAACGATAAATCTTTAATTAAAGCTCATATATATTTATGATGAATTAATTATTAACTTGTTTAATTTTGCTATCAATTCTATATCATAAAAAAAAAAGAAAAATAATATATATATATATATATATATATATACTAAATATTGTTTTATTTGTATAAAAATACGGTTCTTACTAATTAATTGTGTATTTAATTGTTAAAAAAAAATACTAATTAATATCAAAATGGTTTTTGATATGAAGAGTATATATATTAAATTAAAACAAAATTATAAATATCAGAATACCAAAAAATAGACTATATTATATCTATACAATAATGCAAGTGGGTGAAATAGACTGATAGATGATATATATTGCTAGCAGCTGCTTATATATTAGCAGTTGCGAATATAAACAATATAATTAACACCTACCACTTGCACGCATACCTGTTCATGATAATATGATATGATCAATTTCCAAAATTGGAAGATACATGAATATATATATGCAAATGCAGTGAATCCACCGGCTGGCATGCAAATGGGGTATATAGAGAAATCAAACTCTTGTAATCATATTTTGAAAACGATTATTCTAAGTGTATACTAAAATCAATTATTAAAATTAATTTTTATTATAAAATATATATTAAAAATAAATTAAATTATATATATATATTTATATATAAATATATTGATAATTAATTTTAATGATTATTTTAATATATTAATAATATTTTTATTTGTAAAATATGCATGATAATTTATATATTTTACGCTTTTATGATAGATTAATTATTGTTGGGCCCCCGATATATCTTCATATTATCTCATCAAAGAAACTATTGACAAAATAATTGATGACACATTCACAGAGACAGGCAGAAAATGTCTTTTTTTTTTTTTGTAAAATATTATTTTTTTATTATATATTTTTTAAATTAGGTAAAAAAATATGAAAAAATGTCAAAAAATAAAAAACTATACTTAAAAAAATTAAAAAATTAAAAAAATGTATTTTAAAAAATTTATATATTATAAAGCATATCTATATGCTTTAAAATGTGAATACAAAATAATATTTGAATAGAGCCAATAGAAACATGCCACAGCTGTGGCGGCTATTAGTATCACCTTCAATCATGTTATTTTGTTTTTTTTATCGAAAAAAATATATCATTTAAAAGAAAGTCAAACGATACTTATAGAAAATTAAATTTAAAAATAGATAAGATAATTAGATAAATTTTATGCTGAAATATAAACTGAAAATAAGTTTAACGTTTGATTATAAAGAATTTTAACTAGTAGAAATATAAATAGATTTGAATTTTTATGATTTTTAAATTAACACTAAAAATGATGCAACATGTTAAATAATTGTTCTTCTTTTCTGCTTAAAATCAAATTTTCCTTTGATCTGAAAATATTTCCATAAACAACAAATAAATTTCAATATATACTCTAAAATATGATAGATCTGTACCAACGTATCTACATTATCCATAAAGAGAGGACAATAAACCATCACAAAAGGTGACGCGAGAACAAGTAGAGTTAGTAGATTAATTATATTAGTTACTTATAATAAGGAAATACAAGTTTCATATTGCTTAGGATAGTGAACTTTGTGTTATCTATTAGTCCCACATTACTTAAGTCGTGAAGATTTTTCTTTTCTCACACTACAAGAATAAAGCCGATTAGCTACAACAAAAACAGTCGAAAAATCATCACTAATCTGACGCAAAATATAATTTGTGACAGATTAGCTACCGTCTAGCAACCAATGCTTTTCTCGTTAATTACAAGTCGCAGATCAGTGAGGCAAACACATTAGTCGCTAATTCATCGGAAAAGTTTTTTAGGGACCGAATAGATAGTCGCAAATCCATCACTAAATTAAAAGCTAATTCCATAGAAGAAATAGACTAACAGGTAGTCGCTAATTAGCGTCAAACTCTAGCGCAGTAAACTCATCGCTAAATCGAAGCTAACTTCGTAGACAAAATGGAATGCTTAGTTGACGCTAATTAGTGACGAATTTTTCCGAATCTAACTCGTCGCAAGTTGTTCGCTAATACAATCGCAAATCTATCACAATTTGTAGCAAATCTATAGCTAATCTTTAAAAATCCTTAATTAAATTTGTAGGAATTTTGTCGCTAAACCAAAGCCAATATAAATGAGAAAGCAAAGTTCCGAAGTAGTCGCTAATTTGCTAGAAAATATGTATTTAATTAGTTGCAATACTATCGCAAATGTCATTGCAAATTCCTTTTAAACTAGTAACAAGTCGATAAATATTTCGCACTACAAGAAAAATTGGTTTTTGCTACATTTTTAAAGTGTGCCAAAAATGTAAAAAAGTGGATATACAACAACGCTTTTAGAAATGTGCCAATTGAGTTGGTTTTGGCCACGCTTCGAAAGCGTGCCAATAGGAGACATAGCCACACTTTTGAAGGAAGAAAATAAGAAAATATAAAAAGAATTAATTTTTTTTATTAATTTACATGAATTATTTACATAGTATAATTATAATTTAAAAAATTACAAATCTATAATAAAACTAATAATTTAATTTACATACTGCAAATGTAATGCCAACAAGCCATAACAACCTCTGTTTCAAGGTGAAATATGGAGAAAAATGCCTGACCCATTTTTGGTAAATTTACCGAAAAACTATTAATTAAGTGTTGATTACTTCATCAGTTCTGCATACTTCTGCATATTACAAAAAAGAAAAACAAATCAATAGAAAAATTAAAAAAAAATTGTCCATACATGAGGTCATAGAACTAGCCAAACTAACCCATGATACAGAATTTCATAAATGGATTCATACAAGATGATCACCAAAAAAGTAGCAAGAAATTCAACAAAAAAAAAAGAAAAGAAATTCATAATCATAAAATCGAACAATAGTCAAAATCAAAGGTACTACACTACACTACACAACGTCATGTGATTTTTGTTTGCATGCAAAAGAAATTAATCAAGATAAACAACAAAATCAAATAGAAGAAAACAAGATGAGAAAATTATATGAAATTATTATCAAGAGAAAAAAAGTAGTGCAAAACAATTAGTATAAATTAAACAAAAGGCATAAAGTGATGATGATGATATAGAATCTTGGATATGTGTGGTATATAAATACATGTGTTGTTTAACTCATTTTCAATTACTAATCAATTCCTTTGTAATCCGATCATATCTCGTATGTCCTTATTCAATAGAACAATTTTATCACTTAAACATTCAACTTAAATTCTTGTTACTTCTTTACTCCCCACCGCTTAGTCCCGTACAACAAAATGACGAAAGTTAACTTTAAAATAGTAAGGAGCAAAGATGAGTTTACATTCTAAATTCAGTGTATATGTCCTTTCTATACACAATTAAGGGTAGTCCACGCCTCACAACTGTTTAAAACATACCTAACATATGTGTATATAACTTTTCTCCAACATCCTAAATACATACTATCATATTTTTGTTTCCACGAGAAAATAGAAAGAGAAAATTCCATGACTTTGAAATTAGTTCATATACTCAAACCACAAGAGAATAGAATACAGTTTATTATTTTATGGTTAAGTTTTGCACCCGATATAGTGATAAGTTCTTATAGAAATAAAATTGATGAACTACTCCTAAATTTTAGAATTAAACATATTAATTCCAAATAAAATGATTACTCCATAATTTTGTAAAAATATAATTTGGTAGAGGAATTAATTAAACTATTTAAAATTTTAAAAGATTAATTTATCCTTTTGTTTTATAAGAGACTCATTTGCTTAATATTTTAAAAGAGAGAAATTAAACAATCAATTTTCTTTAATTACTCACTAATTTGTGAAGCAAAAATATAAAAGGGACTGTTTAGGTTCTTACTCTTAAGAAAAATCCTCCATCCATTAGACTAGCAACTTTTAAAACAATTTATCTCACCTCTATAATAGGAGGAACCAATGGTCTTTTCCATTTCAACTCTTTGGTTAAGAAGTTCAATTTCTTCTCTTCATTCCACTCACTGTATGTACCCATTCTCAAGTACTTGGTAATTGCATCAACTGTTTCAGAATGTCTAGTAGATTCCTATGATAGATCTAATTTTCAGGGCACATGTGATTATAAAAGAAAAAATGAGCAACATATTATTCATACCTGATGAAAATCAAGCTTCATTAACATTATTCCAAAGGTAGAAACTCTTCAAATTAAGTCAGCTAGTCGACCATCAGCTAGCACTGCAGGTCCACATGATTGCTGAGGAAATCGAGAGTTAAAATAAAACTTTGAAAGGACAACTTTGAAGGATATATATAACTATTTGAGTCCTTACCCCACAGCTTAAGCGTTTAGGAGATAGAATTCACGCATGGTATCAAAGCCTATAACAGAAATTGTTTCTCATTCTTCTATGTATTAATTGAATTTAACATAGGTTACATGTGGTATGTGTATTGTCAAAGCTTAAAACTCAAGAAAAAGACTATTGTGAGATTACATATTAAATATATAACCATTTATGATCATGTACCTCTACCAATAGCTTAAGCTTTTGGGGTAAGATATTTCATTATAGCATGAAAAGTAGCAGTAGGAGAAAGCACCAGAGATTCATAACAGAGGAGCAGAGGTTCCAAAAGCTGATCTGTTGTTTCATAAAAATCAGATGGATTTTGCTCACATGGACAATCCTCTAAAAGAAACTCTAGCCGACTTTGAGTTCTTTAAAGCTAAACACATGGAACAGAAAATGAATTCGTTCACTAGAATATTATAAATTATAAACTAATTATTTCAATTACTTGCTAAAGACAAAACTGAAAATCAACAAGTTTACATAATAATATAGATAAATGCATTAACTTTAAGGTGAAAAATTGCATACAGTTGTCTGCATGTGAAATTGATAGTTGAAGATTATTAGATGACAATTTCGTCAAATATGTCAAATCATCTAACGGTTCTTATCTGTTAACTTTACATAGAGATAATTGTAGTTTCTACCTAAATTTAATGGATCATCATAAATTAACCTTTTATGGACAATTATAAATCTATTTGTGAAATAAAAGTCAAATAGGAATGCCATTCACCCTTTATTAAGAATTAATCGTGCAACAAGTTCTATGATTAGTTAATGATTCGTCACAATCACAAACATCCATAATCTTTCAAGTAAGGGAAAAATTAAGCCAAACCATATGAGACAAGAGAGGAATGGTAGCGGATATTTATATTCTCTAGGCCTCAAAAGTGGGAACTTCTTAACTGTACGGCCAACTTCAACACCCTTAGATTCATAAGCCTGCAGTTGATTATACTCAAACACGGTCTTATCCCACTGCTTTCTGTAATCATTGTCCATATAGAAGTTTCTTAGCATCTCAGACAAAATATCATTGAATATAGTCACGCTCAAATAATTAAAATCAATAAATTAAAATCAATAACAATTAACAAATTAAAAAAAAATTACAGTAGCAGGCTGGCAGCAGCTAGCACTGAAGAACAACAAATCAATAGCAAGAACAAATTAATAGCAAGAAATAGCAACAACAAATAATAGCAGTAGTGCAATGAAAAATAGAGAAACAATAGCAAGAACAACAAACAATAGCAAGAACAGAGATCGAAAATCAAAAAGCAAAAAATAGTAAGAAGAGACTGAATCAGAAATTGAAAAACCAACCTGACTCTCCATTCTTGATGAGTTGATGATGGAGTGGCAAAGTGCAGGGAGGACCACGGAAAGAGAGAGGCGCTACGAGGACGACGGCGTCCTGCACTGCTGATGGAGAGTTGCTATGGCCTGTGTGGAGAACGACGACGTGTTGCTGGCCTGCTGCTGCGTGGAGCCTTGCCAGGGAGGACGACGGAGAGAGAGAGGTGCTACGAGGAAGGGAGGGGAAGAGGAAAGGGTCGCGGGACACAAGCAAGGGTTGGTGCCGTCCGGCGACGTCAATGGCGGAGGAGAGGGAGGAGTTTTAATGCTGTGAGAAATGAGGGGACGAGGATTTTCAGCGCTGAGGATTGGAGAGTGAAGAGGGAGTTAGGGTTAATAGTGCGCCTAGCGCATTTCACTCATTTGGGAGTGAGTGGGGTTGTGTTTGGGGGGAATTTAGATGTTTTAAATTTTAAATTTTTATTGTAGAGGGTAAAGCCTTATTTTTTATTTTTGAATAGATTTTTTTATATTTTTTTTTGTTTCTCATTTATATAAATGGTGAAAGATTTTATTTTATTTTTAAAAATAAAATTTAAAATTTAGAGGATTTAAATCTTTTAAAAAAGAGAATTGTGAACAGTGTGATTAATTTAAAAATTTTTAAGAGAACTGGTTCTTAATAGTAATTTAGTATAATTATAATATTATAATATATTAAAATTATTTTTAAAATATATCAAATATTTATTTATTAATTTATTAATGAGTTAAAATAATTATTTTAATTTAAAATATAAAATTATTTAATTATTTTATTTTTCATAAAATTAAATTTAAAAATTTTTATTATTTAAATTAAATTTTTTTATTTTTATTATCTTACAATTATTTACATTTTAATTATGTATAATAACTAATTATTAAAAAATTATTTAAAAGTCTTAATTAAATAAGGTTAATTTAAAAGAAATTTAATTTAGTTTATTTTAATATTTTAAAAATAAAATTTTTGAATAAATGAAATCATTTCTAACTAATTTATCAAAAACAAAAAAAAATGATAAGAACCATGGGAGAAAGAAATTACATAGAACATCCTATATAAGAAGTGAAGTTAATGCGTAATGTACGTGTTCAGTATAAAAAAAAGTAGTCAAGATTTTTATTAGTGAAGAGTTTTTAACAATAATAATATATTAACAAATTTGTGGTTTAATTGGAACAAAAAATTTAAGAAAAAGCTTTTGATTTGAATTGTTTGAAATTTTTTAGAATTGACATCTTGCTAGAATATTATAAATTATTAGTTATTAAAAATTAGCTAGTTAATTATTAGTCACAACTTTGGTACTTTAATAATTGGATTTGGATTTTCTAAAATTTGAATTACATTTTAGAGAGTAAAGTGTGATCTCTCACCATTAATTTCATAAGTGGAACCAAGAATAAATATGAAAGAGAAACTATTCAAGAGTAGAAGATCACACTTTACTCTCTAAAGTAAAATTCAAACTTTAGAGGATCAAAATCCTTAATTATTCTCTCGTTTAAAATTGCTTTAGATTAGTGACAAAATTGTGACAAATTACATTAGTGTGTTTGGCAAATTTATTTCAAATTTTTCATGAATTTTCCATGGATTTATATAGAGGTTAGTGATTAGTAGCAACATGAAATAAGGACAGAATAAGGACTAACATTTTTTCTAACAAATTAGTAGTAACGTGAAATAAATGAGAAAAGTATATCGGTTGCTAAACGGTCGCTAATTCCTCACTAAATAAGCTTTTGATTAGTGACTCAATTGCGACCAGTTACTTCTAAAATTTTTTCGATCAACTTTGGATTTGTTATAACTCTGCGACGGATTTCCAACGAGATTAGTGAGTAATTTGCTACAAAATAGGTAGGATATAGCTTTTGCTTTGCGACAAGATTGCAGTTGCCAAGTCACTAGCTAAATTAAACTTGCGACAACTTAGCGACAAATGTATTTCGCCCGCTAATCAGCGACTTGAAATCAGCGAACGAAGTGTGTCAGTTGTTAAACAGTCGCAAATTTCTTGCTACTTAGGTCATAGGCACTCAATATCCGTATTTCTACTTTAGCGACTAATTAGCAAGGAACACTTTCCTAGCTGAATGATATATCCGTTGCGACGAGTTAGCGATGACTGTTTTTTGTCGCTACCCTAATTTTTAATTTTACAATATTATGCGACAAATTAGCGAGAAACAAATTGCTCGCTAAAAATAAAAACTTTGGCGACAAATTAGCTAGGAATTTGTCCATCGCAGAATACATTTCAAGTCTTTGTAACAGATTAGCTAGGGACATTGTTCCTCACTAATTAGAGTTTTTCACACAAAGTTTATTTAGCGACGAACTAGTGTGTGAATTGTTTCTCGCTACTTTACTTTTATTCGATTGAACTCCTAAGTGACTGATTTGCTAGAACATTGTCACTCGCTAATTAATTTGTGAGAAATTAGCGAGAAAATTTTTCTCGCTCTTTTTTTAGCTATAAAAGTCAATATGTGAGAAACAAACTTACTCGTAAATCTCTCGCTAATCAGTCGTTTTTCTCAAGCTCGGGTATTTTGTAACCGCTTATTAATTTTGTCGTTAGTGCGTCACTAATTCCTCGCAAGTTAGTGACGGATTAGTGACAAAAATATTTCTCGCAAAAATTCGTCGCTAATTTGTCAAATTCTTGTAGTGTCATTAGTATAAATAACTCATGTACCTTTTGTTTATGAAATGAAGTTGAAGTTGATTTGAATATAAAATAAGTAGTTGTGTGCTTATTTTTTTTTTAGACTCTTTGAGACTAAGATGTGCATCTTTGACTTGGCCAACCAAGATGGGTTTTTGGATATTTTTACCATGGTGGGGTGAGAAGCAATGGAGGTAAAGAAGAGAGGGGTAGGAGATGAAAGAACAGGGAAAATAATGGGGAAGGAAAGGAAGGTACAAAGAAAAACAAGAGTTAAAGAAAATAAAAACAACTCCACTAGACAATGAAAAATCTAATAATGTGAACAATGAGTTGTAGATTTAGCCCAATATATGTAAAAAATAAAAAACACTCCATAAATTACCTAAATAAAAAAATCCATCTAGTTATTCCAAAAAAATAACCATCACAAACCCTAATTTATCAATGCATTTTATTCCAATATCCTCTTCTTTCCTAACTGGCTGCCACCCCCACCTTCATCAATAATAATCCCACTTCACCATGGCTTGTCACACGTTGCCACCGGCATCGTTCACCCCTAGTAAAAGTAACCATCCACTTAAGGATAAAAATAATCATCTGCATACCTAATGAATTAAACATCCAACATATTTTAATTATATATAACTAAATCCAATCCAATCAAAATAATCATCTGCATACCTACTAAAATGACTAAACAGAAGAAGGAGAAAAATAAACAGAAGTAGCAACCATGATCAAGCTCCCTTAGCCGCGTACGTCCATGTAAGTTGATCGGATCTGTCGCGGATGGTGATGCTGGGACGGTGAACGCAGTGGGCTGTGGGGGAGGCCCCATAGCCGGTAGCGAGTGGGCAGCGCAAAGGAGGTTGACCGGGCTAGTACGGTGCGATCGGACGTCTGCGGAGAGGCTGGACGGCGTCGACTGAAGGCTAAGCGGCAGTGGCTAGAGTCTCGTCAGTGTCAGACCGGAGAACGGGGAAGTGAAGCAGTGGCTGAGTTATTTTGCAATCCGGAGTTCATGAATGAAGAAGGGAGGTTAGCGTGATATTGGGTGTAACTGCACGGTTTGTGATTTGGTTTAATTTAAAATCCTAACTTTTTAAATTTTAAAATAAAAAATTATTAATAATTAATTAATCATCTGATTTATAATTTTAATTTCATTTTCTTTATTCTATTGTTCACATTATTTACTACTCTCATTGTTTTCTTATTATACTTTTTTAAAGAAAAAAAAACCAAAAAAAAAGAGAAATAAAAAAAAAAAGAGGAAAAGGAAGCCACCACTTTACTAAATTAGCAGCGCCTGCAAAAAAAGGAGAAAAATAAAAGATAAAGAGAGGAAAGAGGGAGGTCACCACCTTACTAGGTTAATGGCGATGACAACCTCTCTCCAAGATAACACAAAGATAAAAGAATTCAAATGTTAGTAGAGAAGAGAAAGAGAGTTCAACAGCAAAGATATTCCCGTAAAAAATACACTACTTACTTTCAATCATATTATTAAAATACTAAAAATTAAATAACATCTAATTAGTTATTAATATAGAAACAAGTTAAATGTTTGTTGGAAGTTCAAAAAGATGCAACTAGCTTCAATAAAAAGGTTTTTGGCAATATTTTTGTTAAGAAAAGGGAGTTGGAGAGGCTTTTGAATGACGTTCAGATTACTCTGGAAAGTCGGGAGGATCAACAGCTTAGGATCAAAGAGCAAGTTTTGCATCAGGAACTGAATGCTGTCCTTCTTCAAGAAGAGTTGTTGTGGTATCAAAAATCTAGAGAACAATGGGTGAGATGTGGAGACAGAAATACAAAAATTTTTCATCTGCAGACAGTTATCAGGAGAAAGAGGAACAAAATTCATGGGTTATTTTTGGAGGATGGGTCTTGGACCACGGAGACTACGACTCTAGAAATGGCGGCAAATTCTTTCTTTCAAAAGCTCTTTTCTATAAGGGAGGATATTGACCTGGACGCCATGGGGCCTTTTCCTTGCCCGTCTCTTAGTACTGAGGCTTGTCAAAAATTAGTGGAACCGGTGACGTCTGAAGAGGTTAAAAGAGCTGTGATGACCATGAGTTCATTTAAAGCCCTAGGGCCAGATGGATTTCAAGCAATTTTCTACAAAGAGTTCTGGGACTCTCTTAGCAACGATGTGTATAGACTGGTCAAGCGAGCCTTTGAGGGTGAGCCATTGAATGTGGCTATTTTCGATACTCTCATTGTTCTAATTCCTAAAGTGGAAGTTCCCTCTTCCTTACGGGAGTTTCGGCCTATTAGCTTATGTAATGTAATTTATAAAATTGTCACAAAGGTTCTAGTTAACAGGTTCAGACCTTTCCTGTCGGAGATCATTGGTCCTTTGCAAGGAGGGTTCATTCCAGGAAGAGGAACCACAGAGAATATTATCATTGCTCAAGAGATTATGCACTTCATGAGGAACACCAAGTCTCGAAAAGGGACCATGGCATTCAAGATTGATTTGGAAAGAGCTTATGACAGGGTAGACTGGCGTTTTCTGGAAGCTACTTTGGTCCGGTTTGGGTTTCCAAAGGCTACCATTAATCTTATATTGAATTGTGTGACTTCCTCTTCGTTGGCAGTTTTGTGGAATGGGAACAGGCTCCAAAATTTCAATCCGAAGAGAGGGTTGAGGCAAGGAGATCCTATGTCTCCTTATCTATTTGTACTCTGTATGGAAATGCTTGCCTGCTTTATCTCTCATAGAGTTTCCCAAGGTTTGTGGAACCCAGTTGCGGTTTCTAGGAATGGACCACGACTCTCTCATTTGATGTTTGCAGATGATCTTTTGCTTTTCTGTAAGGCATCAAAAGCTCAAGTAATAGAGGTCATGCATTGTTTGGACTTGTTTTCTAGAGCGTCTGGTTTAAAGGTAAATCTTCATAAGTCAAAGGCCCAGTGTTCCAAGAGGGTGTCGGAGAGGAGAAAAGAGGTTCTCTCAGGGGTCTCTAACATCCGGTTCTGCAATGATTTGGGTAAATACCTGGGAATTAACATCGGTCATGCCAGAGCTTCCAGGAAGACGGCTCAGGAGATTATTGAAAAAATTTCGAGAAAGCTCTCCAGTTGGAAAGGACGCCTACTGAATAAGGCAGGGAGGCTTTGTCTTGTTAAATCGGTTATGGCCTCTATCCCAGTTTATGAAATGCAAATTTCTCTTCTCCCGAAGTATGCATGTAATAAAATTGATTCCTTGATGAGACAATTCTTGTGGAAAGGCCAAGCGACTGGAAAAGGGCTGCCTCTGGTCAGGTGGGAGGTCGCCATAACTCCTAAAAAGGCAGGAGGATTGGGTATTAGGGATACTTCCTGTGCTAACATGGCGCTTCTGGGAAAGTTAGTATGGGATTGTCTAAATAATAGTGAGAAGTTATGGGTGCAGGTTCTGAAGCATAAATATCTCAGGAATCAATCTGGTATGAACGGAAACAGTAGAAATTCTTCATCGGCTACCTGGAAGAACATTGTTAGTGCCTATGAGCATCTCAAGGAAGGGCTTCATTGGAATATTGGAGATGTCCACAAATCAGTTTGATATGATGAGTGGACTCCTTTTGGTAAGCTTTGCAACCTTGTTCCTTATGTACATATTTCTGAATCAGATTTCATAGTGGCTGACTTGTGGAAAGGGGTGTCTTGGGAGGTGGATAGTCTTACCACGCCTATTCCGCATGAGATTAAGCAGTTTATTTGTGGTCTGAGATATCCTAGTTTGACTGAGTTGGAGCCACAGTGGGAGTGGTGGCCTGCAGCAACAAAAAAGTATAGTGCAAGGGAGGGTTACAGATGGTTATTAAAGAAAACATTAAATTGGAATGCCAACAGTAATTGGAACTGGTTGTGGAACACAAACATTCTAGAGAAGTTCAAATTTACTATGTGGCTTAGCTTACATGATGCTCTACCAACTGAGACCTTTCGATTCAAGCGGCATTTAGCTTCTTCAGATATGTGTAAGAGATGTAACAAGGCGCAGGAGACTATGGAGCATTGCCTTAGAGACTGTGAACGATCAAAGGCAATCTGGTATATGTTGGATCCTAGTATCCTGGACTCGACGGCTGGTACTGCTCTTGAAGAGTGGTTTCGGAAGGCCTTGGCTAACAATGAGGTGTCCTTTGGTGCAGGGCTTTGGTGGGTATGGAGACATAGGTGCAATGACATATTCAACACTGACAACCCTTGGACAGACCATAAGGTTGTTGCCTTGGCCAGAATTACCGCCAAGGACTTACAGGTTTACAGGAATCGAAGCAATGTCTTTAGGTCTCTCCGAAATTGCCTGTGTTGGGAACCACCGGTAGGCAATAGTTTTAAAGTTAATTGTGATGCAAGCTTGTATATGGATTCAAATTTAGCGGGATTTGGGTGTATTATTAGAGATTCTAAGGGAGATTGGATCTCGGGCTGCTCTGGAAGTATTCCCCCTTGGTCTATAATCAGATGTGAATTATTTGCTGCTTGGAGGGGGCTGATTTTAGCTTGGGATTGCGGTTTGAGGGATATTATATGTGAAACAGATTGCCTTGACATTCTGCCCATCATGCATGAGCTTACAAGTGGGTATCCATCTGAAGTAACAGATTTGGTTCACAAGATTCAGGAACTTTTATCTCGTCCTTGGCTTGTTCACGTTGAATGGGTGTCCCGAGAAGCAAATAGAGCTACGGATTGGATGGCTAAATATGGTGCCAAGAGTAACTCTAATCATGTTATTTGGTCTGAGCCTAGTGTTGATCTCCAACGAATCATCCGCTCGGATTTAGAATAGTTTTTGCTTTGTTTCTTTCCTTGTTTAGTCACAAAAAAAAAATATAGAAACATATATAAAAATGTGAAATATACATGGTATATATTTAAATTTATAATAAATGCAGAAAAGATATTTTTTTGTGTTCATATATAAAAGTTTAATTATGATCCATTATTATAAAAGGTTCGATTATTTTACCGTACAAAAAAGTTAATTAATTTGTTGTGGTGTTTAATTAGTTTGATAATTGATCACTTTATTAAAAAATATGAAATAAGTTAAATAACATATGCACATGTATATATGACTAAGTTTTTGTATTTATAGAGTAGTTTTTATTATATTATTTTTCATAAATTTGTGAACTTTGTTTAATCAAATATTACTAAAGAGATACTGAAAAAGAGAATTTGCGAGTTTATTATTAATAGTTATTAAAACTATGACTGGATTGGTACTATGCGGGAGATGATTGGTATTATATTTTTGCTTATTAAATTTTATAAGATTAAATTAGGAGTCCATAGCTGGCTTGATTTCTGGTATTAAGTAGTGTCTTCTCGATAAAATCGGTTTATGTTATCTATTTGGGGACATGCGTATGACTTAAATGCTTTTTTATTCTCGAAAATATGGAGGCTAGAAGTTTTGTATCAGTTGCGGTCTTTCTACTAGTTCGAAGCATATTAAGCCTATTTGACCAATACAAAACGCGCCAAAAAACATATGGCGGAGGAAAATAGTTGTGCCATTTGTAGTGTATTCCCTGAATCTTTGCTCCATGTGCTCCATGACTGTAAGGTGGCGAGAGGTATGTGGATAGCATTGATAATAGTTTGGTTTCGAGTAACTTTTTTGACTCTCTTTTCTTGACTTAGTTGTTAAAGAATTTATCTACCAAATCTCCCTACCAAGGACAATCTTAGTCCATTCTTTTTGTTACTACGATGAATTCCTTATAGTATTGACGGAATAAATTTGTTTTTAATTATTTATGTTCAATTGAAATTTTACTTTACACTATAAAAAAAATTATATTTTTTATTTACTAATATTTAATTAATATTTTATATTCTAAATATTAAATATTAAATATTAAATATTAAATATTAATAGTATAAAATAAAATATATATTAACTAAAGCTATTAATTAATATTAATAAAAAATATTATCTCTGACATTTTTTTTTCTTTTCCTTGACTTGACCAATGACCATACCATTCAAATCTTATTATCAATAATAATTCGACTAAAATTTTGTTTTATTTTAACTGAAATCTTTATAAACGAACATAAACAGTCTTTCTAAGAAAAACTATTTATATTTTTAAACTCTAGAGATTAATATATTATATATTCATTATCTGAATCAATTTCTGGTCGATGTGGCAAAATAAATGGAAGTGATTAAAGATTCGGATGGCTCTCTCTCTCTCTCTCTCTCTCTCTCTCTCTCTCTCTCTCTCTCTCTCTCTCTCTCTCTCTCTCTCTCTCTCTCTCTCTCTCTCTCATATCGATCATGCATGCTACCTATATACCAAAGTTTAGCTGTTAGATCAATTCTTAATATATAATACATATTAAAATATAAAATATATATTAAAAATAAATTAATTTTTAAAATTTTTAAATTTAAATATTTTAATTCATCAAATTTTAAAATATATAAAATAATTTCGGCTCAACATTTATTTCTGTTAGATAATATATTTTTTTATTAATTACTAACGATAATTTTTTTTTTGTTGCCCACGGTATCCCCCAATCCGACAGGTGAAGGACTAATCCGTCGCGGATCTGAGCTCCATTTAAGGGTCTGCCGCTGGCCAATGGGTTGCTGCATGCATAAGGCGGGATTCGAACCCCCAGCATTTGCTTAAGCGGACGAGTGAGCTGACCACTCGACCAACCCAAGTTGGTTAATTACTAACGATAATTGCTGATGTAAATGTTAACTCGCACATGTAGTTATTAAATATCCACATGTACGAACTGGACAAATTAATCGAGGTGATGAAGTACAAAATAATCCGCGAAAAATTTAAAAAATATCAAAATAATCCTTAAAAAAATTTTAAAATTCTAAAATAGTTTCTTCAAAAATTTTTAATCTTTTTTCAAATATCAACGTCTTAAAAAATTTTTACTAATTAGAATAATAAAATATTATTGAAAATATATAATAAATAAATAATACAAAAAATAATAAAATATATTGTAAAATATAATTATATTAACAGTAAAATATCATTAAATCTATTACATCATTAACTTAAACTCCTAAGATATTGACACCAAATAAACTTAAAAAAATATTCCTAAGTCAAAAAATCTTTTTTTTTTGTCATAATTGTTAACTGTGATAGCACAAACAACTTTAACTATAATCTTATTTTGTGCAATATTAAAATTATTGAATTTCAAATCTTTCTAAGAAACATGAATAGAACACTTGAATTTGTCAAAACATTTCTTCTTCAAGTGTGGAGGATAGCATAACACTCAGCGAATCACTGCTGAGGAAATATATTGATGTATATTTGTCAAACACAATTTGGCTGAAAAAATGACTGTTCCACAAATAGTTGCAACAGTCTTTGAACCATTTGGCATCTTAATTATCACGGAATTGATACGGTGGTCAAAATGAAATAGTTTTAGTAAGGAAGACACATGTGCAGTAGCACCTGAATCTAGGATCTAATAATTGTTTTTCAATGTATAATTTGTAGTTGAGAGTATTTGAAAGATACCTGCGGAAGGAACAAGTATTAGCGATGCCAAGTTTTTACTATGAGCAAGTTGCTGATCATGCTGTTGAAATAGAGTAATTAGTGCCTCTTTCTGTTTGTCTGAGAACAAGCCATCGATGTTGATGCCATTATCACTCATGGGAGAAGTATTGCTGAGTTCACTGTTACCTTTAGCAACCGAACTGTTGATGTTGACAGTGTTAGCAATCCTGTGGTGAGATTGCAGATGAGGAGGGTAACCATGCTTGGTGTAACAAGTATTCACAGTGTGACCTTGTTTGCCACAATGAGAACACGGTTTTGGAGCACCCTTTCCCCTGCCACAACCTGAGCGCCCTCTCCCTCTATAATTGGAGGCTGATCTCATTGTACTATCTTTCTCCCTGTAGTCTTTTTCCACAGCATTAATCGATGCTCTTGGTTCGGCTTCACCATGATTCAGCTGTCTTTCTTGCTAAAGGAGTAAGCAATAGATTTTGTTGGTGTCGAGGGAGGATTTTGTTAGCATGATTTGAGAGCGTGCAGTCGAATGCTGGTCATTGAGTCCTCTAAAAAATCTAATACCATAAGACTCGAGTCTATACTATTTCATTACTACATGGCCACAAGAACATGAAGCTGCACAATGGCAAATTGGAATTAGCCTAAATTCATCCAACTCTTCCCAAATTACTTTGAGTCTTGTGAAGTAAGCTGTAATGGTGAGGTCTCCCTGTCTCAAACCAAACAGCTCCTCCTCTAATTCTTCAATTCTGAACAAGTGACCTTCTTAGAATCGATGCCGAAAACCTCTCCACAATTCGCTTGCGTCGTTACACCATAACACACTATGTAAAACTTCAGGACTGATTAAGGCATGTAACCATGAGATAACGATGGTGTTATTTCTCTTCCAACCCTCAAACACCGGATCAGTCTCATCCGATCTTAGAAAGGAACCATCAACAAACTTGCATTTGTTCTTTGATTTTAGGAAAATCCAAGTTGGGCCCAGGCATGATAGTTTGAAGTAGTGAGAAGAGAAGGCGAGAGTGTGGTACCTGGATTTTCACTCGCATGCAAGAAAAAATAGCTTGAAGGATCGTGAGTCAGATTCAGGTTAGATCTATTCACCTGAGCTTGAAATGCTGAAAATTGCTTCATCATCTGAGCAAAAGCTTGAAAATCATTGGCAGAAAAACACGGATTTGAACCTTGATCTGGATTCATCGATTCTCCCGGCATCATGGCTTCCTTTGATGAGCCTTCACACTAGAGAACCAACTTTCACAATCTTTACCGATTTAAATCACTTTAGAATTCTCAATTTCTGCACTCTCCACGCTCACCGCACCATATAAAAACTCATGCTCTAAATGCAGAGTTGTGTGAAATAAATGAGAAGAGTTGAGAGAAAATATGCGGAGCCAGCAAATATCAAAAAATGAGATTATAAAAAAATGATGAATCCCATTGAACTAAGCTATAGAATTCAGTTTATATACATGGTTAAGTAACTGCCATCTAACTTTAGTAAACAAACTCTAGTTGACTTGTGACTCTTGTTAAGTTCGTCACTTAAATATTTGGTTACAACCACTAACTAACTTCAACACTTAGTAATAGAAACAGTACGACAATAGCAGCATAACTAACTTTCAATGCATAGTAGTTAGTTATGCATCAATATGTTTCCTTAGCAATCATTGGTTGAGTGCTAATGATATCCTCCACATCAAGTGTTGGAAAGTATATATTAAGAGGTTCACGTTGGAATTTTGTAAATTATCTACATTAGTTTGCATTGCATGTAAGTTATAGGAATGACAATTTTTTCCAATGGAACAGGTATTCGCGGAAATTTACCCGTCGGGGGACAAGTTTGGGAGCCGATTTCTTTCCGTGTGGCGGGAAACGGGTATCTGTTAGTAAACGGGGAGGGGGCAGGGTTAGAGATACCCGCCCCGTGAATACCTGTTTAATACCCATAACTATCAATTTACCAAAATATCCCTAGTATATATATATTTTTAACAAACCCCATTCCCAATTTCTCATTGCACTCACACGCCCTCTGCCCGAGCCTCGCTCTCAGATCCTTTCCTCATCACTGCTGCCACCTCCATTACTCACTTCCTAGACTTGCCGGCAAGCTCCTCCTCCTTTGACGAGGTCACCTCGCCTTCCCCCTTCCCCTTTCCCATTTTCTCATCAAGTTCTGCTCCTTTGTCATCAAACTGCCTGCCGCGGTGTCGCCTAATCGTCATTGCAGTATCTAGCATCCTCATCGTTGTCAGATTCTCTCCATCTCGCAGACAATGTCGTCAGAGCTCCTCCTCGAGCGCCATCCCTCCTCCTCTTCCTCGTCAGATTGTCAGCGCCACAGATCTACCCGTCGCCGTCTCCACCACAGATTTGCGCATTGACATCTACGCATGGCCGATTTCCTGTTGCCGTCTACTTTATCTCCGGGTCTGCTCTTCGTCGCTGCTGACTGCACGTGCCTCGTCATCTACAGATTTATGTGTTTTAATTTTTTTAAAATCTATTGTTAATCTGCATTGTTATGAAATCTGCATTGTATAGATCTGAAATTTTTTAAATTATTCTGAAACCTGTATTGTTAATATGCATTGTTACAAAATCTGCATTGTACAGATTTGAGATCTTTGAAATTGTTTTGAAATCAAAATTGTTAATCTCCATTATTATGAAAGAATTATTAATGTGCATTGTTTCTGAAATCTGAGTTCTTTAAATTTTTTTATTTTTTATTTTTTTTTTGTTTTTTAAAGAAAATCCGTGGAGATATCCACGGGGAATGAATATTCAGCGGGTATCGGGTATCCGTCACCCATCGCAGATACGGGGCAGGAACAAGGGGCTTTTTGGGGCCACAAGGCGGGGGTGGGGCATTTCCTTGTCCCCACGGGGACCCGTTGTCATTCCTAGTAAGTTTTAAAGTGTTGCCTTCGTAAATATTTTCACAAATATTTTCAATTATTTATATGAAAAATTTTATGTTAAATAGAAGTTCTCTTATCTCTTCAAATAACAATAGCTTATTCTCTTCTTTATAGTTAAAGAAGGTTATAGAATACAAGACCTATAAATTAATTTTTTTTGAAGAGTAAACAAGCTCAACACACTAAGTGGAGCATACAAGTGACAAAACATAAACGTAAGCAACCCTATGTCATCTCTGGCATAGCCATCAACAAAATAGGTTATTTGCACCAATCCTTAGAACAACAAAACGACCTAGCAATGCAATCTACTACATCTATTGACTTATTTTGAAAAATGAACTCTTCCTACACAGCCAGATATTCCATATAACTGAGAAGAACCCCACTAACCATGTTTTTCGCGCGTCTTTCCTCAAGGGCAATGACCTCCAACTCTCAAAGTGCTTTTTTATGAATTCTGGGATACTCCATGCACGACCCACATAACTAATCCACGCGCACCACACCTGCCATGCATACTCACACATAACAAACAAATGTTCTACAGTTTCAATTTTCTTTTTACACATTACACAAATGTTATCAGTTCGTTCAATGATACCCATTCTACTCAGCCGATCCTTTTTATTAACTCAGCCTACCAACACAAACCAAGTAAACAACTCTACTCGAGGGGGCACAAGTCCTTTCCAGATTCCATTTGTGAACTTGTAGCTGAGAATATCTTCTGTCACAATCTGTACATGCAACACCTGCACAAATGAGTTAGTAGTATAAACGCCTTCCTTATCAAATTTCCACACCGCTCTATCTTGTGCGCCTTCTATCAGTCTCACAGCTTGTAAGATATCTAAAACTTGGTTCAAACTGTCAGTCTCCCATTGGCAAAGTTTTCTCCTCCACTGAAAGTTCCAAACTCACTCTATCCCATCCCAAAACACACAGTCCCCAATCACGGATCCTTTGTTATTTGAAATCAAGTAGAGTCTCGGAAAGGAGTCTTTCAGCTTTTCCGACTGTATCCATGTATCTTCCCAAAATCTGGTTGATCTGCCATCACCTACTTCCATAGCCAGACCGTCAATAATCTTTTATCTGACATGTTGTTCTTTAATTTGTAAGTGACAAATATCTCTCCACGAACCTCCTTTTGTTGGTATAGTTTGAGTAGATAATAACTGCCCAGGATTCATATTATTACACAAGCATACAACCTTCTTCCACAAAGGACACTCTTTCTTAGAAAATCTCCACCACCACTTAAACAATAAAGCAGTATTCCTAATCGTCGCATCTCCCACACCCAGCCCTCCTAGTTTTTTCGGTGTTTGTACCAACTTCCATTTTACAAGAGCCAGCCCAGGACGTCCATCATCTTTTTCCCGAAAGAATCTCTTTTGCAGTGAAATTAAATTAAATTAAATTAATATCTTATATGGTAAAAAAAATATAGATTCATTTATTGTAAATTGTATTTTTTTTCAAAAACAGTGTTTTAAAATTAATTTATAATTTATTTAAAAATACATAGAAACTATTTGTATATAAATAATTAACTTTAAAATAAATAGACCAAAAATTTTAAAATTTTTTAATTTAAAAACACTTGTATATAAATAATTTTAAAAAATTATTTTAAAATTTTTTAAAAATTATTTTGAGATTTTTTAAACTGTTTAAAAATTATTTTATATTTTATTCTAAGAAGTGATTTATTTAAATATATGTAAGTTAATATTTCACGTTACCAACCATTATTATTAGTGATTAAATATATATAGCAACATAACGTTGTGCATATTATTTTAATATTATATATATAAAGGGAAAAAAAGGTGATGAGATAAGATTAATAATTTATTGCTAATCAAATTTTATTTAAGAATCTGTTATTAATTAATAATAAATTATTATATATATAATAAAATTTGTATTTTTAATATTTATTTAATAAATAAATAAATAAATAAATTATTTGACCATCTAAATAGATTTTATATGATACTATTTTATTTTGTTTCAAGAGAGATAGGTACCAACTTTAAATAAGCACGGGAACATTTGAAGAAACTAAACTATATGACAAACTTAAGAGACTACTTCAAACTTTGATTTGGTAAAAACAATTAATGAAATACGTAATAATTTTGCTCACTGAATCTTCTAATTATATCTTTTTGTTGTTAGAAAATTATTTAATTTTTTAATTTGTTGGTACGTAATAGATATATTAATTATAATTATAAATTATATTATTTTAAATTAAATGACTTATATAATGGTGATCTCATTTATTGTTATAGATGATAAATTGAATAAGTCATAATTACTTTTAATTTAGAATTAAATGAGAATAAAATTAGATATTATCTTTTATTTTTTAGATAATTATATTTTGGATTTTAGATATATTATTTTTTGGATTTTAGATACTATTTTATTTGGGTTTTAGGGTTTAATGGATGTCATGCTCAAACATAAAGAGTGCCTTCAGTCCCCAACATATTAAAGTCGCCTGACCAACTCGTTTTCCATTTGCAATTCAACCGCTTAGGAATACAGAAGGCTTTGGTTGAGAAAGATCGAAAGAACTACAAGATCCAAACTCTTTCGATCATGATTCGTGTTTATGAATTCAGGTACGTTTCCGCATTCAAATATTTTATTTCTTAATGATTTAACATGAATAATCTTTGGGTTAAAGAATTCTGAAAAAAATTTAACAAGAGATATCAGAGCCGTCTATAATTAAATCATTAAAAAATTGTAAATTTATTTTATTTCAATTTGAATCTTAATTTGAGTCTATAAGATTAGATCCAAATATGTGCTGCTTTTGGATTGTGTAGCACATGTTAATAAAATTAAAAAATTTTAATTAATTTCTTGATCATGGACATTGCATATCCATAGATTTAACATATTTACCATAAAGTTTTTTTTGTATGTACTATAATTTAATCTGTGAATATGAATCCAGATAATTTTTTTTTTTTAAAAAATGTTCTTCGTTTGTTTATCTTTTTTATACCGTTTTATATGGATTCATTCTTTTGAAAAATTCATTGTTTTTTTTTTTTTTTTTTGCGTGGATTGAATCATAATGATTGATTCTAATTTTAATAGATTAAAAAAATTTTGGCATATGAATTAGTTGAACAGTTATAATTATGTCTTTTTTTAAAGGTCTGAAAAGACACCATTAAGATTTAATTCCTTTTGTGATTTAAATATTTTTTTAATTGTTACATTAGAAAACTAATAACAATTTGGATTATTATACCCACCTATTTTATAAAGATTTTGTTTTGGAATAAATTGATTGAACATTAAGCTGTCAAAGTAGCCTCTTTTATGAAAATTGATTTATTTAAAACATTAGAAATATGTTGATATGTAATTCATGTGAATATTGGTCAGCCCAAAGGAAGATCTATATTTGGCCGAATTACGTACACATGTTGATAGTAAATACATGTTTGGGTAGTTAATTAAGAATAAAGTAATACTTATTATTTATGCAGACAATAATCAGCCCAAAAGAAGTTTATTGTTTGGCCAAATAATAAGCATTGCACACTTTTGGTTTATTTTTTATTAATTATGCGATCAATAATCGGTCCAAAGGAAGGTTATTGTTTGGAAAATTAATAGAAAATATATGGCGTAATAAATAGGTTGCGAAATTTAAGTTTTCATGTGCGCATTCAGTCGGTCCAAAGAAAGTTTTAATGTGTGACAGAAATTTTGATAATATTTGATTACTACAATGAGAGTATCACTTACAGTTAATTTTTCTATCCAAAGATTGAAAATTAATGTTGTTTTAAATATCTCAATATAAATTTTTTTTCCATTATTTAACTAATGTTTACTGCATGTTTTTTGTTCTAATAAAGAAATTTTGGCTTCAGCTACTAATGTTTCTGCACAAATAGCAGTATTCCTATGCTGAATGGTTCAAATTTTAAGGTTTGGAAGGATACCGTGGAAATTATCCTCGGTTGTATGGATCTAGATATAGTTCTTCGAGAGGAGAAACCCACTTCCATTCTAGAAAATCTAAATGAGGTTAAATTAGAGAAATGGGAGATATCCAATCGAATGAGCATTATGATCATGAAGCACTCCAATTCCTGAGGCATTTCGAAACTCAATTACTGAGGATAAAGATGCCAAACAGTTCCTGAAAGATATTAAAAAATTCCTTGCTAAGAATAAAAGGCAGAGGCAAGTAGATTTTTTAGCAAGCTTGTCTCCATGAGGTATAAAGATAAAGGGAACATACGGGGAGTACATTATGGAAATGTCTCATCTTGCTTCAAAATCGAAAGCACTAAAGTTAGAGTTGTCTGAAGACTTACTCGTGTATTTAATTTTGATCTCCCTTCCTGCACACTTTGGGCAATTCAAAGTGAGTTATAACACTTTGAAGGACACTTGGTCCTTAAATGAGCTTATATCTTACTGTGTGCAAGAAGAAGAGAGGCTACAACAAAATAGGGCTGAAAGTGCTCACATGGCTTCATCTTCTCAGTATAAAAGAAAGTGTGATACTACTGTGGATGTGTCTTTTCAGCAGAAAAAGGCTAAAAAACAGGATCAAGTTTCAACCTGTTTCTTCTGTAAGAAGGTGGGACACATGAAGAAGGATTGTACCAAATATGCTACTTGGCGTGTAAAGAAGAGATTGCCTGTGGAGCTGATCGCCAAGTGATGCTGAAAGATACATCTATGTGGCAGACGACAATATAGTTGCAGTCGAAACTATAGGAACCTTTAGATTATGTTCTACAAGTGGATTTTATTTGGATTTATTAGAGACATTTTATGTACCGTCATTTAGACGGAATTTGGTTTCTGTTTCTCGTTTGGACAAATCAGATTATTTTTGTTCGTTCAGAAATAATACAGTCAGTCTCTTTTATAATTCGAATAATATTTGCTCTGGTTATTTGGTGGATAATCTATATGGGCTTGATTTGAATTCCTATAATAATGAAATACTACAAACAGGTACAAAACGAAAACTAAATAAGAATTTGGCATCATTATGGTACAAACGCCTAGGTCACATCTCTAAACAGAGAATTCAGAGGCTCGTGTCGGATGAAATTCTTGGACCCCTAAATTTGGCAGACTTTGAAGTCTGCATTGAGTGCATAAAGGGGAAAAGGACAAATGAAAGGAAATTAGGTGCCGAGAGAACTAAAGAGGTCTTAGAACTAATACATACCGATATATGTGGCCCATTCTCTATTGTCTCTTGGAATGGACAACGGTATTTTATTACGTTCATAGATGATTATTCTCTTATGGGTATTTATATTTAATTTATGAAGAGTCTCAATCCTTGGATGTTTTCAAGTCTTTCAAAGTTAAAGTTGAACTTCAATTTGGAAAGAAAATTAAAGCTGTCAAATCTGATCGTAGTGGTGAATACTACGGAAGATTTGACAGTTCAAGTGAGCAACGTTCTGGGCCTTTTGCTCTTTTTCTAAAGGAGTGTGGTATTGTTTCGCAATACACCATGCCGGGCAAACCTAGCATGAATGGTGTTGTAGAGCGAAAGAACCGAACTCTTAAGGACATGGTGAGAAGTATAATTAGTCATTCTTTCTTACCTGAATCACTCTGGAGAGAAGTCTTAAAGACCACAGTGTACATCTTTAATAGGGTGCCAAGCAAAACAGTTAACAAAATCCCTTATGAAATTTGTACTGGAAAAAGGCTCAGTATAAAGCATTTGCATATTTATGAATGTCCAACAGAGGCGCGACCTTATAGGCCGCATGAAAGAAAATTGGACTCAAGGATAATTAGTTGTTACTTTGTTAGTTACGCTGAGCGTTCAAGGAGGTACAAGTTTTACAATCCTGAATCAAAATCTATTTTTGAAACGGAAAATGCGAGATTTTTTGAGAATGTTGAGTTTGGGGGGAAGAAAATATTAGGAATGTTACTTTTGATGAGGATTCTATAACTGACAATGATCAGGTTCTTGTGCCTATTATTGTTCAAGATACAGTTATAGTACAAGAGCACAATGAGAATCCTACTGTAGATTTAGTTACAATACAGGAGAATAATGAGAATATTGTTGTTGCTCAATATATTGTTACAGTATAGGAAAATAATGAGAATCTTCCTCAATCCCAACCCATACAGCAAGCTCAACAACCTCAAGAAGTGTCATTAAAGAGATCCAACAGAGAAAGAAAAAAATTCATCTATGGTATCAAACAAGCTTCCTGTCAATGGTATCACAAGTTTAATCAAGTCATTACCTCATATGGTTTTGAGGTAAATATTATAGATAAATGTGTATATCGCAAGTTTAGTGGGAGTAAATACATATTTTTGGTCTTATATGTTGATGACATTTTACTTGCCAGTAACGATATAGGCTTGTTGCATGAAACTAAGAAATTTCTATCGAACAAATTCGAAATGAAAGATCTTGGTGGTGCCTCTTTTGTATTAGGAATCGAGATACTTAGAGATCACTTTCAAAATATTCTTGGATTATCACAAAAGAACTATATCAAAAAAGATTTTAAGTAGATATGTCATGGAAAGTTGTAGACCAATGGACACACCCGTAACTAAAGGAGACAAGTTTAATCTCAAGCAATGCCCCAAAATGATCTTGAGAAGACAATAATGCATGATAAACCTTATACATCAGCACTAGAAAATTTAATATATGCTCAAGTCTGCACACATCCTGATATATTATTTACAGTGGGAGTGTTGGGTAGATACTTGAGCAATCCGAGCATAGATCATTGGATAGCTGTTAAACGCGTAATGCGTTATCTAAAGAGAACAAAGGATTACATGCTTACTTATCGGAGATCAGAAAATTTGGAGATCATTAGGTACTTTGACTCCTATTTCATGGTATATAATTGCAAAACTTTGTCACTGAACTTCGTATAGTAGATGACATTGAAAGATCATTAAAGATATTTTGTGACAATAAGTTAACAGTACTATACTCCAACAACAATAAGAGCTTGACAAAATCGAAGCATACATACATCAAGTTCTTAGTTGTCAAGGAGAAAGTTTAAGAAAAAAGAAATTTTCATAGGACATATAGGAACAGAGTATATACTAGCAGACTCATTAACCAAGGAATTGATCCCTAAAGTCTTTTATGAGCACACTGCTCGGATGAGTGTCAATATTTGTGATGCCTTGGTTTAGTGGGAGTTTATTTTATGCTATATGTCCTATGACAGATATTAGTTATTTTTTCTGCATAATTAAGTTGATGGTTTATTTCATGTTGTGTGAAATGTTCATTTTGCAATATTTGTTTTGCGTTTGATCTCAATAAAGTTTTAAAGTTGGACCAGCTGAAAATAGACATGCATAAGATCACTTGGCATGTAATTTCCATATTACTCATTCAAATTTGATCTATGTCGTTAAGTATATTAGGATAGTGATTGTCGTGGTTTAGTCACGACATTAATGTGATAAAAGCTGTGGTGATTCCATATCTAATATATGAGTAATAAGAAAATAGCATTCAAATGCGCGCATAAAGTTTATAAGATGTGATTATGTCAAGAAAGAATATATGTACAGGCCAAGTGGGAGATTGTTAGGAAATTATTTAATTTTCTAATTTGTTTGTGAACAATACATATATTAATTATAATCACAAATTATGCTATTTCAAATTAAATGACTTATATAATTGTGATCTCGTTTATTGTTATAAATGTTAAATTGAATAAGTCATAATTACTTTTAATTTGGAATTAAATGAGAATAAAACCAGATATTATCTTTTGTTCTTTAGATAATTATCTTTTGGATGTTAGATATATTATCTTTTGGACTTTAGATACTATTTTATTTGGATTTTAGGGTTTAATGGGTGTCTTGCTCAAATATAAATAGTGCCTTCAAGGTTTCGGTCCCCAACATACCAAAGCCGCCTCAGCAACTCTTTTTCCATCAGAGAAATCGCAATTCAGCCGCCTAGAAATACAGAAGACTTTGGTTGAGGAAGATCGAAAGAACCACAAGATCTAAACTTTTCCAATCATAATTCATATTTATGAATTCAGGTACGCTTCTGCATTCAAATATTTTATTTTTTAATGAATTAATATGGATAATCTTTGGGTTAAAGAATTATAAGAAAATTCTAACATGTGTGTCTCACTATTTTTTCCTTAAAAATTTAAGTTATATATATATCACGTACTTTTCGTATAAAAGTCTTTCTTAAACTTAAACCATTGTTATATATTGGTCTATATTTGCCTCTTCTTCGTTTACAAAACTTTTGTTCAAGTTTTCATTAAGACCTAAAACAATAGATATGAAAGTATTTAATAATAATAATAATAATAATAATAATAGATTATACAAACAGGGAATGCTTGCTTACTAATAAAAAAGAGAAAAATGTCAACGGGTTATAACTCTAATGATATAGTCTCTTTTTTTCACTTACAAATTTCGAGTTTAAATTTTACTCCTAACTTTAGAAAAAAAAAATTAAAAAAATATAATGTGGAAATTATAAATAATTTTATATAGTGAATGAAGTCAAAGATCGAACACTTGGTTGTTTCGAGTTCAGGATTACTTTCGTGAATATTATGAGTATTCAACTTTGGCATTTATGATGAGACTTGAGAGCTTTACTAGCTATTTAATTAATTAATTAATTAATTTGTTATCAACGCATTTTATGATTTTTAGTATCTCTTGGCTTCTTGGGGCCTACTATTTCTTTCTTTGGGTGTTTTTGGTTTATACGGTCAAAGTCAACTCTATTAAAAAATTATTTGATTTCATAACTTATTTGTGGGCAATACATATATTAATTATAATCACAAATTATGCTATTTCAAATTAAATGACTTATATAATGGTGATCTCATTTATTGTTATAAATGTTAAATTGAATAAGTCATTATTACTTTTGATTTGGAATTAAATGAGAATAAAGCCGGATATTATCTTTTGTTCCTTAGATAATTATCTTTTTGGATTTTAAATATATTATCTTTTGGGCTTTAGATACTATTTTTGGGCTTAAGGGTTTAATGGGTGCCATGCTCAAATATAAATAGACCTTCAGGGTTTTGGTCCCCAATATACCAAAGCCGTATTTGTTACTCTTTCCCCATCAAAAGAGTTACAGTTCAGCCTCCTAGGAATACAGAAGGCTTTAGTTGAGGAAGATCGAAAGAATCACAAGATCCAAACTCTTCCAATCGTATGATTTATGTTTATGAATTCAGGTACGCCTCCGTATTATGATATATATATATTTTTGGTGATTCAATATGAATTATCTGGGATATGAAAATTAATTTATTCTAACAAATGGTATCAGAGCCATCCATTATTTACTCATCGAAAATATTCAGTTTTTTGTTTTTTTTCTATTGTCGAATCCATATATATATATGTATGTTGTTTACGTTATAAATTGTTGCATATATATAAACTTGTTTGAGTTTGTGTGTGCGTCAATGTATATATATAAATTGATACGTAGATATATATCCATCGATAAGCCCCATGTGTTTCTATATATATATATATATATGATTTTAGCATTGTTTCAGATTACATGTTATTACTGCCACTTGGATTGCTTTGTATATATATATACTTTTGGCTGCTTATATATATATATATATATATATATATATATATATATATATATATATATATATATATATTACCGTATTGATATTTTTATTTGATATAGTAATTGATTTATTCTGAAACACTAGCACAAAGAATTATTATAATTGTCTCGTTTTTTTATTTTGCGTGTCATTAATTTGGTATAAAATTAATGGATTATCTTTTTTGGATATAAAGATTAATTTTAATTTTAATAGATCAAGAATTTTTGGCACATAAATTATAATCATATTTTTCTTTAAGATTTCAAAAGATATCATTAAGATTTAATTCCTTTTGAGATTTAAGTATTTTTTTGTTGTTACATAAGAAAATTGGTAATAATTTGGATTAGTATACCCATCTATTTTATAAAGATTTGGTTTTGAAATAAATTGATTGAACATTATGCTGCTAAAATAGCCTCTTTTGTGAAAATTGATTTATTCAAAACATAAAAAATATGGTGTTATGTAATTCATGCGAATATTGATCGGCCCAAAGGAAGGTCTATATTTGGCCGAATTACATACACATATTGATGGTAAATACATATTTGGGTAACTAATTAAGAATAAAGTAATGCTTATTATTTATGCGAACAATAATCGGCCCAAAGGAAGTTTATTGTTTGGCTAAATAATAAGCATTGTACACTTTTGTTTATTTTCTATTAATTATGCGGTCAATAATCGGCCCAAAGGAAGGTTATTGTTTGGCCAATTAATAGAAAATATATGCGGTAATAAATAGGTTGCGAAGTTTAAGTTTCCATGTGCGCATTAAGTCGGTCCAAAGAAAGGCTTAATGTGTGACAGAAATTTTGACAATATTTGATTACTGCAATGAGAGTATCACTTACAGTTAATTTTTCTATCCAAAGATTGAAAATTAATGTTGTGCTGGATATCTCAATATGGATTTTTACCCATTAATTAACTAATATTTACTGCATGTTCTTTTGTTCTAATCCAGAAATTATGGCTTTAGCTACCAATGTTTATGCGCAAATTAGCAGTATTCCTATGCTGAATGGTTCAAACTTTAAAGTTTGGAAAGATACCGTGGAGATTGTCCTCGGTTGTATGGATCTAGATATAGCTCTTCGAGAGGAGAAACTCACTTCCACTCCGGAAAATCTCAATGAGGTTAAAATAGAGAAGTGGGAGAGATCCAATCGAATGAGCATTATGATCATGAAACGCTCAATTCCTGAGGCGTTTCGGGGCTCAATTACTGAGGATAAATATGCCAAACAGTTCCTAAAGGATGTTGAGAAATTCCTTACTAAGAAATTCAGTGCTCACATGGCTTTATCTTCTCAATATAAAAGAAAGCGTGATACTACTGCGAATGTGCCTTCTCAGCAGAAAAAGGCTAAGATACCGGATCAAGTTTCAACCTGTTTCTTCTGTAAGGTGGGACACATGAAGAAGGATTGTACCAAATATGCCACTTGGCGTGTAAAGAAGGGTATAATTCTTACTTTCGTTTGTTCTGAGGCTAGTTTAAGTTATGCACATGTTGATACTTGGTGGGTAGATTCTGCTGCTACTACTCATGTAAGTGAAACTATGCAGGGTTACCTGTGGAGCCGACCGCCAAGTGATGCTGAAAGATACATCTACGTGGCAGACGGCAATATAGTTGCAGTCGAAGCTATAGGAACCTTTAGATTATGTTCCACGAGTGGATTTTACTTGGATTTATTAGAGACATATTATGTACCGTCATTTAGACGAAATTTGGTTTCTGTTTCTCGTTTGGACAAATCAGGTTATTTTTGTTCATTCGGAGACAATAAAGTCAGTCTCTTTTACAATTCGAATAATATTTGCTCTGGTCATTTGGTGGATAATCTATATAGGCTTAACTTAAATTCCTATAATAATGAAATACTGCAAACGGGTACAAAACAAAAACTGAATGAGAATTCGGCATCATTATGGCACAAACGCCTAGGCCACATCTCTAAACAGAGAATTCAGAGGCTCGTGTCGGATGGAATTCTCGGACCCCTAAATTTGGCGGACTTTGAAGTCTGCATTGAGTGCATAAAGGGGAAAAGGACAAACGAAAGGAAATTAGGTGCCGAGAGAGCTAAAGATGTCTTAGAACTAATACATACCGATATATGTGGCCCATTCCCTACTGTCTCTTGGAATGGACAACGGTACTTTATTACGTTCATAGATGATTACTCTCGTTACGGGTATCTATATTTAATTCATGAAAAGTCCCAAACCTTGGATGTTTTCAAGTCTTTCAAAGCTGAAGTTGAACTTCAACTTGGAAAGAAAATTAAAGCTGTCAAATCTGATCGTGGTGGTGAATACTACGGAAGATATGACGGTTCAGGTGAGCAACGTCCTGGGCTTTTTTCTCTTTTCCTAGATGAGTGTGGTATTGTTCCGCAATACACTATGCCAGGCAAACCTAGCATGAATGGTGTTGCAGAGCGAAGGAACCGAACTCTTAAGGACATGGTGAGAAGTATGATTAGTCATTCTTCCTTGCCTGAATCACTCTGGGGAGAAGCCTTAAAGACCGTAGTGTACATCCTTAATAGGGTGCCAAGCAAAGTAGTTAACAAAACCCCATATGAAATTTGGACTGGGAAAAGGCCTAGTATAAAGCATTTGCATATTTGGGGATGTCCAGCTGAGGCGCGACCTTATAGGCCGCATGAAAGAAAATTGGACTCAAGGACAATTAGTTGCTACTTTGTTGGTTACGCTGAGCGTTCACGGGGGTACAAGTTTTACAATCCTGCATCAAGGTCTATTTTTGAGACAGAAAATGCGAGATTTCTTGAGGATGTTGAGTTTGGGGGGGGGGAAAGGAAATATTAGGAATGTTGCTTTTGATGAGGATTCTATAACTGACAATGATCAGGACCTTGTGCCTATTATTGTTCAAGATACAGTTATAGTACAAAAGCACAATGAGAATCCTGTTGTAAATCCAGCTACAGTATAAGAGAACAATGAGAATATTGTTGTTGCTCAAGATACTGCTACAGTACAGGAAAATAATGAGAATCCTCCTCAAACCCAACCCAGGCAGCAAGCTCAACAACCTCAAAAAGTGCCATTAAGGAGATCCATAAGAGAAAGGAGAAGTGCAATTTCGGATGAATATGTTGTCTATCTCCAAGAACATGAGGATGGCATTGGTTTGACAGAAAATGATCCAATCAATTTTCTTCAAGCCATGCAAAGTTCTAACTCTGAAAAGTGGATCGATGCCATGAAAGAAGAGATGAAGTCTATGAAAGACAATAACGTTTGGGATCTCGTAGAATTACTTGAGGGTGTGAAACCAATTGGTTGTAAATGGATATTTAAAACCAAAAGGGATTCTAAGGGTAATGCCGAGAGATATAAAGCTCGTCTAGTCGCTAAAGGCTTTACTCAAAAAGAAGGCATAGACTATAAAGAGACTTTCTCTCCAGTATCATCGAAAAACTCTTTTAGAACCATAATGGCACTAGTAGCTCATTTTAACTTGGAGCTACATCAGATGGATGTAAAGACAGCGTTTCTCAATGGTGACATTGATAAAATGATGTATATGGTACAACCAGAAAATTTTGTATTAGGTGATTCAAAATCTATGGTTTGTAAGTTAAAGAAATCCATTTATGGTCTCAAACAAGATTCCCGTCAATGGTATCACAAGTTTCATCAAGTCATTATCTCATACGGCTTTGAGGTGAATATCATAGATGAGTGTGTATACCGCAAGTTCAGTGGGAGTAAATATATCTTTTTGGTCTTATATGTTGATGACATTCTACTTGCCAGCAACGATATAGGCTTGTTGCATGAAACTAAGAAATTTCTATCGAACAAATTCGAAATGAAAGATCTTGGTGATGCCTCTTTTGTATTAGAAATCGAGATACTAAGAGATCGTTTTCAAGGTATTCTTGGATTATCACAAAAGAACTATATCGAAAAAATATTAAGTAGATATGGCATGGAAAATTGTAGACCAATAGACACACCTGTAGCTAAAGGAGACAAGTTTAGTCTCAAGCAATGCCCCAAAATGATCTTAAGAAGACAACAATGCATGATAAACCTTATGCATCAGCACTAGAGAATTTAATGTATTCTCAAGTCTACATACATCCTGATATATCATTTATAGTGGGAGTGTTGGGTAGATACTTGAGCAATCCGGATATGGATCATTGGATAGCTGTTAAATGCGTAATGCGTTATCTAAAGAGAACAAAATATTACATGCTTATTTATCAGGAGATCAGAAAATTTTGGAGATCATTAGGTACTCTGATTCCGATTTCATGGCATATGTTGCGAAACTTTGTCACTGAGCTTCATATAGTAGATGACATTGAAAGGCCATTAAGGATATTTTGTGACAATAAGTCAGCAGTGCTATACTCCAATAACAATAAGAGTTTGACAAAATCGAAGCATATAGACATCAAGCTCTTAGTTGTCAAGGAGAAAGGTTAAGAAAAACAGATTTTCATAGGACATATAGGAACAAAGTATATGCTAGCAGACCCATGAACCAAGGGATTGATCCCTAAAGTCTTTCATGAGCATACTGCTCAGATGGGTATCAATATTTGTGATGCCTTGGTTTAGTGGGAGTTTATTTTATGCTATATGTCCTATGACAGATATTGAATTATTTTTCTGCAGAATTAAGTTGATGGTTTATTTCATGTTATGTGAAATGTTCATTTTGCAATATTTGTATTGTATTTGATCTCAATAAAGTTGGACCAGCTGGAAATAGATATGCATGAGATCACTTGGCATGTAATTTCCATATTACTCATCCAAATTTGATCTATGTCGTTAAGTATATTAGGATGGTGATTGGCGTGGTTTAGTCACGGCATTTAATGTGATAAAAGCTGCGGTAGTTCCATATCTAATATATGAGACGGACCAGATTGTTAAAGTAATGAGAGAAATAGCATTCAGATGCGCGCATAAAGTTTATAAAGATGTGATTATGTCAAGAAATAATATATGTATAGCCCAAGTGGGAGATTGTTAGGAAATTATTTGATTTCATAACTTATTTGTGGGCAATACATATATTAATTATAATCACAAATTATGCTATTTCAAATTAAATGACTTATATAATGGTGATCTCATTTATTGTTATAAATGCTAAATTGAATAAGTCATTATTACTTTTGATTTGGAATTAAATGAGAATAAAACCGGATATTATCTTTTGGGCTTTAGATACTATTTTTGGGCTTAAGGGTTTAATGGGTGCCATGCTCAAATATAAATAGACCTTCAGGGTTTCGGTCCCCAATATACCAAAGCCGCCTTTGTTACTCTTTCCCCATCAAAAGAGTTGCAGTTCAACTTCCTAGGAATACAGAAGGCTTTGGTTGAGGAAGATCGAAAGAATCACAAGATCCAAACTCTTCCAATCGTATGATTTATGTTTATGAATTCAGGTACGCTTCCGCATTATGATATATATATTTTTGGTGATTCAATATGAATGATCTGGGATATGAAAATTAATTTATTCTAACAAACTCACGCCTGAAGTTATGAGGAAAAAGAAAAGAGAGATAAATGTTTATTGTCTAACTTCAAATTTTGGCTATTTTTTTTTATATTATTTAAATATATGTGTAATACATTGTTATTGTAAGATTTGGTGTTTTTTTTTTTATATGGTGTTTTATTTAAATCGGACGGTCCGATTTGTTTGAAAAAAAAAATAAACTACAAATCGGAGGGTCCAATTTATTTGAAAAAAAATATATATTACAAATCGGAGGGACCGTTTTGTATTTTGTATTTTTTTTATTTTTTAAAATAAAAATCGGACGATCCGATTTTAACATTAAATTTTTTTTTTATTTTTCAAAATCAAAAATCGGATGGTCCGATTTCTGATTGTTAGTTTAAAAAATGAAACAAATCGAGGGTCCGAATTGTTTAAATCATACCAGCGTAAAATTCATCTCTTCTCACATCATTGTGAGATACACTCCTCTCACTCACATGAAAAAGAAAAAACGTCAATTTTTATGACACTGCATTTTCAATTATTCTTTTTTTAATAAAAAAAAATTAGTAATAATTATTTGGTATGTTTTATGGAGCCTACAAAATGCATATGTTTTAACTTTTATAAAAAATAATGAATTCTATCTATGGAGACTTATATTTAGATAATTTAGACACAAAAATTATAGGCACAGTATAAATTTCTCTAGTGTTACTTACATTGATCAGCGATGGCTAATGGCTTGTTAATTGGAATAACAAATACCAAATTGAAATTGAAAAGGTTTGATAATAAAATAGTGAAGTGACTTGTTAAATTATTAACCTATTTCGATTATACCAAATATTCTTGACTAGCTAGCAGGCGTTGGAATAACTTTTAGCTTAAGGTAGGATTTTTTTTATTAATTTTTTATGTATGTAATATAATTTGTATTTATATTACACAATACATAAATTAAAACTTATTGAGAAATTAACAGAAAATTTTTATATTTTATGCTCTTTAATTTATTAATCTTGATTATACATTAACAAGGAAAAAATTAGTCCTTAATGTTTAATCTATTTTATTTTTGTCTTTAACATTTTATTTTTGTCTTATTTATAATTTTTTATTAAAATTAATTTTTTCTTTTTCCTTTTATCCCTTTTCTCATCTTCCTTTCTTTGTGTTTATTTTTTTTATTATCATCGTCTTTTTTTTCTCAATAATTCATTTTAAAAATTAATTCAATTAGTTTTAAAAAAAAAAAAACCTTAGTCTAGTTCGTCCCATCCCGCTAAAATATGTGATTTGGCCGTATGAACTTGACAAGTTCTAAATTTTAGTTGATTCATCTTTTTGATGAATTTGGTTGCTTAACCCAGTAAATTCGATTCGTTTTAACACCTCTAATTATTATTGATGTTGTCATTAGAAATGATGGTAATGGTCATGTAAGAAATGTTATATTAGACTGTGTTTGGTTTTGAGAATAGAATAAAATAGAATAATATTGAGAATAAGATATTAAAAACAGAAAAACAAAAATAAGTATTTTTATATTTTATTTAATGATAAACTAAAATAAATTATAAAAATTTAATTTATTTTTATTTTAATAATATTGTAATACTAATCAAGAAGTGATTGAAAATGGAAAGATATAATTGGAAATTAAAGAAAAATTGAATTTTTGTTGTGAAATAAAAGATATATATAATAGAGATGTATAAATAGAAGACTCTAGTATTAAAATAATTAGCCTAATAATAATTTATATATATATAATAATATTATATGTTGTAATGTGTATATATATACAAAGATAGAAAGGAGTATTAAAAATAAAGAGAGAGAGAATCGCATTTGTTTATTGATACAATCTCAATATAATAAAGATGATTAATATTGCTATTAATATTATATGTAAAGAGTAATAGAAAATAGAATTTAAAATACTTATAAAATAAAAGAAGAGAAAGAACTGTAGTAGAAATATAAAGAGAAGAGTATTTGATTGTAACATAAAGAGAGAGTATTTGATTTTATTATTGTTGTGTATATTCTCTTGCCTCAGATCATGCTTTTATAGGCAAAGAGAAGTTTACTTTTCAAACTACATTTATTTCTTTCATCCTAAGAACTTGTTCTCTTCAACGTAGAAAATGGGTTGCCCATTAAATGGACATCCATTCTTATCCTTTCCTAGTCACAACACTCCCCCTTGGATGTCCATTTAGGATTATGCCTCGTTAAAACCTTACTAAAGAAAAACCCAATGGGAAAAAAACTTTAGTGAAGGAAAAAGAGTACAAAATCCTTTGTGATGAGAACTGCCTCATTAAAAACCTTGTCAAGAAAAACCCAATGGGAAAAAAAAACTTGACCAAGGGAAAAAGAGTACAGTCTCCCCCTCTTGCTGACATCATTTAATGTCTCGAAATCGGCGCATCCCAATCTTATGTACCAATCTTTCAAAGGAGGATTTTGGGAGTGACTTTGTAAATAAATCTGCCAGATTGTCACTTGAACGGATCTGTTGGACATCAATTGTCCCTTGATTTTGAAGGTCATGAGTGAAGAAGAATTTGGGAGAAATATGCTTTGTTCTATCACCTTTGATGTATCCACCCTTAAGTTGAGTAATGCATGCTGTATTATCTTCAAACAGGACAGTTGGAGCTATCTTATGATCAATCAGTCCACATGATGATAGAATATATTGAATCAGACTCCTCAGCCAAAAACACTCGCGACTAGCTTCATGAATCGCCAGTATTTCAGCATGATTAGAGGATGTTGCAGCAATCGTCTGTTTCGTGGACCTCCAAGATATAGCTGTACCACCATATGTGAACAGGTATCCTGTTTGAGATCTCCCTTTATGTGGATCAGACAAGTATCCAGCATCTGCATAGCCAACTAATTGTGACTTGGATCCATAGGAATAAAACAAACCCATATCAACCGTCCCATGAAGATATCGAAAGATTTGTTTGATTCCACTCCAATGTCTTCTGGTTGGAGAGGAACTATATCTTGCTAGTAAATTCACAGCAAATGATATGTCAGGTCGCGTATTATTAGCAAGATACATTAGCGCTCCAATGGCACTAAGATATGGTACTTCAGGACCAAGGATATCTTCATTTTCTTCTTTAGGACGGAATTGATCCTTTTTCACATCTAAAGATCTTACAATCATTGGGGTACTTAATGGATGTGACTTATCCATGTAAAATCTTTTCAAGATCTTTTCTGTATATGTTGTTTGATGAATAAAGATCCCACTTTTTATATGCTCGATCTGCAGGCCGAGACAAAACTTAGTCTTTCCAAGATCTTTCATCTCAAACTCTTCTTTTAGAGTTTTTATAATTGTTGGAATCTCTTCAGGAGTCCCAATGATATTTAAATCATCAACGTACACAGCAATTATAATGAATCCGGATGCAGATTTCTTTATGAAAACACACGGGCAGATATCATCATTCTTGAATCCGTTTTTGGCCAGATACTCAGTAAGACGATTATACCACATTCGTCCAGATTGCTTTAGACCATATAAAGATCTTTGCAATTTGACTGAGTATAACCCTTGCGAATATTCATTGGATGGTTTAGATATCTTTAGTCCTTCAGGGACTTTCATATAGATATCACGATCTAATGAGCCGTATAAATAAGCTGTTACCACATCCATTAAATGCATATGCAGTTTATGATATGCAGATAGGCTGACCAAATAACGCAAGGTTATCGCATCCACTACGGGGGAATACGTTTCTTCATAATCTATACCGGGCCTTTGTGAAAAACCTTGTGCCACAAGTCGGGCTTTGTAGCGCACAACTTCATTTTTCTCATTTCGTTTTCTCACAAATACCCATTTGTATCCAACAGGTTTTACATCTTCTGGTGTACGGACTACAGGTCCAAAGACTTCACGTTTTGCAAGTGAGTCTAATTCAGCCTTCATGGCTGCTTCCCATTTTGGCCAATCATTTCTTTGTCGACATTCTTCGACTGATCTTGGCTCAAGATCCTTACTTTCATGCATGATATCTAATGCCACATTATATGCAAATATTTCATTGACAATTGTCTTATTTCGGTCCAATTTCTCTCCTGTAAAGACATAATTTATCGAGATCTCGTCATTTTCACAATTTTCAGGTACCTGAACGTCTTCTGGCGTTATATCAGAATTTTGGACAACTGCAGGTGTCTTTACTATGTCTTTTTCAACAGGAATCGTATTTACCTCTTTTCTCTTTCGAGGATTTTTATCTTTGGAACCGACAGGCTTGCCACGCTTCTGGCGTGTATTTGCTTCAGTGGCAGTTTGTCCAACTGGGACATCAATTCGAATTGGGGCATTTTCCGCCCTGCCACGCTTCTGGCGTGAATTTGCTTCGGTGGCTACTTGTCCTACTGGGACATCAATTCGAATTGGGGCATTTTTCGCTGGTATATACGACTTGGTTATCCTCTTTGTATCGGAAAATGCATCAGGCAATTCATTTGCTATTCTTTGCAAATGTATAATCTTTTGAACTTCCAGTTCACATTGCCCTGATCGAGGATCTAAATGCATCAATGATGATGCATTCCAATTAAGTTCCTTTTCAGGAAACTTATTCTCTCCCCCTAATGTTGGAAATTTTGATTCATCAAAATGACAATCCGCAAACCGGGCTTTAAACACATCACCAGTTTGTATCTCAAGATACCTCACTATAGAGGGAGAGTCATATCCAACATATATCCCCAATTTTCTTTGGGGTCCCATTTTGGTGCGATTAGGTGGCGCAATGGGAACATATATCGCACACCCAAATATTCTTAAATGGGAAACATTTGGCTGCTGGCCAAAAGCTAATTGCATAGGAGAGAACTGATGGTAACTCGTTGGCCTCAAACGAATAAGTGCTGCAGCATGTAAAACTGCATGCCCCCAAACCGAGGTTGGGAGATTTGTTCTCATAAGCAAGGGTCTAGCAATTAATTGGAGACGCTTAATAAGTGATTTTGCTAACCCATTTTGTGTGTGAACATAAGCTACTGGATGTTCAACACTTATTCCATTAGCCATACAATAAGCATCAAAAGCTTGGGAAGTAAATTCACCAGCATTATCAAGACGAATTGCTTTAATTGGGTTTTCTGGAAATTGTGCTTTTAATCGAATAATTTGAGCCAGTAATCTCGCAAACGCCAGGTTGCGAGAAGATAATAAGCACACATGTGACCATCTCGAAGATGCGTCTATCAGGACCATAAAATATCTAAAAGATCCACATGGTGGATGAATAGGTCCACATATATCACCTTGAATCCTTTCTAGGAATTCAGGAGACTCAAATCCAATCTTTACTGGTGATGGCCTTAAAATTAACTTCCCTTGAGAACATGCAGCACAACAAAATTCACTAGTTTTAAGAATCTTCTGGTTCTTTAGTGAATGTCCATGAGAGTTTTCAATGATTCTCCTCATCATGGTTGTTCCCGGATGACCCAATCGGTCGTGCCAAGTTATGAACTCATTTGAGCTAGTAAACTTCTGGTTTACAGTGGCATGTGATTCAATTGTACTAATCTTGGTATAATACAACCCAGATGAAAGTGAGGGTAATTTTTCTAATATAACTTTCTTATTTGAATCATGAGTTGTTATACATAAATACTCATGATTTCCCTCATTCATCGCCTCAACATGATATCCATTTCGGCGAATATCTTTGAAACTCAACAAGTTTCTCAGAGACTTGGTAGATAATAGTGCATTATTTATTATAAATTTTGTTCCTCCAGGAAACAAAATTATAGCTCTTCCGGAGCCTTCTATCACATTGCCTGAGTCAATAATAGTGTTAACATATTCCTCTTTTGGTACAAGATGGGTAAAATATATATCACTTTTGAGAATAGTGTGCGAACTTGCACTATCCGCAAGGCATACATCTTCATTACATATCCTTGCCATTCTCTTCAAAAACAAATAATAATAAAATGAGTAGTATGCACAGTTAAATTGAATACTTGATCAGAATTATTTTCTAAGAAACACTGTACATAAAATAATGTCATATACCAAAATTTTATTTTAAAATTTGACACAATTAATAATTTCAAAATTCATAAATATCAATATTTCATTATTTATGTACATCACATTTGAAACTTAAATACATAGAAAATAAAACTTTAACAATAAATTTTTTTTTACATTATTTATTTACATAGATACTTCACAATTTCACATATTAAACTATTCCATCATTGATCAAATGGCCAATATTTCCTTCAGGGTCCTCAAAGAAATCAGATACATCATAATAAGTGGTGGAGTTCTCAGCATCATTTGAAACAAAATTTGTTTCCTTTCCTTTGTCGTTCTTTTTCAAAGATGCCTGGTAAAGATCGACTAGGTGCCTTGGGGTACGACAGGTACGTGACCAATGGCCCTTTCCACCACAGCGGAAACACTTTTCCTCGGTTGATTTATTCTGCCCGATATTCTTTTCTTTGTCCCACTTCTGGTGAGATCCTCTCTTTTGAACATAATTCTTTTTCCTTCCATAATTTTTCTTGTTATTAAAAGCTTGCCATTTACCTCTTCTGGGGTAATGACTTGCCGCATTTACTTCAGGAAATGGGGCGGCGCCAGCTGGGCGCGCTTCATGATTTTTTAATAACAACTCATTGTTGCGTTCAGCAACAAGAAGGCAAGAAATTAACTCAGAATATTTTTTAAACCCTTTCTCTCGATACTGCTGCTGCAGGAGCACATTCGAGGCATGGAAGGTTGAGAAAGTTTTCTCCAACATATCATGATCAGTTATTTTTTCCCCACACAATTTCATTCGTGAGGTGATCCGAAACATTGCAGAATTATAGATTTAAAATCTTGTAAACGCAAATGCGTCCATTCATATCGGGCCTGAGGAAGTATCACCGTTTTCTGATGATTATACCTTTCTTCAAGGTCTTTCCAAAGATCTGCAGGATCTTTTAATGTAAGATATTCATTTTTCAATCCTTCGTCAAGATGATGACGGAGAAAAATCATGGCTTTAGCTTTATCCTTCTGGGATGCATTATTTTTAGCCTTAATGGTATCTCCAAGATCCATTGAATCAAGATGGATTTCAGCATCTAATATCCATGATAAATAATTGTTTCCAGATATATCAAGAGCATTGAATTCAAGATGAGAGAGCTTCGACATAATGAAAATTTGTTACCTGAGTCTTCCTAAAAATTTGATCAGAGTCTCGTGCTGATAACGTGTTGTGAAATAAAATATATATATAATAGAGATGTATAAATAGAAGACTATAGTATTAAAATAATTAGCCCAATAATAATTTATATATATATATAATAATATTATATGTTGTAATGTGTATATATATACAAAGATAGAAAGGAGTATTAAAAATAAAGAGAGAGAGAATCGCATTTGTTTATTGATACAATCTCAATATAATAAAGATGATTAATATTGCTATTAATATTATATGTAAAGAGTAATAGAAAATAGAATTTAAAATACTTATAAAATAAAAGAAGAGAAAGAACTGTAGTAGAAATATAAAGAGAAGAGTATTTGATTGTAACATAAAGAGAGAGTATTTGATTTTATTATTGTTGTGTATATTCTCTTGCCTCAGATCATGCTTTTATAGGCAAAGAGAAGTTTACTTTTCAAACTACATTTATTTCTTTCATCCTAAGAACTTGTTCTCTTCAACGTAGAAAATGGGTTGCCCATTAAATGGACATCCATTCTTATCCTTTCCTAGTCACAACAATTTTGACCAACAGAACGAAAATAAAACGTAGAAATAATATAAATATTAAATAGGATGAACTAAAGTACTAAACATTAAAGCCTAATTTGATATTTAACACACGTTTTTGAAAAAATATTGCTCTGTTGACAAAAACGGGTTAGCTACCTAAACCTAAAGATACTCTTAATTTAGAATCTATATATAAGATTAGACTATATATATATGTGTGTCTTAATTTAAATCTTATGGCAATAAATTTTGAGGACCCAACCAATGCATCATCGGTCATCCAATGAATGACACAGCGAATTTCATATGTTTCCCCCCAACAAACCCATATAGCAATGGAAATATGGAATTATATTTGTTAGGAAAAAATCATGAAATTAAAAGAAGCCCAAAGTTGGTAAAAAAGAAAAAAAAATCTAATAAACTAACAATAATTTTTTTTTAGCTTCTCATTGTATCCTTTAATTCGAATCATTAATAAATTGTTGTATATACAAGACAAAATTTAAATTTTTAATATTTAATTAAACGAATTAGTGAACATTACGATCAACTAACCGAAGTTGATTTTAAACTAACAATAATTTAAGTAAACAAAAACATAATCAAAATATCAAATTCTTTTAGTGAGGAAGTTAATAAAATTAAAAAAAAAAAAGTTTTTGAATGTTAGGGCAAACATAAAAAATCAATTAGCCACCGTAGAATTTTCAACAATCTACCTGTCTAATCTGAGGTGCACAATAATGAACTTCTTCCACAGGAAAAAAGAACGTACTTATTACAATAAATTGTTAAGCCTTAACTAGAAATAATTCTAACGCTCACATTATATCCAACAGTAACTGTAATGCCAGGTGTATACGTTACTCTAGATTTTATTATTTCTGAAGTATTATTAATTAGAAGAAATAAATTCACAAATTGACGCGTTGAATTTTAGAGAACAAATTGATTCATGTGTGATTCACTGATTTTGAAAAGAGCCTTGGTAGACAGTCAATGAGATATTTGTATAATGTATACAATGGACTATTTATTTAATTTAATATAAGTTAAAAATAAAAATTACTCACAAAATAATAAATTTAAAAACTCTTATTCAGTTATTTTACATCAAAATTCAAATTTTAAATTTTCCAATTTCAAATTTTAAATTTTTAAAAAATTCAGTTAGTTATTTAAAAAAAAATAACCATTTGAAATCCTTCAATACTCTCTTCTTTTTCAACCGGCGGCCACCCCACCTTCATCAATAATCATCCCATTTCACCGTCGCTACTTGGCTTGCCACACGCCACTCACCTTTAATAAAAATAACCATCCACTTAAGGATAAAAATAATCATCCGCATACCTAATGAATTGAACATCTAAATATTTTAATTATATATAACTAAACTCAATCCAATCAAAATAATCATTTACATAAAAATAAAATAACCATCCGTATACCTACTAAAATGACCATCTTAAATTGACCATTAAAATAGAAGAAGAAGAATAATAAACAGAAGAAACTATTATTGTGGTGAAACATAATTTTGAAGGACTAGTCATGACAAAAGCGGCACTGTTGTGAATGGCTCAAATCATGAAAGAAGCTAACCATGCTTGGATTCGAAAAAGAAGAGTATGGTAGTATCATCGGTGAGAAGAGACTTGAAGGAATGGGAGAAAGCGAAGGCGCATCGGAGGAGGTGAGGATGGTGTCGGGAAGAAGGCACACACCGGCTGCGACGGAGGCGCTAGACGTCCGGGTTACTGCGGTGCCATTAGTTCCACCCACACAATATGCGCGTCCTCCCTAGCGGTGGCCTGTGCGGCAACGGCGCCAGTCGGAACAGTGTCGGCGCGATTTCCGATGGCGGCTGGTGACTGTGGCGTTAGTGTACCGGCGAGACTCGATGAGAAAGACACAGAACACTCACAAACCGTATTGATAGAAAAATGTGAGAGAGGGAGGTTGTTTATTTGTTTCCAAAACCGACGGTAATCTTAATATTTGATTTAAATTTTAAATTGAAAACTATTTAAAATTAATTAGTTGTCTATAATTTAGTTTTAATTTCAAATTAACTTCATTATACATATTGTCATGGTTCTGAAAACCGGACCGGACCGGCCGGTTCAACCGGAAAAACCGGAAACCGATCACCTAGCCGGTCCGGGTAACGTAAAAAACCGACTGGCAAAAAACCGGTTGAAAAACCGGTTGAACCGGCGGTTAACCGGTGAACCGGAAGAACCATTCGGTTTTTTAGCGGTTTTTAGTTTGAAAACTAATATGCTAAACGACGTCGTTTTGGCTTTAAAAAAAAAAAAAAAAAAAAAAGAGAAAACGCGTAAATGGAAGGAAGCCCTAATAGCAATCAGTTTCCACTTTCCACTCTCCAGAGCTCGAAATCACCAGCACCCAGCCAAGCTCGAAATCACCCAAGCTCGAAATCACCAGCACCCAGCCACCCACAGCCATCAGTGAAGCCCACCGCCATCGCCATCGCCACCGCATCCCGCAGCCAGCCATCCACAGCAGCAACGATGTTGACCACCGCAACCACCACCGCGTCCTGCTTCTCGCCGAGCCCGCCTCCTCTGTCGTCCTCGCCGAGCGTCGCCTTCTGAGGTTCTGTGTTTGATTTTGTTTGCGATTTTGCCTTCATTAGTGAATTTGTTTTTGATTGCTTCATGATTTTTGTTTACTGCTTCTGATTTTTGTTTGCTGCTTCATGAATTTGATTTTCTTTGATTTTTTTTATTTAATTTCTGAGGTTATTTGTTCATCAGTGAATTGGGTTTTGATTGCTTCATGATTTTTGTTTGCTGCTTCTGATTTTTGTTTGCTGCTTCATGAGTTTGATTTTCTTTGAATGTTTTTGATTTATTTGCTGAGGTTATTTGTTCATCAGTGAATTGGGTTATTTGATGCTATAAATATCATATAAATGCTAATTCTGTATGATTCACAATTATATTATAATTATTGATAATTTTAGGATTAATGAGTTGTGCACTTGTGCTCTCGAATTTATTGAAATAGGTTGAACATACAAAATGAATGAGGGGTTCTGTAATGAGTTGCAGGTATTGGTGGCTCTTCAAGCGGCGCTGACCGTTATTGGTAACTTCACAATGTGCATTGCTGCTTACAGGATATACAAATCGTCCAGCGAAGGCTCCAAGAATTTTTGAATGAAAAAGTATGTGTATATATACTTTGAATGGATGTCCTACTCTTCTCTTGTGTTGATTCTGATTGCTAAACTATATCTTCCATGAACATGCTGATCATTTACCAAAATATGTTGTTAGACAACTATAGAATAGTCCCATAGGCAAAGGCATAGGGTTCACATGATTACTTGAACTCTTTTCATTACATTGAAAAATAAAGCTTTTCAAAGCTACAAGTTTGTTCAGTTTAAGAATCAAAACACAGTACCTTATTACTTGTGAAAGTATTTTAGTAAAGATTTTGCCAAGGTATTAGTTAAGAATTGTAAATAGAAAATACTCAATAATAATCATTACATTTGAAAATTTCAACATATATTTTACATCTCTAAGATCAGCTTTGTGTGTGTTTAGATAAACTACAACTTACTAGGGTAGTGGCTGGGGTAAGCTTTTGTAGAACTCATTCGAAATAAACTTTATTGGAGAAATGTAAAGCATGTGTTATATATTGAAGCAAATGGCATTTGCATGCAGCCTTCCACGAGATCAAGTAAGCAGAGAAGTCCCCTCCAAAATGGTTTGAAGATGTGGTCCATTTCTTTCATAATTCACATGTCATTTTTCTTTTCAAGTAAAGAAAAGCCATCCCATCTTGTCTACCCTCTAAAAAATCCATGCCACCCCATAAAGATAATGAAAGCATTCATAATGGCTCATCAGTCACAAGTCAAAGTGTCAAACTTTGATCATCCACATGGACCTAAACTTTGATGTTTGAAGTTGTTTGTGAACCTCTAATATTAAGTAATGAATAATTTATTACGTGAAATTTTAAATTTTGTTAAGTTAGAAATTATTGAATTTATATATTTAAAATTATTTTTAAGTTTTTTAATAATTTTATTTAATATTTAATTAAACCGGTTGAACCCCGGTTGAACCCCGGTCGAACCAGTGAACCATTGAACCAGTGACCTCACCGGTTTATTGACCGGTCCGGTTCTCGCAACCTTGCATATTGTATAAAATATACATTGTCTCCTCATACTTTTCCTTTTTAAAAACTTTAAATTTATTACAGAATGAAATCAAAATCTTTTAAATTTTACTAGATTAAAACTCAGTAAAAGAAAAAAACTTTAAAAAAACCAAAATAGAAAAACCAATATTTTATATACCAAAGACTTATATTTATACCTAATTAGAGAATAGGTAGAACGATTTCTTTCAACTTCATTGCCACCTTTTGGAAAAAAAAAGAACCAAGAAGCGTGGTTGGTTAATTGGAATTCAGAAAAACCCACATTGTTTTCGCTTTTTCTTGTGTTTCAAATGTCAAACATACAGTTTTCAAAAGTGAAAATTAAAACATATGAGTTGTTAAGGAACAAACAATTAATTCATCACTGTCAATCTCTTTCCCCACCTAAATAACCAAGAAATAATAATGGACTTTCAAAATAATTCTTTGTATATATAGGGTAACGTTTGAACATGCATTAACTAACTTCTTGCCCATTTTACGCAATGATCCATGGTTTATTTAATTTGATGATGTGGCACTTGTTTACCTATTCATGGTGGGTAATGTTTATTAATTATTATGAAGTATTAATGCTGAACTTTTTGGCACTAACTTAACACGCAAAACTATATTCTATTTCTAGCCCATGGCGCTTTCTCAATTCTCATGCATATTTGGCGCCAAGAACAAAATAGACTTTAGGGTAACACATAATCTAAGGAGTAGGTGTAGCAGAAAAATGAATCCTCTCTATTTTTTTTAATACTTGAGAGAATAAAGTGTGATTTTTTACCTTTAATTTTATAAGTGAGACAACAAATAAATATAAAAGAGAAAGAGCAATAATGAAGGATGAGATTAAACATTGGACACCATCCAATTTTTTTTTCTATTAGAGATGATCCACTCCCATGTAGCGGTGCCAATAAGTAGAGTAGGATATGATTTAGATTTAATTCTAACTTTATTTGTGAATTGAGATTTTTATATAGGTGGATACTACCATGAAAATTTTATAATTGTCTTCATATGAAAATATTTTCTTTTAATCTTTGGATGATGGATTGCATGGTTAGATTTTGATATGTTCTAAAAGTGTTGTCTTTGTTTAAAGTATGGCTAAATAAATAAGTTACATTTTTTAACAAAGCATCTTCATGAAAAGATATTTTTGCCATCTTCATTTGAGTAGTTTCCTTTTATATAAACTTAACTCTAACTTATTCATGGGTTGAGAATATTTCAATCCTAACTTTATCTATTATTAACCTGTGAGTACTCGATCCTATTAGTGGGTTACCAAAAAGTTGCAACATTATTATATATATAACTTGATAATAATTTAAAATAGAATTGATTTTTATGTAAAAAAAAATATTAAATTATTAATTAATGACCTTTTCTTAATAATTAAGAATCTTTTACATTTAGTGAGAAGTTTTTTATTTAACATCTATTTAAAATATATTTTTATATAAGTATATAATATATACATATATAAGATATAAGTTGGTCAAATAGAATTGAAACTCAACCTGCACCATATCTTACCTGCAACTAGATTAAATTGGATTGGATACCTGTGGATAAAGTGTGTGGATAAGGTGCATGTTACTATCCCTAAATAAGTGTGACGTGCTATAAAAATTTGTCAAATAAAAAATATTATATATACATAAAAATTAATTATTATACATATTTATATATTATTTAATTTATTTTTAATATATATGTTTTTGGTGATTTTTTTTTGGTGACTTTATTTTTAATATATATATTTATATTAATAATTGATCTAATAATTATTTTTTATCTTTACGTAACATTATTGATGTTAGATAGAAATTTTATTTAGCAATTTTGAAACCTCATCAATGGTTGGTGTGGCAAAAATCTTTGTGGAGATGACTTTGCAATTGTCGGAAATTCGGAATAATTGCCACAAATTTTATTTGAAAGCAACATGTTATTTTTTTCCCCTTAAAAAAACGGTGTCGCTTCATAACGCTACATTTTGGAGTAATTTAACGGTGTCGCTTCATAACGCTACATTTTGGAGTAATTTTTTGGATCCCGCTAGGAAGACAATGAATTATTTGTACAATGTGTATAATAGGACTATTGAGTTATAAAATGAACATCCCCCATACTATCTAGAATCGAACTCTTGACCTTTCGGATCTAGCGTTCTAATACCATATTATGATACCACTCATCCCAAAAGCTTCAACTAATCAAAAAATGTAGCACTAATGATTATATCTCTAATACTCCCTAAACTTTCATTGTACACATTGTATAAATATTCCATTGACTTCTCATACTTTCCCTAATTTTTTTATCTTCAAAAATGTGTTTGCGTTGTTTTTAAATCGCTACAATTTGCGATGCTATATTGAAAAACAAATTATGACAACAAAGTCAACAACCTCTAGTGCTAATTTTTTCCCTTCGTTGATTCATGCAACAATTTTGAACATCACTGTTCTGTGTTCTCTCAGTGCGTACATAAGATAGAATTTATTTTTTTGATACTTATTTAAATAAACGAGTGAGTTAATTATTTAACTAATTAAAATTGGTTTCACACAAAATAATTTAAAAGTATATCATATGCTTCAAATAGCTTGTAGTTTGGGAAAATGAAAATATCAACATACATTACACTACAATGTATCTTCTATCAAATTAATAATGTTGCCAACTTAGCATTCACCTTATGAATATATACTCATCATTTGGTCTAAAAATGATATTGCATCGAAGGGCGGAGTTTGGTCACACATAAGGAGGGGCTAAAAATAATTAATTTGACAATAAAATAACATTAGAATAAAAAATTTAAGAGATTACATTAAAACTTATATAAAACAATTAAAATTTAGGGGATCATGGTCTCCCTTGGTTACTATGAGGCTATGCCTCTGCTTGCATGTTGCATCTCTTCTGTCTTTTTTATTTTTTATTTTTTAATGTTTATCAAAAGAATTTATTTTAATTATTTTTAAAATTTCCTATTCAAATTTATTCTTTTAATATATCTATCATGCTCACAATTTTTAATAGATTAACAAAAGATTTGAACCACTTAAATTTATCATAGTATCTATAAAATTATTATTACTATTATAGATTTTTGGCTTTTTTGTTTAAATAAGTTTTAAAAAATATTAATTCACAGAATACGCATAGATAGAAAGTTGAAACAAAATACGCATGACCACTTCAGGAATAGTATACACAAAATAAAATTGCATTCCATTCCAGGACAGGCGCCAGCAAAATGGAACTGGCAGGATTGACTGCGCAGTTAACATGCTATTCCAGGTGAGGCAGACACGAATTAAACGACCTCAGGAGAGACAGATGCGAATTAGACGACCTCAGGGGAGGCAAACGCGAATTGGTCCAAGGCAGACGCGAATTTAATTTTCATTGAATTAAGCTAGCTAAGGATTGTTATTTCTATAGCCTATGATGCAATTGTATAATTCAGAAGTGCAATGTTATTGCATTTAATGTGTTGAAACATTTTTTGAACTAGGACGGTTTGAGGTTACAAAAATTGATTCACAACCTTAGGTTTATAATTTCTAATATTCTTCTTTTCAACTGAGATTTTTGGTTTATGTTGAACAACATTTTAATAACGGATTTATTGGTTTTGTGCTGTGGGTGATGAGAAATATAATCTTATAGTTATTCCTGGCTAATAATATAGTAGGTAATGAAAACAATTAAGGTAGTGTTTGGTGAAGAGACAGAGATTAAAAGACTGAGATTGAGAGACAAAGACGGAAAGACTGAGACTGAGAGACAGAGACTAAGAGACAATAATTGAAATAAATCTCAGTATTCTGTTTGGTGCAAAATGGGAGACAAGAATTGAAACAAGAATGAAACTCTAATTTAATTTACACAAAGGGTAAAATTGGAATTAATTAATTGAAATGAGAGTATTTTAGGTATAAAATGTTATTAAAGTTTCAGTCTCCATCTCTAAAAATTTCAGTCCCCTGTGTCCCTACTTTTTGGAGGTACTAAAATACTGAAATTTTAGAGACAGAGACAGAAATTTTAGTACCAGTCTCTGAACTAACAAACACGATACTGAGTCTCAGTCTCTGTCTCAATACCTCAAAACAAACGCTACCTAAGAGACAAGAGACTGAAATAAATTTCTGTATTCTGTTTGGTGTAAAATGAAAGATAGAAATTAAAACAAAATAAAGCTCTAGTTTAATTTGCACAAAAGGTAAAATTGGAATTAATTAATTGAAATCAGAATATTTTAGGTATAAAATGTTATTTATTGTTTCAATCTTTGTTTCTAAAAATTTCAGTCCTTTGTGTCCCCATTTTTTGGAGGTACTGAAATACTGAAATTTTAGAGATAAAAACAGAAATTTTAGTACGAGTTTCTGAACCAACAAACATGATACTGAGTCCCAGTCTTCCAATTTTTGTCTCAATACCTTAAAATAAACGCTATCTTAAGTACTTTAGTTGAGGTATGGCTTATGATTCATTAGTATTTTATTTTGTGTTTTGTACTTTACTGTTTTACATTATTTTTAACAAAATAATCATAATAATAACGATGATGATGATGATTTAATTAAAGTTTTATGACCTTTAATTTTTGTACTTAAGTTAGATTAAAAAATCATTTTTAGCCAAATTCTTTTGTGTTGCAGCTATTATATTTGTTAGAGCATTTTTACAGGTATGGTCAGTAAAATCTATTGGAACAAGATTATTGAATGCATTGTGCCGAACCTCAAATTGAAGCCAAGTAAAAGATTATGTTGTTTCTACCTGATAGATATTACATATTAGCTAATGGGTACGCCCTCAGTCGTGTAAGAAAAAGAACTTTGTTAAAGATAAGTGTAAAGAAATTGCATAGATTGTTTATGGAAAGGATTCTGCTAGGGAGATAATGGATTATTTGTAGTACAATGGGTTATTGAGTTACAAAATGAATATCTTTTGTACTATCTAAAATAACTATTCAAATACTAGGGATAATAAATATCTTTCCAAAAGATTAAACTAATTTTGGGGTTCACCCAGGATCAAACTTTTAACTTTTCGGATCTAGCGCTCTAATACCATGTCATAATACTACTTATCACAAAAGTATCAACTGATGGAAAAAAGTAGCACTAATGGTTATATTTCTAATACTCCATAAACCTCCATTGTACGCATTGTATAAATATTTCATTGGCTCCTCATACTTTTTTGTATGGAAAAGACAATTTCGTGTGTGCCCTACTTGAAATTTCCATTTTGTGTTAGCATACCCAGCTTGAAAGGAGACCTCTGACAAATTCCATTTCGCATTCATCCAGCCTGCTTTGGAAGCTTTATTTCATGGGTAATGTAGATGAATTGAAAGCTTCATTTTGTTGTCACCTTTTTTTAGAATGGAGTGCAATTTTATTTTGTGTGTACTGTTATTGAGATAGCTATACGCATTTTGTTCCAAATTTCCATTCATAAGCATTATAAAAATTAATCATTTTTTTATACTTATTTAAATAAAAAAACCTAAATTTTTTACATTTAATTTTTCTTTCTTTACCATTTCAAGTACAAAATAATATTAAAAGTTTGTGTTCTATTCTTGAATGAAAAGATAAATTTTCTGTAATATGTAAGATATTTTAACTGTCGCAAACTATTAATTTTTTTTTGTTTGTGTCTAAATTCCTTCGCAAATTTTTGCAGCCAAATAACTTTCTTACAAGATTGTGCAGATATCATCCATTAAATTTATACAGTAAATAGTGCAACAATAGATTAAACTTACAAAATTAGCTTATTGCACCTCCTACAAACGTAAACATATAACTAGCAGTAGACTTCTGTAGCCAAAATCTTTTGTAAATTTCAAATAAAATATAACATTGATAATAAATCTAAAACCTCCAAAACATAATGCATTGTCAGATATTACTTTGATGTATCTTAAGATTTTCTTAGTAACACTCTAAAAGTTTTTTTTTTTTTTTTCTTAATAGCACTAGAATACGTTTTGCAAATAACTTGTTTGAGATAGCCAAATATTCCTTTGTTTTCCGGTGAATTTACATATCTAAAACATGGTTATCTTTTGTCAATGCAAGTTCTTCATATTAAAGTCCTTAACTAATTGAGTTTACTTTTAAATTTATTTTAAGCATTTAAGATTCGATTATTTCAAAATAAAATGTGTTAATCACTTAATCTACTAACACAATCATAATATTATGTAATCATAAAAAAAAATTATAAATTAACATATAGAGCCTACACATACAAGTCTTTTTGGTTTACAAATCTTACAAGTTGGCACAAGTTTAATAAAACACACGCATTATACTCCCACATTCAAGAGTAAATAAACGCACGTATTTAACCACTTCCTGTTTCCAAAGCGCGCTACTCACCATGCATTATGAAGGACTCTTCTTCTTCTTCCTCCATGAAAACGATTTTTTTGCCAAATTTGAAGATAATGAAACTTCAGAAATACACCAAAACGATTACAGAAATACACCAAAACAGTTACAAAAATACATCCAAAGGATTACAAAACTACACCCAAAGGATTTAAGAAATACACCCAAAATTCGTTGAAGTACACTAAATGAAAAAGAAGAAGAGGAAGAGGAAGAAGAACGTGTAGCAAGAAGAAGAAGAAGGAGAAAGAGAAGGCAAGAAACGAAAGAAAAGAAGAAGAAGAGGAAGAGGAAGAAGAACATGCAACAAGAAGAAGAAGAAGGAGAAAGAGAAGGCAAGAAACGAAAGAAAAGAAGAAGAAGATGAAGAGGAAGAGGAAGAAGAACGGTTGGAAGCGCGTTAATATGAATGACTTGTAAAGACTTGTATAAAAAAACATTTGTATGTGAAGAATTATTCTAACATATAATCTACAAATAACTGATCTATTAAAATGGATTTTACAATACTTTTTAAAATATTATTTGCTAAATTATTTCCTATTACAAAAGGCACACAGAGAGTAATAAGATTAAAATAAACAGTACCCACATAATTTAATTTATTATAAAATAAAATGCATACTACAATTTAAAATAAACAAAGTTCATTTAATTAGTCCAAAACAAATAAATGAGGAAAATAAAAAGCTGCATTCGATCCTACGATTCTGCAGGCTGCTGAGCTGCTCCGATCCCTCCGTCGCGATTCTGCCGCGTCCAACGGGGGCGGCCCGATTGTTGTGGTTTCGGCCCAATTATACTGACCCGACCCGTTCGAAACACCCAATTCACGAATGTGAGGACACTGGATTAGGGTTTCGACCAAGCTTCAGTGACCGATTTTTCTCTGGTCCTCTCCCCTTTTCTGCTTGAGCTCTCGTGAGTCTCTCTTCTAACCAGCAAGCTCCGCGCCTTTAACAGCCGCCGCCTCCGCCGCTTCTCCAGGTTATCTTTCTTTCTCTCTCTCTCTCTCACATCCCGGTGTGTCGATTATTCCTATGATTCTGATGTTTAATTTTCGTTGTCGATTTCCTAGTAATTACTATTGCATTAACCGTCATTTGTAAGTTCTCTCTGTTTTTGGTGTATGATTGGTAATGTTTCATTGAAAAGCTGAGTGTAAATAGGGGGTTTGATTTAGCTGAGTGTAAAGGAGGAACATCATCCGTTTAATGAATCTCATAGATTAAGCTGTGTTTGATTTAGCTAGCACCGAAGAAGAGAAGCAATGCATTCACTCTTCTCAAGCAAAAGCGCCATTCGACTTCAACACTCTTCATTTCATCGTATCAGTAGCTTCTTCTTCCTTAAGTTTCATTCCGATGATTCCATTCAATTGGATGAAGCTACGGTTCGGGAAACCCTTGTGTCCTTCAATAACGATTGGAAGAAGGCCTTTGACTTCTTCAACTGGGTGGAGTCCCAACACCACTTCCCTCACTCCACCACCACCTATAACAACATCCTTGACATTCTCGCCAAGTACTTCGAGTTCGACCTCTGTTGGGACCTCATCCACCGCATGCGGTGGAACCCTCACTCCCAACCCGATCACACTACCTTCCGCCTCATGTTCCACCGCTATGCCTCTGCCCATGCCGTAAACGATGCCATTTCCACCTTTCATCGCCTCTCCCAGTTTAACCTCAAGGATCACACCTCCTTCTCCAACCTCATCGATGCCCTTTGCGACCACAAGCACGTCCTCGAAGCCCAAGACATCGTCCTCGGCAACAACAAGGACCTTCTCATTGATGATGGCTTCATCGATAGCGTTGGGAAAACCAAGATCTCCAACATGGTTCTTCGCGGGTGGTACAAGTTGGGTTGGTGGAGCAAGTGCCGTGAATTTTGGGAGGAGATGGACGCTAAAGGGGTCCACAAGGATCTTCACTCTTACTCCATATACATGGACATACTCTGCAAGAGTGGAAAGTCATGGAAGGCTGTGAAGCTCTACAAGAACCTGAAGAGCCAAAGGATCAAATTAGATGTGGTTGTTTACAACATAGTGATTCGTGCAATTGGTCTCTCCCAAGGTGTTGATTTCTCAATCAGGGTCTTCAATGAGATGAAGGAGTTGGGGATTAAGCCGACTGTGGTAACATACAACACTATAATGAGGCTCTTGTGTGATAGCTATAGGCATAAGGAGGCACTTGCATTGCTCAATGAAATGCGTAGGGATGACTGCTATCCCAACACAGTTTCATATCATTGTTTCTTTGCGACACTTGAGAAGCCTAAAGAGATGATTGGGTTGTTTGATAGAATGGTTGGGAGTGGGGTGAGGCCCAACATGGACACGTATGTGATGCTGATGAGGAAGTTTGCGAGATGGGGGTTTCTAAGGCTGGTGTTCATGGTGTGGGACAAGATGGAGCAGCTTGGGTGCAGCCCTGATGCATCTGCTTACAATGCTTTGATTGACGCTCTTGTCGAGAAGGGATTAATTGATATGGCAAGGAAGTATGATGAGGAGATGTTGGCTAAAGGGCTTTCCCCTAAGCCTAGGAAAGAGTTGGGAACAAAGCTTGTCATTCATCAAGAAGAAGAAGCTCAATGTTGATCAACACACAAAATACTTGTGTAGCAAGCATGACAATATGGCTGCATTTGTAACGAGGGAGGGTGGGACAAGACACTGTGATAGAGGTACTGAAGATATAGGTACTAGTGTGCTTTATTTTGAGATGCACATTGAGACAATGTATTACTCTCCCACTGTACCATCTCAGTGCTACAAAACATCTCTGTTTACTCCCGTGTCTTTGTATTTGTTTGAGACACTAATCAAAGATTGCCCAGTGGCATAATCAAAGGGTGCATGCAAAGATGTGTTAGCATGCAACGTAGAAATTAGGCTTGGTTTTGGATTTAAAGAATTCTCTTCTCATCTCGCACCATCCATCATCATCATCAGCATCATCCTTAACCTTATCCTCCTGCAAAACTTACCATTTGAGGTTCAATTCATATATGTCCCTTTTAGTTACTGCTACTGCCCATTAGTTTACTTTCCCGTTGGAATCATACCTGTTTCTTTCTTATGATCGGAACTTTGCGGGTGTTTGTAGCAATCTCTTCATTTAACCTTGAATTCTTATAATGCATGACACTCCTATATGGTTTGTCTGTAGTCTGTTTTGATTTACGTATTGTAGTTTTGGTACCTTATTTCAGTTTGAGAAGCAACTCTTCAATCATCACCGCAGTGATGGACACAAGTAACTGGAGGGATGAACTGCAGCCTGCTTTCCGCCAACGCTTTTTCAACAATATGTAAGTCTAGGGGTTTGTTTTCATTTTCAAAGTTACAATGTTCTGTTTCTTCTCTTCAACTCTCCCAACTATCTTGGCCTCTGCAAGATCAGAGCTGCAATCGTGCTGCTGATCATGGTTTCGGATTAAGGTTTAGCACAACATTGTCACTGTTTTGCAGGATCCGCAATTGCATTGTTGAACACAATTTAGTCAGATGCATTTTCATGGCATTGTTTTCAATCTTTTGTAATAGCATTTCACAATAGAATCATTACCATGATTTAAAACCAGGCTCTGAATGCTGTTGTTACTTGGCTGTACTTCTTTGTGCTCTGTCTATCAGGAAGGTAAATTTAGCCTTTGTACCAAATAATAATGTGCAGCTTGCGTATATTGAGAAAGATGGAGGGTCTTAGGCATCTTGGGTAATGTCTATTGTTCTCGTTCCTCAACTGCTGGGTGACTTCTTTTAGCCTTTTTCTTTTTCATTTCACAGATTGCATAACTTACAGTTAGGTCATCCTCCTGAGAGTTTTGATGAAATCCTTGAATTTCACAAAATTGCTCATAGTATTGAGCAGAAAAGTTATGCTGGTGCTACAAGCCAGGTAGGCCCAAAATCTGGAGATTCATTCTTATAATGACTATCTATGATCACCTGCCATTATAGAATAATGACTGAACATGTAATATGGTTGCCGTTTTTTATTCCCATTTTTTGCTTTTGTGCTAATTTCTTTATGAATTCTTATCTTTATTTTCAGGCTGAGTATGTTATGCAAATAGCTCGCAAGATGCTTTTGTTGGAAAGTAAGTTTCTGAACACTGCTGTCAACTTCTTGTATCACTAGCCCATTTTAGGTTTTGGAGTTATTTTATAGTTGAATTTTCTAGCTGTATTGCTATTATATAATACATGTTGCACATGTGGTGTACCCGTGTTGACCATCAACTATATTTTTCACAGATTTTGATGGGTATTTTAAATATTGTTCAATTGTGCATAGGTTAATTTACTAAACAGTGAATGGCTACCTTCATGTCCATGGCAAATGCATGATTCTGTTGATTATCTGAATACTGTTGTTCTATGCACATGTTTCTGGTGCATTAACAATGTTTTTGTTTTCTGTTTTGTTTATTTCCGTCTGGAATGAATTACATGTTGTATCATTTATACCTCAGATAATATAAATTTACTAATACCAATAATTGGAGCCTGCTGATGTTGGTCATCCCTTTTCAGAAGCAAGAGAAAGAGAATGGAGAGATTACTTTTGCCCTGATTCCCGACAAAGAATTGTCTACAAAATGTAATTTTCTTCCTTTGTTGTACTTGGTGATCTGAGATCCTGAATATATATATATATATATATATATTTTTGGCTGCATTTGCACATCAAAAAGAAAAATTAGTCATAAACTATATTTCCATGAGATTTGTCATGTGTAACTAATTTGATCACAGAGCATGCTTTTAAGCTATACTTTAGGATAAGATTAGGCATTTGGCTTCTGTTAGGTCTTAAAGCACTCCATTGTTCAAATGATTTGTCCATTATTATTTTAATGTTTACAGTTTGGGTAGCTTGCTACATAAATTTATTCTCTTCGTTGTGTGCTTCTTCTTTTCTTCTGATTGTTAGGAGGATTTATTTGTTAGAGATATAACCATTAATGTTTTGTTTTCCCATCAGCTTAAGCTTTTGGGATGAGTGGTTTTATGACTTGGTATTAGAGCTCGATGTCTGAAAGGTCAAGAGTTCGATCCTTGGTGAACCCTAAAAGTCAAAAATAGCATAAGGCAACTAAAGGAGAAAAGAAGGCCTATGCAAAAATTAAAAAAAACCCAAAAGAGGCTCTTGTTTTAGGGGGAGTGTTAGAGATATAACCATTAATGTTACCTTTTTCTATCCGCTTAAGTTTTTGGGTTTAATGGTTTCATGACATTATTACTTTCCATTCCCTTCGATTTTTTCTTCTCTTTGCCTGAATAGATGTCTTATAGCAAAAACTGTATCATCAATAATAACCTATATAAAATTCTATTCTGATAGATCATAAAATATAATTACCTCTTTGAGTTTTGACATACCAACATTCTATGTTTAGTAACCATTTACAAATTCTAGAGGGTAACAATTTAAACAATTTATTCATTATCTGTGTGTGAGCTTTAGCAAGCTAGTGTTGCTCATAGTCTATAGCGGAGAAGCATGTTTCTTGATTTTTGATAATCATATTCTCTCATTTGTGGATATTAAAATATCAGTCACTTGGATGTTCTAACTATTAGGCTACTATGATTATTTTGTAGAATGAAACTGTTAAAGAGACATCTTGATGTGACTGATCCAGAGGGATCACAAGAACTTTGGAGGATTGCTGAAAGGCTTGAGGAGAAGATCTTTTCTAAAGCAGACACCGAGGTATATTTACTTATAATGATGGCCTCAGTTGCCAGTTTTCATATGTGGATTATCTATGTAAAATTGCAAACACGGATATGGATGATGGAAGGATTGATTGGATGTGATATCCCCTTATTTCAGACTGATTATCTTAGGAAAATAACTATAAAAATGCATAAAATGGAGAATACACCCCGGAGAAGCCATTGACAACCATGAAATCAGCTTGATCTTTACAATGAACTTGTCAATCCAGGTAATTAAGTTCCTTGGCCTGTAATAGCAACTTGCTTAAATCTCCCAATCTTGGTCTTTTTGTAATTAACTTGGTATATTCTGAGACTCTCATTTGTTTCCAGTTTTCTTGTCTAAGCTCGTCAGAAGACAAACATTCTTATTGCTTGAAAAAACATTAATATTTCTTGTTTTTCCATCACTAGTTCATACAAACCCGACGTAGCATAGAAGCAGAGGTAGAAGATTCCAGTAGATGACTATCCAATGCGCCAGCGGTTGAAGCAATTGTCAGTTATAATGGTTAAAACTTTCAGTGTTGTAACTGGTTCAACTAAAATTGCAGAACTGTTTTGGACACCTCCTGTTAGATTGGTAGTTTGGTCATACTAACTTTTGTAAAGAGCCGTTGACTGTTGTGTTTAGACTTCCAGTTCATGATACCAAATAGTTGGTCCTTTTTCTGAAGTGTTTCTGATTTTAGATCATGAATAAGGTTTGGGATGCAGCAGCGTCTAGTATCCAAAAACACGTGGATTTCCAACAAAAGTGAAATGCAACCAACATCTAAATGGAAGAAAAGAACATAAACTAATGCATAAAAGTCACTAATCGAATTAAGTGTATTGAATTTCAATACCCTAATAGATAATCTGAACATAGTCATGAATATTGGGCTATCGAAGATGGAAGAAAAGAACGACGAGAAATTATTTTTCACTCATTTCCTTAGTTATTATAATAATAAACACTTTCGATAATAAAGTATTGTATGTCGGGAAATTATTTAATTTTTTAATTTGTTTGTAGACAATACATATATTAATTATAATCACAAACAGAAAAATTCTACATCTATGTAATTTTTTCATCCAAGCTATCCAAGTAACTTTGATCAGATGCACCTCCCTCAACTCCCTTGCGCGTTTGTTATACACGCGCTTTATATAATGTAAATCTTGTTCTCTTCTCGCGTTTTCCTCCTTCTTTTTCTTCTTCAACCTAATAAAATTCGTTGTTCTTTTCTGTTCGCGTTTTTCTTTTCTGCTCGCATTCTTCATTATTGATCAATATTGAATTTAACGTAATAAGCTCTGTCGTTCTTCTTCTTCGTTTTCTTCTTCGATTTACACTTCTTTATAGAAACAATGAATGATTCAAATTCAAATCAGTTGAATGAGGTTATTATGTTGAGACAGCTAGAAAATTATTGCTGCATGTTATCACAATAATCTTAAACACTGAATAAAGTAAAAGGAGGTCACCGAATCGAACAATGTTCATGTGGTCAATAAATGGTGATCAACTTTCAATCAACAAGAATAGTATTTCTCATCCTCTTCCTCTTCCTCCTCCTCCTCCTTCTTTTAAATTTGCGCACGTAGGTTCTTTTTCTGCTTCTGCTTCTTCACCAGCACCACCAACATTTTGCTCGGTTAAGTGGAGTTGCTCATTTTGATTCACTTGATTGTTAATGTATTCAGTTGAGTCATTGTGCATGTAGAAATATTTTTCTTACCGATTGAATGTTTATCACGTTTTATTCAGCACATGATTGGTGTTCGGTTTAGTGGTGTTGGTCATTTCAGTTCACCTGGTTGTTATGTGTTCAGTTGACTTCTTTTGCATGGAAAAATGCTATTCTTGATGATTGAATGTTTATGACGTTTTATTCAGCACATGAATGTTGCTCAGTTCCAGCGGAGTTGCTCATTTTGATTTACTTGATTGTTAGTGTGTTCAACTGAGTCTTTGTGCATGTAGAAATATTTTTCTTTGATGATTAAATGTTTATGACGTTTTATTCAGCACATGAATGATGTTCGGTTCAGTGGAGTTGACTATTTCGGTTCATTTCTGTTATGCACAATTTAAAACTCTTCTTCCTCACCTTCTACTGCTTCTTTACCAGAGAGAGAAAGAGGAAAAGACAAAAAATACAGCAGCAATAATAACAAAAGAATGAAGATAAGGAGAAAACACGTGAAAAAGAAGGAACGCGAAAAAGAAGGAGAAGAATGAGGAGGAGGAGGAAGACGAATCTCTGTTGCTGTTTTCGTTCGTTTCTGGTTGTTCCTTGCCAAATTTTCTCGCGATTCTTCTCCAGTAGTGGTTTTTGCAGAGAACGTACTGAAGTTTGAGTGATTTTGAGAGAGATTCGAAGAGAACGAGCAGCCAAATTTTCTCGCGATTCTTCTCCAGTAGTGGTTTTTGCAGAGAACATACTGAAGTTTGAGTGATTTTGAGAGAGATTCGAAGAGAATGAGCAGTTTTGTATTGAGGAAGAAGTAACGTTTTTTCATAATGAGCGTTAAGTAACGAATGTGCGTGACTCTATTTAGACTTGTGCCAACTTGGTTACATGGATGTCTAGCGCGCCCGAATAATAAATTATGTTATTTCAAATGTCACAAGAAAATTATGTTATTTCAAATTAAATGATTTATATAACGGTGATTTTATTTATTATTATAAATGCTGAATTGAATAAGTTATAATTATTAGAATAGTAAGAGACCCAATAGTGTTTTTCAAGTCCAATTTAATTTAATTTTGGAAATTGTTACGCCTCTATTTTAGTTTGTTTTGTTATTAAGGTTTGTTAGAAGATTTCATTTAGTTTTGATTTGCTCAGTAGTATTTTTAGGAATTTTAAATTTAAATCAAATCTGATTTAATCTAATGAAATCAAATCTGATTTAAATTAATTATCATATCTTTAGGATTTTAAAATTTAAATCAAATCTTATCTAATCCAATAAGATTAAATTTGATTTTTTTTGTGACTGATCAAATTTGATTTAAATTAGTTATCTTATCTTTAGGAGATTTAAATTAAATTATCTTATTTTATTTATTTTTTCTGCTAGTTTGTTAATTGTTAGGGACCTAATTAAACACATTTGGTGAGACAATTTAAAATTTTCAATTGCTTTATGCACGTTCCTTTTTAGTGTGATTAAATGAAGTAAGTGATTTGTTTCGCATAAAGAAAATTAAGGATCCGATACTAAGGTAATTGTGTGTGCTAGTTTCTTTCAATTTTCATCATTTTTATTGAGATGGTCATGTTCTTTGAAGGTTTATTAAGAAATCCCTTCCGATATCATAGGTTGCTAAAAAGTAAAAACAGATTTTTTAAAAGTCTAATAAAAAAATTCCTTATTTATCTTTTTATGTTTTCGCTGTGTCTTTAGAGTGTGCCTTTTTGTGTTATTCTTTTTTTTTTTTATCTTTCCGTTCTTTATTAAACTCCCTAAATCCTCTAATAACTTCTTATCATTTGTCCTCAGCAATTTTTTTTATAAGAAGAATTATAATTCAACTGTTTTAGAAATACAGTATTATAATATATATTGTTGGTGATTCAATAGAAATGATTTGAATTAATAAAAATTTTATTTTAACAGTATATGGTTAAAGTTACATATCTTTCACCAAATAAAAGTTCGATAAACAATTTATCTGAACCAATCAAATTACCGTGTTTCGGTTTAGCAGTAAGGTTGCTGCTTATAGTAACGAATTACATTTTGTAGATTTAGTTCTCCATAATTGTGAAGAACTGAAAATATATATATATATATGAAAAAACAATATTGAATGAAAAGCTTAAGAAAAATGTAGTATTGTAGATTTGTAGTATTACGTTAAGAAAATTTTTTGGAGTGAGTAATTTTTAGTATTTTGGTCATTATTTGATCAGTATAAATATTAAATTATTATTTTATTAATTTATGTATATGAATTTTGAAAAAATATGGGTGCAAATCATATTAATATATGAGTATAAATTGTATTGATTGATGTGTACAAAATTTTAATAAATATATGTATAAATTATATATTTTTTGTGTATAAAATATTTATAATTATGGATAAAAATTATTGTTGATTAAATACTAATAAAAAATAATAATATTTATTGATCATATAATATTACTCTTGTATTAATATGAAAAAATCAAAAGTATTAATGTCGATAGTCATTTTTTGACACGGTGTTAATTAACATTATTTAAAAGTTGAGAGTTCTGCATATTCTTCCAAATTCAGTCAAATTTATTTATTTATTTTTACATTTTAAAGGTGAGTTTTGTAGAGTTCGATGGAGGAGTACTTGAAATTTTTAAGAGTACATAGTTCATACAAACGATAAAAAATAGTAGCTACATATATTTGTACGCAAATTTTTTAGGTAGACAATTATTTTTGTAAACAATATGAATAATGTAAATTTTAACATTAGCATAATCATCTGTATACATAGTGAATTAAACATCCAGTTATTGTGTATGAGTAAATCGAATCAAAAGAAATAACCATCTAATTAAAAATAATAAATATAATAATCTACATATATATTGAATTGAACATCGAACATATTCATTATTCATATTGTTTAATATTCTCATTGTCTACTTTTATTTTTTTATTTGTATATATATATATATATATTATATTTGGTTGACTTTTAATAACAAATAATACCATTGATAGGTTAATATTTTGTGTTCCATAAAATAAGTTTATATACTTTTGCTTTTGACTTTTAAAAGTTAAAAGGTCTTTTACAATTACTTATAAATATATATTTTTTTAAAATATAACGAGCTAATTTTTAGTTAGTAAATATTAACTAATTGAATTTAGAATTTAGCTAATATTTATAATTTAGAAGTTAGAGTTATGAATTTATGAAATCTAAAATTTAAGGTAAGTAAAATAATTTTAAAAAATTAATTACCTAGTATTATTTTTTTTAAAAAATTATCCTATATTTTTTAAAATAAAAAAATCTTATATAAGTTTATCAATTATATTATATACACAAAAAAATCAGTTATTATATATAAATATCTATTTGACATCTCATAAAAATTTTCTATTATTATTACTTTAAACAAACGTAACTATTAGCATATTACATATTTAATTATTCCAATAGCAAAAAGAAAATGTGAATTAGTATATATAAATATAACAAATATATGATGATTCATTTGATGATGGAGTCTTAGTATACTATAAATAGAATATTTTTTGTAAATTTATATCTGAATAAATATTTAAATTTAGCTTTACTCCTTATTACATTTATATTATATTTATTATAATGATTTCAAGTTTAAAAAAAAAATTATCAAAGCCAATGAGTAATAGCTCAAATGGCATAGTCTCCCCATACTCAATTATTAAGAGGTTGCGGATTCGAGTCTCCTATCTTTGGTTAAAAAAAAAAAAATTTATTAAATACTATTATTACTTACTTTTATTTGGTTTTATTGCACAACTGTAGCTGCTGAAATTAGTGTTGGAAAAGAAAAAAGTTTGACAAAAGCAGCTAAATTTAAAGTCGGCGATGTAATGAGTGGGTGAAGAAGGAACAACCCCAAAGTTTAGCTGACAATTTCTTCGTTTCTCTCAATTCTCCGATTTTCTCACACTCCACACGCCACCGTTCCGAATCTCTATTTAACAACCGCCGCAGCTCCTCCAGGTTTCCTTTTATCTCTCTCTCTCTAACATCCCTGTTCGTCGTTTATTCCCGTGGTTTGGTTTTTAATTTTCGTCGCTGATTTCCCAGTATTACGATTGGATTAACTTTAATTGGTGAGTTATCTTTGTTTCTGGTGTACGATTGGTAATGTTCCATTGAAAGGCTGAGTGGAAATTGCGGGTTTTCCAGTGATCGGGATTTTTAAGAGAGGGGGGGGGGGGGATAGGAAGAAGCTCAGAGATCTCTAATTGGGGGAAATATCATCCGTTTAACGAATTTGATAGTTTAAGCTGTGTTTGATTTAGCTTAAAAATCTTGTGTGATTGAAAATTATGGTAGTAAGTTGTAGAGGGATACATGTTAGGGCAGAAAATCTTTACCTTATTGTTGGCCAAAATAAAACAACTCAGAACTGGAATATGGGAATTGCTTAGTGATTACCCCTTCAAACTTATCTGTATTCGCGCCGGAGATGCCGCAGAATTGTTAATAACTCGACAAGCTTATGGAAAGGAGCATAAAGTATGCCTCCGGCAGTGGGAATTTTACCCTCTCTTACTGGAAAATCAACATAACATGGTTAAGAAGAGAATCTATTGGAATGAAAAGGTAGGGGGAAAAATAAATGGAATTCTTTTAGCATAAGAAAAAAGTTATATGCTGTGCAACATTTTTGCTACATGGAGAGACATCAATTATCATTCCTCTCTTTGTAAGAGGATTATTACTTTTTTTTGTGTCTTGGGTATAAAGTTGTTTGGTTGCCTGTTTCTGAGGTTGTCTGTAAAGATTGTGCACCACTCACCAAGCACTGTCAAGTGGAGTGTATGCAAAAGCATTTACAATCAAGAAAGAATTAGTAACTAGTATATTGCTGGTTTTTTGGTATAGATGAACGTTTTGGGTTGAGGTTGTTGCTTAGGTCTTATGCTGTTTTTGTTCCGACTTATGCCCCTTCATAGTCGCTCCAGTGGAGAGTTAAATGGGTGTGTTTTTAAATGGGTCAAGATGTTGGGCATATTTTCAGTGCATGCCTTTTATAATCCTACCATGATAACTTGTGGCTCAGAATAATTTAGGTTGGATAATGGATATCATGGTCTTTTTTTCCCTAACTTCCCTGGCTTGGGACATTGGCTTGAATGATCCTGGCTTGTCAGGCTTGAGGCATCCTTGGGTCTGTGAATTCAGTTACCTTGCTTTGCTTCGTATTTATCGGTAGTAGACTCAAGTTAGTAAATTATCATTCCTAGTCCCATACAACCTTTGAATGCCGTGTTAACTGGGAAAAAAAAAACAGATTTGGTTTTTACCTACTGCATTGACTGCAATTTATGGAATCTTAAGTTTATTCTTTTGGAAATCCTTAATTGATTTTATATAGCATGTCTGTTGAACATTTAATGTTAATTTATGATAATCATTTCTCGAATAATGCTTTTGATTTGATTTCCATGTTTGGATTATTCTGAAGTTATTGGTGGGTTGACGTGTCTTTGACATCTTTTGTTTATTAAAGATAAGCAGCTGTTAATATTGCTTGAAGTATCTTTACAAAGCCTGTATAAACTGAGTCATCCTTAATACTCTGTTGTCCATTTACATCAAGTTTACATTATTGTCGAGGGGAATCAAGATAGTAGCTTGTTGTGTGGTGGGTCACAATTCAGATGATTATGCTCATTTGGTTGCATTCTATCTTATTACAATCAAAGCTTATTTAAAGAGATTTTGAGGATGTCCAGTGTAGGACTACGTGGTATATCAACAATTGCTATTGATGATCTTTTTAATGCCTTGTAAATACAAATATTCCCTTTATGTGTTCTTTTCGGAGGCTGATTTGATAAGAATGTTCTTTTTTGGTGTTCCAGTTAATGTCGATTTGATGGATACCAATAATTGGAGACCTAATCAAGGCGCTGAACCTATTATGGATAATAATGATTGGAGAAGTCAGCTGCAGCCTGAGTCCCGCCAAAGAATTGTTAATAAAATGTAAGATTCAGTTTTAATGTTGTGCCTGTACCACAGATGTGATTTATATCTTTTTAACTGTTGCATGTCAAAAGAACACATTTGTTAAATACGTTGACAAAATTTACTTCCTATTTTTGGTCCATTAGAAAAGAAAAAGAAAAAGAAAGTGTGGTTAAAGAACATGAGCATAGTAGCATACTGTGTAATTGTCTAGTGCGTATATTTTATTAAATAGGTGCTCAAATTTCTATGTGATTATCGGTAAAGAATCCGTCCTAATTTATTGAATTCTGCTGCCAACCAAATGTTACTTTTTTTTTTTATCTGGGGCTGAATAGTGATTTTTCAATTTCATATTCATGTTCCGTGAATGAATTTTAGCATGCAAGTGTCACACATATTTCTTAGATTGGCAAACAGGCATAATCACACTTGTGGATAAACCCCAAACATAATTCAATCACAGGGTGTTGCATTGCATTGTATTCTGGAATAAGCTTTTGGCATGATGAGTGAGAATTGGTGTGTCTTTTGAAAATTCAGTACGTTTTGAGAGAGGAGGAAGAAAGTTTTGCTTTTGGTCACTATATTTGCAAACATTGGTTCTTTTCTATGGAGTGTGATGCCAGTTTCTTCAAGTAGAAATCTCCTCATGCCGGTTTTGCATGTGTATTTGGCTTTCACTGTGATGTTCTACATTTATGTTCTTGTTGCCGGAGTTGTAGTACGACATCTTTCCCCTTCCTTTTCTGTAGGTAGGGGAATAATAATGTAAATTGATGATTTCAATAAGGACTTTTACATGCTAATAATGTTCCATCGTTAGATTATATTGTACTAAGTCTAAGATCTTGATCACTTGTATTATTTAATTGTTATTTTATTTTTTCGCAGAATGGACACATTAAAAAGGCACCTTCCTGTTTCTGGTCAAGAGGGTTTGCATGAACTTCGGAAGATTGCTCAAAGATTTGAGGAGAAGATTTTTACTGCTGCAACAAGCCAGGTATATCCCTAATTAGGGTTTTCACAATTACCATTTTCATTTATGGTTCACCTTTGCAAAGTGCAAAACATATATGATAAGGAAGACTGATGAATTGATGTGGCCCTTATTTCAGCCTGACTATCTGAGGAAAATCTCTTTGAAGATGCTTACTATGGAGACTAAAAACCCAGGCAATATGGCTGGTAATTTACCATCAAATCAAGGTGGGACTAGCAACAAACCTCCTGATCCAGGTTAGCATTTAAGGGTGTTCGTGTGGTGATAGCATGCTGATAATATCTGACTTCTTGAGTTGTTTCTTGTTTGTCAGCTTGAGCTGCTGGGGCTACATACTGTCCTATTGCTTTGAAATGGCATTTTCTCTGATTTGTCTTGCAGTTGATCCTTGTCAGATGTTTTTACGTTGAAATCATTCTTATGTTAGCAATTCATATTGGCTTTGATTTCACACTGTGACTTGGGCAATTTTTTATTTATTTGTTTCAATTAGGACTCGTTATGCAGCCTCAAGTTCACAATGCAGGGCAGCAACATCCTATGCCATTGCCTAACCAACCCCAGCCACGCCAGCAGCTTCTATCTCAGAACATTCAAAATACCATTGCATCACAACCAAACTTGCCACCAGTTTCTAGTCTAGCACCGACTCCCATCCAAAATGTTGGCCAGAATTCCAGCGTGCAGACTATACCTGGACAAAATTCAGTCGGGAGCACTCTTGGGCAGAACTCCAATATGCAAAATGTATTTCCTGGTTCCCAGAGACAAATACCTGGAAGGCAGCAGGTTGTTCCCCAGCAACAGCAGCAGTCACAGAATTCACAGCAATATATGTACCAACAGCAACAGCAACAGCTTCAGCAGCAAATTATGAAGCATAAGATCCAAATGCAGCAGCAACAACAGCAGCAGCAGCAACAGCAGAACCTTATACAACCAAATCAGTTGCAATCCTCTCAGCAGTCCATGATGCAAACAATGCAGACATCCTCTATACCTAGCATGCAACACAATCAACAATCTAATAATGTCCAACAGTCAACACAGTCCATGCTTCAACAACACCCTCAAGTTATGAGGCAGCAACAACAGGCATCTATTATTCATCCGCAGCAGACACAAATGTCTCAACAGTCAATATTGGCTCCACAACAACAACAACAGCAGCAGCAGCAGCAGCAGCAGCAACAGCAGCTTTTGGGATCTCAGGCAAATACAACAAACATGCAACATGCATCAATGCTTGGACAACAGAATAATGTTGGTGATATGCAACAATCACAGCGGTTGGTTCCTCAGCAGAATAATCTCTCGAACCTGCAACAACAACAATTATTAAATCAACAAAATAACTTATCAAATATGCAACAACAGTTGGCAAATAATGTCAACTCAGGCATGCAAACAAGCCAGCACTCTGCACACATGCTACAACAATCGAAGGTTTCACTGCAACAACAGTCACAACAAAATGCATCAAATTTGTTACCATCCCAAACACAGCAGCCACAACCACAGGCTCCACAGCAGCAAATGATGGCTCAGGTTCAATCTCAGCCTGCACAGTTGCAACAGCAATTGGGCTTGCAGCAGCAGACAAATCCGTTGCAACGAGATATGCAAAGACTTCAGGCATCAAGCTCCTTACTTCAACAGCAAAGTGTTCTTGATCAACAAAAGCAATTATATCAATCGCAGAGACCCATTCCAGAGACTTCATCAAGTATGTAGATGCTCAACTATGCATTTTTCAGTCTTTAATCTTCTATATATTGATGTCTCCACGGTTGTCAAATTTGTTGATCCTACCCTGTGGATCATATAGGGATTGGACTCGTACACTGTGAGATCCTGTTTTTGGCCATACTAACCATGAAATTGCAACAAAAATATGAATAAACTCATTCAAAATACATAACAGATGTAAAACTGTAAGTAGGTCTAAGCCCTATAATAAACTAAAGGTCACAAGTTACATATCCTAACATTTAATGGAAAACGAATAGCTTTTAACTGAATTGCAAAGCATTGCAATATAGCTAAAATGGGGTAAGGAGAACGGAAGAAATGAAGACGCAATGTCAACAGGTTGGGAAGAGCAGCACATCCACCCAGATCAGAATCACAAGGGCAGGCCAAAACATTAGCGAAGTAGAAAAGAACAGCAAAACTTGCACCAATTTTTGGATTTCAGATCAATACACTTCAATTTTAGTTCTGAAGCAGTACAATTGTTGCAGCAGATGTGAGCTTTTACTGAATGAGGGATTAGCGTTTGGGGCAGTTTCCTGGTTTAGGCTAGGTTTTTGCACCAGATAAATCCAAACCCTCGATTGCTGGGAATGTGGAGATTGCACAATCAAAGTTCCTGCTTGATTAGAGTTGTTTTCTGCTGCGAATACTTCAGCCTTTCAAACATCTACAGGCATATAATTATACATTTAGGAGTGTGGTTTTGACATCCTTGATAAGCCTCTTATGCTACTGTCACTAACAAAAAATGTCAAAGAAAGAGGATAAAAATGAAAAAAAAAATTGACAAGTATAGTTTACCATATTTTTGTGTGGTTTTGTGCTTTGTGTGCTTATCTTTTTTCGTTAAATTATTATAATGATCTCTCCCACACCACCAGTGCAATCCTCTCTTAAATTTGGGACAATTGCCTTCTAATTTTCATTTTGTAATATTTAGTCTTGATAAATTTTATTTCCTTGCTTCAGAAACTGTGGTGATGCATTATTATACATTTGTCATTCAAGTTTATGATTCCTATTGCAAAACACCTTTACTTATTAGTCTATAGCCCATAGGAAAATCCCATATTGGTGAAAGCATCTTTGTGAGAACATAGTATATTACTATATAATGATGTATGTTGTAATTTGCAGGGTCTTTTTTAGTTCATTTTCAATAACCCCCCCCCCCCTCTCTCTCTCTCGCTCTCTCTCTCTAAATTCAAATGTCTACATTTGTTATATGCTGCTTATGTTTGTATGTCACAATCTGTTGTAGCTTCTGTTGATTCAACTGCACAAACTGGACAGCCAAGTGCTGGTGATTGGCAAGAAGAAGTGTATCAGAAGGTAATAGGCAACTTCCTCATTGCTTTTCTTGGATTGAACAACAGAAATTAGTCAAATGAACGCTAAGTTAAATAATGGAAGTTGATGGCACTTATTTTGAGGGTTTTTATTAAGATCTCTCTGTTAGTGCAACAGTGAAACTTTTCTTCATATTATTTCTGAAATAGTGTGGACTATATTAATGAAAACTGTTGGTTTCTACCCTGAGCAGGAATATCCTCTTCCGTGAATCTCTTTTATTAGTACCTTACTCATCCTCACTTACTAGCATCAGCTATCAAGGCAGATTCATCATAATGTTTAATCTGATAGTGTTTTGATTTGTATAGCTTCAGTGCAAACATTATGTTCACCCCCCCCCCCCCTCTCCTCTCTTAAAAGTAGGAAAAGACTGGCGGCGGCTGCTTTTCCAACATATTTATTCTGTTATGATGCATATTGCTTGCATGAGATATTTCAAGGTTTCTAATGCCAGTTATTTGATTCTTGATTATTTGAACATACAGATCAAAATCATGAAAGAAAATTACTTGCCAGAGTTGACTGAAATGTACCAGAAAATTGCCTCTAAACTTCAGCAGGTATGTTCTGTGTTCTTTTATTGCTGCTATGGGTAAAGAATTCTTTTCCGTGGAGTTTGCAGTGTGTTAAGCACTTTCAAGTGTTCTTCACTGATCTTGAATGAAGCCCTTCATTTATTTATTTACTTTAGAATAACATAAATTTGTTTAACCTTGTATCTTTTCCCTATCAGCATGATTTACCCAACCAACCAAAGTCAGATCAACTTGAAAAGCTGAAGGTATTTAAATTGATGTTGGAGCGTATTATAGCATTCCTCCAGGTGTCCAAGGGAAGCATTTTACCTAATTACAAGGATAAAATGAGTTCATATGAGAAGCAGATTATAAACTTCATAAATACAAATAGACCTAGGAAAGCCCCAGGACAACTTCCCCCAACTCATATACACTCAATGTCACAGTCACAATCCCAAGTCACTCAGGCCCAGTCTCATGAAAATCAAATGAACTCTCAGTTGCAAACAACAAATATACAAGGTTCTGTACCGATGACACAGCAGAATAATATGACAAGTATGCAGATGTCTGGTGTATCACCAGCACAACAAAATATGATCAATTCAATGCAACCCGGTACCAATTTAGATTCAGGACAAGGCAATGCTATTAACTCTCTGCAGCAGGTTCCAGTGAGTTCCCTTCAACAGAACCCTGTTAGTGCTCCTCAGCAAAGTAACGTTAACTCATTGTCTTCACAAGGTGGGGTAAATATGATCCAATCAAATCTTAATTCCCTCCAGCCAGGTTCAAATATGCTTCAACAGCAGCAACTAAAACAGCACGAACAGCAGATATTGCAGAGTCAACAGCTCAAACAGCAATATCAACAGCGGCAATTGATACAGAGGCAGCAGATGCTACAACAGCAGCAGCAGCAGCAGCAGCAGCAGCAACAACAGCAACAGCAACAGCAGCAGCAGCAGTTACACCAGTCAGCAAAGCAACAGTTGCCGGCACAATTGCAGACACATCAAATGCAACAACTTCACCAAATGAATGAAGTAACCGATATAAAGGTGAGGCAAGCAATCGGTGTTAAGCCGGGGGTCTTTCAGCAAAATCTTAACTCCAACCAACGCTCAGCTTTTCCTCATCAACAGCTGAAACAAGGGAATTCTTTTCCAGCTTCTTCACCCCAACTCCTTCAGGCTGCGTCTCCTCAGATTCCACAGCATTCATCTCCTCAGGTTGACCAACAAAATCATCCTCCGTCTCTCACAAAAGCTGGTACCCCTCTGCAATCTGCCAACTCACCTTTTGTAGGCCCTACTCCTTCACCTCCTTTGGCTCCATCTCCTATGCCAGGAGATTCTGAGAAGCCCATTTCTGGTCTCTCTACAATGTCAAATGCTGTTAATGTTGGACACCAACAAACAAGTAGCACAGTAGCACCTGCTCAATCCCTTGCCATTGGAACTCCTGGGATATCAGCCTCCCCATTACTAGCGGAGTTTAGTGGCCTAGATGGTCCTCATGGTAATGCCTTGGCACCCACTTCTGGAAAGTCATCTGTAACTGATCAGCCTCTTGAGCGCCTAATTAGAGTGGTTAGTCCAGTTAATCTTAAGCTGGCCTGATGGGTGTGTGTGACCTTCAAGTATTTTAGATTTGTTGATAAGAGTTTCTGCAGTTATCTACTGTTTTAATTTTGGATTTATAAATGACAAATTTATGCCTTAATCGTGATTCAGATGAAATCCATGTCATCCAAAGCATTAACTGCCGCAGTCAGTGATATTGGTTCAGTTGTCAGCATGAATGATAGAATAGCAGGATCAGCTCCAGGTAATGGATCCAGAGCTGCTGTCGGGGAAGACTTGGTTGCCATGACTAACTGTCGTCTTCAGGCCAGAAATTTCATCACCCAAGATGGTGCCAATGGAACCAGGAGGATGAAGCGCTACACTAATGCTACCCCTTTGAATGTTGCATCATCTGCTGGTAGCATGAACGATAGCATTAAGCAATTAACTTTGGAGGCATCTGATTTGGAGTCAACTGCAACGTCTAGCATCAAGAAGCCAAGGATTGAGGTACTTATGCTTTCTTTTACTGCCTTCATTTTCGGGCTTCCCGTTACTACTAATGGACTTAACTACATGGATTATAACTCATATACCTTCTATTTATTTAAACTCTATTTCTAAATTTAAAGTTTTTGTTAATCATGGCTTTTCTTTATTGCAAATTCTAGGGATCTAGACTTCGAAAGAAACATATTTTGCAAATGACTGTTATATGCCCCTTTGGATGACATGAGCTTGGCACCTGGTATCTATTGTTTTTGTTCTCACTCAAGGGTTTTAGCCATCTCCAACTAGTGGGAAAGGGCTTTGTTTCAATGTTGTTGGCTTAGTGAGATCTCTTTGAAAAATTTAATGTGTGGGAACATTTGCTGTTTTGGTGTTCGATGGCTGATGAGAACTTTATTTGTACATGGCAGGCTAATCATGCTCTTTTGGAAGAAATCAGGGAGATTAATCAGCGACTTATTGACACAGTAGTAGATATAAGTGAAGAAGAAGTTGATCCAACTTCAGCTGCTGCAGCTGCTGATGGGGCAGAAGGGACCGTTGTCAAATGTTCCTTTGTTGCTGTGGCTCTCAGTCCGAGCCTAAAATCCCAATATGCTTCTGCACAGATGGTGGGCTTTTAGAACGCTTAAGCCATATGCACATTCAGTAATTGTTCATATATATATATATAAGAACTTCTCTTTATTTATTGTATGCAGTCACCGATTCAACCCCTGCGCTTGCTTGTTCCTACAAATTATCCTAATTGTTCTCCTTTACTTCTTGACAAGTTTCCAGTTGAATCCAGGTGAGAATGAGCATTGCAACTACTATATTCCCATTTCCTTAGTTTTCCTTATATTTGCTGGCAAGTCTTCTGGCTTTAATGATAATGAAAACAATAAATTGATGTTGACAGTAAGGAGAACGAAGATCTTTCACTGAAGGCAAAGGCGAGGTTTAGCATATCCCTGAGAAGTTTATCACAACCAATGTCTCTTGGGGAGATTGCAAGGACCTGGGATATCTGCGCTCGCACAGTTATTTCTGAGCATGCTCAACAGAGTGGTGGAGGAAGCTTCAGTTCTAAGTATGGCACTTGGGAGGATTGCTTGACCAGTGCATGATCGTGGCATTGACACGGTACCCCCCTTTTATCCCTCGTTTTGCCTTGGGCTCTGTAATGATTGGAACTCGTCATTGTGTCAATTATACAAGACATTTTATACAAGACAGACGCCTAAGATAATACCTGCTGTAGTAAATATGTGAATTAATCAGATTGCCACGGTCATGTACCCTATGAATGTTGCGTAATGTAGCTGTTGGTTGCTATTATTATTGACAAAGAATAGGGCAGTTTGTGTAGTGGTGGACTTCGGAGACAATATATTTGCAAATAGGATTTTCTCCTATGTTTTCTTTCGATGTCATGTAACATGTTTCTCCGTGCAAATTTATACGCGTTATGCAGAAATTTGTATTAAGAGTGCTATGGGAGAATTACAGGGAAGTTATAAGAAGTGGATTGTCAAATTAGCATATTTCTCTTAATGTTACCTGCTCGGTGACCAATATATTTTCTTCTTTTTGTTTTGCCTTGTATTTGAGCTAATATTACTCAATTCATTACTTTTTTACACTAAAAGTATTGGCACTCTTAACATTTCACGTCTATATATTGACATGAGAAATTTAGAATAGAAGGAAAATTTAGACCGTTAAGTTTTGTATGAATGACCAAAATTAAAGCTAGAAAGTTATACAAGTTTCTAAACGGTCATATACTCCCCATGATGCACGGACACTAATACGGACATGGGACACGCTGACACGCGAATTTTAAAATCTTACATGACACGGGGACACAAATATATATAAAATATAAAGTATTTTTTAGATAAATTGTAATGATATTTTGATATTTTATTGATATTAAAATATAAATTAAAATTTTTAATTATTTTTAATGTCTTATTTTAATTATATCAAGTATTTAAAATATTTTTTATTTTAATAAATAATAATATGTACTATATTTAAATTTATTTTAAGAATATATATTAAGAATAAGACTGGACACGCGAACACGTGATGATATTTAGGTGTGTCCAAGCGTGTCCGGAGAAGAATTTTTTATTTTTTATTAAGACACGGTTGGACACAGCAGACACGTGTGTCGGTGAGTATCGTGTCCGAAATGTGTTCGACACGAGGACACAATAACTAAGCGATAGTATACTCCTGTAGTGAGTTCTCATCTTTTTAATCCTAATTATTTATTGTTATATAGTCCAAATTTGTTATTCTGTTTGCCTTTATTTGGGTATATGTTTTCTACTTTTACCAATATAGAATTGATCGTAGTGATAAACATCTTGATCATTTAATCATTGGTCTTGGATTTGAATATCGAAGATAAATAAATAGCTAAATCGGATTGAATTAGTCAAAATACTTGTGAATATTAGCGACTTCCCAAATTTAAGGTTAGGGATATGAAAAGTATTGGGATCATTAAATCTAATATAGGTTCGATTCTGGCTGATAAAGGCTGTCATTGTTCTTGTACGAACAGGATCAATGGGGCATCTTGTTAACTTATCTTTGTTTAGATTTAAATAATTGGTCTAATATTTACTTGAAAAATGTTAGTTGTCTTTTAACTTTGTCTTTATTCAGCCTTTTTATAAATTTATTATTATTTAATTAATTTAAATATCACTGTATTTACTTTTAGCATTCGGGAGCTTCTAGCTTTTGGCTTTTTGTACTGCATCATTTTCTATCGTTGAAACTACATTAAAAGAGGAGCAGTCATACACGTATTCTTTTTCACACATCACAGTAACCTAGATTATAACCAATTGAACAAGTTTGATTTCTCATCCTTAATTCACTAATTCATTTTTAACAAACCCCCTGATATGTTGAACTCCTAAGATCAGTTATTAAGAGTGTCACGGGACAAAACATACACAAATATGGTAGAATATAAATATATTTGATAGGACAGAGATAAGGACAAAGAAAAATATCATAAGACTTAAATACATGATCCTAGTGTGTATTTTAGTTTTAAATATTTTGAACTGTATCTATGTTATATCATGTCTCTGGGTTATATAAACTTTTTTAGTTTTATATATTAAAAAAATATATATTGAGATACATATATAAAATATATATTAAAATATATAATATATATTAATATTAAAATAATATCAATTTAATTTTGATGTATAATATAAAAATATTCTATGCGCGCATCTAATTTTGTATCACTACATCCCTAAAAATAATTATTTTCAACCATTAAAGCGTAGTCATTTAAATAAATAAACAGTAATTAAATAATTATGTAAAATAAGTTTTTGTTTAAATATAGTACTAGTAGTTCTAGTACAACACAAGATGGGCAGCCCCCACCTGAAATTGCAAAAATTACCGGTAATGATGCTTCAGATATTCCTTTTCCTTTGAAATGATGAGCACTGGTACCACTGCTGCTGTAAAGCAAACGAAGAAACCAAAAAAACAAAGCAGAATCAGAAAAAGAAAGCAAAAGTAAAACGACGTCGTAATTATTCGCGGGAAACCCCTCATGTCTCCAATGCGCGAGACACGCCATCAATCCCTCGTTGTTCCACGCGCTTTTTCTCTCTCCCTCACTCGCTTCCAAAACCAAAAACCGTTTCAAATAAATAACCGCTCACACACCAGTTTCCACACACACACACACATATCATAACTAAAACCGTTAACAGTTAAGAGTTAAATAACGCCGTTACCGATGCCTGAAGCCGTCGTCGATTTCCGCGCTCCGCCGCCGTCTCCGGTTGCCTCAGGACGGCGATCGTCGGTAACTAATGACGAAGTTTTAACGGAGTTTCTAGAATCCTCGCTCCGCGTCCCTGATCTCGTGTTGCCCGATAAGTTCTTCCCGAAACAGAAGCTTCTAGAAACTCCGCCAAAGGTCGACTTCGTTTCTCTCTGTTTTCACCGTGACGAGGCGGAATGCGATGCCGTTTTGGACGCCATGGCGAAAATCGGGTGCTTCCAGCTCATGAACCACGGGATTCCGAGGGAGCTCGTGGTGTCTGCTGCGGAGGCCGCCGCCGGAGTGTTCGGTGTGCCGCCCGTGAAGAGAGAGGCTTTGATGAGGTCACCGGAGAAGCCTTGGGGTTATGAAGAGTATCATGGCGGAGAAGAAGAAGAAGAAGGGAGTGAGATGTGTGAAGAGTTCGTGTGGTGCAGAGAAGACGAGTTGAAGTTGAATATGGAGGGAATTTCGCCTATTGGATATCCAAATTTCAGGTAATTAACGTTATGTTAATTAATTATTAATAATTGATAATTAGATAATAAATAACCCTATATACGTAATATAATGCATCCATTTTATTAACAAATCATTAGTACATAGCTAGCTACTACTAGAACTTATTATGTATATAGATTGTGATTATATATCTGCATGCCAAGAGAGGATTGCGTGATTTGTGATTAATTAAATATTTCAATCTTGCATGTAGTAATCAAATTCTAAAATATAGGATTTCTCAACTATTGGTTCCCCACTAGATATTTCAATCTTGCATGTAGTAATCAAATTCTAAAACATCATTGGCACTACACTAGATAAGATGAATATTATTGTTGAGGAATGCTACGGGACAGCAACTTTTGTGATTTGTAGTCATCAAATAGCCATCAATGATGATTTTAATGGTGTGAGATTGGTATGAGATTTTATCCAATAGCTCACTTTTTTTTGCTGGTTACATGCTGGCCAAAATTTAACAAAGTTGCTGGCCCCTAGACTTTTTCTATTATTGTTTGCTATTAACTATAAAGTGAATTCTATGGTATATATATATATATAGATAAACATTCATATGTTCAATTACCAAAAATGAAAATAAGATAAATATTTAATATGTTCAAAATCTCTGATATGAACTAAAATTTGCATAATCTTGATGTAGTTTTCACTTAAGATAAGGTCGCGCATTATTTTTTAGTAATATATGATGAGTTTACATAAGTATAAGAAAAACAAATCATATGTTTTTTTTTTTCTTTTCTTTTATAATTATATCATATATGTTTTAGAAACGTTACTAGTGGTCATGGAAGGATGATAATTATTGTTGTTCTATAAAATATAACAATGAACAACAGATTTTATTTAAATATTTTGATTTTAGAATATATTGACAGAACATAGTCACCAAAAAAAAAATATTGACAGAACAAAAAATTAGAGAAAGGGAGAATAATTCTCAAGCATGAATTTGGATTATTTTATGGTGGTTGCTCACATATCCTTACATTTAAATGGGCATAAATATTCTTTTTACTTTACACTATTTAAAAAGTGACATATATGTTAAATTTAATGACACCTAATTAAATTTTAGCCAACTTTTATTTTAATTTTTAAATTTAAATTTTATTGATTTTATCATCCTTAAATTTTGTTACTAACCTTTTAATTTTAGACTTTAAACCCCTATATTAATCATAACTATTTAACTTAACACATATGAACAACACTTTGGATTATATATAACCAAGCAGCTATTGTAAGTGAGAAAGTATGATCATAAAATTCATTCAATCACTGTAGTTTAAAAGAAAGAAGAGAAAAAGAAGCACACTAATTATTCTGTCACACGCAAAGCTAGTGGAGGAAAGGTAACTGGTTTATTCTTGCTTAGTTATGATCCAACATAATAATTAAGCTAGCTGGCTATAATCAACTGAAATTGCACGAGTTAGGAGCAAAACATCTTTACACTTCATCATTTATTGTTTAAAAAACTGCACATGCAGTAGTGAGCACTATACTTTACACATCCATTAACTCTCAAAATTAGGAGTAATGCATTGCACGCATGTAATGTCACTTATCAATGAATTCATGAGAATAACTAAAGATAAATTGACATTCAGATGCTTAGAAAATGTATAATAAAAAGTAGTACTTATTTATAGGTCAGGAATATCATTTAAACATAATGACAAAATTAATTTTATATCAAACTAAATAAATATAAAATCTGAAAATATTCTAAGTATATTCTTACAGTCAATGTCAAGATATTCCATGACAACTATTCACGAAGTGTTGCTCAATGTTTTTAAATCTTTTTTGCAGCAAGAAAATGGAAAAACTCATGCTACGCATCGAGACTGTGGCCGAGAAAATTTTACCGGTGATACTGGAAAAGATTGCAAGAAAAATTAAAGTTGATGATATGGATTTGGTTCATCATGGGCATGATGTTGGAACAGTATGTTGTATATATAAGCATTGCAGAGATAATAGAGAAGATCAATGGCCTAACTCCTTAAAATATGATGTGATTAGAATGCTGATTAGGGGAACGGATTACTCACACTCATTGGGTTTTCATGTATGCGATGGATCTACAGAGTTCCATGTTTACTCTAAGAAAAGTTGGCTCTCTTTCTGTCCAGAAGAAGGTGCCATTATAATCACCGGTGGTGATGAAACTCAGGTAATTTAATTTACACTTCTGCATGCCTCCATTTTATGCCTCCCCATTTTTCTTTTGTTTAATTTTCTTAATCATCGATTTAAAACGATTATATTAGTAACTAATTTTATAAGAGAACAATTGAGTATACACCTTTGTTGACCCTTTTGTGTTATTATTAGTAATATAGCAATCTCCTTATGTTGTTCAATTTGCACTTGGTACAAGATGAGAAGGGATTAGAGGGGAAAGTTCTATGTAAATTTTGCTTTAATCTACTAGGGGCAAAATAGTCTTTTCATTTTGAAGTGAAATATTCTTATGAATAGGAATACTGCATTTCCTTCCCTAACACTGGAAATGAAAATTAGCCAAAAATCATAAGACATACCAGCTACAAAACACAGAATGTTTGTGTAAGAGTAAAGTATCGTTTTTGTCCCTAACGTTTGGGGTAAATCTTATTTTTGTTCCTAACGTTTAAATAGTCCTATTTTTATTTTTAACGTTTGTAAAAGTGATTCAATGTTATCCTGCCATCAATTACACATCATGAGCGCTTTAGTTTGAGTTTTAAAAATCTCTTCTTGAAGTTAGAATACAAATGTTCTGGGATAGAATCGATGATCTACTCCGAAAAATAGCTCATCAAATGTTGAAATTAATTTCTACAACATTTACATAATTCACTTTTTTAGGGACATAATTGAATCTAAACACAAATAGTGGGTATAATATTAAAATCGAACACATCTAAGTGAGACCTAATTGAGAATGAATACATCTAAGTGAGAATAATTGAAAAATATAATATAATTTGTTAGTATAATTGATAGTATGATAACATTGAATCACTTTTATAAACGTTAAGGATACAAATAAGACTTACTCCAAACGTTGGGGACAAAAACGATACTTTACTCTTTTGTGTAATTATTCATAGTTTCTTCTTTAGTATATTTTCTTTGTGAATTGAATGTACAATAAAACTAATATTCTTATATATTAACTTTATTTTTCTTATTTTTTTTATTATAATTAAATTTTGTAAGCAACTAAAGCAATCTATATCTGTTCTCCCAACAGAGAATGAGTGATGGGCATTACAAGCACGTTATTGGGAGGCCAATATTTAGAGGCAAGAATGAAGACAGCATTTCAATGGCCTTCCTCTATCATACTAACGATGCCAAAAACGATATTCAAACCAATAGTGGAAGAACTATTTCACTTGCCCAGCAAGCCGTTTTGGCTATAATTTTGACCCTTATGTATCACGTCCTGATTTTTGTAACCAAATTTTTGAACTAGTTAAATGTGACTTTGTCAATTTATATAAGAGGATGTTTGATTCATGGTTCATGCCCTGTGATTTCTGAATTTCTACACCCATCATTATTTTCGTATTTAAGAAGTGCTCTAACAAATATCAAACCAGAAGAGACTAGAATAACAGTTTCTAAAGAAACACAACAAAATCAAATCCCAAATTTAAGATGGATCAGAACATAAAGTGTTTAAACTGCAACTTTCAGAAAATAAAATACTGTCAAATACTCAACTAGGTACCTAGAGATGGTTGGGAGAAAAAGGAGAAAAGGGTTTCAAAATAACATCAACAACTTAATATATATATGTTGCTTAAAGGTTGCATAGAGCTTATACAACACAACGTCAAGTCTTCCTATACTTCACATCATCCATTCTACAGAGTTTCATGTTTACTCTTAAGAAAAATTGTCTCTCTTTCTGTCCAGAAGAAGGTGCCATTATAATCATGGTGGTCATGAAACTTGGGTTAATTCATGTACACTTCTGCATGTCTCCTCATTTTTCTTTATTTAATTTCCTCTAATCAATTTAAAACGATTAGATTAATAACTAATTCTATAAAAGAACAATTGAGTGTACACCTCTGTTGATCCTTGTGTTATTATTAGTAATATAGCAATCTACTTATGTTGTTCAATTTGCACTTGGTACAACATGAGAAGGGATTAGAGTTCTATGTAAATTTTTCTTTAATATACTAGGGGTAAAATAGTCTTTTCATTTTGAAGTGAAATATTATGAAAAGGAAAACTGCATTTCCTCCTCTCACAGTGAAAATGAAAATTAGCCGGTCTTAAGACATACCAGCTACAAAACACAAAGAATGTGTTAATTTTGTGTACTTATTCATAGTTTTTTCTTTAGTATATTTTCTTTGTGAATTGAGTATACAATACAACTAATATATATATATATATATATATATATATATATATATAAACCTCTCTTGTTTTTTTCTTTTTCAATTAATTTTTGAAAGCAACTAGAGCAGTCTATCTTTGTTCTCCCAACAGATTGATGAGATTTACAAGCGCGTTATTGGAAGGCCAATATTAAGAACAAGTTGGAAGGCCAATATTAAGAACAAGTCCAATGCTCGCATTCATTTGCATTTCATTTTAAGTCCAAAATGCCACATCAAATCCCAAATATAAGATAGATCCGAACATAAAAGTGTTTAAACTGCAACTTTCAAAAAGGAAAATACTGTCAACTAGGTAGCTAGATCTGATTGGAAAAAAAAAAAAAAAAAGAGTTTAAAAATAACATCAACAACTTATGTTTATGTTGCTTAAATTAAAAGTTGCATAGAACAAAAGCATGATGTCGAGTCTTCTTATACTTCACATAATCCACCCTTCCAAGTTCACACTTCCATGCTGAAGCAATAGGAGTCATCTCCTTTATAGCCGCCTGAGGAAAGAAAAAAACTACTTGAATGTAAAAAGCCAGATTAAGAAAAAACTATTAGAAAACAATATTTATATCATCTGTGTGATTCATAATGCAAACGGGGCAGGTTGAACAGTTCTATCGCAAGAATTAAGGCTCTGTTTAAGGCTTTAAGCACTTTTGACCATGATTTAAAATTTAATTTTGCATATCATCAATATGTATAATTCCAGTTTACATTATCGATTCGCGATTCATACATATTTGCATTATCAATAAACTTTTACCAAATATTCATGTCATAATTCATGTGAAGGAAGGATTGCATATATCTCACGTAATATCACAATCATTCTAATATATATATAAAATAAAAAATGTGTAATCATGTACATAAAATCCTAACAAATACAATTCTGTCTTCTTTAATTAAATTACCTTTAGAATACCAATAATGTTTTTCCATGTGTTGCTTTTAATCTAAAATCCTAGAAAAAGATCGATTTAAAATGTTATAATCTTATTGTATTGACCCAACACTTTATTTTTGTATAATATAAATACATGAAATCCAATTTCATATACAAGTCAACGACAAACAACAAAGCCTTTTCCCAATTTCATGTAATATCACAAAAGAACTAATTCAAGAAAATTCTACAGCATTAGTTAAAAGTGCAGACAGCAAACATGAGGAAGCAGTGAAATATATGCCAGTACACCCTATATAAAATGGCAGTATAACAGATGATTCTTTCCATAAGATAACTAATTTTTCACATATAGAATGGACCCTGGTTCACTTTTCACAATTTTCATACTAATTTTTTAAACATGCCTCATAAGGAAAACTCAGATTTATATTACTCGAGATAGTATTGATATGGCAAACCACAGAGCAGAGGAGAGTTCATACCATTTGCAATACGTGAATTCTTCAACTTGGCATATGCTAGAGCCCCTCGGTAAGACAGATATTTCATTAAGGATATGCTCTTTCTCCTTTTCAAATGAACCAATGTTAGTGTAGATTATAAATGTCTTTAAAACAAGTGCATTTTGCAAGATATAAGCCAAAAATTCACGTTCCTCTAATGAGTCTGGGTATCTTCTAAATTCAAGAATGTTCAAGTGTGACCTAACACAATTAGGTACACTGGCTGGCTGTGTCCAACTGCTAGGTTCAGTACGGGGAGTTTGGTCACCAAAATACTGTACCTGACAACATGGGAAAAAAAATTGTCAAAGGATGCAGGCAATTAATAACAAATAGAAAATGGTGGAATTATGCAAATGTTTATACCCCATTGTTATCAATTTTGAGTACTTGAAGCTTAGGGCAGCAGCAAAGCAGTTTTATTAGGACTCCAGAGTTGAAACTTCTAAAACAAATCCTCAGTTGACGTAAGTAGCTAAATTCTGGGAAGTGTAAATTTGGAGCTTTGACCAAGCACTGTGTGAAAGATAACACAACCGTTTAGAGATTCCAATAAGCAAGTTAGAATGAGTAACGGATTATGAGACACCGACAAGCATATTACCTGGGTGGTAAATCCCCCCAAAGCCAGCTTCTTCGTCTTGGAGAGTGCCTGGAGAAGTTTGGGTACCCAATCAACATGCTCAGCCTTGGGAGCAATATCAATAGAAGCTTCCATCATGTTGGGAAAATCACTGATGACTAAAGTCCTTACACACGATTCTTCAAGGTATATACGGAGGTACTCAAGATTCGGGGCGTCTATTTGAATCTCAGTGATTATGGGATCATCAAAGTCTCTTTCTCTTGCCTCTATTAATCTTAGCCTCTTCAAAGAGGGGGAGAGCAAGTGAATGTTAGGATAAAACGATGCATCAAAAATGAAGTAAAGATATTCAAGAGCAGGGCAGGCAGATATGAGGTTGAGGTCAACAGGTACGTCTGGGCCCAGTGATAAATTCTTGAGTAGAGGCAAATGAACCGAAGATATATTATTCAAAACAAGATTAGCCACCAGGGTGAGAGAAACAAGCGAAGCACATGTGAATATTTCATCAACATAGTTGCTACTAACATCACCATACAAAAGGAGATGCATTTCTTGAAGGCAAGGCCCCAGAGCAGCTCGCACCCACCTTCCGACGGCATTGCCGCTATCTAAGTGTGCCCCACAAATGAGGCGGAGCTTTCGGATGTCGGAAAACCTGCGCTGGGATAGAACTGTGTCCACAAAAGACACGAATCTCTCATTGTTCCCAATGCGTTGGGTATCAAAATCAAAGGCTTGGAGATCCTTCCAGAGGTGGCGCCACCGGCGAGACAAGAAGCTGGTGCCCACGGCATCTATGGTTGGGAGGAATGAGACGATGTGGCACAACAACGAGTTTGGTAGGCTGCTGATGATGTCTGTGCCCATGCTTCTTTTTTATGCTGTACATGTTTCAGCCATTTGAGTGGGTCAAACAAAATGTCAATCATATGCAAAGAGTCAGATAAGTCAATGGCTATGTCCATAAAAGAACAAAAACAAAAACTTCTGCTTCAGACCCTAGCTATGAAATGGAAAAAAAAAATGATTTTCTTCTGTTGTCACTTTTTTAGGGTTTATAATTATACCAGAGTGAGTGAGGTTGATATAGGCATATAGACATAGACACCAATTTCGGTATAAATAACATTTTTTTTTTCATGTTAGTTAATGATATTACAGCAAATCGAAATACGGGGAGAAAGTAAAACACTCATCGTTTGAAGGGTAAAATCGGGAGATGAACAGAAATGCAAGAAAGACTGAGAATCAAGAAAGGAGATAAATAACCCTAAAAGTAAAATCAAAATTTACAGAGGATGTTACAGCCTATTTTAAACGTTCAAACTTGTCTATATTAGTGTATGAGTGAAGAGTAACGATAAAAAATTAGGGAAAATGTAAGAACAACGAGAATGCGTAATAACTACTAAGCCAACATTATTTGGGTTAAAAGAAAACAAAAAATGCATGGCATTGGGGATGGTAAGTAGTACCAGGATTTTCACCTTGATGGCTAGGGCTTCGTCGTACTGTGTGGAGGAGAGGAGTCAACCGGGGCTGTCAATTAAAAAATGGGTTCATTGAGGGAGAACAAAAGATAGCGAAGAAGGAAGGATAAGGTGATCATGAATAATTTTATTTTTTTTGCTAAAAAAAATTTAATAATTAACAAAAATATATTGAATTTATTTTTTGATCTAAATAAATTTCAATTAAATTAAAAAATAAACTAAAATTATTTAAAAAATAAAAAATTGATCAATATTTATGAATTTTAATAAAAACTGAAATTAGTTTAAATTTGAACAAACAGTCAAAAAAACTCAATTATTAATAAAAATATATCAAATTTATTTTTAGATCCAAATAAATGTCAATTAAACTAAAAAAAGAAACGAAATTATTTAAGGAATAAAAAATTTGATTAATACTTATCATCGGCATCAAGTGAATTAAAATTAACACACAAATGAACCAAAATTAGTTCAGATTTAAATAAGCAGTCAAAAAGACTCAATCATTAACAAAAACACATCGAATTTATTTTTGGATCTAAATGAACTTCAAATAACCTAAGAAATAAATTGAAATTATTTAATGATGTCACCAGAGAAAATCAAAACCAATAAAGGTTTTAGTATAATGTTGGCGTTATTAGTATTTGGTGATGATAACAAAAGAGAAAGATAACAAAAAAAAAGAAAAAAAAAAGACGTAGCATCAGAAAAGAAGAAGAATGGTTTTTCGGAGAGATTTTGAGTGTATATATACGCTCTTTTAATAAGAGTGATTTTTATTGGTATTGAGCCCGCTTGATTAAACTTAGATGACAATAAAATTTAAATGTGTAGCATATCTGTTTATTAATATATATATATATATATATTCAATAATTTGTTTTTGACATGCCAATTATATAAAAGAAATATAATAAGTTTCAAAAATTTAAAAATAATTAATTATCTTAAAGGTACTGAAATTCTTATAAAATATAAAATACAACTCCCAAAATAAAATATTAGTCGAAATAAGTTATCATAAAAAAGTAAGGTAAAAGTTTTCTTTTCAACCATATAAGTTTAAAAGAAAACTTAATATTTTTTACAAAAAAAGAAATATTTAAATTAGATAATATAATTATTAAAATAAAATGATATAAGTTATTATATCCATAAAAATAAATAAATAAAAATTAATTTAAAAAAGTATAAAGATTTGAGCGTATAACATAAAATTGATTAAATAAAATATCATTAAAAGAAATAATTAAAACTTACACCTATCACATTATTAAAAATAATTATAAATAAAATTATCAAATATTTTTTATTTTATCAAATATATATCTCATATATATAATATATAGGGCTGGGCTACACATACAAGCTTACAAGCTTACAAGTTGGCCCAGCCCAAATACAAGTCACGCGCATCAACACAGATTACATGGAACGTCACTTCACGCGCTCAACACAAACGGTTACGTATGGCAAACTCTTCCACTTCTTCCACTTCTTAAAACGCTTCGAAAACAAGGAAACCCTTCTATTTTCGAGCGAAGATCAAAGTTCAAAATATACATGTCATTGTTCGAAACCTCCGTCAAAACACCATCAAACTCTCCATCAAGAATTTGAAGAGAAAACAAAGCAACAATACTCAACGTAAGTTCATTAAGATTCCTGTATATTTTCCATATTACAAACTATGTTTTGCTTTCCTTCAACGTCGTTGTTCTAGGGTTTACTGTTACTCTTGCTTCTTTGTTACACTGTTCTTCTACGTTGTTGTTCTAAGTTATCCTGTTATTCTTGTTGTTCTAGATCTTCTGGTAAATAATTTTTGGGGTTTATTCCGTAGATTGGGGGGTGTATACTGCTTGAACTTGTAATGTGGCTTGATATTGAAGTATGTTTGAGTGATATCTGACTGATATATATGGATACTATATCTGAATCATATATATGGGAGTATCTCACTGTTATCAATGGGGGTATCTGATTCTTACATGTGGGTGTATCTTACTGTTATCAATGGGTGTATCTGACTCATATATGCGTGTATCTTACTGATATCTCAATTAATTTGATATTGAAGCATGTTTGAGTGATACCTGACTGATATATATGGATTTATCTGAATCATATCTATGGGTGTATCTCACTGTTATCAATGAGTGTATCTGAATCATACCTATGGGTGTATCTTACTGTTATATATGGGTGTATCTTACTGATGTCTTTGGGTGTATTTTTCATTTCAGAGAAAATGACAGCAAGAAAACAAACAAAAGACCTTAAGTGTGCCACACATCTCCTAAGTGATAAGTTCAGAAACATGAGTGAGGAGAAGAAGGCGATTGTGAGGGATCTCAGATTCGGTGGGTTGATGCACATCCCACCACTGAGGGTGGATCACCAACTATTAAGGGAGCTAGCAAACAACTTCAAACTTGGGGACAACAAACTAAAAACAGGATATGGTTCTTTCCAAATAACACCAAAAACAATAGGTCATGCGCTTGGCATCAATGCAACAGGTAACTAGCTTAAAAATATAGGTGTATATTAAGTTGATGCTTGGGTGTATTTAAGTTGATGATTGGGTGTATTTGAACCGACTTGGATACTTTGTTGTTTTCCTTTTTGTAGGAGATCTGTTTCCTGAGAAAGTTGAGTATAAGAAACTTTCTGATGATGACAAAATAATTTTTAGAAGATTCCAGGGTAAGACCCTCAAAAGTCTTATCGATGAAATGATGGAAAAATCGGCGTTGGCAACGAAGAGGAACGCCTGATGTTCAAGAGGATATTCATCCTCTATATACAGATGGCGTTCCTTTTGCCAACGACGATAAACAAAATATCGCCTGTGCACTTGGCCCCAATTTTTAAGATGGACGGCATATCGGAGAGAAACTGGGGGGCATGTTTTGACCTTCATGATCAAGGGCATCACAGACTACAAGGAGAAAAAGAAGAAGGCAATTGATGGCTGCCTCTTCGCCCTGATGATAATTTACTTTCATCTTTCAAAAAACAAAGGCAAGAAGAGGGCTGAAAGACCACCAAAGCCCTGGATTGCCAACTGGACTAAGGAGCAGTTGGTGGAAAGAATGACTGTAGAAAGAGAGGAAATTTTGGTAAGTAAACATAATATGTTGGTTGTATTTTATTTACCTGAAATATCTAATGTTGGTAAGTAAACATAATATGCTGCTAGCTAAAATATCTAATGTTTCAGGGGATTGTGAAGATGGCGGAGACAAGAGCAAGAGAAAAAATGAAAAAAGAAGAAAAAAAAGAAAAAAAACAAGAAATCAAAAAAAAAGGAAGGCGAGTTCAACATCGTCTTCGGAGAAAGAAACTACTGACAGTGACACTTCTACCTCTGAGTCTGAGACTCAAGAAGACTCAGAGGATTCAGGAACAAAACACCGCAGCAAACAGTGAAAAAAGTAAGTACCATACTTGGGTGTAATTGCTTTTTCAAGTTGGGTGTATTTTGTTGATCACGTTGGGTGTATGTAGTTTATTAAGCTGGGTGTGTTTCGTTTGCTGCGTTGGGTGTATCTTGTGCATTCATTTGCGTGTTTTTTTTAGTATGTTCTAAATAATGATTGTTTGCCTTCCAGAATGGACTCCAGAAAAAGAAAAAAGAGTCAAGAGAGGTCCGATTCTGATTCAGAATCTGAATCTGAATCAAGTGATGAGTAATGTCCTGAAATTATTACTCCTTTCTTTTGGCTTCATTATTAAGATTTCGTGTATTAACTGAAGTGTCTCTTATTAACTTATAGGAGCGAATAATCATCACCGGTGGAGAAGGAAAAGAAAAAGAAAAAGACAAAAACATCACCAAAAAAGTAAGCACTTCTTTGGATAATATTCTGTAATAAAATTAATTTTTTATTTCTGATTGGTACTCTTTTTTTTCCACCCAGAACACAACCAAAAAAGAAAAAAGTTGTTGTGGAGGATTCACCTCCTAAAGAAGATCAATACTTTGACGGGTACAGTACCTCGTAAGCTATATTACCGTCTATCATCGTAATTATTTTTGTTAACATCTTCTTTTATGAATGTAGTGAGACATATGAAATATCAAGTGACGAACTAGATGAATGGCTAAGGCAAAACGTTGATAAATCTGCTGCAGAGGGGTATGTCTTGATGGGCTGTCTATTTCATATTTTGGTGTGTTTTGTATGCTAATAATTGTTTCTTGTTTTGCAGGGAGAACCAAGCTGACATGCGATCGACAGAAGGTCGCTATGTGTCGTCTGAAACGTAAGAAGCTTTATTATTCAATAAAATCTTGTTATCATCATTTGGGTGTATTTTGTGGAACCATTTGGCTGTATTTTGTGGATCAAGTTGGGTGTATGTTGTTTACTAAGTTTGGATATTTCGTTTGTTTTGTTGGGTGTATATTGTCCATTCGGTTGCTTGTATCTTGTGCATTCATTTGGGTGTATTTTATACCTGTATCTTATTTTGTCTGAATAACATGAAATCTGTTTAGACTACCGGCTGTGAACTTGGGAAGTGATGATCCTTCCTCTCAAGGACGCACAGAACAGAGTAGTGTAAACCAGCCGTCACAGAGCATGTAATTTCTCTTTCAAATAACCGTTACTTTTGTTCTTCTATTACCCTTCTACTTCTAATTCTGTATATATATTTTTTAGAAAAAAAAAAGCCCTTTATTATTTTATTCAAGAAAAAAAAGGCAGGAAAAAAAAGCAAAAACTGCAAGTATGTAAGTTCTCAAAAAACAAAGCCTGTCTTCTTTTTGAATTGTTCGAGTGTATTTTTTGACTTTCTTTGGGTGTATTTTAGGTTGAGTCCGTCTGATTCGAATATGATGGTTGTGAGGGAACAGACACCGTCGAATGCGCTTGCAATGTGAGTTTTTCAAGAATATTTAAACCTTATAACCTTATTATTTTCAAAAGCGTTGTTAACCCTTTTTTTTTCTTCTTGTTTAGAGTCCCGATTCAGGTTTTTGTGCCTGCATCCCAAACAACCACTGAGACAGATTTTGAACCAACCCCTATGCTACAGATTGAAGGGACTACAGAAACGTAAGAAATAGTATTGGGTGTATATTTGTTTAGAGTTTGGGTGTATATTTGCTAACAGTTTGGGTGTATATTGTTCCTGATTAGTTTTTTTTTACGCCATGATTAATTTTTTGTAACTGTGCAGCACTCCTGAAACCCCCAAACAACTTCAAGAGACCACACCCACGATTCCCCCAGCTCCAACTAAAATGTAAGTTCATCAGACTAAAATCAATCTTTGCTTATCATCTGTATATTCTTATTCTTATTCTTATTCTTATACATGATGACGCAGTCATCCAGCTGCAGAAGACGCTGCTGCCCTGTTGATGATGGCACGGACATCAACCCATGTTCCTAAAACAGATCCAGGGGTGCCATCATTCAGCCTTGGATTGACTGATTCAAGCCAGGAGGGGCCGTCAACGCAGGAGACAGAAATGGCAAAATCTCCTGAAGCTGCAAATTTGATAGAACAATTGGACGATTTGGTCCAAAACATAGCAAGCAGTGCGGCGAAGGGAAAAAACAAAAGTCCACAAATTCAGAGGGAGACTGGGGGACAAAGTTTTGGGAAGTTTGAAACTCCTGGGACAACAAAGCAGATTACGGATGATATGAAACAAAAGTGCTACATCTGGGGGACGAGACTGAAGGAAGACGCAGATGGCAATACTAACGAGTATGAGGAGATGTGCACTCTCGTTGCCCAAGGTGAATACATTTTGATGAGAATGCACCTTGCATCCCTCCAGGCAAAAAGTGATATAGAAACTCAGGTAATATTAGAATAACATTAATGTTTTTATACCAAATTCAACTGCAATGTTTATTAATGTAAAATTGATTTCGGCATATATTTCTAGATTGTATCTGCCATCTGCCTCATCCTCAACCAGAAAAATGAAAAGAGGTTTCAAGAACAAATATACTGTCTCCCCCCCGATATTGTGGTAAGTGTTACTTCTACGAACTTTGGGTGTATTTTATGTATTGATTTGGCTGTATTTTTTACGTTCGATTGGGTGTAAGTTTAGTATTTCATTTCTTGTTTCGCAATTCTTGCAGAGTATGGCGCTTTCGGATCACCCAAAGGGGGAATTCATATCACCGAAAACGAAAAAGGAATTCAGGGTGGAAGCCTACCCGAGTTTCATTCCCTTCATAGATAGAAAAAAATTAACTTCGCATCCATATGTAAGTTTTCGTTTGCTAAATTTGTTAGTACGGTTATTTACTTATATGCCAAATAAAATAACACACTGTTGAAATGTGGCAATCCTTCAGATTTTTGCTCCTGTTTGCCACTCGGGGCATTGGTGGTTATGGCTAATAAATACAACAAAGCAGAAATGTCATATACTTGACCCGCTACACAAAAAAGCTCCAAGCGATGAGAGAAAGGACATTAATAAATTCACTGTAAGTTGCCTCTGTCTTCTTTACTTTAATAGATAGGTCTATTTCGTTAGTTGTGTTGGGTGTATATTGTCCATTCAGTTGGGTGTATCTTGTGCATTTATTCGGGCATATTACTGATTTGTTTTGCTATTTAAGGGATATGTATTTTCAAGATTGATAACATATGCCGGCGGGGAACCTCTACAGAAAGGGGAGAACGAGAAGAAAATTAAAGCATCATATGTTAAAATATCAAGCCAAAAAACAAGGTATAAATTTGTGACTCTGAACATTAAACTTTCGTAAATGAGATTTGTAATTTATTTTCTTCGTTTTCAGCTATGACTGCGCTATCTACGTTATGAAGTGGATGGAGTTAATTGAGCCAGAAAACATCAAAAAGGGGAAGTATGAATGGGATAATTGGCCACAGGTAACTGTCTTTAGAACTATATAACTCTGTATTACTTTACTGAATTAATATTGCTGTTTAAACAGAATATACTTTTTAATTGTAGGAGGAGGTGGACCACTATAGAGTGGAGTATGCTTCCCGGATACTATTCAGTGAGATGAATAAACAGAGAGATCGGGCAATTAGAGAGAGTAGTGCTATAAGGCTGTCGAAGCCATCCTCTGTATTATTGAGTCCGTTTTGTCAGATTAATTCTGCTGATATAGAAACTGCGTAATCCAACTGCTGGGTAGTTTGTAAATTGAACAAATGATGTAAATATTTGCCATTTATCAACAACTTCTATTCCATGTATATTTTTTCCCATAGTTAAACTATCTGTGCTGGTAAACTGTCTGTGATGTATTCAAAAGCTGTATTACAAGTGGTAAAATATGAAGGAAAAATCAAGGCATATATAAACGCAAATTATAAACTGTTACATCCAACGCAAGTCTAATAATACACCCAAGATTGCATAAAATATACATCCAAACTGTCTGTGCTGTATTCAAAATGTATGAATTACATGTACTAAAATATGAAGAAAAACATCAAATCAAATATACACCCATAACCTGCGAATTTTTACAGCTTTTGTTCTATATGTATCTAAATATGTGTCTATATGTAAATTGTGAATTAACAAAAATACACCCAAAAGAACAGTGCTTTTACACCCATATTCTATAAAACTATACACCCAAAGAGTTATCCCCTGCTGCTTGTACCCTGAACTGATAATTCATAACGTGTCCTTGATATTGGCTGGAATTTGAATGCGCCGCTGATGTAGCATCAAACAGGTTTATCTGAATATAACACTCACACATTAGCTAACCTATTAACGAGAAAAATAAACTCAATCGCCACAAATTTAAAGAACATTACTTTTACCTCGCTTAAAACTTTCGTCTTCTTCTTCTTTGTGGCATTTGCGATCTGTTTCTCCAGCTTTGAACCTAGCCTGTTTTTTGGACGTCCTCTTGTTCGAATCCTTGGCGGGCTTTGAAGCTCGTTAACGGATTCCAAGTTGGCGTCTTCGTGGGATAAAGAAGATGTCCCATTCCTTTTGGCTTTTAATGCTTCCATCTCGGCCATGATGTTATTGTACGCACGGTGCAGAATTGTAGTCAGCTCCTCCGATTCGGAGGCAAATTCGCAAATATTTTGCGAACGAAAAACCAATTGGTCGAACCTCTTGCTTCTTGGCTCCATTAGTGGCTCGTCGTGGCTGCTCTTGATGTGTGTGTGTCGTCTCTTGACCTTCTTGCTCCATCGTTCCAGTATGTATCTAGGTGACACTTGGCTTACTTGTTCGAAGCTTAACACGCTTAGTGCGTGACGGCACAGTATCCCTCTCGACTCGAATAATAAGCATTGGCATTTTACCTCGGCTGCAACTGAGTCATAAGTAACCACGAACTTGTTGAATATTGAGCTGTAAACTTGTTCTCCGACTTCGTATACTGAATAGCCTAGAGCGGAATTCTTTAATCTGGTGATGCAATTCGCCTTTCCTCTGAATTGCGCTTGGACTTTCCTAAACTTTGCATGAGTGTACGCCTCTTGAAACTGAGCTTCAATGGAGGATTTGGTTGCACACGGTATGATCGTATGAAAATCTGCAGCATCTGATTCTCTCTTTGCTTGCTCCCTGCTTCCGAGGCAATTATCGTATTGTTTGACGAACTGAATAAGCGAGCTGTTCCGGGTGATATACTTGTTAAAAAATGAATGCATGCTCTTGCTCCTTTGTGTGCTTCTCATCCCTGCCCAGAAGTGGTGATCCAGATAGATAGGAACCCATATGTGACGGTCTTCGTACAGATCTGCATAATACACCCAAACATAGACTGTAAATACACCAGAGGGAACATGCAATTTACACCTCTGCTGCAGATTTTAAAAAGACATTACCTGAAAGCCACTTGTTGTCTGCAAGACCAAAATTCAGCAGAAAATCGTTCCAATTCCTATCGAATGAGTCTTTGCTGTGAGAGTTCCAAACAACTTGGCTCATTTCTTGTTCGATATCGGCATGTCCCTTGTACCCGTTTAATTTGCTTGGAATCTTTTTCATGATGTGCCAAATACACCAACAGTGAATTGTTGTTGGCATACAGGCCTTTAAAGCCCTTTTCATTGATGCGCACTGATCGGTGAGAAACCCTTTCGGAGCGTTTCCTCCCATGCAACGAAGCCAGCATTGAAATAACCATTTGAATGATTCAATTTCTTCGTTCTTCATCAAAGAGCATCCGAGAAGTGTTGACTGACCGTGGTGATTCACCCTGACAAAAGAACCACAGACCAAATTATACCTGAAACAAATTACCATGGTCCAGAATGCAAAATCATTAGTTACACCCCAACAAATGCTTCGCATACACCCAATGAGACAGCCAATATACACCTCTGCTGTGGATTCGTAAAAATAAATTAATTTAGCATCATAAACAGGGGCAGTTTGTTACCTGTTTGTATTGTAGGTGGTGTCGAATGAAATGACGTCTCCGAAATACTCAAAGGCGGCTCTGCTTCTTGCATCGGCCCAAAAAGCCAGCTTAATCGATTGATCCTCTTCGAGTTGGAGCTCAAAAAAGAAATTCTGATTCTTCTCTTTCATTCTTAACAAATATTTTCCGAATTCCTTTGCATCTTCTTGTTCGGAAACATTTCGCACTTCCCTCGTAATGTAATTTCTCACGTCCTTTTCGATAAAATTTAACTCGCGGTGACCCCCGGCAGCCGCAACAAATGATTGGTATGTTTTGCTTGGTCTGATACCGGCCTCATCGTTATTCTCTATTGTACGACGAATGGACATGCTTAGTTCCCTATGCTGTTTGAGCATCTCTGTTTTGCTTGGACAGCAGGGGTGTGAATGATCGAGCACAACCTTTGAAATAATCCAAGCACCGACATCCTTCAATGTGTGTATATAAATTCTTGCAGGATAGTTTAAACCGGCTGTAGGATTGGTCTTCTCGGTCGGAGATATTTTAGATTTCCATTTTTCCTCTCTGCTACATGTAATCAGTTGATTCTTAATCTCGTTTCCCTTCCTATTTGTGCACCGAACTCTTGTAGAGAAACCTGCAGCCTTGGCGTAGTTCCTGTAAAATTTTCCAGCATCTTCAAGGGTGGTAAAGGTCATTCCAACCTTCGGAACAAGCTCGTCATCAACAACCGAGAGAGGCTGCACAATACACCGTGTCAGAAACTGTGAATACACCCATAGATATGATTCAAATACACCCAATCATGCCTAATATGATACAGCCGAACCGCAACAACTCAACTACATAATGACCTTTAAAGCCATAAACAGTAAATACACAGGCTGCAGAATACACCATGTCAAAAACTAAAAACACACCCAATCATGTCTGATATAATACACCTGAACAACAACAACTCAATTAAAATAACAAAACCAGTAGTGTAGATACACCCACACTTCTAGCAAAAATACACCCAAAAAAAGACCTGATCTATACCCGAGCGTCTGCTATAAATTCCAGGTAATTAATCACAACTAATACATTGAATCGACAGATTCATGTTAACGTGTTAGTTTCACAGTCAATGTTCACCAATTTTTCAACTACACAATGCTATAAAAATTACTGAAAGAAAATTCATTATGTAAATCAAACCTCAGGAACTTCGTTAGATTCAAATTCATAATCCACTTCGCCTGGATTCAGCTGACAATCTGAGGTGGAATGATCCATTATCTTCAAAACGAGTTCAAACTTTGATTTCAGAAAACAACAAATCAAAATAGAAAACGAAGCTCGAGTTGCAGAGAGAGAAAAAAGTAACGTAAACGAAGAACATACCACTGAAAAAAGAAGAGGAAAAGAACGATGGAGAAGAACGAGGGAAGACGCGCGAGAAGAAGAACAACCAAATCTCAAAATAACGAAAACGAAGAAGGAAACAAATATTTTAAATTTGGTAGTTAGATATACGTGGGATCTTATATAGCGCGTGTAATCAATGTATGTGGAGCAGCGCGTATTTTAGTTTTTATTGTGTAATGAACTTGTAAAGCATACAAGTCCTATGCAGAGCTTTTCCGTAATATATATATACTTCTTTAAAATTTTGGGAGTCAAGTCACTACGTGGCCTCCTTAGATCCGTGCCTGATTATAACTGCTTTGATTGATAAGAGCATTAAGGTTTGGGACATAAGGAATTTTAGGATTACACGTATGAAGTGAGAAAGGTGAGGTTTTTAAGATATGAAAGTTTGCTTTTGGATTTTCATGGTGGGGGATTGCTTGAGTCGGTACGATCATCACACGGAGCTTGCCGTTGGTGTTGACATGAGTGTTCTTGTTGAAGGCTTGATGACCAACCCTGATTGGGATGAGCTTGTTTATGTTTTGGAGCATGGCATATATAAATTTTTGTTGGCTTAGAGCCCAGCATAGCAGGAAGTTAAAGATAATCGGTGGTTGGATCAATTTTAGAATTTAATATGTTTTTTAAATAAAATTAATAAAAATTTAATAATTGAATATTTTTGTCAAACATAAATCATCTTTTATGAGAATAAAATTTATTTAGTTCTTTCGTAGTCAGTTTTATCAATGTTCAAATCTTTTATAGTTAAAAATGATCATTTACTCTTTTTAATATCTAATTTGTAAGTATATAAAAAGTTTTAAGTAGTTATTTAATCAGAAATTTTAAATAAATTTTTAATTAATAGATTCAAAATTAATTATTTTTTGAATATAATAATGTATGATTAGTTATTTTTATGTATAAAATATTAATTTATAAAATAATTGGTTCAAATCTTTATACTAGTTTAATTAATTTTACATCTAAAAAAAATCATCAAATTTTAATTTATAATATCCTAAAAAAGAAACATTTTAAGAATAGTAATTTTAATTTATAATGGCTAATACTTTTAGCTAGTAATTTAATACATTTTATTTAGTAGCCAAACACTATATTTTTAATCAACATTTTTAAATATTATTAGTTAATTACTAACAAAAAATAATAAATGCACTTGCTCTTATATTCTTAAATTCTTATTGTCAATTTCAAAATTTTCCATGACAATACTTATTTATGAATGTTGCTAATGTTTTTAGGTAGCTACTTCTATAAAGATATTTTTGTGCGAAAATAATATTATAAATCGTTAGATGACTTGATATATTTGACTGAATCGTTTAACGATTACAAATATCAAGGCGTCTCACTAATATATTTTGAGTAAATACCTAAAATGGTCCCTAAATTTCAAATCGCTATTCAATTTATTCCTCGACTTTTAAAAATGACCATTAAATATTTGAAATTCGAAAAAGTGTATATCCGTTAGCAGAAGTGCCGTCTAAACGTTGATGATGTGGGGCGTGGAATGCCTACAACTATATGCTGGTGTGTACCAAACTTGAATTTGATTCAAATTGGTACATGAAATTACTTAATAATATCCAAATTAGTCAATTTTCAATTATAAAACTCTAATCTCCAAATTATTGTCTTCTCTTCTTCGATCTCTCTGTTGTCTTCTTCTCTTCTTCGACTTTTTTGTTTTATCTTCTGATTCATATTCATCCTGAACAACAATCTCAATACACCTATCTAAAAACTATTTTAATTGCAAGTTTGATACCTAGGAAAAGCTATGCTTTGATGTCACAATCTTTTGGTTTAGTTGCTGCGTAACTGGATGGAAGAAGTATGGCATTATGGAGAGAATTTGCGAAAATAGGATGAGTTGAAGTTGATGCAAATCTAATTTGTTGCTTCTCATACTTGTATCTTGGTGTAGGTACTAGGAATGCTGTTATTGAATAGACAAAAAAAAGTAGTTGGTTTTAGTTGCTTACGAGTCAAATGTGATTAATTTGGTGAAGCTAGGACCACTATGTCAGCATATTTGGAAGAGGTGATAATAGTATGATTAATGTGGTTGGATTAATTTTAAGTTCAACACGTATTTAAATTATATATACCCTTGTATGTTCGTTCATTAAGCTAAAATATATTTTCACTTTTAAGAAGGTAATCATTATCATCATCTTCAAGGTTTTAACATCACTTTCTAAGTTTGTCATCCTTCAATTGAACTCGTACAAAATTTCTTGTGAAATGGGTGTTGCACAAACTGATTCTTCACCTCCATTAATCCAAGAGAAAAAATTACAATGAATTTCATACTGCAAAGCAAAAAACGCAAGTGAATTTAAACTAAAAGTGAAACCATGTTAACATTTTCTTTAGAGTCATAACCTTACCTCATAATTTAGACAACCATAAAATAGTCTACTAAGATTCTCTGTCGTCGTTGAGTACTTCATTACCATCCGAAGCCCGCAATTACAGAAAATGACATTCTTACCTCCCCTATTGCATATTCCTTTGCTACCATAAAGTTTCCCTGCAGAATTGTTCCTACTTGAGCTACTTTGGCTTCTCTCTCACCACCCATCATCACTCATGCAGACGAGAAAATAAGATGAACTGAAAGATAGCAGAGAGGTCGAAGAAAAGAAGACAACAAAGAGATCGAAGAAGAGAAGAGAATAATTTAGGAATTAGGGTTTTATAATTGAAAATGGACTAATTTAGGTATTATTAGGTAACTTCAGGTTCTAATTTAAATTAAATTCAAGCTTGGTACACATCAGCATACAGCTGGAATGCCCACATGACAGTTCACGCTCCACTTCATTGTTTAGACGACACTTCTACGAGGGATTAACGGAGATGCACTTTTTCGAATTTCAGAAATTTAATTGATCATTTTTAAAAGTCAAGGACTAAATTGAATGCAATTTGAATTTCAGAGACTATTTTAGATATTTACTCGATATGTTTTTAAACCAGCAACAAATTGGAAAAAGTAAAAACTCACGCTATATTGCTATACATCTGAAAGTGTGGCCGAGAAAATTTTACCGGTGGTACTGGAAAAGATTCCTAGAAAAATTGCAGTTGATGATACGGATTTGGTTCATCATGGGCATGATGTTGGAAGGATATGTTGTGTATATAAGCTCATTGCAAAGATAGAAAAGACAACATCAAGAGCCTAAATCTCTTTCTGTCCAGGTTAATCAATTTACACTGCATGCCTTCATTTTAAAACGATTAGATTAGTAACTAATTAAATCTTAACTTGGTCAATTTATACAAATATCCATATCGATTGAATCCATTCTTTTTGTTTACTTGAGACCGACACTCCACCACTATCAAATAAGGGTGTGATTCCTGACCAAAAAAAAAAAAGGGTGTGATTCATGCCCTGTGATTTCTGAATTTCTCTACCCATCATTTTTTCCGTAGTTAAGAAGTGCTCTAACAATGCAAATATCAAACCAGAAGAGACTAGAATAACAGTTACTAAGAAACACAACAAAATCAAATCCCAAATTTAAGATAGATCAGAACATAAAAGAGTGTTTAAACTGCAACTTTCAAAAAGGAAAATGCTTTCATGGAGAAAGGGGTTTAAAAATACCATCAACAACTTACCGTTTATGTTACTTAAATTAAAAGTTGCATAGAACAAAAGCACAATGTCAAGTCTTCTTGTACTTCACATAATCCACCCTTCCACGTTTACACTTCCATGCTGTAGCAATAAGAATCATCTCCTTTATAGCCAGAGGACCAAAAAACAACTTAAATGTAAAAAGACAGATTAAAGAAAAACGATTACAGAACAATATTTATACCATCTTTGTGATTCATAATGCAAATGGTACAGGTTGAACAGTCCTATAGCAAGAAATAGGGTTCCGTTTAAGCACTTTTGACCATGATTTAAAATTTAATTTTGCATGTCATCAACATGTATAATTCCAATTTACATTATTGATTCACGATTTATACATATTTGCATTATCAATAAAATTTTACCAAATATTCATGTCTTAATTCATGTGAAGCAAGGATTGCATATATCTCACGTAATATCAGCACTATCACAATCACACACACATATATATATAATAAAAAAAATGTGTAATTATGTACATAAAATCCTAACAAGTACAGCTCTGTTAAAATTGGATTTTGTGTATGTTTATCATACAAAAATAAAGTGTTGTGCCAATATAATAACATTATAACATTTTAAATCAATTTTTTTCTAGGATTTTAGATTAAAAGCAGCACATGGAAAAGCATTATTGGTATTCTAAAGGTAACTTAATTAAAAAAGAAAGAACTGTATTTTTTAGAATTTTATGTATATAATTAGGCTAATTTTTTTTAATATTGGTCAAAGATGTGTGTTACACTAGGTTATTTGGTTTCAGGAAAGTTTTACTCTACTATAATTTTTTTTTTTTTTAACTTTTCAGAAGACACAAATCTAAAAAATTTTATAAATTAATTTAAAAGAAAACATCATTGACGTTTTCATTAAAAAATATATTTTTAAAATTTTAAAAATTATTAAAATAGAAAACGACATTGCTGTTTTTGTTTTAATTTTTTTTTTTAAAATTGTGATATTTTAACGAATTTAAAAAAAAGTTGCAGCACCCTCACAGTTGGGTACAACACACATAATGAGTCACTTTGGAAGATAACACCCATCTGAATTCTGAACCCAATATTAAAAAAAAATTTCCAAAACAATAAGGCCTTATCCCAATTTTATATAATATCAGAAAATAACTAATTCAAGAAAATTCTACCGCATTAGATAAAAGTGCAGACACAATTGAAAACATGAGTGATTCAACAAGGCACCAAACACAAAATGAGGAAGCAGTAATAAAATATATGCTAGTACACCTTATATAAAACAGCAGTATAACAGATGATTCTCTCCACAAGATGTTCCTTTTCTCTAATTTCACCCAAAACATTAACTAATTTTTTGCAAATAAAATTGACCCTGGTTCACGTTTCACAATTTTCATACTAATTTTTCAAACATGCCTCATAAGAAAAACTCAAATTTATATTACTCGACATAGCATTGATATGGTCAACCACAGAGCAGATGAGAATTCATACCTAGTTAAGATACGTGCTTCAACTTGGCATATGCTAGAGCCCCTCGGTAAGACAGATATTTCGCTAAGGATATGCTCCTCCTTTTCAAATGAACCAATTTTAGCGTAAATTATGAGTCTCTTTAAAACAAGTGCATTTTGCAAGATATATGCCAAAAATTCGCGCTCCTCTGATGAGTCTGAGTAGCTTCTAAATTCAAAAATGTTCAAGTGTGACATAACACAACTAGGTACACTGGCTGGCTGTGTCCAACTGCTCTGGGGAGTTTGGTCACGAAAATATTGTACCTGACAACACGGGAAAAAATTGTCAAAGGATGCAGGAAATTAATAACAAATAGAAAATGGTGGAACTATGTAAATGTTTATACCCCATTGATATCAATTCCGAGTAGTTGAAGCTTAGGGCAGCAGCAAAGCAGTTTTATTAGGACTCCAGAATTGAAATTTGAATAACAGATGCTCAGTTCATGTAAGCAGCTAAATTCTGGTAAGTGTAAATTCGGAGCTTCAACCAAGCACTGTATGAAAGATAATACAAAACCATTTGAAACTTGGAATATGAGCAATGGATTGTGACACTGATAAGCATATTACCTCGGTGGTCCACCATCCAAAATCCAAAATCTTTGTCTTGGAGAGTGCCTGGATAAGTTTGGGTAGCCAAGCAACATGCTCATCCAAGGGAGCAATCTCCAAACAAGCTTCCATTATCTTGGGAAAATCACTGATAACCAAACTCGTTACACATGATCCCGCAAGGAATATACGGAGGTATTCAAGATTCGGGGTGTCTATTTGAATCTCACTGATTATGGGATCATCAAACTCTCTTACCTCGAATAAACTTAGCCTCTTCAAAGAGGTGGAGAGAAAGTGTATCTCAGGGTAAAGGCTTCCATAATAATCGATGTAAAGATTTTCAAGAGCAGGGCAGCCAGATATGAAGTCGTGTTCAACAGAGACTCCTAGCAAGAGTGTTAAATCCTTGAGTAGAGGCAAATAAACCCAAGGTATAACATCGAGAACAAGATTACCCCCCAGGGTGAGGGACACAAGCGAAGCACATGTGAATATTCCATCAAAATAGTCTGGATAGAATTCCCCGTAACTAGAATAGAGAATCATTTCTTGAAGGCAGGGCCCCACAGCAGCACGTATCCACCTTCCAATGGCATTGTCAATGGCATTGTCAATCACTTTGTTGTTATCTAAGCCTCTCTGACATGAGAGGCTGAGATTTCGTATGTGGGGAAACCTGAGCTGGGATAGAACTGCATCGATAAACAACGCGAATCTCTCATTGCTCCAATTGAGTTCGGTATCATCAAAATCAAAGACTTGGAGATCCTTCCAGAGATGGCGCCATTGTCGAGACAAGATGCTGGTGCGCACCGCATATAAGGTTGGGAGGAATGAGAGGATGTGGCACAACAACGAGTTTGGTAGGCTGCTGATTATGTCTGTGCCCATGCTTCTTTTTGATGCTGTTGATGTTTCAGCCATTTCTCCCAACTTGAGGGTGAATGATATGCAAAGAACAAGAATGAGTGAAGAATATCAAGAGTAAAAATTAAGAACAATGACGGTATATAATAAGCTAACATGTTCTGTACTTCTATAATCTATAATATATATAATGGGAATATGAAAAGGATTATTGTCCAAATGGAAGTAAAAAGAGCTATATATGTGTAATATTATTATGAATGAGAAGCCTGGGAAATGAGCCAAGGGGCAGAAAGTAACAACATTTTTTTTTTGAAATAAAACAAGCTCAACACATTAAAGTGGAGCAAAACAGACATACATAACATAGCTGAATACAAAAGAAATCCATCTCATCGCCTCTCTGGCATTGCCATCAACCACCAATAGGATGACGTTCATTCCACTCGTTATAGCTCAACAACGCCTTTCTTTGAACATTATAACACCGAATTTGGTTGCAGGCATGCTGAAATGGTCAGTGTGCCAGTGAGTGTGTGTTTCAAACTTTCAATGTGTCGCGTTATTCCCAATTTGCCTTTTTCTACCATTGGTTAATACTTAGGTGTGAAAGGGATTCTTTACCCTCAAGTTTTTAGTTTACCAATATGAAAAGGATGACATTACTATCATTTTTTTATTCTGAGTGAATCACTGGTATCTGAATTTTGTCATCACAGATCATACTAAGTGTGTGCATTCACTGCATTGTTAGCATTTTCATATGTTACCGTTCCCACCTAAAGTAATAATAATTGAGCCTTCAACGCAATAATAAAAATTAGGGAAAATATAAGAACAACGAGAATATGTAATAAGCTAACATTATTAGGGTTAAAGGAAAACAAAAGTGCAAGGCATTGGGGAAGGTAAGTAGTACCAGGAATCTCCCCTTGATGTAGGGGTGCCAATAGATAGGGTAGGTTAGGGTTTAGACCCAACCTTAACCTCATAGTTATCAAAACGAATCGGTAATCAACCTGGTCTCATACGACCAGATCACCGAGTCACTGATTCAACTGGTGGGTCACGCGTTGACCCGATCATAATTAAATAAAAATATAAAATTATAAAAATAAAATTAAAAACAAAAATTAAAATACATGTTTTCACAAACATATTAATAATAATAAGTATCAATTTTTAGACACAACTAACGATGCAAAAAGTGATAATAAACTAATCACTAGTACAAAATACTTTCTTAATTTAAATGAACAAAAGCAAGTGAAAGATAACACAATTAGTAAATCAAATCCAAGAAGTGATCTCAAAGTCAGCATCTATATCTTCTTAAGACAAATTTGAAGCTTGACCAACATTTTCGTCATTTTGATTTGGATCTATATCTTCCATAGCATTGTTACTGGGTCCATCATTATCTTAAATCAATTAATTCCACCTTCCCTAACAGATTTGTCACAGTATATGCATATCATAGTGATTTTCTCTTATTTTTTAACAATTTGTTTACGATACCCAAGCAGGATCAATCTTTCATCTATTACTATAAACTCTCTTTTAGTTGAACATCAGGAGTTGATGAGCTTGTTCTTGAGATGGTGGATTTTCTGATAATGGTGTTTGTGAGGAAGACATTTTTAAAATTCTAACAAAAGAAAAACAAAATTACATCAATAAAAGATTTAGATAAGTGATATTCAGCAACAATTCAACTTACAGCAACAATTTAAAAGCAATAAAATGCTTCATCAATTCAACATGTTTTCCAGCAACAAAATGCAATGTTCAGAGATATATTGATTATATTCAGCAACAAATTCAACTTACAGCAACAAATTCAGCTCATTCATAATTTTCAACAAACTCAACTATGATAAAATTCAAAAACAAAGAACAGGGCCGAAGGAAGCTCACCTGCCCAGGGACCAATTAACGGTGAAGGAAGCTGACCCACTGAACTGCCGGGCGAATAAAAAGACGACGACCACCACCACCCGAGGGATCAGATGCTGGTTCGGTCTGCTTCTGCCGCCGGCGAAGCGAGCGCACCGAAGGCAGCGACTGAGTGCGAGACGGTGACGACACTGGCCGCGACGACGGGTGAGACTGAGAGAGCTCGATGGTGAGGGAGACAGTGACGAGAACGAGACGAGAGACTGGGAGTCTGAGAGAGAAGAGAGACTTTGAGGCCTGTGGGATGGATTAGGGTTTATGGCAACCAGAAGCCCCGGGGGGGGGGGGGTGGCGAAAAGCCGCCACTCGACCCGATTTTCACCGGGTCGGATACTTGGATGATCCAATTAGTGGCTCGGTTCGGCTTAATGATTGGGTTTTCGGTCGAACCAGCCTAGTCTGTAGGTTAATGCTTTTGTTAAAATTCAATCATATTCTACTGGGAGTTTATAAAATGTTAACTCTAATTCTATTCATTTTTAACCTGCTCGTATTTAATTTTACCTGCGGTTTATAAAAAATATAATATTCAATAATTTTATATTCTGATGATATTTAGAATTATAATTTAATATGTATATATCGATTTGACTTATAAATAGAAGTGTTAAATTTTTAATTTAAAGTCTTAACTTAGTGATTAAAACTTTTTATTTGAGTGAAAAATTCTTAATTCAACACTTAGATTCAGTTTGGGTAAACAACTTAATTAAGTTATTTTTGAAAAAATAGCTTAAACAATAAATGCTTATATTAAAAGTAGCTTATAAATAAGTTATTTTGTGTTTAGTTTTTTAGTTCTAAAAGTACTTATTTTAAAAGAAAAATGATAAAAAGTTTTTTATTATGAGAGAAGTCATTTTTTTTAACTTCTCCTTAAACACCAAAATAGCTTTTTAAAAAGTTGTAATTTTGTTTTAAAAATTGTACCAAATATTAATACTATACATTTTTATAAGTTAAAAGTTAAAAAAAATCACTTATGAACCTATCTAAACGGCCTTATTCGAATCACATTTTTTATATATATATCAACCTTACTATCGTCATTTATAGCGGGAACGAAAAAAAAAAAGCGCGGACTGTGGAGGATAGGATCTAGGAAGCACCGATACGACACGCGATACGGATACGACACGACACGGATACGTCGACACGTTCTTTTTATAAAAAATTGGATACGACACGTTTAGGATACGTTGTGAATTAAAATTTAAATAATATATCAAATTAATAAAATATCATATTGTAAATATAAGAGGAAATATAGTTGCATAAAAAAGACTAAAAATTATGCAATTATTAAAAAAAATAAAAAATTTTAATCTACTCTTGTCATCTCGCTAACAAAAAATGTATCAATTTCTTTTCCTCCAAGTCCATCATCCACAAATACCACAGCTTCTATGTTTGGTTCATCTAAAGATAAATACGAAACCTCACTCAGATTTGGACTGTTGTCATCAACTCTGCTTCTATTAATTATTTTATTTTTAAATTTAAATTTTGATTTGTTTTGATTTTAAAATATTTAAAAATTAAAAAAATCGGTTACTTGGGCCATAAAACCACAAAATCGGGTCGGACTCGTTCGGATTCGTTACAGTTTCACCAAAATTTTGCACCGTAAGAAGACACGCCATCGATACGCTCGTTTGAAGTATCCGTCGAGTATCGGTGTCGGATTCGTGTCCGACACGATACGCTGGCACCATAGAAGAATCCGTGCTTCATAGGATAGGATTCAATTGGGGTTGTGATTTGAAAATTAGTGTCAAATTATATCTATAACTTCATCAGACAACTTTAATGATATTTTCCCATTTAATTTTAGAATACAATTTATAACTTCACTACAAAAACTTAAAAGAAAAGTAAAATTAAAATTAAAATTTGCCATAAAATCATCTAAAATTTTGAAACTTTAACTTTAACTTTGTATTTTTAGTGACATTTTTACATTCTTCCATTTTCTATCGATATAATTTATATAAGAATCTTACTAATATGTCTTAAAAATACATTTTCATCTATTCTAAGATTACATTTTAGAAGCACCCTAAAAAAAATTTTTTACTAAAAATTAATGCAAAAATCATGTTTTTAAGTTTCTAATGAATTGAATATATAAAAGTTTAAAAATTTTCTATTATTATACTTTTAAAATGGAATATTTTTAAAATATGCTTATTAAACTTGTTTGCATGCCTAAATTAAGAAAGTCCTCCCAAGAATTTTGCTAAAATAGAGTTATAGTACATGTTGAAATGTGGGAAACATCCAACGTGATGGCTTTAACCAGTAAGCACTATCTAATTAGTAATTACTAAAGTGAAAACTTATATGCAGTTAGTTGCCTTCATGTAAAATTGCTAATGGAGAACTGTCGAAATATCTAACCATTCTCATCTAGCAACTTCATATAAAAATCACCCATTACTAATTAATACCACTGGATGACTAAAATGCTTCGGAATCTGTTCATTGAAAATCAAGAGTAATAACAGACTACGTAGCTATCATACAAGACCAAACCTTAGTTCAAATTGTATTCCCAACTACATATAATGGTTGAGATGGACCAAGATAACTATGAATTTTGCCTTCATTTTTTATACCTAATCCACTTCATGACTCTTCCAATATCTCAGCAGAGCCAAGAACTGCATTGGTACTACTACCTTCCATTTGTCCTTCGGATTTGGATAGTTCTGAAGATTCCATCACCTTATCAGAGATATCTGAAGAATGGTGTACTGACTGATCATCCAGTATTTGTTCCTTCTGTACTAGTGGCTTTGGGCGTCTGATTGCTTCCGCAGCCTCTGACATAACCACCGGAGGTGGCTGAGGGGGAACCCACGTACGTTTGATTGGCTGCTGACTGGATGCAGCGTTATATCCATTATTCTCAACTCCATTATCAATCTCTCTGATTCTGGCATTTTTCGCTTGCCACCGAGGTACAGCATTGTCACTATTATCTAGGACACTGGAATTCAAGTCCTTGCCATTTACTTGAGACTGAAATACTGGGGTAGAGTTGTGTTGAACTTGACCAACTTCCCAAGGCTAGCAAGGAGAAGTTAAAGAAAATTATCAGATTCATATGCAATAATACCAAAAATTGTATTTTCTACATAAATTGCACTTTTACCAAAAATGTTCAAAGTGAGTATTGTATCACTTGTATTGGTTACTTAGAAGCCAACTCAGTAAAAAATCAGCTCAATATACCTCTCACATTAAAAAAAAAAAAATAAACTCCTATTTACCTGGGTCCTAACATGTAATTTAACATACAAATGATTAACTCAAAATAAATAAATAAAACACAGCAGACAATAATTGTCAAGTGATGTCATGTTAAGCTCACATAGATGGTCACAATCAGAGTTTAAAAAACCTAGAAGGAATAATTTGGGAGACGACTCTAACAAAAACTCTTCAATAATGAATCTAATTGAAAATACAAGACTTGAGCAATATAATATAAAGTGGGAAATACAGAGAAAAAGAGGCATTTTAAATAAACCTTTGCTCTTGGTGCTAAGCGAGGATTTGAAGGTTGCTGATTTGGGTTGGGGGGTGAATCATCGATATCCTGCATCAAAACCTCGTATCATATAACTAGCACCAACCACACAAAATTGGTAAGTAAAATATAAAATAGTAATATCATTTGCACATCACAATATTTTACTCAGCAATGACTACTCCTTTCACTTCAACCAATAGTCTATCCTATGAAACTAATTGGTCCACAAAAAGTCTATGGTTAGATGTGCAAATGCAATTATTAAGAAGAAAAAGAACAAAGGTTTACCCTGATGTTAGAAGGCTTCTCCCCTCTCTGGATCATAGCCATTATCTGCCAAAAAAAAAAAGAAAAGAAAAATCATTATAATCATAGTCAGCATCATCGTCATAATTATAATTATAAATTACAACAAAGCCTATTCAGCTAGATGGGGTCAGATATATGGATCAAATGATACCATATTGTTCTATCAATAGATCGTATGTGTCAGCCCATTTATAGTTAAAACCCATTTAATAGGATTAATAAGAATACTAAAACTCTAAAAGTAACTGAATGAAAGAATTAGTGGTTGAGCCCATAGCCTAACAGTAGTCTTCTACAAGTCTCACTTGAGATCCATGTCCTGTGTTTGAATGAACCAAACAAAATAAACAATACTCCAGGATCTCACATTGCATATTTTAGAAGACAATTTGTTCAATATTGAAAGGGGATGGCATGAATAAGCGGCATGAACACTGCATCTGGCACTCAAGCATGTTATCATCAGTACCAACAACCAACTAAGGAAAAAACGAAATAACAGACTAAAATCACTATTTCGCTTTGCGAGTTGAAAATCCCTATGCACACATTTTCACATTACTAGTTGGAAATTCAATCATGAACACCAATTCACATGTGTTGTCTCTGGCACTTTCAGAAGCACAACTCAGAGAAATTGGCCATAAATAAACTATAATTTCAAATGATAATCTAACAATTAGTAAAAAGGGCTCAACATGTAACTGCTTTTTTTGGTGTCAAATTTTATATTCCTATAACATCCCAATCAGTTTTTGTTTACTATTTGCCTCTCTTTATAATAACTTTCATGTTCTAATAATGTTTTCAATAATAATAATAATAATAATAATAATAATAATAATAATAAATATAAATATATACTAAAGAACAGTGGATTGACAATCACTTCATAAGAATAATGGTCCCTCAGTCAAAGCCTGTATTTTATGCCAATCCAGTATCAACCATAGCACTTCCAAGTTCCAAACAACAAAAGGAAAAGAGAAGGAAAGAGATAATAAGAAAACAAGACAGTGACTTACCTCCATATATGACTTTGGATGGGGAGCACTAGATGGTTCAACAGAAGCAGGTTGGGATGAAGATGTCACTGCACATTGACATTCTAGTCATAGGTAAGCATTTATAAAACCACATTGATTTATTTAAGACATAATTGATGTATAACAACCTGAATGTAGGCCATAATCCCGCTTCCCATTTACAATGAACGGCTGCACACAATACAGAAATTACAGTTGTCAAAAAAAAATATTCTAAAAAATCAAATGGGATCAGATAAAAAGGTATGCCAGAATTCTTTAAAGAAGTTGAAGATTCCCTAACATGTATATTTATATCTGACCTTTGAGCTAGTTTGATTGACTTGGTAATCTTCTCGCCTTGAGTAAGAGGCTCCACTGGATGCTATTTTAAGTCCACCAATTTGGCATAAACACAAGGCATCCAATTAGAAATACTGTACTAGTAAAAATCTTTTGAAAAGAAATTTTGAGTACTAGTATAAATCTTTTCTCTAGCTGTGATAGAATTTCTGACATGCAAAGCCACCATCATTTTCAAGAAGCGAAAAAATGAACTTCCTGATACAGCCATGGAGTCCAGTTTAAATACTAATGTCCTAGTACCATATGATTCATTAATTCTCTTGTTTATCATCCATAAGCCAAATCATCAGTACCATACATGCAAAGTTGCACTCTAGCAGAGAATATATTCACACAATTTCACCAATGACCCAACCACATGTATTCTGAACAAAAATATGCAAATGCCTTCAGAATTCATAGAATTGGAAATTCTTTGTCCAAGCCTACTATATAAAATTTCCAAATTACCTTCCAATCTTCTTATTTCATTAGTCATTAACTTCATCTCCTGCATTTGCTGATTCAAAAGGCTAACAGCATCCAAAAAGTATCTCTTCTCTGCAATGAATAAAATCGGATCAAGCAAATACATTCATTATTGGCAACAGTAAGATGCCAAGGAAAGTGGAAGTAGACAATATTTTTACAGCATCAAATTTTGTTATATTAAGCCACCTTCGTTTCTACAAGTCAGAATTTCTTGGTTTGCTTTTGCCAACTCCACGGCTGCAGCTGCAGCTGCTTTTGCAGCTTTTGAAGCTTCTTCCACCACGGTCGGTTTTGAATCTGTGCTCTCTAATTGGTTGTATTCTTCCTCTAAGACGATCTTCCGAATCCAAGATTTCAAACGCGGAAGGATGGACTTCTAAAACATGGGGCATGCATTCAGAGTTCAGTGCAGGTCAAACCAAATGCAAAGAGCATGAATTTAGATACTAGAAGAGATAATATGCTTCCATCCATTACGATGCTTGTTATGATAAAACCATGCAGAGAGGTTAGTGAAAATACCTTAATTAAGATAGCTGTTCCAGCGCCTGAAACAACCAGAAACCCAACTGCAACAAGGGCATGGGACCAGTGAAAAGAGTAGCGTGAGGAAGTTCTCGACAAAGTAGTAACACCAGCGGAACCAGATACACCTGGCTGCAAAGCTTGTGATTGTGCCGGACGCTGAATATCTGGTGTGTTGGCTTCAATTGCATATTGGTGAGTAATACTATTACAGTAACCAAAGTATACACGAAAATGAAAGAAGAAATTGGGTTCTTTTTTAACAGACTAACAAAAATGGAGAATTACACAACCGTAACTCAGTGGAAATGTGAAAAGGAATACAATAACACCAAACTACAACTGCAACTTCAACATTAGATATTTTACCTTGATTTGCACCAGCGGTCTGCTCGCTCGGCTGTGAATCCTGTTTTTTTAATGCAGGTGAGGATCAAAGCAGATTAACACAAAAGAAAGTGACAACAAACAAACTGGTTGACTGAATATGAACAAGCAATAGAGCATCTAGAAAATGAAAAACCAATCAAACAAGAAGTTTACAGGCACACGGCGAAAGGCCTCATCTATCTCCTCCTTTGTGAGCCCCTTCTTCTCAAGGAAATTTCGACGGTATATGACGGGGGAGCCTCTAACTTTCGGGTGCGAAAGAAACTTCACTGCATTCTGAACTTGCTCCTCCCGCATTGGTTCGGTGTTCACAAAGACCGACGCCTTCGAACTCTGCTTAGAAGCATCTTCCCCAGCGTCTTGCTGATCCACATTTGTTAGCTTCCCGAATTCAGCACCTACACCTCCAACAAAAATGAACTATATGAATAAATTTCACTATGACCAAAACAATATAACCAGCAACTTAGACACGACACTCTGGTAGCCAATTCCGATCAATAATAAAAATATTAGTGCAATAAATATCAAAAGCAACAGAAATAACTATTCAAAGCATTTAATAATGATTATTAATAACAATAATCAAAGTTTGAGGCAGAAATCAAACCACCGTATCCTTTAGTAACCGCTTAATTATGTAAGTTAAACATGTCATAGCAAGTTATAATATGTAAAACGTTCCATTCTCACAAAATCTCATCATAAACTTATATAAATCATGTGTTAATTCCCAAAAATCTTAGAAAGCAGAGAGTTATTTACATACATAACTATTATTAGTTCGATCAAGTGCAAAAGTAAAAATAGACTAATTACTGAAAGAAAAATGGGGAAAAGAGGATAAATTGGAACCTGTGTTTTGAGGAGGCATGGTTTTGTTTGCGAAATTGGTAGTTTGAGTTTAGAGGGAGAAGTGATGGATCTGAATTTGGGATTGGATCATCTCAGCTCAAAGCTCGTATATGTGTATACCTTTGATGATTGATGAGTGTGTTTCAGACTCGGTGAAGATCAAAGAGTAGCTTCAACATTCAACAGTGACAACTCCACCGAGAATTTGCAAGAATGGCTAGGGAAGCTATCAAGCTAAGACCGAAAACAACAAGGGTAAAATGGGTACATCATATCGTTTCATGATAAGATAATTTTTTTTTTTTAATTTCAATTTCTTCTTTGCGGCTGATTAATTTAGGAATCTATTGTATATTGGATTATTGTGCATGTATAGAAAGAGACTTAAAAAACTAGCATTATCTTTTTTTTTTTTACGGAAGATATGGAGATTCGAACTGCAACCTCTTAATTGAGTATGGAGAGACTATGTCATTTGAGCGATTGCTTCTTGGCTAGCATTATCATATTTTATTAACATAAAAAATCAATTATTCATATAAAATAATATTAAAATATAAAATATATATTAAAAATATTTAAAGCAAAACATATAAAAATATATAAATCTATGATGCTTGTCTTTTATAATTATTTTTTAATATCTATAAAAAATAAAATATATAAAAATATTATATACACATCATAAATTAACCATGAAATCAGTTATTATATACTTATATATTTATATATATTGATTTACATATTTTTTAATTAAATAATTAACTATTAAAATAACCAAATTTACTATAATAAAATAACTAAATATGTTTACAATAGTATAATAAAACTTTTTATGAAATGTTAGATATATGTTTTTATATACAGTAATTAATTAGTGACTAATTTTAAGTATACATGTATCATGATTAAAATATATTGTATATAATCACCAAAAAATATGTATTGTACTATTGTGTATGTTGGTTTCCATTTAACTTGGCGTTTTGTGATGCCAGAAGAAAAATGGCACGCACTTTAAGTAAATTTGGACGCTATAAAAGACTGATTAAAAACTCTTATATTACAGAAATGCGAATAAAAGTTGAGTAAAATTACAAAGTTCTTCAAATTAATTAAATCACTATTCCATGTAAATCAATTTTTAATTCCCTCTCGAATACACACACCACTTGTGAAATATTGACTCCAATTGATCGTTACAAACATTAGTAATTAATGATACATTATTTGAGTGTGGTAAATTTGATTTTGTAAGTCCACTTGAAATAGTCTAATAGTGAAAAATTGAGTAATATACTAATATGTATAAATTCTTAGATTTAAATCTCATTCGGCGAAAAAAAAGCCAAAACAATTTTGCAATGTTATTCACATATAAATTAGATAAAGCTAATTATGAAGGAAACAGAAAATTCTTAACCCCCAAAAAAAGGGAGGTAAAAATGAAATGTAATTAAGCACACGCGGAAAAAAATAAAAGGAATAAAATAAGAGAGCAAACTCAACCAAAGAGAGAGAATGCAGATCACGCAAGAAAATAAACAAAGTTGAATATATGTTAACCAAACTAATAGCATTGATTTAGGATAGGTGTTTTTGCTTTGGTTTTCCTTTGTTTGTCTTGACACCAAAAAAAAAAAAAAAAAAAAAAAAAAACTAATAGCATTGATGAATGACAACTATTTAAACGAAGTTCCAACAAACTTTGGCTTAAGTTATATGACATGGATAATCATAGTTTTGAAGCATGCATTAATACTATACATCATATCATTCATATGTATCAAAACATATGGTGGAAGTTCCTCTAATCCCATTACATCTATTTCCAATTGTCCATTATAGCAATAGTTAGTTACACATTACTACAAGGCAAGGAAGCTGTCATCTACTCAAAAGTGTTAAATACATATGGTGATTTGAGCATTGTAGGGGAAAGGTTGATGCATCCACCCTTCCCGAACCAAAAGAGGAGGGAAGCTTGTGTACCTGATCTTCAATATTCTCACCACCGAAAAGTTAGATTAAACAATAATTATTGCCTCTTGAATGTCATTTCTATTGAAATTAAAAGCTTATGATTAACTAAACAATAATATTTTGACCATAGACATGTTGCATTGCAAACCAGGCACCGAGATAAATTTCTAGTAATGCTAAAAAGGACTGCACCATGGGCATGATGATATAGGCAAGACTAAAACAAAACTGGCAAATGCATAATAATATAGGCTGCAATATTGTGCTATGAAATTCTTCAATAGAGTTACCTAAAGTCAATTCCGAGTTAGAGAAACCGTTTATTACAAACCATGACATTTAGAGTTTGAATAACTGTTTACATCGAAACAATTTATAAAGCTCTACGTGTTAAAACTAAATAAATTAATTAAACAGCAGAGTATATATCAAAGGGCAAAAGTATAATTCAGTGGAATAGTGGATAACATAACTTTGGGGATAAAATACTCACGATTAATAAACAATAAACCATGTTACTACATTGCTAATATATTCATATAAAACGGCCTGTATGTTTTGTGAAACAAACATCAAACAAGTCAAAGATATTTTATTGACATAAAGTAAGAAAGTACAAGCCAATTCCAAAACCACCAAACCAAACCCCAGCAATCATTTGAAGAGCTCATTTTTCCATGCCCAAGGAATCAGACCAGACAAATTAATCCTTATAAAAAGTAATCAAAAGCTTCAACAAATATTTGAGGAACACAAGTGATATTGACACATAAATTGGACCAAAGATGCAGTCTTTCATTTAATACTATTTTTAAGGCAAAACACGAAGAGAGAATAGAGATGGTGAGAGATTGTACCATTCGTAAATGTTGGCTACTCAGGTAACTTTTAATTTGCATGTTTTGGAGCTCCTTGGTATGGTAGATAATTCCTGGCGGATGCGATGTTTATACTTAAGGCCAAGACTACGATGAGCATGGATTTTCATTGTCTTCAAAATAGGTCCTCTCTCTAAAAGATATGCAACAAATGCATGTTCATCTGCAGAGTCTTGATATCCTTTAAATTCAAAAATCTTGAGATGTGATATAACACAATCAGGATCCTTCATCGGCAGTGTCCAACAATTAGGTTCCTCAGGTTCCACAGTGGAAACTTTCTAGCAACAATAAACAAAACTTTTCAAAATATGCAAGCAAGTAATGAACAGAAATAGATACACAGCCAAACTAGAAAAGTGATCATACCTCCCGATTATGAAGAGTGAGAACTTGAAGCATATGGCAGTTATGAAGCAACTTTATCAGAAATCCGGAGTTGAAATATGGAATTTCAAGCTCTAGATTAAGTAAACGGGAAAATTCTGGCAATTCAAAAGCAGGAGCAACAAGCAAGCACTGTGTGTAGAAGATAAGAAGATAATAAACACCACATATAACTACAGTTAAAATTCACCAAAAATTGGAATAAGTTACATCGAGTAATCCATTGAATGGACAACGGAAAAACGATAAGAATATCACCTCCATAGTGGAAAGTTTCAAGTCCAACAGTTTTGTTTGGTGGAGTGCCTTGAGAAGCTCAAGCATCCAACCAACCTGCTCTTTGTCTTGATCAATATCAAGGTGAGCTTCCACCATGTTTGGATAATTGCTAATTGAAACCTGTAAGCATCTTGCCCATAATGTGATACTTAGATATTCAAGTAATGGGGTGTCTATCACAAGATCCTCAATATCATTAAGATCTTCTTCGGTGTCATCAGCCTGTATTAAGGTTAAACGCTTCAACGAACCAGGCATTTGGATTACAGGAGGATCGCTCGCATTAAGTGGGAAGGATTCATGTAAAGTGAGCTTGAGATTTTCAAGAGCCCAGCAACCATCTAAAACAAACTCTGGGTCCACATAATTGAGATCTAACTCCAGGTTCTTGAGGGATGGCAAATCAACAAATCCATCATAAACAGTCAAAACCATATGACCTTTCAAAACAAGGGATTCGAGTGATGCACTGGTTAATACCTCTTCAGGCAATTTGATATCCCGATTTCCAAACTCATTGCAAGGGAGAGATAAATCGAGATACAGCTCTTGGAGGTGGGGTCCAACAACAGTATGAATCCATGTTTTGATGGTTTTCTTTTCACCTCTAGGTATATCACAAGCGAGGCGAAGCTTCTTGACATGGGGAGCCTTGCTTTGAGCGAAAACTGCATTGACGAAAGCAATGAATCGATGTGTCCCACCAGGCAGATAATAAGGACTATGTTTACTATTGTCCAAGTCCAAGACTAGAAGATCCTTCCAGAGGTGGCGCCACCGGCGAGCGAGGACGCTGGTGGCCATGGCACATCTTGTTGGGAGGAACGAGAGAATGTGGCAAAGCAGGGAATCCGGTAAGGTACTGATTAGGTCTATTTTGGGAGTTCCTGTTCTTGTTGAGTCCTCTTCTTCTACTTTCCTTTGCTTCCGCTTCGGCATTGTCAATTTTGACGACACTAATGAAGCAATGAACGAATCGATTGAGCTGGATTTGTTTGGGATTGAAAACCTTTTCATGCACAGCATATTAGCATAAGTACATGGCTCAGTTAAATAACTATAAACATTCTCAAGTGAATGTGTTAATGCTAGTCAATCTACGTGAAATAAAATGAAGAGTTAGTTTGTGGAAGAGGCATACCAACGGTGTTGCAGCTGATGATGACTTGTGAGTGCGTTACCGTGAAATCTTGAGCGGTGGGCGGTAGATGGCCGGCCAAGACGGTGGTTACTGGTTAGGGTTAGACTTTTTGGATTTTGAGTAAGAGAGCAGAGGGGGCACCGTGTTGGTGCGTAAAAAATATGACTATGGGGGGACTTGGGTCAAAAATTGGGCTTCAGCTGGGAGGGAATGGTAAAAAACAAAAGGACTTGGCTTAGAAAAAGCGATTCGGGTTTGAGTGACGTTTGCTTGTAAGATCGAGTTAAACTCTAAAGTGGTCCCTGAGATTCATGGTTTGGACCAATTTAGTTCCTGACTTACTAATTGCACCATTTATGTCTCTAACTTTGTTAAAATTGCACCAAGGTCGTCCCTAGCCACATTTCCGGACAAACTAACTGCCGCCGGCAGTAGCCTGGCACTGAGAAGCCATGCTGGGTGCCACGCTGGAGTGCAATCTTGGCGCTAAAAATGTGGATGGATGAAACAGCGTCGTTTCATGTATGTTTAGAAACAAAACCCAAATAACCCAAGATCTATGATCACTTCATCTTCTTCTTCGTCTTCTGAAAACCAAAACAATGCACCATGAAATCTTGAGTGCTGGCCATTGTATAGGGTTTGAAGGTTGAAAACGTTTGGCTCCGTGGAGTTCGCTGCCACTGTGATAGTGTTGTGCGGTCGTTGTTGGTGAAGGAAGGAGAAGCAGTTCATCGCGATCACACGAAGGTACGTTTGAACTCGGAAAAAAAAATGCTTTTCAACAAAAAGAATAGCATCAATGTCTGTGTTTGTTGAAAATTTGATTTTGGTTGATGAAAGTTGAAAGTTTTTTGATTATCTATTAGGATTTTTGTGTGTAGTGGTAAAATTTTTTTCATGCTCTATTTTGAATACAATTTTAGTTGGGTTGGTTGATGGGTGTTTCTGGTGTTTTATAAGTGGTTGAATGTCAATGTTTGTTTTTGCATGTGTGAATCTGATTGTTTGGTTCCTCAATTTGGTTTTCTGCATAATGCAAATGGAGACTTTGATGGATATTATGTTCCATCATGGGGGAACATTTAAAAAAATGATGATGGAATACTAGTGTACTCACCAGATAACAGAACTTGCTTAGGAGATTTAGATGAGGACACGTTGGATGTGTTCTTCATAAGGAACTATTACAAGGAGCTTGGGTATGACAACATACTTCAGTGTTGGTGGCTGCCTCCTGGGAGGAGCTTAGATTGTGGACTGAGGGCTCTTACATCTGATGGTGAATTAAGAGAGATGTGTTTTGCTGCACAGAATAATGATGGAGTTGTTGATGTGTACTTTGAGCATGGGGTGTCCACACCAGAGGTGATTGCAGGGAAGGAGGTTGTAGTATGGTTTGATGATACTTGTGAGGGAGACTTGGTGAGCAAGAAGAACACAAGTGAGGGTCCTGAAGCTGATGGTAACTCCTCGAACCCAACTACAGAACCGAATCCTATCCCAAATGCAAACCCAATCCCCATAAACAATCCTATTCCAACCCCCCTGAGACCAACCATGTCACTATTCCAAACCCCATTGATGATAACACAACTCCAAATCCAATGCATGCTAAGGCTCATGAGAAACCCAATCTGAAACCCAATTCTAATCCAAAGTCTAAGCCTAAGTCAAAGCCCAACCCAACATCTATTTTCAGGTCCAAATTGACTAAAAAGTCCAATCAGAAGCCCAATCAGAAGTCCAACCCAAGCCTGAAAACTAAGCTGAGAGAGACTACCAAGGCATGCTCCACAGGCAAAGATAAAGGCAAAGCAAAAATGAAGTCCAAACCTCAGTTTTTACCTAGGAGAATTACAAGATCTCAGGCTGTTGGAATATATAGAAGGTTTGCTAATAAGGACAAGGGAGCTCTTCATGTTGACTTAACTATAAATGATGATTCCAGTGATGATGATAGTTCAGAGGATAGTTCCTTTAAGCCAATACAAGAAGATAGCTCTAGCAGTGAAGATAATGCAAGTATGTCCAAACCAAGAAATAAGAAAGTAAAGGACATAAAAGAGAGCTACACATGCTGCTGCTAAGACAAAAGAGAACATAATGCAACCAGATGATGCATTGGTTGAAGATGTGTCAGATGGAGAGGTGGACTTGGGGTTTGTGGAAATTCCAGGGATTGTTGATGTGTATGAAGCACTTGACCCAGGTGCAGAATCTGATGGTGCTAATTCTTGGCACTCAGAGGAGATGAAGACTCCTCATAATTCTGAAGATGAGCTACAATCTGATGAGGAGTCAGACAAATTTCCAATATTTAGAAATGGGACAAGATTCGGTGAGCTACATCTACAAGTAGGTATGAAATTCAACACCAAGTATGAGTTCAGAAAAGCTATAAGAGAGTATACTATCCAAGAGGGAAGGAGAATTAAGTTAAAAAAAAATGACAATATTAGATGCAGGGCTGTGTGCAAGGTGAAAGAGTGTGCCTGTGTTGTGTATGCCTCAAGGGACTGTGATGACTCATGTTGGCAAATCAAGACTTTCAACGACGACCATACTTGTGCGAGGGAGAACACCAACAGGGCTGCTAATAGGGCTTGGGTTGCAAGTAAATTAGTGAAAAAGGTAAGGAAATACCCCAATTTCAAGCAATGCGAGGCTGCTGTGTACTTCAGAACAAAGTGTGACCTTATTCTGAATAGAAATTCCATTGCAAGGGCACTGGAAGATGCAAGGAATGTAGTATACGGGGATGAGAAGGCACAATATGCGAAACTAAGGGACTATGCTGAAACTTTACTGAAGACGAATTCTGGATCTACAGTGCAGATATGTATCGAACCTCAACCAAATGGAGACGTCATATTTGATAAGATGTATGTTTGTTTGCATGGTTGCAAAATGGGATTCAAGGCAGGTTGTCGCCCCTTGATTGGGCTTGATGGGGCATTTCTGAAGACACAATTTGGAGGTTAGATCTTAGCTGCTGTGGCACAAGATGCCAATCATCACATTTACGTGATTGCATGGGCTATAGTTGAAATAGAGAATACAGACACTTGGAGATGGTTCCTGAAGCTGCTTCATGCTGATCTTGGAGACTACAAAACTAACGGATGGTGCTTTATTTCTGATATGCAGAAGGTAATGTTAACTTTCATGTGCTTTTAACAATATTTGATTCTCTAGATGTAAGTGGTTTGGATGGGAATAATGGTTGTAAAATGTGTATGTTATATATGTCCTCTGAATTTTGTATACATGATGTTGGTTGTTGATATGCACTGTTAGTTTAGTTAGATCCGAATAGCACAAGGGACCAATCGTGCATTTTACACCTAACTGAAGGGACTAAATTGTATTAAAATGTGAAAGTCAGGGACTATATTAGGTTCATTAATGTAAACTCAGGGACTATTCTGTGGCACGATAAAAGTTTTTACATCAGTTTTTGTTTCTGAAACATAGTGTAACAATGTCCTGCAGGGTTTAATTCAAGCTGTCCAGGAGGTGATGCCAAGAGTTCACCACCGTTTTTGCGTTTGGCACCTCTGGAGGAACTTCAACAAACAATGGAAGGACCTTAAGTTGAGGGGACTGCTTTGGGAATGTGCCAGATCTATAACATTCCAAGATTTCATCAATAATATGAACAAGATTAAGAGGGTGAACGAGGAGGCTTAGGCATATCTCAACAAATGGCCTAGAGAGTCATGGACAAAGTCCCAGTTCAGCGATGGGCCAAAACTGGACAACATTTGCAACAACGCCTGTGAGGTTTTCAACGCAAGAATCAAAGAGGCCAGAAGCAAACCCATCATCACATTACTTGAGGAGGTGAGAATGTTTGTGATGAGAACTATTGTGAAGAATAAGGTAAACTGGCAAATCATGTTGGTATACTCCCCCCTATAATTCAAAGTCGCTAGATAAAATCAGAAAAGAATCAAAGAACTGGATGCCTATCTGGACCAGTGATGAAGACTATGAGAAATTTGAGGTTCATGGCCATCCAACAAACATGGTGGTGGATCTTGGAAAAAGACTATGCACTTGCCAATTCTGGATGCTGACCGGTGAGCTTTATCAAACTCTCTAACTTAATCATTAACATTTGTGTACTTTGAAAACTGTGATTGTCTTACTATGCATTTGTGTTACTAACTGTAGGCATTCCATGTGTTCATGCCTGTGCTGCCCTTGCAAGGGTAAACAAGAGGCCGGAAGACTTTTGTCACCATCTGTGTACTATGGAGGCATACAACAATACTTATGCCCATCACATTAACCCTCTTCCTGGCCAATCATTGTGGGAAAAATCCTTGTACACTCAACCACAGGCCCCTAACATTAGGAGGAGGCCTGGAGCTTTGACAAAGAAAAGGAGAAAAGATGCTGATGAGGGCAACAATGGTAATAAGAAAGCCAAACCAAGTGGAGGTTTGAAAAGGCATTTGAAGCCATTCACATGTAGGTATTGTGGGGTAAAAGGGCATACTAAGAGAGGGTGCTCAAAGAAGAGACTGGATGAAGTAGCTGCTGCTGTTGCAGCTGTAAAAGCTGCTGCAGATAAAACCAAATCAAATGTTGCTGCTTCTGGTTCTGAGGCTGGCCCTCCCCCTCAAACTGATACTGCTGCTTCTGCTTCTGAGGCTGGCCCTCCCCCTTAAACTGATACTGCTGCTTCTGCTTCTGAGGCTGGCCCTCCCCCTCAAACTGATGCTACACCAGCTGATAACCCTCCTGCTGTGGAGATTGACATATCACAACCAAACTATGAAGGATCACAGGTAATACACTTCACCACGTTACAACAGCACAGAAGTATATTTTTTTTTCAATCTGGGCTCATGTGTTGAACTATTTATCTGCTGTAGGACATAGCAGGACCTGCTGCACCTGCACCACCAAGGCCACAGAAGTTACCCATCAAAAGGAGGAGCTCACCACCACCTCAATCCATTGGTGTGGATCCAATGCAAGGAGCCAATGTGGCTACATCTTTTAGATTGCACAACTTTATGAAGTTTGTGCCAACTCTCGGTTTCAAAGTACCAAAGAAAAAGAACAATTCATGAATTTGACATTAGGATGTTTAGGATAATACTTTGTTGTTTTGTTAAAGGCAGTTAGTAGATAGTTGCTTTGTTTAGGACAATTGTCATAACTTTTGTATTGCCAGCCTTGATAACTATGTTGTGGCACTTCTTTTGTTCCTTTAATGTTTGCTACTCAAATATGTTTATCTTTGCTGCTTTTGTAATTATGCATTATGCATTATGCTATTATGATGTCAGATGATCTATAATTATTTCTCTTTATGATAACCAGTCAATCAAAAACAGGGCATATATCTCAAGATAAAATAATTATTTCTCTTTATGATAACCAGTCAATCAAAAACAGGGCATATATCTCAAGATAAAAAACCACCTCTTACTTTCATTCATCCATGAACACATTACATACAACATTGTCAGAACTTCAAAGTCATAATCAACACAGCAACTACAGTGAAAAATACCACTATGCCTAAGAATTGTATCATAGATTTTTGGGTTCTCATTTCAACTTCCAATTTTCCAATCCTCCAGGCTAAATTCACTCTCACTTGCTCATTGTCAACTGCAGTTGCATCCACTCTTCCTTCATGTTCCTCTTCTTCTTCTACATCATCAGCCCAGAGAAAAAATCCACACCATGTTTTTCCCCTAGTCTGAATATGAGATATCATAAGAAGGAAAGAACAGAAAATAACTAATCAATTTTTCTTACCAAAAACTCACATTGTAATTTGGACAACCGAAGAAGGGCTTATCTGGGTTGGTAGTTGTTCCGGACCAACGAAGCACCAGCCGGCAGCCGCACCCACACCGCTCTGGTACCCGCGACGGTCTGGTCCAACTCCGCGTTCTCGTCATCGATCGTGTTGAGCTTCCTTGACCCTGGCTCGCACACCCAATCATGGTTTTCATTGCAGTTCAACAAGTAGGAACAACGAAGACAATGAAGAACGTTGCTGGGCAGAGAGAAGAAGATGAAGAGGGGTGACGATGCCATGCTATAAATTGGGATTAAAACTAGGTATAGGGACCACATTGGGTCAAACAGTTTCAATTGCCACCTCAGCTTGCCTTTATCTACGCCAGCGTGGCTTCTCAGTGCCAGGTCACTGCCGGCGACAGTTAATTTGCCCGGAGATGTGGCTAGGGACAACCTTGGTGCAATTTTAACAAAGTCGGGGACATAAATGGTGCAATTGGTAAGTCAGGAATTAAATTGGTACAAACTGTGAATCTCAGGAACCACTTTGGGGTTTAGCTCTGTAAGATCAGTTTGAATCTTGACGCACATTTTTTTACCCCAATTCCATTACTCAGATTCTTTATAGTAAACATTATTTTTACCAAAATATTTTCTTAACAACTAACAATTAACCCACACTCTCTTTCTTTTATTCATTAAAAAATAATCTAAATATACAATTAGTTAACAACTCCTCATTTTTTGGGGTGTCCAAAATTTTGTGAATATGATCCGATTCAGCTGTTGCTTCTTTACTGACGGCAGCAACGCCACTCATTGCCACCAGACGCTCTCCCGTCTGCCAGCTTCCATCACTAGTCCTCAACGGTGATATCTATCTGTATTTTAAGCTACCACGGTGTTTGTGTTTACTTTACATTTGCCTTAATTAGAGAGAGTGCGAGAAAGAAAGAAAAGAGAGAAAGAGAAAATCAAAGAAAGAATTGATTTCTAAAAGTAACCATGAGTTTAAATTTGTTCACCTGGTCCCGATTTCAAATGCTCATATTTACACTTTCAAATTTTGATCCCAAAAGAGAAATATCCCGCGCAATTATTCATATTATAAACAATGGTGTATTAATAATATTTTTCTGCAAATATTTTGACTATTATACCTTCTCTTGTTCACTATTTTTGCTTTCATATGTCGTGTAATTATGTCATTTTCAGATGCTGAAGGCATCCACTTGTCAAGCAAAGAATTTAGCACTAGTTATTTATTATATATTAAAATATATAATAGATATCGTTAGTTTCCTTGTTTGAAGGATATTTTTGTCAACGTTCACAAAGTTAATAGAAATCATAGTTTTGAAAATTATGCATTAATAAGGAAACTGGAAAAGAGAGTTTGTTGTTAGAAACAAGAAATTAAACTGAAGAAAGGATTTGTGTATTATTAAGTGTAATCAAGTTGTGTATTCAAGTTATTTGGAGTGATACAATATAGAAGGATATTTATAGGGGCTAAGAGAATCGTAATAATAAAGACGTAATATTCTATAATAAATATTCAGATATAGTAAATAATTCTAATTGATCCTAATTATATTCTAACATTATAATAAATATTCAGATATAGTAAATAATTCTAATTGATCCTAATTATATTCTAACATCTCCCCTCGTTTGAAACTTATTTAAAACAACGAAATAAAGAGAAAAAAACTGCATAAATTGATAAAACGGGCAGACGGAACTGCCGCTAGTCTGAAAGGAGCGCAGACGGAACTGCCGCTAGTCTGAAGGGAGCGCAGACGGAACTGCCACTTGTCTGAAGGAAGCGCATACGGAACTGCCGGAAAAAAACACAGACAGAACTGTCACAAGGAAACACAGACGGAACTTCCACAAGAGAATGCAGGCGAAACTGCCACGAGGAAAGCAGACGGAACTGCCGAAAGAGAGCAAAAACGATATGATTTCTTCATGAGAATAGGAAAACAACGAATGATATTGGTGTTTGATCATTCGACTCGAAAAGACACAAGAAGGAGAGAATAGGCTAGTCGATAAGGTGAAAAAGCATCAAAGAAGCGACAAAAAAGAAAGGGAAAAAATGGCACGAAAAAAAAAAGTATGAAAAATTCGGTAATTTTAACCGAAGAAAAAACAACCTATCCTCCTCAAGGAGGATACCATGGCTCTGATACCATGTTAGAAACAAGAGACTAAGCTTGAGAAAAAAAAAATTGTGTATATTATTGAGTGTAATCAAATTGTGTATTCAAGTTATCTGGAATGATACAATATAAAATGGTATTTATAGGGGCTAAGAAAATCGTAATAATAAAGACGTAATATTCTATAATAAATATTCAGATATAGTAAATAATTATAATTGATCCTAATTATATTCTAACATTTGTAACACTCAAAATCATATCATTCTTATTTATCAACTATCAAGTCCAGCAAAATATATGGTGGAATTCCTCTAATCCCATTACATCTATTTCAAATTGTCCGTTATAGCAAGAGTTAGTTATACATTACTACAAGGCAAGGAAGCTGTCATCTACTCAAAAGTGTTAAATACATAAAGTGATTTGAGGATTGCAGTGGCAAGGTTGATGCATTTACCCTTCCCGAACCACAAGAGGAAGGAAGCTTGTGTACCGGATCTTCAATATTCTCAGCACGAAATAGTTAGATTAAACAATCATTCATGCCTCTTGAATGTCATTTCTATTGAGATTAAAAGCATATGATTAACTAAACATTAAACAACAATCTTTTGACCATAGACTTGTTGTATAGCAAACCAGGCATCGAGATAAATTTCTATTAAAGCTAAAAAGACTGCAACATGGGCTATATATATAATAATTAGGGAAGACTAAAAAGAAAACGGGCAAATGCATAATAATATAGGCTGCAATATTGTGCTATAAAATACTTCCGCAAAAAATTACCTAAATTCAATTCACAATTAGAGAAACCATTTATTACAAACCATGACATTTAGAGTTTGAATAACTATTTACATCCAAACAATATATAGAGCTCTACATGCTATAAATAAATAAAATAATTAAACAGCAGAGTATCTATCAAAGGGCAAAAATATTATGCAGTGGAACATAACTTAGGGGCTAAAACACTCACAATTAATAAACAATAAACCATTTTACTGCATTGCTAATATATTCGTAAAAAACGGCCTGTTTGTCTTGTGAAACAACCACCAAAAGAGTAAAAAACATTGTATTGTGAAAATTATGCATATTCTAAAGGGCAAAACTTCTGTATGTTTTGCAAAACAAACATCAAAGAAGTCAAAGATGTTCTATTGACATTGAGGGAGAAGGTACAAGCAAATTCTAGAACTACCAAACCAAACCCCAGCAATGATTTGAAGAGTCATTCAAATAATCCAATCAGACAAATTAATCCATGTAAAAAGTAATCAAAAGCTTCAACAAATATTTGAAGAAAACAAGTGACATTGACGCATGAATTGGACCAAAGATGCAGTCTTTCATTTAATACAAATTGTAAGGCAAATCAAGAAGAGAGAATAGAGACGGTGAGAGATTGTACCATAAGTAACTGTTGGCTACTCAGGTAACTATTAATTGGCATGTTTTGGAGCTCCTTGGTACCATAGATAATTCCTGGTGGATGCGCTGTTTATATGTTACGCCAAGACTAGGATCAGCATGGATTTTCATTGTCTTCAAAATAGGTCCTCTCTCTAAAAGATATGCAACAAATGCATGTTCATCTGCAGAGTCTTTATATCCTTTAAATTCAAAAATCTTGAGATGTGATATGAGACAATTAGGATCCTTCATTGGCAGTGTCCAACAACTAGGTTCCTCAGGTTCCACTGTGGAAACTTTCTGGCAACAGTAAACAAAACTTTTCAAAATATGCAAGCAAGTAATGAATAGAAATAGCAACATAGCTAAACTAGAAAAGTGATCATACCTCCTGATTATGAAGAGTGACAACTTGAAGCATATGGCAGTTATGAAGCAATTTTATCAGAAATCCCGAGTCGAAATAAGGAATTTGAAGCTCTAGATTATGTAAACGGGAAAATTCTGGCAACTCAAAAGCAGGAGCACCAAGCAAGCACTGTGTGTAGAAGATAAGAAGATAATAAACACAGCACATAACTACAACTAAAATTCACCGAAAACCGGAGGAAGTACATTGAGTAATCCGTTCAATGGACAATGGAATTACGATAAGAATATTACCTCCATAGTGGAAAGTTTCAAGTCCAACAGTTTTGTTTGGCGGAGTGCCTTGAGAAGCTCAAGCACCCAACCAACCTGCTCTTGGTCTTGATCAATATCAAGATGAGCTTCCACCATGTTGGGATAATCGCTAATTGAAACCTGCAGGCATCTTGCCCATAATGTGATACTTAGGTATTCGAGTAACGGGGTGTCTATCACAAGATCCTCAATATCATTAATATCTTCTTCGATGTCATCATCCTGTATTAAGGTTAAACGCTTCAAGGAATCAGGCATGTAGATTTCAGGAGGTTGGCTCGCATTAAGTGGGAACGATTCGTGTAAAGTGAGCTTGAGATTTTCAAGAACCGGACAACCAAGTAAAACAAAGTCTGGGTCCACATAATTGAGATCCAACTCTAGGTTCTTGAGGGATGGCAAATCAACAAATCCATCATAAACAGTCAAAAACACGTGGCCTTTCAAAACAAGAGACTCGAGTGATGCACTGGTTAATACCTCTTCAGGCAATTTGATATGTCGATCTCCAAACTCATTGCAAGCAAAAGATAAATCGAGATACAGCTCTTGGAGGTGGGGTCCAACAACAGTACGAATCCATGTTTTGATGGTTTTCTTTTCGCCTCTAGGTATATCACAAGCGAGGCGAAGCTTCTCGACACGGAGAGACTTGCGTTGAGCGAAAACTGCATTGACGAAAGCAATGAATCGATGTGTCCCTCCAGGCAGATAATAAGGACTATGTTTACTATTGTCTAAGTCCAACGCTAGAAGATCCTTCCAGAGGTGGCGCCACCGGCGAGCGAGGACGCTGGTGGCCATGCCACATCTTGTTGGGAGGAACGAGAGAATGTGGCAAAGCAGGGAATCCGGTAAGCTACTGATTAGGTCTATTTTGGGGGTTCCTGTTCTTGTTGATTCCTCCTCTTCTACTTTTCTTTGCTTCGCTTTCGGCATTGTCAATTTTGACGACACTACTGAAAATGTAAATGAAGGAATCAATGAACCGATTGAGCTGGATTTGTTTGGGATTGAAAACCTTTTCATGCACAGCCCTGGCGATGGCGATGGCAATGGAAAGGGTAAACTAGGATTTGATCTCTACTCTAATTTCTATTGTGTAGATTGAATTTTTTTTAAATGTTAAAAAATAAATAAATATGTTTTTGATTTTTTATTTGTAGATATTTAAGTGTATCTGTTTGGATTTACCTTTGTCAAACTAAAATTTGAATGAAAATAATTTTATACAATTGATTTTGAATAAAAATAAATTTATACCAATATAATTTATATTTGTCAATTTTATAATAAAATTGATTTTAATAAAATGAATATTATTTAGATAATATTAATTAAAATTACTTTTAAATAGATAATTAATTAATTATTAAAAAAATATAATATTAAATTATAATATTTTTTTAAATATATTTAATTTTTTTATACTTTTTTTAATATATTTTTTATATAATATTTTGTATAATATTATATTTTAGTATATTATAATTTTTATTATTATAATAAAAATTAATATTTATTTATTAAATTTAAAATAACATATAAAAATAGACAATTTTCAAGTACTGTTTTTATAATAAAAATTAATGTTTATTTATTAAATTAAAAAAAATATATATAAAATAATAAATTTTAATATTATTTTTAAGTATTATTAATAATTTTATTTTTGTTATTATTTTAAATTCTAACTTTTTATTAGTTATATTTTTATTATTATTTATAATTAATTTTTTATTTAATTTATCATTTTTAATAAGAACAATAATATATATTATAAAAAATTAGAATAATAAACTTTGGGTAAGAATTACAATGATAAATTTTACAATATCAAATAAAAAAGTATTTTATAATTATTTTAATATTATATATTCTTTTATTTAGAATTATATTGGACGATAAAATTTTATTACTTATAACTCTATTATTATGTATGATTAATTTTTTATTTTTTTTATCTTTTTTAATAAAATTAATCATTCATATTATAACAAAATTACAATAAAAATAAAAATAAAATATGAAACAAAGTATTAAAATAATAAAAAATTATGAAAAAAACTATTAAAGCCAACAATGACAAGCAACAAACCGAAAAGCACGTTAAGAAAACGCAGAAACTCCAAGAGAACGTGCTTTTAGCATGCAAAATCACCTCTGCGTTTAGAGGAAAAAAATTATCAAACATCAGAGAACAACGTTAAAAAAACTTAAACACACTTTTATCCTCTCCAAAGTAGATGCCAAACACACCCTAAATTTTTGAGGATTTAAAAATATATTTAAATTCTTGACCTTTTTAAAATCTGGACATATTATCCTTCATGTTCACTTGACTCTGTCAGATTCAACGAAAAAAAATCAAACGTGACTCCAGTTGTACTGACTTAGTTGATACAGATGCACACGTGAGAGAATTTTTTAAATTAGACAAATATTTTTAAAAAGTCAGAGACTTAAATGTACTTTTAAATTTTCAAGGATTTAGTCACCAAAAAAAATTTTCAAAGATTTAAATGTCCGCATACCAAAAAGTCAGGGATCAATTTATCTTTTTCTCTAAATTTTATTTTAATTTTTTTGTTGAAAATCTCGCAATTTTAATTCGATTGACATCCAAAAATTCTCAACCTTATTCTACTTGACTTTATATGGAGAAAAATTAAATTTTGTCAAACAAATATAAAATCCAATAATTTTATATTCTATACATATTACATATTAATAAAATAAAAAAAATTAAGTTTAAATTAAAATTAAAATTAAAAATAATAAAATTTTAAAAAAATTTAACATAAAAATATAAATAATATGATCATTAAATTTTTAATAAATTTAAAATAATACAAACAAAGATAAATATTTTGTCATTTATTCTAACTCTAAATTCTTATAACATTACTCTTTAAATAATAAAGGTAATAAATTAAAAATTTAAAATATTAACTCCCTAGTTATTTTGAATTTTTTATAAAAAGAAAGTCGTGGGTTTAATATCCACTTTTTACACTATACGTATAATTTTTTAATATATAATATATTAGGAGGTACGTATAGAGTAGGATAATATATACCCTGAATCCACATTCTATTTTATCCGCAGCGAATTAGGTATTTGCGAGTAGGATACATGTTATCAGTCCTAATAACGACATTTAACTTTCTAAGTGCATTTAAAAAAATTTTTAGTGTGAAAAAAGAATTATATTCTATTAAAAAAATAATTTATTTTTTTATTTAAAATTTAATTTTATAGTTTAAAATACTTTCAATATATTTACAAAATTGAATTCAATTTTTAGTTTAAAATAATTTTTAAATGTATAAATTTTTTTTTATAATTTTTTCCTTGATAAATTATTTTTATTAGACACTCACCTATAAATAAGAATATTTTTAACATTTTAAATATTAAGTCTTATGTTTGTGAAAATCAAACTTCTTTTAGTTTGGCGATGACAACATGAGAATTGAAATTCTCAAATAAATTAAAATTATTAATTTTTATTTGTTCTAAAATAAGAAAAGAAAATTCATTCTTCTACACACACTATATATATATATATATATATATATATATATATATATATATATTTGGAATATTGGGCTTGGAAGATTGGCCCAAACGGTAAGTGGAGGTGGTCTCCGATTTGGTTGCGTCTGGGAGCCGTCGTCCTACTTGTGTAAGTAAAAGAATGGGAGGTGGTACCTGCAAAGACACTTCGATGCTTAAGTTAGCAAGGGGCTTAGCAGGTTGAGAGAGTATTGAAACTTAGAGATACCTGAGGGGTGTCAGTGTATTTATAGTGGTGATCCAATAACCACCGTTGGAGTAGTTCCACCTTTTAAGGAGGATAACCGCCCCTTTATCTTAGAATAGTTGAGATATGGTTCCTGGAAGTGGGTTGAGAGATTTTAGAGGGAGTTACTTATTTGAATAAGTGTTATTTGCCAGCTATCCTTCGAGCCCGACTTCTTCGGGAAGGAGTCTGTGTTGAATCCGACCTCTTCTGAGGAGGTCGATGGGAAGCGAAGGCCAATCTTTGGATTGGGCCTTTTAGTGTGTTTGGTCATGGATCATAGCGTTGGGTCAGGGTATGAACAATATATATATAGTTTAATTATTCTATTGGTTTCTATAATTTTATCCAATTTTCAATTAGGTCTCTATACTTTTTTTTTTCAATTGAACCCTTATACCATATCAAATTTTGTAATTAAGTCTACAAATATGTTGGAATTAACGGAATATTCTATTAAACAAGATGAATATACCTAACACTAGGGGTGTTCAAATCCAAACTGATCTAAATTAAACTGCTCATACAATCCAATCCAAACCACACAATGCGCTATAACATTATTTATTGTTATATTTATAATTTTACTTATAATATAATATGTTCAATTTGTTATACATTTTTATATTATTCATGTGTTATTATTATTTAATAAATATTTTATGTTTAAAATGTGATTTATTTATTTATTTTAACTAATCTGTAATTTATGAGTCGGATTCGAGTATTTAGAACTCGGGTGCGTAGTCGATGTGATTTTAAAACCGACGTGATTTGAATTTCCTCAACTGTCACGTCTAATCAAATGTCGCGTCCGTTGGGGTTTTCGTATTTACACGTGGGAGCAGTTACATTGGTAACGGCGCGTTTCTTTAATGACCGCGTTAATTTATCTTTATGCCACTGGCCTGTTTATAAATACTTTTCCCTCTCTTTTCCTTATTTTCTTTCATTTTTTGAAATTCCTTGTCTACGACCCTTACTCTTTTTTAAAGAAAAGCTTTTTACCCTTCATTCTTGGAGTGCTTCGCTGCTGCTGCCCTTGTTCGTCCTTGCTTTCTTCTGCTTTTATCAACAAAGGTTAGCCTTTCCTCCTCCTTTCTATCATTTATGTTGATGTTTTGCTTTGTGCGTTTAGAGGAGGTTTGCCTGCCGCTTGTGGTTTTTTAGTTTCTTAGCGAATACGTCAATACGTTGGTCTAGCGGTTTTGTTTTCTAGCTCTTTTAGAGAGGCTGTCTCGACTTTTAGAGGCTCTGTGTTTGATCCTTTTCCATTTTTTTTGTAGGTTTTTGTCGCTTTTTCACCCACTTCCTTTTATTGGAAAAGATGTCTTCTTCCATTTCTGAGTGGGTAGATGGTACTGTTCTTGGGGAGGAACCCTCAGTGAACACCGATTACATCACCGACCTTCGCACCCATCATAGGATTTGTGGTTCTAATGAAGATGAGCCCAAATATGAGTTGATAGCCCTGGGTCCTGAAGACTGAGTTTGTTTTGGGAGAATTTCTGGTTCTGATCCCTTTTTTTTTATGTACGACTGCCTTTTTACCCGCTTGGGGGTTCTTCTACCTTTTTCAGATTTTGAGATAAGTGTGTTGCACCACTGCCGAGTTGCTCCCACCTATCTTCACCCCAATTCTTGGTATTTTATGAGAATTTACCAGCTTGTTAGTCAAGAGCTAGATTTTTCAATCTCTTTGAAGATCTTTTTCTACCTTTTTCATATGACCAAGTCCTTTAGTGGGCATAATAACAAGCAACAGTGAATTTTTTTTTGGGCCATTCAAGGTTGGAAAGTTTTTTCAATATTTAACGATTCTTTTCACGATTTCAAAAATTTCCTTTTCAAAGTCCAAGCTGTAGAAGGACACCATCCTTTTTTTCCTGATGAAGACTCCAACCCCTGATTTCTTCTCTATTGGTTAGAGGCCTCTCCTGTAGAGAAATATGGCCTGGAGGATTTGGATGAGATAGAAGAGGCTGTCATGGAATTTTTCCGAGATGCTTAGGGGAGAGCCCACCAATCTGAATACCAAAAAGTTTCTCTTAGGCTCTCTGAGTTTCGTGCGGAACCAGCTAGGTAGTTTTGTTGTTGAATTCTGTAGTTTCCGACTTGCTTGTGATGCTTTTCCAACCTGTAGATTGATTTGTTTGTTTGTACTTTTTAGAGATGGTGAAGAGTGGGTCTTCCTACCAGAAAGTTCAGGATGCCAAGAGAAGGTCTCGGGCTTGGGCTGACAATGCGACGGTGATGCGTGAGCATCTTCTCTATCTTTTCCTAGTGAATTTGTATTCAAATTGTTGAGTTTAATCAAGATTTAAATATCTTTTAGCCACTATGGATGCTACTTTGAGTTGTGTGCATTTTTGTTTATTTCAGGTAGCATTCGGATGTATTTGACGGAGTTTTGTAGCAGAAAAGGAAGAAAGCGAGTGATGCTGTCAACCCCGACCTTCTTGCACTCAAATAGGAATAACTTGAGATATAGAGGTTCAATTGACGTGATTCCAGCGGCATTAGAAAGCTAACTTCCAAGGCTTTCCAACGATGTATAATAGTGCATACTTCTTTTTCAGCATTTTTGGCCTCCTCCACGTTGAACTTGAGCTTTCTCAAGTTCAGCGTGGAGTCCACGTACAAAGGAGGAATCACACATTATCCACGCTGAACTTGAGAATTCCCAAGTTCAGCGTGGACTCAAGGAACTCACTCAAAGAGCCACTGCCTCCTTCACGCTGAACTTGGAAATTCTCAAGTTCAGCGTGGACTCAAGAAGAACGCCAAAGGAAACACTGCTTCCTCCACGCTGAACTTGGGAATTTCCAAGTTCAGCGTGGACCTTAATGCTATAAGTGGTCCCCAACCTCATCTAAATGGCTCGCGCAAATCATTCCTTTAATTTTGATTTAAATTTTTATTTATTTATAACTAGGAAAAGATGTTATTTTAGTTTTGGAAAATATATTTTACATTAATTAGGATTAGATATAAAAGGGAAAAGAATCAGCCATTCGGGCTTCTCTCTTCTACCTCATTCCACAATTTACAGTTTTTCAGAATCCTTATTTTCTCTCTGAACCATGAGCAACTAAACCTCCACTGTTAAGGTTAGGAGCTCTGTCTATTGTATGGATTGATACTATTATTTTTCTATTTTAATTCATGTACTGATTTATATTTCAAGAATTGTTTTCGTTCTTTATTTTATGAATTTGGGTGGAACGGAAGTATGACCCTTTTTCTAATTGAGTTCCTGTATAACTTGGAAAAGCTCTTTACTTGAACAACAGCTTGAAAACATATTCTCCTAAATTTCTAATTATCTGGACTTAACGGGATACGTGACATATAATCCTCTTATATTTGGGTAATTAAGATTTCTGTGGCATATAAACTAGAATTGAACTTCACCCTCTAATTGGAATTAAGTGACCAAGGAATTGGCGGTTGATGAATTTTAGAGGAGACTAAAAAGGTCTAAGGAATTAGGGTTTAGTCACATAGGCTGCGTTTGTTTTCAGAGACAGGACAGAACATGACACTGAAACGGAGACAATAGGACGGAGACATTAAAAATTATCTTTTGTGTATTGTGTTTGGATACGATGGACAAGACACTAATGTAATGTCTAGTATTATGTTTGGATACACATGGACAAGACTAAAATATTATATGAAATGACTAAAATAACCCTATGATTCCAAATTTTCTACATCAATACAAATTAATTTAATAAAAAATGAGAATACGTAGGAGTACAGACGGAACTTGAAAAAAATATTTAAAGAGGCAAAAAATTTTAATAAAAAAATATATTAATATTTATATTAAAATAAAATTTATAAATATAATTATTTTATTTTAAAATTTATTATTAATATGTAGGAATACTTAAGATTAACAAAAAAAATAAATTTAAGTTTGATTAATAAAAAATTTTATTTAAGTTAATAAGCCAAATTAATTTTAAATAAAAAATTAATTTTAAAAAAATTTATTTTTACATGAAAAAACAATTAGTTTTTGCATATAAAAATCTATTTTTATTTAAAAAAAACTAATTTTTTTATCTAAAAACTGATTTTTCTTTATAAAAAAATTTTTTTTTTTAAATTATATAAAATCAATTACAATTTATAAATTATTTTTTAACATTTTAAAAGATTAATTTTACTTTTGCTAATATTTATCTTTCAAAAATTTCAAGATTAATTATTTTTGTTATTTTTTTTATTACAAATAATATAATATAAAGTTAAAATGGTATTGAAGTAAAACGATAAAAAGAAAAAAATTATCTACCCCCAATAAAAAATTCTACAGAAAGGAGAGAGTACCTGGAAAAGAAAGAGATAGAGGAAGAACAGGAAGAAAAAAGTATCTCTGAACAACGCAATAGAAAAATAAGAAGAGGGTAATAGTGGAAAAAAAGAAAACAAAATTTATAAAATTGTCCGTGTCCACTCTTCCAAATCCCGTGTCCATCGTTGTCCTTCGTGAAAGAATGGACACAAAATTATAAAAAACTGTCTCGGAGACAATATGTCCACTGTCCATGTCTCTGCTTCCAAACACTTTTTAAACAAGTGTTGTCCATGTCTCCGTGTCGTGCCCCCGAAAACAAACGCTACCATATAGTTTGCCATGAATTAAATCTTGCATGATTAAAATAGTTAGTAAGAAAAGTCAATCCGGAAAATAGATATCTCTGAAGCCTTAACTGTTTCTCCATATATTATTCACAACCTGTTCACTGCTTGCTTTCTAATTTACTGAATTTACTGTTTAATGCTTTTGAACTCTTAAACACAATTTTCTGCTTGTCTAATTAAGTAAATTAATCAACCATTGTTACTTAGTCCATCAATCCTCGTGAGATCGACCCTCATTCACCTGAGGTATTACTTGGTACGACCCGGTGCACTTGCCGGTTAGTTTGTGGTTTTAAATTTCGCACCAAGTTTTTGGCGCCGTTGCCGGGGATTGATAGTGATTAACAACTATTAGTTGTTTGATTGCTTAGATTAGGCGTTTTAGTTTTAAATTTTATTTAAATTTTGCTTAGTATTTTCGAAAAAAAAAATTAATAAATAAATAGCATTAATATTTTTCTTAATTTCTGAAATTAAGTTTGGTGTTTTCTAGCTAGTCTTATTTTAATTTTTCTTATTTAAATTTTGCTTTAGTATTTTCAAAAAAAAAATCTATTTTTTCTTCTTTGCTTTCCTGTTTATCACATGGTGCGTTTAATTTTTTTTGGTATTTTGTGCTAAGAAAAATAATGGAGAGAGATCACATGGGTTACTACTCACACCCAAGGAGTGATTCCTATAATTATGAATGGGGGAACTACCCAAATTTTGGTTGGCAAAGTCAAAACCAAAGAAACTTCAGTGCTCCATATTCCAACTATCAAGAACCACCATCTCCATATTCATACCAAGAACCACCACCTCTCTATCCATATCAAGAACTATCATCTTTCTACCCATATCAAGAATCATCATCTCCTTCTTATTCATATCAAGAGTCACCATCTCCTCATTCATATCAAATACCATCAGATCTTGAGCTTCTCATGAAAGAATTCTTACATGATATAAAGACGAGTGTCAAAAATGTAGAGAAACATATGCAGTCGATTATCAAGTCCCAGGAAGAGGAATAAGCAAATTCCTTCCCAAGAGATATAATGCAAGATCCTATAGAAGAAAGTGAGGAAATCAATCAAGGGAGTTCATACTCCAATGAATTAGAGAACTTTCCACCCTCACACATGGAAGAAGAGGAAGATGCAAAAACAAATGAGGAAGATACACAAACAAAGGCGGTTGTAAGGGATGAAAATAATTGTGAGAATCTACACTCCAATGAAGTAGAGACTGGCATAGATAGTGAGTTTATTGAACCACCAATTCAAGAAGTTCTTGATGAAGGGTACACTCTAACCATCACACAACACCCAAATTTTGAAATCAAAGAAGTGAAGGAAACCAAGGAAAGCACTGAAAAGAGGATTGTGACCAAGAAACAGAAGAAAATATCCATGAAAAAGAGAAGGTCAGGAAAAAACAATCCAACCTCTACACCAACAAGCAAGGTGAATCAAGTTAATCACAATAAAAGAAGGCTTGTTCGGAGAAATTTATATCAGGGGGCACTAATTTTCACCTCTTTCCCCTTGGAGACATTTCTTTTAACCAACTGGAAGAAGAGGAAGAAAATTCAACAATCAAGTGTCAAACTAGTAACATTAAAGAAGCGCGTGTCGGGAGGCAACCCGATAATTTAGTATCCTTAGTCTATTTTCCGTTCTAGTAGTTTTATTATTTATTTGATTTTTATTGAGTTTTTATTGTTTTTCCTTCGTTTTACATGTGTTTTGATCATGCAGAATTTTTAGAATAAAAACCAAACACTTAAAAAATTTTTTGACCACTTTAAAAAAAGTTGATTCTGCCAGGTCCACGCTGAACTTGGAAAATTTCAAGTTCAGCGTGAGAGACGATGTAAAGGAGCACAAATTTGATAAAAGTCCACGCTGAACTTGGGCTACATGGAAAGAGGAGTTTCACGGCGTACATCATGGCGCTGAACTTGCCCACCCCCTATATATATATATATATATATATGATTCTTCAACATCACTCGGTTCGGACCTCCACTTAGTTTCACCCAAGCTTCATCCTGGTCATAGATAGATCACCCAGGTTCGGGTCCATAAGCAGTGACAATTGCCCTATGAAGACTCGCTTTCGCTACGGCTCCGGTGGTTTCCCTTAACCAAGCCACTGCCTATGAGTCGCCGGCTCATTCTTCAACAGGCACGCGGTTAGAGCCCCGGGCTGGGCTCCTCCCACTGCTTGGGAGCTTACGATTTCATGTTCTATTTCACTCCCCGATGGGGGTTCTTTTCACCCTTCCCTCACGGTACTACTTCACTATCGGTCACCCAGGAGTATTTAGCCTTGCAAGGTGGTCCTTGCTGATTCACACGGGATTCCACGTGCCCCATGCTACTCGGGTCAGAGCGTAAGCTAGTGATGCTTTCGGCTACTGGACTTTCACCATCTAGGGTGCAGCACTCCACCGCTTCGCCTAGCAGTACGACGCTTGTATATATACCCCCTATATAACATATCTCTATATATATAATTATATTACTAACCCCCCCTCTTTATATACCGTATATATAAATTATCCCCCTCCCCCTCCTATATATTTTGACGTATATAACCCCCTATCTATCGTATATATATATAAAAATAAAGAAAAAATATAATAAATGCATCAATAAATAACTATATATATATCTAATTTAAAAAAATTGAAAAAAAAATAAAAAATATATATTTTAATTAGTTTTAATCTTTTTTTATTATTTTCTTTTTTTTAATTTTTTTTCCTCCGTGCACTTTTTCTATCCTTTCCTATTTTCAGTTCTTCTTTACTTGAGGACAAGCAAATTTTTAAGTTTGGTGTTGTCGCTGCGCTCATGACTTTTCTGTTTATTTTTATGACACTAAAAGGAGGCGAATCATCTTCACGGAGGAGCACAGCCTAAAGAATGAAACGGCCACTAGGATAACTGAAGTGGTTGAGTTCCTTTCATTCTATATTCCTTCCCATTCTTACTATATTAGGTTCCTATTTTCTGCTTATTTTGTTATTGCATGATCAGTTTTTATTTCAATTCCTAGGTCTAGTTAACTTATTTCCTATTTCATTATTTTATTCTCGTTTTTATGCTTAAAAAGAAAAAGAATATCTCATGTATTGCTCACTAAACTTGAAAATTAAAAGAAAAGAAAGAAGTGATGTAATGCATGAAAAGAGTGAGTTTATATCTAAGATTTATCATACTTACTTAAATGTGGTGGTGTTATTTGTAATTCTGAATGAATGACATGAACAGAGCATATTTGAATTTAAATCAAGGGATGTTGATGTATGAGGAACAGGGATTTAGAGAATTATTATGACTTCTCTGAAATAAACAAAAATTTAATCCTTGAAGCAAAAGAGACAGCAAGATAAGAATAAAAGCAAGGTCCAAGGCTCTGAGCATCAATGACTAGGGAGGTCAGACATGATTAAAAGCTCAAAGAGTTGTTTCCCTAGTCATATGCTTGTGGTGTTCTTGTGTCAAGTAATCCTTGAGACAAAACATTTAGAGTCGTGATCAAATGCAATTAACGGAGTATGCCAAAGGCTTTGAGCACCACTATCTGGGAGTAACTGAAAAGAAAAAAATCAAATAAAGTGGAGAAAAATCAGAATTTAGAAACAGTTCCCCAGTCAAGTGCTTATGGTGTTTCTGTCTCAAGTAAAGATTGAGACAAAACATTTAAAGTCACGGCTAGGCTCAAGGTGCAAAGCATCAAAGAAAAGAGAATTAAAGTGAATTCTGCTGTGTTCAAGGATTAAACTAGAGTATAAAGATTAGAGAATTCATAATATGATCTGGATTCCCAATTCCGAATGACACTGACATTTCTCTGATTCAAAGGAGAGTGAGATGCCAAAACTGTTCAGAGTTACAATGAATAAACCCCATTTTTAAGAATAGGCTCTAGCATGACTAAACTCTCACTTCTCATGCAAATTCACATCTTAATCATGTACTTATTTTGGTTGCTTGAGGACAAGCAACAATTCAAGTTTGGTGTTATGATGCGTGAGCATCTTCTCTATCTTTTCCTAGTGAATTTGCATTCAAATTGTTGAGTTTAATCAAGATTTAAATATCTTTTAGCCACTATGGATGCTACTTTGAGTTTTGTGTATTTCCGTTTATTTCAGGTAGCATTCGGATGGATTTGATGGAGTTTTGTAGCAGAAAAGGAAGAAAGCGAGTGATGCTGTCAACCCCGACCTCCTTGCACTCAAACAGGAATAACTTGAGCTATAGAGATCCAATTGACGGGATTCTAGCGGCATTAGAAAGCTAACTTTCAGGGCTTTCCAACAATGTATAATAGTGCATACTTCTTCTTCAGAATTTTCGGCCTCCTCCACGTTGAACTTGAGAATTCCCAAGTTCAGCGTGGAGTCCACGTACAAAGGAGGAATCACACATTATCCACGCTGAACTTGAGAATTCCCAAGTTCAGCGTGGACTCAAGGAACTCACCCAAAGAGCCACTGCCTCCTCACATGCTGAACTTGAAAATTCTCAAGTTTAGCATGGACTCAAGAAGAACGCCAAAGGAAACACTGCCTCCTCCACGCTGAACTTGGGAATTTCCAAGTTCAGCGTGGACCTTAATGCTACAAGTGGTCCCCAACCTCATCTAAAGGGCTCGTGCAAATCATTCCTTTAATTTTAATTTAAATATTTATTTATTTATAACTAGGAAAAGATGTTATTTTAGTTTTGGAAAATATATTTTACATTAATTAGGATTAGATATAAAAGGGAAAAGAATCAGCCCTTTGGGCTTCTCTCTTCTACCTCATTCCACAATTTACAATTTTTCAGAATCTTTATTTTCTCTTTGAACCATGAGCAACTAAACCTCCACTGTTAAGGTTAGGAGCTCTGTCTATTGTATGGATTGATACTATTATTATTCTATTTTAATTCATGTACTGATTTATATTTCAAGAATTGTTTTCGTTCTTTATTTTATGAATTTGGGTGGAACAGAGGTATGACCCTTTTTCTAATTGAGTTCTTGTATAACTTGGAAAATCTCTTTACTTGAACAACAACTTGAAAACATATTCTCCTAAATTTCTAATTATCTGGACTTAACGGGATACGTGACATATAATCCTTTTATATTTGGGTAATTGGGATTTCTATGGCATATAAACTAGAATTAAACTTCACCCTCTAATTGGAATTAAGTGACCAAGGAATTGGCGGTTGATAAATTTTAGAGGAGACTAAAAAGGTCTAAGGAATTAGGGTTTAGTCACATATAGTTTGCCATGAATTAAATCTTGCATGATTAAAATAGTTAGTAAGAAAAGTCAATCCGGAAAATAGATACCTCTGAAGCCTTAATTGTTTCTCCATATATTATTCACAACCTGTTTACTGCTTGCTTTCTAATTTACTGAATTTACTGTTTAATACTTTTGAACTCTTAAACACCATTTTCTGCTTGTCTAATTAAGTAAATTAATCAACCATTGTTGCTTAGTTCATCAATCCTCGTGGGATCGACCCTCACTCACCTGAGGTATTACTTGATACGACCCGGTGCACTTGCCGGTTAGTTTGTGGTTTTAAATTCCGCACCAGAGGGCCGCTAGCGCTCCTCCTCCTCCTCCTCCTCGTGATCTGGGGACCTCCTATTGTCCCATTATGGTAACTTCTACCTCTGCTTCTTCTCTTCCTCCCCCAGCCCGACCTTCTCCCGAACCCGAGAAGAAGAAGCGCAAGACTTTAGAGTCTAGCTCTTCTTTTCCTGGGGAGGCTAATTTTGATGGTCCCAAATTTATTCGGAGTCACATCTTTTCTCATAGTACATTAGTATGGATGATGCTTCCATTTGAAACCATCTTCAAATTTTAGTTTGAGGGAGTGTTCGGGCTGCTGAGGTATGCACAAAACTTTTTGACATCTTGGACCAAACTCCCCTTAGCTCTTTGGGCTCTACCTGAAAGGTTGAGGAGTTGGAGGGGAGGATTGGCCTCTATCAAGAGGAAGAGAAGAGGCTCCAGGGGGAAGTTACTTGGTTGAAGGAGGAGAGGTCTCGACTTTTGGAGAGGGAGAAGAAGTAGATGGCCTAGTGTGCCATGGCAGAGGGCCTGAAGGAGAAGGCGGAGCAAAATTACGTGAGGGTCTTTTCTGAAAATATTGACCTTCAACGGGAACTGGAGAAAGATCAGGAGGCCTATCAAGACTTGGAGGATTCCGTAGCGAAGAGCTCGGAGGAGGCCTGGAGGGTTTTCAAGGAACAGGTCGGGGTTATCGCTCCTGGCCTACACCTTTCTCCTCTCGATCCTGATAAAATTGTTGTCAATGGGGCTATCGTGTCTCCTCCTCGTCCTGAGACAGATTCCGAACTGAAGACTCGGAGGCAAAAGTTGATTGGATCTCCTCTTCATGAGGATCAACAGGAGCGATTCCTGCCGACGTCTTCAGAGGCCCAAACTCCCGTTGAAGAGAATGCTCCGAACTCCCTTCCAGTTGGTGACTCTAATCTTTCCTCTTAGATGATTTCAGCTATTTGGGGCCCGGCTTGTGGGCCCCTATTTGAAGAATTTATCTTTTTTATTGTTGTCGTGGTTTGCCATTAACTCTTCTGCCCTTTTGGCCGTAAACAAAATATTGCATTATTTTGATTTGCCCCTTTTTTGGATAAGGGCTTTTTAAGGGATATCCTGTGTGTGCATGCTTTGTTTATAAGCTTTTTGAAAAAACCTTTTTGATCTTTTTCTCTTGGAAAAACTCTCTATAGGGTAGGCTGCTTTTTATCTAAGTTACTTGTGATTTTTTTCCGAAGACTTGGAACAGCTTCTGCCTTTGATGGATTTCCTTTATCTCTTTTTTGTATTCCTTATAAATTCAAATTTTCTTATTTAAATTGTTCATAACTTAGGTTATTTTCGCGATGCATTTCAGTTCTTCTTGGTTTTTTCGACTAATAGGTCGTAACGTTTCCGAGTTATCATGATCGGCTTTTATAACCTCTTTACACCGACTTGTAACTCGTCGTTTTATCTTGCCGACCTCTTAGGTCGGTCATGAGATTTTTACATTTTTTTGAGCTTAAGTCAGCGCATTTCGTAGGAAAATTATAACGACTTAATGGAATTTACAAAGAGATGTAAAAAAGATCTTTATTTTATTGATGAAAGTACTTTTTTGCTACTAAGGGATTAAAAGTTATTGCCCCTTAGCCTCCACTTTGATGCCTCGTTAAAACTCCCTTCAAGAAAACCCTTATTTTGGGAAAAAACAATGAAGTCGGGAAAAAGAGTACACCAGGGAGTGAAGTTCGCTTTTAACTATAGTACATTTTCATATTACAAGCATGCCATGACCTTGGTAGCTCGGTACCATTCAAGTCGGTTACCTTGTATTATCCTTTTCCTAAGACTTCACTCATCTTATATGTCCCTTTCCAATTAGCAGCAAGCTTTCCTTCCCCTGACTTGTTGACTCCGATGTCATTTCTAATCAGGACCAAGTCGTCTGGGGCGAAGCTTCTTCGAATGAATTTTTTGTTGTATCTGTTTGTCATCCTTTGCTTCAACGCTGCTTCTCTTATCTGGGCTTGTTCTCGGATTTCGGGGAGTAGCTCGAGTTCTTCCTTGTGTCCCTGTATGTTGCCAACCTCGTCGTAAAAGTTCACCCTTGGACTCTGCTCGTTAATTTCAACTGGTATCATGGCTTCTATGCCATAAGCAAGTCGGAAGGGTGTTTCTCCTATGGCGGACTGGGGTGTAGTCCGATATGCCCATAGCACTTGAGGGAGTTCTTCGGCCCAGGCTCCCTTTGCATCTTGCAACCTTTTCTTTAACCCAGCCAGTATAACTTTGTTGGCTGCCTCAGCTTGCCCATTTGCTTGTGAATGCTCTACCGAGGTGAACTGGTGCTTGATCTTCATACTGGCTACCAGGTTTCTAAAGGTGGAGTCGGTGAACTGAATTCCATTATCAGTAGTAATGGAGTGGGGACTCCATACCTTGTGATAATGTTCTTGTAGAGGAACTTCCGACTTCTCTGGGCTGTGATGGTGGCTAATGGTTCTGCTTTGATCCACTTCGTGAAATAGTCTACTCCCACTATTAAATATTTTACTTGCCCAGGCGCTTGGGGGAAGGGCCCTAGTAGGTCAAATCCCCATTTTGCAAAAGGCCATGGAGAAGTTATGCTAATAAGCTCCTTGGGGGGAGCGACGTGGAAGTTTGCATGCATTTGGCATGGCTAGCACTTCTTTACAAATTTGGTGTCGTCTTTCTGCAAGGTTGGCCAGTAGAAATCGGCTCGTATGACTTTCCTAGCCAAAGACCTTGCTCCGAGATGGTTACCACAGATACCATTGTGGACCTCCTCTAGGACTTCCATTGTCTTTGAGGTCGGGACGCACTTTAATAATGGTGTGGATATTCCTCTTTTATAGAGGATATTTTTCACCAAAGTGTAGTTTTGTGCTTTACTTCGGATTTTCTTGGCCTTTTTTTCCTCTTTGGGTAGGAGGTCGAATTTCATATATTCGATTAATGGGTTCATCCATCCGAGGTCTAATCCGGATACTTCAAGGACGTCTTGTCTTCCCTCTGTTTTTGTGACTGAGGGTTCTTGGAGAGTTTCTTGTATCAAGCTTCTATTATTCCCTCCTGGCTTGGTACTTGCTAACTTGGAGAGGGCGTCGGCTCTGCTGTTGAGATCCCGAGTTATGTGTTTCACCTCGGTTTCTGAGGACTGCCCAAGATGTTTCAAGGTTTTGTCCAAGTACCTCTTCATATTGGGATCTTTAGCCTGGTACTCCCCGTTGATCTGGGAGTCGCTGAACATGACTACTTTGGTCGCGCCGACTTTCTCTGCCAGCTTTAACCCTGCAATCAAGGCTTCATATTCTGCCTGATTGTCAGAAGCCGGAAATTCAAATTTGAGAGAGACTTCTATTTGAGTTCCCTCCTGGTTGACCAATATTATACATGCACCACTTCCGAATTTGTTAGAAGATCCATCCACGTATAGCTCCCATGCTGTGGTGGCTTCCTCTTGATCTCCTGCAAATTCTGCCACGAAGTCGGTGAGGCATTGAGCTTTGATTGCAGTCCGAGTTTCATACTTGAGGTCGAACTCGGACAGTTCTATGACCCATTAAACCATTATGCCCACAATGTCTGTTTTTTGAAGTATTTGCTTCATGGGCTGGTTCATTCGGACCTTTATAGTGTGGGCTTGAAAATAAGGTCGTAGCATTCGAGAGGCTACTATTAAGGCATATGAAAATTTCTCAAGTTTTTGATACCTTAATTCAGGGCCTTTTAGAACTTTGCTGGTGAAGTACACAGGATGCTGTCCGACCTTGTCTTCCCGTATTAAAGCTGAAGCTACAGCTTTGTCTGCTACAGACAAATACAGGACGAGTTCTTCTCCGATTTAAGGTCGGGTCAGAATTGGAGGTTGGCTTAAAAACCTTTTGAACTCCTGGAACGCTTCTTCGCATTCAGGAGTCCATTCGAACTGGCATCTTTTTCTTAGTAGAGAGAAGAGTGGTAGGGATCTTAATGCTGATCCTGCCAAGAACCTGGAGAGAGCTGCAAGTTGCCCATTCAGTTGCTGGACCTCCCTTAGACAAGTCGGACTTTTTATTTTTAGGACTGCTCTACACTTGTCGGAGTTCGCTTCAATCCCCCTTTGTGTTAGCATGAATCCTAAAAATTTTTCAACCTCCACCGCGAAGGTGCACTTTGCGGGATTTAATCTCATCTCGTGCTTCATAATGGTGCTGAAGACTTGCGAGAGATTGGTCAGGAAGTCGGTCTCATCCTTGGTTTTTACTAACATATCGTCTACATATACTTCCATTAGATTCCCAAGGTGAGGTGCGAACACCTTATTCATCAGCCTTTGATATGTGGCTCCTGAATTTTTTAGCCCAAAAGGCATAACCACATAGTAATAATTTGCTTTAGGCATGATGAAAGATGTTTTTTCTTTATCCAGCTTGTACATTGGAATTTGGTTATATCCCGAGTATGCATCCATGAACGACAAGTATTGATACCCCGAGCTGGAATCTACTAAGGTATCAATATGTCGAAGTAGATATGGGTCTTTTGGACACGCCTTGTTCAAGTCCGTGTAGTCGACGCACATCATCCACTTGCCGTTCTGTTTCTTGACTAGCACTACATTTGCCAGCCAAGCCGGATATTTGACCTCTCTGATGAAGTCGACTTCTAGGAGGGCTTGTACCTGTTCTTCCACCACTTGGGCTCGTTCAGGTCCGAGCTTCCACCTTCTTTGCTGAACAGGTCGCGATCCGGGGTATACTGTTAGTTTATGCGACATGAGCTCGGGATCTATTCCCGGCATGTCGGAGGCTTTCCAGGCGAAGAGGTTGAAATTCTCTTGTCAGAGTTTTATAAGCTTCTGCTTCAATTCTTCTTCTAAGTTGGCTCATATGTTAGTATTTTTTCCTTCCTCCTTCCCTACCTGTACCTCTTCAGTCTTTGCCCCGGATTGTGGTCGTAACTCTTCTTTAGTTCGAACCCCTCCAAGCTCAATGGTGTGAACCTCCTTGCCTTTACCTCTCAGGTTTAGACTTTCATTGTAGCACTTTCTCGCCAGCTTCTGATCTCCCCTGATGATTGCGATTCCCTCCGGTGTTGGGAATTTCATGCAAAGGTGGGGGGTGGATACCACTACTCCAAGCCGATTTAGGATTGTTCTGCCTATTAGAGCATTATAGGCCGAACCCACATCGACAACTATGAAGTCGATGCTCAGAGTTTTGGATATCATCCCCTTTCCAAAAGTTGTATGTAGGGGTATAAATCCCAGTGGTTTTATTAGTGTATCCTCCAACCCGTATAGGGTATCAGGATAAGCTCTTAGTTCCTTTTCATCCAGTCCCAGTTTATTAAACGCTGGTTTGAACAGGATGTCAGTCGAGCTCCCCTGATCCACCAGGGTTCTGTGTAGATGGGTGTTGGCAAGGATCATAGTGATCACTACCGGATCATCATGTCCGGGAACTATGCCTTGCCAATCTTCCTTAGTAAAAGAGATGGTTGGAAGGTCGGGGACTTCGCTCCCGACCTGGTAGACTTCATTCAGATGTCTCTTACGAGATGACTTTGTGAGGCCACCTCCAGCGAACACTCCCGAGATCATATTTATATGTCTTTCCGGGGTCTGTAGTGGTGGGTCTCTTCGGCCCTCCTCATCTCGCTTCCTCTTGCCACGATGGTCCGACTTTTCCATGAGATATCTGTCAAGCCGACCTTCTCTGGCCAGTTTTTCTATCACATTTTTCAGGTCATAACATTCATTTGTTGAGTGACCATATAATTTATGGTACTCACAATACTCGCTACGACTTCCCCCTTTCTTATTCTTGATTTGCCTAGGGGGAGGTAGTCTTTCAGTATGACAAATTTTTTTGTAGACATCAACTAAGGAAACTCGCAGAGGAGTATAGGAGTGATATCTCCTGGGCCTTTCAGGCCCGGCTTCTTTTTTTTTTTGGTTCTCTTTCTTTCTCTTTTGATGAGTGAGAGTGTCCAGGTCGCCAACTTGGCTCTCTCAGCCTGGCGTTTTCTTCCATGTTGATGTACTTCTCGACTCTTTCTTGTACATCACTCAAAGAAGTCGGGTGCCTTTTCGAGATGGACTGCGAGAAGGGACCTTCTCGAAGTCCATTTACTAGGCTCATAATCACTGCCTCTGTAGGCAGGTCTTAAATTTCTAAGCACGCTTTGTTGAACCTTTCCATGTAATCCCTCAAAGGTTCTCCGACCTCCTGTTTTACTCCCAGGAGACTCGGTGCGTGCTTCACTTTATCCTTCTGGATAGAAAATCGCATAAGGAATTTATGCGAGAGGTCGTCGAAGCTAGTGACCGACCTTAGGGGGAGGCTATCGAATCACTTCATCGCTGCCTTTGTCAAGGTCATCGGAAAGGCCTTACAGCGAGTAACATCAGAGGCGTCGGCTAGGTACATCCGACTTTTGAAATTGCTCAAGTGATGCTTTGGGTTGGTGGTCCCGTCATAGAAGTCCATATCGGGGCTTTTAAAGCTTCTGAGAACTTTCGCCCTCATTATGTCCTCACTGAAGGGATCTTCTCCTCCCAAGGGTGAGTCTTCTCGGTCGCTGCGAGAGTTTCTACCTTGGAGAGCGGGTTCTAATCTTGAGAGCTTTTCTTCAAGCTCTTTCCGTCGTTCGACCTCTCTTCTCAAGCTCCTCTCTACTTCTCGTTGCCACTCCAATTCTTGCTCCAGCTGTTCCAGCCGTCCTTGGTGGCCATGGAATAATCCCATGAAATCAGTTGCATGGGTTGTCCTTCTTTACCTGATTCCGTATTATAGATGTGTAATCCTTTTGTTAGTTAAATTTTAATATTTTAAATAATATAATCCTTAAAAAAAATTTTATATTATATACCAAAATTTTTGTATTATACTTATTTTGTTAATTGAATTTTAATATTTTTGACATGTAATTTTTTAAAAATTTTGGTACTATATACAAAAATTTTTGTGTTATGTATTAAATTTTTTTTTTCAATAATTTTGTTATATATATATATATATAGAAAAAAATATAATAATAATGAAAGAGGATGAAAAAAAAAACTAAAACAAAAGAAGAAAAATAAAAAAAAGCCGACATTACTAAAAAGAATCACATAGAAGAAAAAAAAAAGACAATAATGATATAAAGACAAAGAAGTAAAAGAAGAAGAATATAGCAATGATGATAATAAATTATATTTTTTATTTATTACATATTTTTATCTTATTTACGTATTATATTAATTTATAAATATTTTATAAAAAATACCTATTATACATATAAGCGTTTTTGGCTTACAAGTCATACAAGTTGGGTCAAACCCAACAAAAAGGACATTCACCCATATCAGTGTATTAACACGCGCTACTTAACGGTTTTTATAGTGCACTCACTCACCATTATGAAAAACGCTTCTTCTTCTTACTCGAACGAAACCACAACTGTCGTTTTTTTTTTTCGCGTTCCTTCTCCTCCTCCTCCTCTTCCTTTTTCTTCTCCTTCTTCTTTGCGTTTTTCCTCCTTTTTCTTCGCGTATTTCATCTTCATCGTCGTTTTTTATTACTGTTGTTGTTGTATTTTTTCCTCCTTCTCTTTCTATTGATTTTGCAACATTATGAATTTTTTTTCCTCCCAAAAAGAATTATGAGAATATGAAATAAGAAGATGAAGAAGAAGAAAAAGCAGAAGATGAGGAGGAAGAAGAGGAAGAATTTTGAATTATACAGAACTTATTAACACACATACACCAAAAATTCTTAAACAATATGCCCAAATATCTTCGTATTACACCCAAATTTTCTGCAAATATTGAAAAATATTTTTTCTAATGCTGCATTTTTTTTGTTCTTCCTTTTTTTTATTTCTTTCTTTCTTTTAGTTGAACAATTTAAGTTCATCCTCTTCCAAATAATTTTGTACCATAATGTGTTTCTTCTTCTTCTTTGTTTGATTTTTTTTATTCTTGTTAAAAGAGTAAAATAAGAAGAAACTTGAGAGGATAAAACAAGAAAAAAAATATAGATAAGAAAAAAAAGAAGATGATGATGATGATGAAAAGAAGAAGAAGAAGAAGCAAAAGATGAGAAAGAAGGGAGAAGAAGAGTTTTGAATTATGCAAAACTTATCAGCACACATATACCGAAAATTCTTAAATAATACACTCAAATATCTTCGTGTTACACCCAAATATAGAAAAATATTTTCTTTAATACAAAATTTTTACATTATATTCAATTCAAATCATCAACGATGAACAACAATTTTCACAAACAAAAACAACATTATTCACCTACAAAATCATAAACTACTAACGAAAACATTAACTAGAATCGAACCACACTGCAGCCACTTGATTGGATTCAAAATAATCAATTTTGTTCTAATTCAATTGATAATCTGAATTTGAACTATTCATTATCTTCAACAACGAGATAACTGAGGATGGAGGAGAAGGAGAAAAAGAAAAGAGGAGAAAAAATTCTAATGAAAAAAGAAGGAGGAAGAAGAGGGGGAGGAGGAGGTGTTGGTGAGAGAGTAAAACAAGAAGAAACTTGAGAAGGTAAAACAAAAAGAAAAAGATGAATAAGAAAAGAAGAAGAAGAAGAAGATGGTGATGATGATGAAAAAAAGAAGAAGTAAAAGATGAGGAGGAGGAAGAGGAAAAGTTTTGAATTATGCATAACTTATCAGCACACATACACCGAAAATTCTTAAACAATATACCCAAATATTTTCGTGTTACACCCAAATTTGCTGCAAATACAGAAAAATATTTTCTCTAATGCTACATTTTTCTTCTTCTTTTTTCTTTATTTCTTTCTTTCTTTTAGTTGAATGAATGTAAGTTCATCATCTTCCAAATAATTTTGTACCATTATGTGTTTCTTCTTATTCTTCTTTGTTTGATTTTTTTTATTTTATTCTTGTTAAAAGAGTAAAACAAGAAGAAACTTGAGAAGATAAAACAAGAAAAAAAGATTAATAAGAAAAAAAAGATGATGTTAATGATGATGAAAAAAAAAACAAGAAGAAGCAGCAGAAGATGAGGAGGAGGGAGAAGAAGAGTTTTGAATTTTGCAGAATTTATCAGCACACATACAACGAAAATTCTTAAAGAATACACCAGATATCTTCGTGTTACACCCAAAATTGCTGCAAATTTATTACATTACATTCAATTCAAACCATCAACGATAAAATATTATTCACCTACAAAATCATAAACTACTAACAAAAAAATTAATTAAAATCGAACCACATATTAGCTACTTGATTGGATTCAAAACAATAATCAATTTTGTTTTGGTTCTGTTTTGTAAAGGATACTCTTTTTCGAGTTATACATTGGTCTTTCACTATTCCGAGGTGTCTGCTCAATCCAGAATTGGAGTACCATCGTGAACTCGGATCCAAGTGTGATACTTACAAAAAAGATTCTGATACTCAAGTCAGTAAGGAATCACTTAAGAAAATGAGTTTATAATCAGTGGAGTGATACTGAATGCTCTGCCCCGTATCGTGGACCCTCATCCTAATTTATAGTTTGATTGAGGCTGAATTATTTATCAATTGGTGCCGAGATCTTCATGGCCGACATCAAAGAGAGAAATTTAGGAAGAGGTTTGTTACGTTGAGGGGTTTGATTTGATTTTAATTTAATTTAATTTGACCGAAGTATAAGTCAGTTTCTCCGACGTATAAGAGATACGATACATAACCCCCAAACTTGACTTGTTGAACTTACGTTTTAGTAAGTTAAACTTTAGAATGTGGTTATACTTCGGTCATGAGTAAGTATACTAGCCACAAGCTCAACGTGTGTTGGCGTTCCTCAAGCTTGAGTTGTAAGTAAAGAATAATAACAAAATAAAAATAAAAATTTTACTTTGTGAACCGTGTTTGTAATACTAATAAATGCATGGTTTTTTTTTTTGGTCAGCTAATAAATGCATGGTTTTTTTTTGGGCAAAGATAAATGCATGGTTTAACTTTTCTGATTGGTTTTGGGCCTTGGAAGCCTCCCGGACATTTGAACAGTTACGCTTCAAATTGCCCACTAAATTAGTGGGTTATAATCTGCCTTTATTACCGTTTTATTCTTAGAAAAAGACACTAAGGTTGACCCAAAGTTCTTCTGCTTAAGTGAAAAAGACATGACTTCTAGATGTTAGTTTCTTTGACATTTTACCTTCACAATGGTTAGGAAAAGAGAAAGAGTGAGAGAAAGATAAAGAAAAGAAAAAGGTGGTTGAAGTGAAAAGTGAAAACCCTTATCATTGGGTACAACTTGATGTGAAGACTCGTTCTTCTTCCTACTGCGATGAGGAATCACTTCGTGAGCTTAGGGCTTTGAAGTTAGTTAAGTATGGTTTGAATGTGGGTGTTGAGTTGCTTCCTTGCGACAGTGATCAGATAGTGTGTAAAAAGAAGGGGGATTGGGGTTATCAATGTAACTTCCAAGATGGAGAGGGAGGAGGAGGTTTACCGCCTTCAAGATCAGATTCGGTTGCTGCAGAATGAAATAAAAGAGAATGATAAAACTAAGGGTGAGATGACTTCCCGTATCCATGAAATTGAAGAGGAGGGAATGGAGATGTTCGTCGCTGGTTTTGACTTAGTTGTCAGTCAAGTTATGATGTTTTCTCCTGAGTTTGATGTCAGGAGACTTGACGTAGCTAAAATAGTGGTCCATGAGAAGCTTGTAGAAGACGAATCTTCAGCACCACTTCTGTGAAAATTATGATAATATATTCGTAAAAAACGGCCTGTATGTTTTGTGAAACAACCACCAAAAGAGTAAAAAACATTGTGAAAATTATGCATATTCTAATATGTTTAGGGAAACAGACATCAAAGAAGTCAAAGATATTCTACCGACATTGAGGGAGAAGGCACAAGCAAATTCCAGAACTACCAAACCAAACCCCAGCAATGATTTGAAAAGTCATTCAAATAATTGTTAGATAATGTATTAGGACCTGATATTTATTTATTTCTATTTTATGCTTATGTGTATGATTCAGTTAATAGGGTCAAAGTCATTAGTGGCCTCAGAGGCAAGTTAATCTTTTTTGTTCAGATAGTTTCTATTTTTAAGGAAGTGGAGTCCTATTCTTAAGGTAGTGGAGTGAGTGGTTAGTTTTTTTCTCTTTCTGTTATTGTATTTAACAGTTTATTGAATAGTGTCAAATTGTAGTTTTTGCTTCTTCAGTTCTCTAGTGTTCAACTCTTTCTCTCTTTTTCTCTGAACATACAACAGTTCGAGTATGAGTTCTGTAAATTTATTGCAGGACAGTGAGTGAGAGTGTGTGAGGATTGAGTGAAACAACAACAAATTGGTATCAAGAGCCTTAAGTATCTTAAGGGCTGTGGTGATAGAAGCTTCATCAACAACTATTGGGCTAGCAGGCATTGCTCCTCCAATCCTTGATGGGAGCAATTATCATGTCTGGCAAGTGAGGATGAAAGCATTCCTTGAAGGAGCTGATCTGTGGGAGGCAGTGGAGGATGACTACGTGGTGCCTCCATTGGTTGCCAATCCAACTGCAAATCAACAAAAGCTCTACAAAGAACGTGTGACTAGAAAAGCCAAAGCAAGATCTAGTCTCTATGCTGCTGTTACTCCTATTATTTTTAATAGGATTATGAGTCTAGAATCTGCAAAAGATATTTGGGATTTTTTGAAGAAAGAATATGAGGGAAATAAGAAGATTAAAGGAATGAAAGCAATGAACCTTAAAAGGGAGCTAGAAAGAGTGCAGATGAAGGAAAATGAATCAGTTCAAGAATTTGCTGATAAACTCCTAGACTTAACCAATAAATTGGCACTGTTGGGTACTGATCTTGGAGAGGAAAGACTTGTCGAGAAGCTCCTGTGTTCTGTACCTGAAAGATTTGAAGCTACTATAGCATCTCTTGAGAACACAAGAGAAATCTCAGAGATGTCATTTGCTGAAGCAGTTAGTGCTCTTCAAGCACAAGAACAAAGGAGGGTACTGAGGAGAGGAGATGAGCCAGTTGAAGGTGCAATGCAGGCTAGGGTGAAGCATAGAAGTGGTGAGAAGAAGAAGCAAGGCAAGCAGTTTGGTGCTCAACAGACCAGTTTTAGTTCAAGTGATGCACAAGTGAGGAAAGGGAGTGATGAAGCCTGCAAACACTGTGGAAAGAAAGGTCATCCTTTCTTCAGGTGTTGGAGAAGACCAAATGTAGTCTGCAGGAAGTGTGGGAAGATGGGGCACATAGAGAGAATCTGCAAAGAAAAGAGCTCTCAACAAGGAGAGGCTCAAGCAGCTGCAGGTGAAGTGGAGCAATTGTTTGCTGCTTCAGGCTTTGTGTCTCAAGTCTCACGTGATGGATGGCTGGTGGACAGTGGCTGTTCCAATCACATGTCAGGAAATGAGGCAATTTTCACTAATATTGACAGATCAGTCAATACTAGAGTGAGAATTGGGAATGGTGATCATCTAGAGGTTGAAGGAAGAGGCAATGTGTTACTTGAAGGCCCTGGAGGAGTGAAGCTGATGTCTGATGTCTACTATATTCCCAAGATAGATCAGAATCTTCTGAGTGTGGGACAGTTAGTTGAGAAGGGCATGAAGATTGTGTTTGATAAGAATGAATGTGCTATTGCAGATGAGGAGGGCAAACTCTTGTTTAGGATCCCTATGCAGAACAAAACATTTGCATTCGATCCTGCAAGCAAAGAGAGCAAAGCTATGGCATGTGTGCAGGGTCAGGAGGAGTTGTGGCATAGAAGGTTGGGTCACTTTCACTATAAGGGATTGCAGTTTATGCAGAGGCATGGTTTAGTTGAAGACTTGCCTCAGTTGGGAAGTGAAGTGTCTGATTGTGAAGTATGTCTGCAAGGGAAGCTAGTAAGAAAGCCATTCCAGAAAACAAGATGGAGGGCCAAGGAGAAGCTTCAACTGGTTCACTCAGATGTTTGTGGGCCTATGCCTGAGGAGTCACTGAACAAAAGCAAGTACTTTGTGACCTTCATTGATGACTGCACAAGGTTTTGCTGGGTCTACTTTCTCAAACTAAAGTCAGAAGTTGATGAAGTATTTCTGAGGTTCAAACAAGAGGTGGAGAATGAAGCAAATTGTAAAATAAAGACAGTGAGGAGTGATAATGGTGGTGAGTATACCTCAAAAAGGTTCAAAGCCATCTATGAGGACTCTGGCATAAAGCAGCAGTTTACAGTTCCTTACACTCCCCAACAAAATGGGGTGAGTGAAAGGAAAAATGGAAGCATTGTGGAGATGGGAAGATGTATGCTACAAGGCAAACAACTACCCAAGAGCTTCTGGGCAGAAGCAGTAAATACTACTGTCTTCTTGTTGAATAGGTTACCAACCAAAGCTCTCAACAAGCAGACATCATTCGAGGCATGGCACGGATACAAACCAAAGGTTAGTGGACTAAGAACATTTGGTTGTCTATGCTATTACTTGACTCCTTCAGTCAGTAGAGACAAGCTTGATCATAGAGGTGAGGCTGGTATCTTTGTAGGGTATAGTTCTCAGTCTAAAGCCTATAGAGTGTATTGTCCTGATGCACAAAAGATTACTGTGAGTAGAGATGTGATTTTTTGTGAAGATAAAAATTGGGAGAGGGCAGTATTTGAAAAGAAAATGGCTGACAATATTGTAGTTGAAGCTAATGTGCAGAATGAGGATGAGTTAAATGAGGAAGCAGACCTACAGAATGAGTGTGAGCTGATTGAAGATGAATTGATTGATAGTTTTCCTATGCGAGGTACAAGACCACTGGCAGAGGTCTATGCCAGATGTAATGTGGCTCTCCTAGAACCAGGAACAGTTGAGGAAGCAAAAGGAAGTGTGGAGTGGGCCTCAGCTATGAAAGAAGAACTGAGCATGATCAACAAGAACAACACATGGCAACTTGTGTCTAAGCCTGATCACAAGAAGACTATAGGTGTCAAATGGGTTTTTAAGACAAAATTGAACCCAAATGGCACTGTGAACAAGTATAAAGCCAGGTTGGTTGTGAAGGGATATGCTCAAGTGAGTGGGGTGGACTACTCTGAAACTTTTGCTCCGGTTGCTCGCATGGATACCATCAGATTGCTACTAGCTGTTGCTGCACAGAAAAGGTGGACCATCTATCAGCTGGATGTGAAATCAGCTTTCCTAAATGGTGACCTATCTGAGGACATCTATGTAGACCAACCAGAAGGATTTGTTGTTAAAGGCCATGAAGACAAAGTGTATAAGTTGAGGAAAGCCTTGTATGGGCTGAAACAAGCTCCCAGGGCTTGGTATAGCAAAATTGATTGTTATCTGCATCAGCTTAGGTTCCAGAAGAGTCTAAGTGAAGTCACTCTGTACTACAAACAGAGTGAGAGAGGCCTTGTGGTGGTGTCTATCTATGTCGATGATCTGCTTGTTACAGGAGAGAAGGAGAGTGAGATAGTGAAGCTGAAGGTAGGACTGATGAAGCAGTTTGAGATGACAGATTTGGGGAGAATGTCTTACTTTCTTGGCATGGAGATTCAGCAAAAAGAAGGTGAGATATTCATCTGTCAGAGAAAGTACATCAGAGAGGTCCTAAAGAGGTTTGAAATGGGAGAATGCAAGACAGTCACTACTCCTGTTAATCAGAAAGAGAAGTTAAGCAAGAGTAATGTGCAGGATTCTGAGCATGAGAATGAGTACAGAAGTCTAGTAGGCTGTCTAATGTATTTAACAGCTACTAGGCCTGACATTCAGTATGCAGTGAGTATTCTATCGAGGTTCCTTCATTGTGCAGCTAAGGAACATCTTACTGCAGCAAAAAGGGTGTTGAGATATCTAAAGGGGACTCAAAGTTATGGTGTGAAATTCAAAGCAGTTCCTGAGATGAAGCTGGTTGGTTTTGTAGATAGTGACTGGGGTGGTTCGGTGGAAGACATGAAAAGCACAACGGGTTTCTGTTTTTCACTTGGATCAGGTTGTTTTTCCTGGAGCTCAAAGAAGCAGGAAGTTGTAGCACAGTCTACAGCTGAAGCTGAATTTGTGGCTGCAACTGCAGCTGCAAAGCATGCAGTATGGCTCAGGAAGTTACTCTGTAATTTGGGGCTACAAGAGAAAAGATCAACTGTGTTGTATGTGGACAATCAAGCTGCAATTGTAATTGCTCAAAATCCAGTCTTTCATGGCAAGACTAAACACTTCAAGCTGAGATTTTATTATCTGCGTAAAGCACAACAGGAGGAAGAGGTGGAGCTGAAGTATTGCAAGACAGATAATCAGATAGCTGATGTCTTCACCAAGCCTCTTGCTGTTAGTCGATTTAGTCAATTGATTCATGAAGTTGGAATGTGTCCAGGTCTCTAATCCAAGGAGGAGAAATGTTAGATAATATATTAGGACCTGATATTTATTTATTTCTGTTTTATGCTTATGTGTATGATTCAGTTAATAGGGTCAAAGTCATTAGTGGCCTCAGAGGCAAGTTAATCTTTTTTGTTCAGATAGTTTCTATTTTTAAGGAAGTGGAGTCCTATTCTTAAGGTAGTGGAGTGAGTGGTTAGTTTTTTTCTCTTTCTGTTATTGTATTTAACAGTTTATTGAATAGTGTCAAATTGTAGTTTTTGCTTCTTCAGTTCTCTAGTGTTCAACTCTTTCTCTCTTTTTCTCTGAACATACAACAATTCGAGTGTGAGTTCTGCAAATTCATTGCAGGACAGTGAGTGAGAGTGTGTGAGGATTGAGTGAAACAACAACAATAATCCGATCAGACAAATTAATCCATGTAAAAAGTAACCAAAGCTTCAACAAATATTTGAACAACACAAGTGACATTGACGCATGAATCTAAGGCAAATCAAGAAGAGAGAATAGAGACGGTGAGAGATTGTATCATATGTAACTGTTGGCTCTTCAGGTAACTTTTAATTGGCATGTTTTGGAGCTCCTTGGTACCCTAGATAATTCCTTGTGGATGCGCTGTTTATACTTTCGGCCAAGACTAGGATCAGCATGGATTTTCATTGTCTCCAAAATAGGTCCTCTCTCTAAAAGATATGCAACAAATGCATGTTCATCTGCAGAGTCTTGATATCCTTTAAATTCAAAAATCTTGAGATGTGATATAACACAATCAGGATCCTTCATTGGCAGTTTCCAACAATTAGGTTCCTCAAGTTCCAATGTGGAAACTTTCTGGCAACAATAAACAAAACTTTTCAAAATATGAAAGCAAGTAATGAATGGAAATAGACACACAGCTAAACTAGAAAAGAGATCATACCTCCCGGTTATGAAGAGTGAGAACTTGAAGCATATTGCAGTTATGAAGCAATTCTATCATAAATCCAGAGTCGAAATATGGAATTTCAAGCTCTAGATTAACTAAACGGGAAAATTCCGGCAACTCAAAAGGGGAAGCACGAAGCAAGCACTGTGTGTAGAAGACAAGAATATAATAAACACAACACATAACTACAATTAAACTTCACCAAAAATTGGAATAAGTGACATGGAGTAAGCCGTTGAATGGACAATGTAATTTCGATAAGAATATTACCTCCATAGTGGAAAGTTTCAAGTCCAACAGTTTGGTTTGGCGGAGTGCCTTGAAAAGCTCAAGCACCCAACCAATCTGCTCTTGGTCTTGATCAATATCAAGATGAGCTTCCACCATGTTGGGATAATCGCTAATTGAAACCTGTAAGCATCTTGCCCATAATGTGATACTTAGGTATTCGAGTAACGGGGTGTTTATCACAAGTTCCTGAATATCATTAAGATCTTCTTCAGTGTCATCAGCCTGTATTAGGGTTAAACGCTTCAACGTACGAGGCATGTGGAGTTCAGCAGTTTCCCATGACTTAGTTGGGAATGCTTCACGTAAAGTGAGCTTGAGATTTTCAAGAGCCCGGCAACTGCATATAACATAGTTCGGGTCCACACAGTCTAGATCCAACTCTAGGTTCTTGAGAGATGGCAATCGAACCCATCCAAATCCTTCGTAAACAACCAAATACATACGACCTCTCAAAACAAGGGACTCGAGTGATGTACTGGTTAATACCTTTTGCGGCAATTTGACTCTTCCATATCCTTTGTGGTGATGGAGAGATAAATCGAGATACAGCTCTTTGAGGTGGGGACCAACAACACTACGTAACCATGTTGTGGAGCTTTTCCTTTTATCTATAGGTATTTCACAGGTGAGGCAAAACTTCTCGACATGGGCAGCCGTGCGCTGAGCGAAAACTGAGTCGACGAAAGCAACAAATCGATGTCTCCCACCGGACAGATAATAAGGACTCTCTTCACTATTGTCTAAATCCAAGACTAGAAGATCCTTCCAGAGGTGGCGCCACCGGCGAGCCAGGACGCTGGTGGCCATGGCGCATCTTGTTGGGAGGAACGAGAGAATATGGAAAAGCAAGAAATCCGGTAAGTTACTGATTATGTCTATTTTTGGGGTTGCTGTTGTTCTTGTTGATTCCTTTCCTGATTTCTTTGGCTTCCGTTTTCCCATTGTCGACACTACTGAAAAATCAAAATGAAAACGAACGAACAAATGAATGAATTGATTCTGCTGGATTTGTTTTTTATTAAAAACCTTTTACATGTATAGCATGAGAGTAACACAACTCAGTTAAATAACTGTACATTCTCAAATGAATGAATGCTAGTGGATCATCGTCAAACAAAAATGAGTGGTTAGACATACCAGAGTTGATGATGACTTCTGAGTTGTGAGTGGGTCTATTAGAGTTAGACCGTTTACTGTGAAATCTTGGGCGGTGGTGTGGTGGTTGCTTGGGTGTCGAGAAGGCCGGTTGCGGAGGTGGTTAGGGGACTGGCTACTTGTATGTGTGTGTCTGTGTGAGAGACTGAGGAGAAGGAGCACAAATTGGACCGTTGTATGATTTTCACTACGTGTCGTGCATGCTTTTCTCCTCACAGCGGTGCCACTCATACCAATATGCCTCTTTCTGTACTGGTACTTGTGTGTGTCTGTGTGAGAGACTGAGGAGAAGGAGCACAAATACCGTTGTGTGATTTTCACCACCTGTCGTGCATGCTTTTCTCTTCACAGCGGTGCCATTTATACCAATGTGTCTCTTTCTGTACCTATTCCTTCCCTCCGAGTTTACCTATTCCTTCCCTCCGAGTTTACTTTCACTTTGAACCCACCTAGTACTCTAGTAGCACCTTTCTCTCTTCTTTTTCTTTAGCCGCTTAACAATTTCTTCTTCTATTTTTATGAAAAAAAAAATTAAATACTAAAAAAAACAAAAATGTAAAAATATTAATGATCTTAAATTTCATATTATAAATTATTTTTTTTATTTTGATTATGTAAGTTTATTTTTTAAATTTTTTATATTTTAGAATTATTATTATTAAAAATTTAAAAATATATATTTAAATAAAATAAATGATATATGATATAGAATTTTTAGGGCAAATTATGTAAATGAAATGGATAGAAGAAATGTTTATGCAAATACAACAATTGAGAATCGTTTACCTTTATGTCCTGTTACTGTTTTATACAATGTGGTAATCTACTAGGTTTTAGTAAAATATACATAAACCATGATAGCTATGGTTTATGAAGAGTACATAATGAACATAAACTTTGGTAACTTACCACGGTTTACTAGAAAGAAAACTCTATATATATACCAAGAAAATCTTATGTGAATGAATAATACTTTATATTAAATTATTAATTTTAGTTACACTTAAAAATAAATAATACTTCAAAAATAACTAAAAAAAATTTAAAAATCTTATTTTAATCAACATGTACATAAAATATTATACGAAGATAAGTATAAACATCAGGATAGTCAATAAGTAATTACCGAAGAATAAAAAGAGTAAAAAATAATTATAAATTCTAAGAGTTGAAATAGTAAAAATAATGAAGAAGAAAAAGTTAGATATATATCAATTAAATAATATTATAAATAAAAAATTTAATTTATTATTTTATAATATCATTTTTAAAAAAAATGCATGTATGCATATAATGAATTCTCTATTTATATTTGTTAAAAGTTGAGACTGCAACTGAGACTGTGAGAGTACAGTATATTACAGAGTACGTAATGAGTACTAAACCATATAAGTTAAGACTATTTTTTTTCCTCTTCATCCCTTCTAAAGTATACCTTTTTTTTTTAGAAAAATCACTTCATTTTTAATTTTTTTTATGTAAACCATATGAATGCAAAAAAAATATATACTCCATTTACTCTCAATTTTTCTTTGACTGTACATTAATCCAGTATAAATAAATATCTTTCATACTACCACAAATTATTAAAAAAGTTATAACCACTTTTCTTATAGTTATCATAAAAATGGAAGAATTTTTGGCATGGTTAATTATGAGTCATTTTTTTCTTGCAATTTTTTAGAGAAAAAAATAAAAGTAATAGATAATTAATTTAATAAATAGAAAAAGATGCAAAGAGATAAAAAAATTAATAAAAGTAGACAAATAGCTGAAAGAAGAAAATGGAATAAGAAAGAAGACGAAGTGATTGGAAGTTATGCGTGAAAGGAAAAAATAATCGCAATATAAATGAAAAAAAAAAAGTTAATTAATAATTTACTTTTTTGACCTTTTTCAAAATAAAAGGATATATCAATTACTCTTTATTAGTAGGGTTAAGATGAGAAAGTACAAATTGGACAACAAACTTCTCTATGCCCTTTATAAATTGTTATAGATATATAGGCTCTCATAAACGGTGGTATTCTACCACGGTTTATGCACAAAATTCTCTCATCCTAAACCGTGGAAGCTTACAGTGAATTATGTTCACCTTCAATTCATAATCCGTGATTTGTTCTCACGGTTTACGTTCACAAGACATCAAGAACAAACCGTTGCATCTTAGCACGGTTTATATATAAGTTGTAAAACGTGATATGATACTACGAATTATATAAAGATGTTTCAGGACATGTAAATAACCAATTTATAAATTTTTTTTTCCATTTATTTCATATAGGTAAATTGTCCAAATTTTTATTATTATTGTTAGAAATTGAATTTAGGAATATATATATTACAAAATTATTATTATTGTTAAAAATTTAGGAATATATGTTTAAATAATAATTAGAAATATATATATATATTTGAATGAAATTAGTTAATGAATATTTTAATTAATGATAATATTTAAAATAGAGTAATGTGATAGATTAGTAAAAATATATGTTTAGAATTTTTTATAATAATTTTAGTAATTATAATTAATTATTACGTTAAATTGTTGTATAATATTTTGTAATAGTTTTGGGAATTTTGATTAATAATTAGATTTTGTAAAATATAATATATTTTTGTTCCGGTAATAATATGAGAGTAACACGACACGGGTAATAATATGAGAGTAACACGATACATTCTCAAATGAATGAATGCTAGTCAATCTTCGTCAAACAAAAATGAGTGGTTAGGCATACCAACGGTTTCGAAGCAGATAATGATTTCTGAGTTGTGAGTGGGTCTGTTACTGTGGAATCTTGGGCGGTGGCGTGTTGGCTGCTTGGGTGTCGAGAAGGCCGGTCGCAGAGGTTGTTAGGGGACTGGCCACTTGTGCGTGTCTGTGTGAGAGACTGAGAGGAGAAGGGGCACATTGGACCGTTGTGTAATTTCTATCAATATGCCTCTTCTTGTAAACTTCTTGTAAACTTTTGATTAATGATTAGGTTTTGTAAAATATAATATATTTGTGTTCTGGTAATAATTATTTATTTATTGTTAAATTTTTAATTGATAAAAATATATTATTGTAGTTGAGATTTTAATAAAATAGAACATTATTAGTTAAATAAGAATTAGATTTATTTATTAGTTATTATTAATAGTAGGTTAGTATTCATTGTTAGTGATATAGGAATTATCTATGATTAAATAAATAAATAATTATGTAAGAATTCAATTGGAAACAGTAAGAGTGAGTAAAATATGTATGATAATAATATAGTAATTTTTAAAAATTAAAAAGCATTCGAAATAATTTTTAGAATTATTAATTAAATTTAGCAGTTAAATTATTATTACTCGAGAGTTTAGTAAATTGGATTTAGTAAAATTATTTGTTTAAATTGGATTTAATAAAATTATGTATGATAGCTGTGTGATTTTAATTAATATGTCTTCAGTAGTTAATTGTGAAAATTTTTTAATAATAATAGTTAATTAATTTGGTAGGTTAACTATATTTATGCATACATGGTAATTACTAAATTAGCTAATTAATAAAAAGTTTAGCATGAATTTAATAAATTATTTATTCTAATTAGAAAATTATTAACTTTTAGTAGTAAAATAGTAATTATTAATGATTTTACTAGTAATTTGCTATCTTTTTGTAGAGTTCACAGAATTTGATATGTAATCACCCACTGCCTCCAGATCGGTACAATCATAGTGTGAAAGAGTATTTACGATTTACTGATTTTTATCATGTTTCCCAAATTGGAATAGTTTAATGTCAGAAAATATTGGTAAATGCTCTAGTCGAAAGGTGACATCCAGACACACATACCTTTCACCTTCCGGTTAGTGAGTGTGCTGTGACACTAAAAGATGTGTCTGTTATTCTTAGTCTTCCGACGAACGGTCTTCCAGTCACAGGGATGACTATGAGTAGTTTTGAAGCTTTATAGGTGGAGTGTTTGCACCAATTTGGGGTTGCACCGAGAAAGTCAGACTGTAGAGGAGGCTTCATAAAACTGACGTGGCTTCAGGATTTAAAAGAACATTTACAGTTGATTGACGAAAACAACATGTAGATGTACGTGAAGTGTCACACTATGTTGTTATTTGGTACAATCTTGTTTGAAGATAAGTTTGAGGCATCTGTGTACTGAAAGTTTCTGCCTTTGCTTCGTGATTTTGGCAGTACCAGACAGTATAGTTGGGGATCGGCATGCCTAGCACACCTGTACAGGGCATTATGCAGTGCATCTCGTTTTGACTGTAAGGAAATCGATGGTCCACTAACACTTTTGCTAGCTTGGGCTTGGATCCGTCTACCATATCTTGCGTCAGTTCCTAGAAAATTCCGCAGTTTTCCGCTTGCAAACAGGTAACATTATAGACTTGCATCGTATCTTCATATTTAGAATCCAATTGTGTTAATGAAATAAATCTTATTAGGTGGCGTAACTGGGAGCGTGGAGACCGACGCTATAGATATCTTACTCTTGCTCACTTTTTAGAAAGGCCTTGGATAATCTTCAGGAATACAGGTGTGTTTTTATTAAAGAAGTATTTGTTTCGGGATTAGTGTTATTATTATTTAGATTGTAATTATTTGTTTCTTTTAATGTGTATAGCAGTTTGTGTGGGTTGTTTATGGTGTTGATCGCGTTGATCCAGACATAATTCATGCAGACATCTACATGCACTCAGTTGTGTGGAGCGCTATGGTACCGTTGGTATCTTTTGAATGCATTGAGTGGCATACAACCGATAGGTTTAGGCGACAGTTTGGTTTCGTTCCCATGGCAAATTCACCACGGCAAATAGGATAGTAATCTTTCATCGCCATAATAACAGCTTCCCTGAAACTAAATTTCATTCCCACGGCAAATTCACTATCTGCAACAATAGAAATTTCTACCACGACGACAACCATACCATAAATATTTAATACACAAATATTTAATAACTGAAACTAAAAGTAAATCAATACTCACTACATCAATATTAATATAAATAAACTTTACATCAAGGTATTATTATCTCAATTTTAACAAAATAAAAACATAAACACATAAATAAATACTAATTAATATTTAACTAACTTAATGACTAACTAAAAATATTATTAACTAAATAAACACATAAACAAATGCTAATTAGATATATTATCACATGTCACGTAATTATTTAGTCCATCGATTAACATAAATTATTACAAAATTCTAATCCTTCATATAAATATAGGCAATTACGTACTTGCATTCATATATTCTGAAAAATCCGGAGCATGCATGACTTTCAAATCCAAAACTCGCATGAAAGATGGCTCCTCAAAGTCTCAAACAGATGTTCGTTTGCGAGTGCATTTGCCATGTCCGTCACATTTGGTGCCATAGTGCCGTCACATTGATCTTCGTCTCCGTCTGGACCAACAATTTCGTAATTGCTTTCAAACTCTTCCTCACTGTCACTGTTGTAATCTTCCCGTTCAATATTTCGGTCGGCTTCAAATTGTTCGAATTCAATATACAACTCAATGAATGATATCTGAGTGGGACTTTCAATGTACATTGAAAACATCTATTGCATGCTCGCTTCAAGGGGTGGCAAGCGGGGAAGCCCGCCCCGCCCCGCCCCGCCCCGCCAGAAGCCCGCCATTTGGCGGGCTGGCCCGCCCCGCCCCGCCTAGTGAGGCGGTCCTAGAATCCTAGCCCGCCCCGCCTAACGGCGGGCTGGCGGGCCGGCGGGCTAAGCCCGCCAAATATCCTCTTTTTTTTTTTTTTTTTACTTTTAACTATTAAATAATATATATAAAGATATAAAAAAATCTCTTTTGTTTTTTACTTTTAACTATTATAATTTCTAAAAGTATAAACAAATTATAATTTTTGTATTCACAAACATTAAAGTCTTTGTAATTATAAATATTGTTTCCAAAGCAAAATAAACATAATCCAAAACATAATTAACAATATTGTCTCTAAAACAAAACAAACATAATCTAAAACACCCAATTTTCATCTTTATTCTCTTGTAAGTTGGGTTGGGGAAGTTGGATTTTGGTAAAAAAAATTATAAAAATACCCCTTGCTAAAAAAAGACTAAGCCCGGCGGGGAAGCCCGCCCCGCCCCGCCAAAGCCCGCCAAAACCAGCGGTTTAAGCGGTGCGGGTTAAGCGGGCTTTTGCTATTTGGCGGTCCCAATTTTCCAGCCCGACCCGCCTTTTTTGGCGGGTTACGTGGGCCGGCCCGGCGGGTTTAGGCCCGTTTGCCACCCCTACTGTCGCTTCATTAGTTGTTTGAAATTGAACGAATCCACCAAATACCGGTATGGAATATCTGTATAAAATATATGATATTTTCCTTGACAACCCATAATCTATCTTCTCACAAATCACATCTTTTAGTTTTTCGAATGAGATTGTGAATAGAATAACAATATCTAAGATTTTCACAAATAAATTTTACTCCTTCAAATATTTGTAATAAAATCTGACCGAAGTAATATACTTTTAGTAGGACTTTATCATCCATCTTTCTCACTTACATTGGAATAAGAACTTCACTATCAAATTTTTTTACTTGATACGAAAGAATAGAGATAGAGGAGTTGAGAGAGGAAGAAGAAGAACAACAACGAGAGATCTCATAACTCGAATACGAGTTACACACACTTTTATATATATATATATATATAACAAATCGGACTCATCGATTACTATTGACAAATTTAAATAAAATATATAATAATTAATCGGATGGTTCGATTTGATTTTTGCAAAATAAAAAAAATTAAACCTATATGAAAATCGGACGGTCTAATTAGCTTGCCAAAATTCAAATTCTCCCTCCAACACAAATTGGACCGTCCTATTGGTTGGGCTAAATTTTTTTAACAAAAAAATCGGACAGTTTGATTTCTTCTCCCATGTTTTAGAAAAGGATGTCCCATATCCATGTCTAGTACCCTTATTTTCCATATGCAGGGATAACACACACAATCCTAGCATATCTAAAAAAATGAACTCCCAACCCCCGGTGATGTTTAAATTCGAATCAATTCAAATAAAACCTCATCTAATTGGATTAAATCTAAATTTGAAAATCAACCAAAATTGTGCTTACCAATTAGACTGAATTTTATTTTTGGTAAATTTTATTTATTGGATTTAATTTTGAATCGGGAATGGATTCTCTCGATTTTTTTGAATAATTGAGGAAGTAAAATATAATCTCTTATTATTAATTTTATAAGTGAGACTAAAAAAAATTAAAAAAAAATAGAGATTACATTTTATTCTCTCAATTATTAAAAAAGTTGATAGGATTTATTTTCATTTTGAATCTATTTCTCAATTCAATTTCATATTTTCATTCAATTAGTATAATTATTATTTTATAATACTACACATACAAATATTTTTATAATTAAGTCTAATTAAGTTGACATAAATTTTACAAAAAACTAATGCATGTATGCATCACGCTTTTCTTTTTCTTTATCCTTTTTCAACAAATTTTTTTTTGCATATAATACAAAAAATTTGTTGCAAATATATCTTTTGGTTGTGTGAATTAGTGTTATAAACATGTGATCCTTTTGTTAGTTCGATTTCAATATTTTAAATAGGTAGTCCTTAAAAAAATTTTATGTTATATACCAAAATTTTTACATTATACTAATTTTGTTAGTTGAATTTTAATATTCTTGACATATAGTCTTTTAAAAATTTTGGTATTATATACAAAAATTTCTGTTTTATGTACTAAAATTTTTTTGCTCAATAATTTCGTTAAATATATTAGGAGAAAAAAATAAACAAAAAAAGAAAAAGCCGACATTATTAAAAAGAACCACAGAAAAAAAGACAATAATGATATAGAGAAGAAAAAGAAAAAGAATATAACAATGACGATAATAAATTATATTTTTTATTTATTACATATTTTTATCTTATTTAGGTATTATTATTAATTTATAAATATTTTATAAAATAAGATTTATTTATTCACTTTACGAATCTAATTAAAAAAAAAATTAAATAAACCGATCTTATCTAAACTACTACAAATTATACCTTTTAAACGAGATAAATGTTTAAACTGGACACTTTGCTGAGTTGCCGTGTCTGCGTGTCGGACACAATACTCACCGACACTCGTCCGACACGCGTGTCTGTTGTATCCAAATCGTGTCTCAATAAAAAATAAAAAATTCTTCTCCAGACACACTTGGACACACTTAAATATCATCACGTGTCAATGGACGGTCTTATTCTTAATATATATTTTTAAAATAAATTTAGATATAGTATATATTATTATTTATTAAAACAAAAATATTTTAAATACTTGATATAATTAAAATAAGACATTAAAAATAATTTAAAAAATTAATTTATATTTTAATATCAATAAAATATTAAAATATCATTACGATTTATCTAAAAAATACTTTATATTTTATATGTATGCGTATCTCCGTGTCATGTAAGATTTTAAAATTCGCGTGTCGGCGTGTTCCGTGTCGTGTCGTGTCCCGTGTCAGTGTCATGTCCGTGCATCATAGATCTAAAGGCTCTGCAAACAATCATGCAAAATGCTGACGACAAAAATGATCTTTTGCCAAATATGAAAAACATTTGTCAAATTCATGTATATGTCTCAGATTACTGGTCTGCTACTGCAGGTTAAAATTTTTAGCTATTTTTTTTCATTTGAGTCCTTGAAGAATAATGTACCTAGACGGCTAGACATAGATTTTATAAGGTTTAATCATTTTTACATCATTATAATTACGATATCGAATAGGTCAACAGCAGAAAATCAAATTTAACTATTTAACTATCATTTCGGTCAAAACAAGCAACTATACTTATCCTTGTAACATCGTTAATCACTTTGTATATAGCAACCAGCTTAGAGCTTTGTACAATTATTAGTAGTATATATATGAACGTACCTAGCAGATATTGCTCAGAAGTAGACATGGAGTGGCAAATAAAATTGGAAGATCAATCTTCAAAGGGAGAAAACAAGACAACTTCAACAACTTTGACCTATTGTATTCAAAACACCGAGAAGGCAAAAATAGATTGAAAACCAGTAAAGGAGAGAACTATTTTGATTGAGTAGCACGACCAAAAACTTATTTATATAACAAGAGGAAAAATACATATTCATATGATAAATCTTCATAATATCTCCTCAGTCAAATTAAAGCATATGTGCAGACAACATTCTTCTAACCTCAAAAACATGATGACATTGCAAAGCAATCACTCAAGACTAGAGTCTTCAAATATTTCCACTAAAGCAAAAGGGCTGCTACCCAGGCAATTAAAATTTTAAAATGGCCTTCAAATCATATCAGAAGTATCTCCATTACAAAGGCAACAAACACGATTGGCAAAAGCCTAGTCAATTGTAATATAAAATTCTTCCTTCAACCATTACCTAAATTCAACTCAGTTAGATGTACACTTTTGGCAAACCATGATATTGGCCTTATATTGAATATTTTATATGGCAACAAAGATGATAAGATAAAAAAAATGAAAAACATTAAACAACAACCCCTCTGTTTCCTTTAATCCATCAAGTTTAAGGCTAACATCAATACTCAATTAATAAACATAAAAAATGCTATGTGTTTTCTACTTTTCTTACATAACAGCTGAAAGAGTGATTTTCTATTGAGATGTTGATATTTGAGGAACCTAGGTGCACATAAAATGGACCAGAGATGCAGTTTTTCACAAATAACTTGAAAAGTGCTCATACCTTCAATCTACAAATTGAAAGAACTTTGAGCATAGGACAGTTATGAAGCAATTTTATCAGCAATTCCGAGTCAACATGTGGAATTTCAAGGTCTAAATTACGTAAACAAGAAAATTCTGGAAAATCCAAAGTCGCAGCTGGAGTACGAAGCAAGCACTGTATACAGAAGATAACAAGATAGTAAATATAACACTTGAAACATAACATAATTCATCAAAATTGGAATAAAAAGTTACATCAAACATTATGTTCAATGGACAACGGAATTGCCAGAAGAATATTACCACTGTAGTGGAAAGTTTCAAGGCCAACAATTTTGTTTTTCTGAGTGCCTGGAGAAGCTCAAGTACCCAACCAACAGTCTTATCTTCTTGATCAATATCAACGTGAGCTTCTAACATATTGGGAAAATTGCCAAGCGTTACCCGTAAGCAAAAGTGCATAAATTGATATTCAGATATTCAAGAAATGGGGTGTCTATCTCAAGATGCTCAGTATCATTAAACCCCAGCAGGATAGGATGACGATGATTCTCTTTAAAGGTTAAACTCTTCAAGGAATGAGGCATATGGATAAAAGGTTTGTCAATATCTTCAACTGGAAATAAGTACAGTGAGCTTCAGATTTTCAAGAACTGGACAATCAGATAAAATGTCATCGAGGTTAACAAATGATATATCCAACTCTAGGTTCTTGAGGGATGGCAAATGGACATTTGGAATATAATATAAAGAAATAAAACGTCTTAAAACAAGGGATTCAAGGGAAGCACAATTCAATATCCATTCAAACAACTCGAAATTAGCATATCCAACGCATGAGCAGTAACTAGTAAGAATATTGCAATAAATTTTCATGAAATTTATCACTTTTATTAATTTGGTTTCTCATATTCTAATTTTATTATAGTGATTGTCAAAATTGAGCTTTAGGCACCATACTGATCTCTAGATCCCTTTCCGATGCTGAGTCGGCAGACACAGTGATGATGTGGCACTCCCTTGCTTCGCTGAACTAATGTGGCACACTTATTCGTCTTCTCCACTTCCACTAGTTGAATAGGTATTTATTTTATGGTTTTGTGCAATGCAGATTGCATCATACTATGGTTGGCCAGTATCTACTACACATTGCATTGCGGGAGCAATGGTGGGGTTTGGTGTAGCCTATTGAATGTAGACATATTGAAAAGCTTCAAGTAGTTGAGGATTCAGGTGAACAATGAAACATGAAATTTTAAAAGAGATTTAGTGTTCACAGTTTATTAGGCACACCACAAGAAAACATAAAGTTCTACAGAAAGCAAAGGTCAGAGTCTGTACCATCAGCATATACTGATTAGTCAGTCAACTGTAAGTTGGCATTTGTTGGAGCCCCTCGGTACTATAGACAATTCCTTGAAAATATGATCTTTGATCTTTTCCCCATAACTGGTATAAGTATGAATCATCATTCTCATTAAAACAAGGCCATTTTGTAGAATATATGCAACAAAAGCATGCTCTTCTAGAGAGTCTTCATATCCTCCAAATTCAAAAGTGTTCAAGTGTGATGTAACACAATTAGGAACACTGGTTGGCTGTAACATTGATTTCTGGTTCAAGGGAGGACCATGACCATGAAGTTCATTCTGACAAGAAGGAACAACTATGCTCAAAGGATGCAAGCAAATTACAAATAGACTATAAGGTTGAAAATCATACCTGAATAATGAGAACTTGAAGTTTATGACAACAATGAAGCAAGTCTAGTAGGAATCTAGATTTGAAAGATCCAAAACGAAGTTGCAAATGAAGCAAACAACCAAATTTGGGAAAGTCTATAGGTGGAGCACAAAGCAAGCTCTGTGTGTAAAAAATGTAACAAGATATCATAATTTAACAACGCTATAACAATAAATCCAGGGTGAAATCTGAATAATGATACTAATCATAATAAGCTGCATCTACTTAGCCACATTACCCCGGTTATTGAAGATCCCAACCTTAGTAATTTTGTTTTGCAGACTGCTTTGAGAAGCTCGGGTATCCAACCAATATGCTCATCCTCTTGATGACTCCAAATATCAAGATGTGCTTCCACCATGTTTGGAAAATCAGTAACCGAAAACCGGAGGTAACGACCCCATAACGAGACATGAAGGTACTCAAGAGATGGGGTCTCTATCTCCAAATGCTCAACAACTTCGCCATGATAGTCGTCTTGAAAAGTTAATCTCTTCAATGTACTAATAGGCACACGGACTGTAGGAAATTCAACCCGATCCAGGGTGAGCTTAAGAGTTTCAAGAACAGGACAGCAACCTAAAATCTTGTCTGCATTCACGTATTTGACATCCAACTCTAGGTTCTTGAGGGATGGCAAATGAACAGATTGAAGATCTTCATCTTCGATGGAAATATAACCTTTTAAACAGAGGGACACAAGTGAAGGGCAGGTGAAAATTCCACAAGGGACTCCATAATTCTCAAGAGAATACATCTGAGAGACAAACAGTTCTTGAAGGTAGGGTCCAGTGACAGCATTGATATAAGATCTAAAGTCATCCTCGCAAAGTACCTCACAGGAGAGGCGAAACTTCTTGATGTGGGGAAACCGGGATAGAGCCGCATTGATGAAAGCAATAAAACACTCATCCATTTCCTCTGCTGAACGTTCAGGGGTGCAAAAGGGACCATCATCGAGGTCCAATACTTGAAGCTCTTTCCAAAGGTGGCGCCACCGGCGAGAGAGGATGCTAGTGGCAACAGAATCTCTGGTTGGGAGGAACGAAAGGATGTAGCAGAGAAGCGAGTCCGGCATGGTGCTTATCATATCCATATTAATGGTTGTTGCTGTTTCTAGATTGTCTTCTTCTTCTTCTTCTTCTTCCATTTCCAGTTGCTCCGGAGGTTCAAAATAACTTTACTTCTTCGGAAAGCTTCATACAGGTTAGGCATAGAAAGATGCTGTCCGTTCTTTGTTCAGATCTTATTGTCTTAGACGAAATCAACTGATATAGTAAGATTTTGAAATTGAATTGGTCGATGTTCATGTCGTTGACTTGCAATTGTTCAGCTAACACGGTAAGGCCTCATACACCTTCAATGGTTGATTCGGTCTCTTACTTTCTTAGTTGATTTGTGTATAAAAAGAATATGATAAATTTAATAGACACAAGTTGAGTTTATAATTACATCTAATGGTGATAAATAATTTAACAAAATCATAGTTAAAAAAAAAGTATTTTCAATGAAAAACATAAAAATGTAAAAGATCTAAAATAGAAAAGATTTACACAAACATAAAAGAATATAAAATTTGGAGGGAACAAATGTTATGATAGCTATACAACAGTTAACTATGACGAATATCGTCTTAACAAAAATTTCCTTCACTATACAACTAACAACTAATCATCAGATGACAGGATGAACCTATACAACACTATCTCCTAAACTCTTACTACAATATGAGGCCAGAAAAACAAAAGGGAAAAAGGAGAGCGAGAGAGATTCAAAATAATATTTGTGCATCATAATTCCTATGATTCAATTAAGATGCTTGAAATAAAGAAATTATTAGGTACCAACCACCAGAAGAGAGAGAGAATTATGATTCAATTTATTAGTACTTTTACGGTAAAAAAAAATAGCCTGGTGCACAAACATCCTATATTGACTTAAGGTTTGATTACATATAGAGCCATATGAACATACTTTGGCATGTTGTCGTTGCAGTGTATGAGATTGGTGATGTTCCAGAAATAGTTGGTTGTAAGCGCCATTCTTTTTGGTAAGTTGGAAGCACAAAAGAGAACTAGAAAAGCAAGATTGAAGCGTTGATGAATCAAAATCATGGAGGTGGAAAAGGAGAAATAGCAAAGTTGGAGACTCGAAAAAGAAAATGGAAGTGGGAAAAAGAATAGTAGTATATGAAATTAAACTCAGAGACGGAGAGATTGAAAAAAGGAATACGAACGTCTGAGGACATGGAGAGATATCATAGTGACAGTGGTGAGAAGAAAATGATCGGGATAAAATAGAATTTTTAATGGTGAAAACTCTCGTGCATTGTCTTTATGTGAAGTTGATAGTCAAAAACCGTTAGATGATTTAATAAATTTGACTAAATTATCATCTAATGGTTTTCGATTATCACTTTTACATGAGTTCTCACTATTTTTAATATTTTCTTTTGCTTTGTATTTGTATATTTTAAATCAAACAAAACGCACCCTAAGAACAAGTCTTTAAACCATTCCATTAACGCAAAATATCCAACAAAAGAGTAATGCCAAATCACTCATATTTTTCTTCAACAAAAGAGTAACGCCAAATCTAGTTTTGATATAACAAATACTGCATAATTGTAATGTCAAAGAACTAACTATATTCAGTCCATTTAATGGATTCCATAGCCAAAAAATAAATTTCTCCAACTCACAGAATATCCTTGTGAATGGCTATTTACATATTTTACACTGCACAATAATATATATCAAAGGAGGAAATTATGCTATTCTTAATGCAACAACAACGATTATACTCCTAAATAATTTTCTTTTGCCGAACCTTCACTCAAGTTTAAGTTGGCAAATGCTTGAGCCAATTGGGACAACAGACAATTTTTTGAGAATATGATCTTTTATCTCTTGATCAGTAAAAGTCCTAGTATGAATTGTTACTGTCTTCAAAACAAGTCCTCTTTCTATAACATATGCAATGAATTCATGCTCCTCTTCCAAGTCTTCATAATCTCTAAACTCAATAATGCTCAGGTGTGATACAACACAACTTGGAACACTCACCGGTTGTGTCCAACTGCTAGGTTCAACAGGTTCCCCATACAAGCAACCGTAACTTACCGACTGAAAAGCGAAAACAGGGACAAGATTTCTCAAAGGATGCAACCAAATAACAGCTAGAGAAGAGAAAAAACAAAAATAATGAATTTAATTAAGTAATCATACCTCACATGCATGAATTAAGAGAGCTTCAAGCTTGCAACAACAGTGAAGCAAGTCTATTAGCACTCTGGAGTTGAAAAATTCAAAACCAATTTGCAGCCTAACCAAACAGCAGAATTGGGGAAACTCTAGAGATGGAACACAAATCAAACACTGCACATAAAATTCAATAAGATATTAATTTTAGGTGATACTAACAAGAAGATACCTTCATGTTAAGATGATAATTGAGAATCGTTAGACGGTTTGAGAACCGTTGGACGATCAAACCGTCTAACAGTTCTTAACAATAGCCTTCACACAAAGACAACTTCATGTGAGTAGTCGACTTAGTTTTAACACATAAGCAGTTAAGCACAACGATATCAATTTCATCATTCCTTAAGCATTACCGCGGTTGTTGAAGCTTGCAAGGCAAGAAATTTTGTTCCGCAGACTGCATTGAGAAGCTTGGGCATCCAATCAATATGCATATCATCAAAACAAATATTCAGACATGCTTCAACCAGATTCGGATAAGTCCTAACCGAAATCTGCGAGTAACAAGCTACTAAAGCAATATCAAGGTACTCAAGAGATGGCGTGTGTATCTCAAGATGATCAACCGTCGAATCGCAAGCTTCGCTCTCGAGAGTTAATCTCTTCAAAGAACGAGGCACGTGGATTTCATTTGGATCAATGCCACCGGAATTAAAGAATATAAAGACCTTGAGAGTTTCAAGCGCAGGGCAGAGGGATAAAAGCTTGTCAAGTTCAGTAGAGATTATTTCCAAGTCTAAGTTCTTGAGAGATGGCAACTGAAGAGATTTAAGATTATCAAAAGAAACAATGATATCACCTTTCAAGACGAGTGAGACCAGTGAGGGGCAAGAGAAAACACTGTAAGGTAACGTGTAAAAGGAGCCACTGGTGTTCCAAAGAGAGAGGTACAGTTCTTGGAGGTGAGGCTCGGAAGTAACGGCGTCGATCCAAAATGAGAGGGTACAGGAGTAATTTCGCACCTCACCCTCGAGGCGGAACTTCTGGATGCGACGAACTTGAACCTGGTGTAGAACCTCGTTGACGAAATCAACGAAGCGATCTTCTACGTGGTCTCGTGAAAGTTCAGGGGTGTTAAAGGAGTAACCGTCAAGGTTGAGGACATGGAGGTGCTTCCAGAGGTGGCGCCACCTGCGGGAGAGGACGCTGGTGGCTATGGATGTTCTGGTTGGGAGGAAGGAGAGGATGTGGCAGAGGATCGAGTCCGGTAGGGTGCTGATGCTTGTCGATGTTTCTGACTTGTCGTCTTCTGGCTCCATGTTAGGTGCTGTGGAGTGTCGCCGATGACGGTGGTGGGCTGAGCAGAGAGTGACGATGGAGTGTGTGGTCGGTAACTAACTAAATACGAGTTTAAGAAAGAAAAAAAAAAGTGGCTGATGCTACAGTGCTACTCTACCATTTCCGGAAGGGAAATAGTGCCATAGTGGTGTTAACAAAAAACAAAATTACAATTATACCCACGCATAAAAAAACAATTAGATGCATGAAATATTAGGGGAAAAAAAGAATGATTTTACAAGAGAGAAATGCTAAGAACAAATCCTTTTTATTAATATTAGCCAACATTTTGAACTAAACTTTGATTTTTAACTAAGAAAGTATAGGGAGCCAAATAGAGGTTTAAGGAATATTAGAGATATAACCATTAGTGTTATCTTTTTTTATTAGTATAAGCTTCTGGAATGAATGATATCATGATATGGTATTAGAATTCTAGATCCAAAAGGTCAAGAGTTTGATTCTTGATTCTTGGTAAATCCCAAAATCAACTTAAGCTTTAGGGGATTCTTTTAACTATTAAAATTTAAAAATTAAAACTCACAATTTAATACTTGAAATTTTAGAATATTAATAAAAATAATAAATTTTATTAATTATATACAAATATTTTTTTATAAAATAACATAGACAATAAAAATACTATAAAAATGTAGATATATGAAAAAAAGTGTATGTGAGAATTTTATTTTTATAATTAGCAAAACAGTTTTATTTTTATTTAAAATGAAAAGATAAAAACTCGTCTGCAGTTAGCGCCCGTGTTGAATGCCCTTCGAAAGTAGCTTTGCATCTTTACAAGGGATTTATACAAGCATGCTTTTATAAGTTTTTTCTACTTTAATAATCTTATTGATACTAAATATTTGCAGACCAGCATTAGAAGATCCTCAAATCACATCACATTTGACAACTAAAAAATCAAAGCTATGCCAAATTCAGTCTGCTATATTATGCTGAAAAATTCTACCCTCCAATTACTGATAATTCATGTAACCATTGATGCAAAAGAAGCATATAGTTCAGCAGAGAGCCGAGAGCATACAAAAACAAAGTCCTTATCACAGGTGAATGCTGATCAGTTAGTTTATTTCAACTCGGCCTAGAGCCCTTTGTATTTCAGATAATGTCTCGTTGTCTTAATAATATTTAGCATGAATTCTCATTGTCTTTAAAACAAATCCTCTTTGTAAAATATAGAGAAAACATGGTTCTAAAACAAAATTCAGCGATTTTGAAGACAAAAAAATTTTAGGGAATTGTCGGCCAAAACCATAATAACTAAAATGGTACTTAAATTTGCATGTTCATCTTATAAGTGCTGCACTCTTTATTAATTAAATAAATCTTAACTCTTCATTTATTATTCATTTATTATTTTATATGAATAACTCAGATTTACAATTTAAAATTTAAAACTTAAAATTTAAAATTTAAAATTCAAAATTTTAAAGTTTAAAATATAACATTTAAAATTTATTGTTCAAAGTATAAAATTTAGAATTTAAAATTTAAACTTTAAAATTAAAGGTGAGCATCATTAGCAAATTTCCCCAAGTCTTTCATCAAAAGAAATTCCCCTAAGTCTCAAAGGCAATTAGACTATAGGTTGAAGTGCCTACTTTTGCAAGCCCAAGGGATCATACAAGACAATACAAGTTTAGACAGCTTTCCCATAGAAGAAATCAAGAAAAAGACAAGGAAATACTTTTTGGATGCAAGGCAAAATGAAGGGCATGCAACTGTAAGTCAGCACCCCTTTCATTATTCATTGCAGAATGCAGAGAGGAGATACTTTTTGGATGTTGTTAGCCTTTTGGATAAGCAAGTGCAGGACATGAAGTTAATGACTAATGAAATAAGAAGATTGGAAGGTAATTTGGAAATTTTATATAGTAGGCTTGGACAAAGAATTTCCAATTCTATGAATTCTGAAGGCATTTGCATATGTTTTTTCAGAATACATGTGGTTGGGTCATTGGTGAAATTGTGTGAATATATTCCCTGCTAGAGTGCAACTTTGCATTTATGATACTGATGATTTGGCTTATGGATGATGAACAAGAGAATTAATGAATCATATGGTACTAGGACATTAGTATTTAAACTGGACTTTGAGCTTCATGGCTGTATCAGGAAGTTCATTTTTTCGCTTCTTGAAAATGATGGTGGCTTTGCATGTCAGAAATTCTACATACATACAAGAAAGAGACAAGGAAATACATACATACTTCAACATTATCAAATCCAACCATCAAGAATGGAACTGGTTCTGTTTGCCAATCCCCTTAGATCATACATTCCTACCAAACTATTTAGAAAGACAGGTATTCGAAAAAACAAATAACTGATAGAGCAACAAAGTCCTTACCAAAGGTAAATGCTGATCAGTTAGTGTACTTCAAGTCGGCACATGCTAGAACCCCTTTGTATTTCAGATAATGCCATGTAACGTCGACGTTTTAAGTCTAGGTTATCATATTTAGCATGAATTCTCATTGTCTTTAAAACAAGTCCTTTCTGTAAAATATATGCAGTAAATTCATGCTCCTCTGGAGTGTCTTGATATCCTCGATATTCAACAGTGTTCAAGTGTGATACAATACAGTTAGGAACGCTAAGTGGCTGTGTCCAATCATTGCGTTTATGGGAGTTTCGGTAAGACTTGCGCAAATGATCATCAATGAACTGAAAACAAGGAACAAGTCAAGTCAAAGACGCAAACAAATTGCAAATAGACAAAAAGTTGAAGTGATGGGATCAACCAAACCTCAGATGTATAAATTTTTAGAGTTTGAAGCTTAGGACAATTGCGAAGCAAGTCTATTAGAAGCGTACTGTTGAAACCATAAAAATCAAGTTGCAGCTGAATCAAATTGCAAAAGTCGGGAAGGTTTAGAACTGGTGCACGAATCAAGCACTGCGTGCAAAAGATCATTGGATATTAGTTTCAACACATGACTAAAACCATAATAAATTCATCGTTTGTTAAGCAAATCACCTCGATTGTTGAAACTTGCAGCCACAAGAATTTTGTTTTGCAAAGTGCCCGAAGGAGCTTAGGAACCCAAGCAACATGCCTAGGCTTAACAAAAATATCTAGACATGCTTTCTTGATGTTGGGATAATCACAAACCAAAATCTGTTTGTAACAACCCCATAAACTGATACGTAGGTATTAAAGAGATGGAGTGTTTACCTCAAAAAGCTCAAGTGTCACATTTTCGTAATGTGAATATTGTTCCTGCAAAATGCTAGTAAATTAAAAATCAGAGATTAAGTCATTTGATAAGGTCATATAACATCACAATAATAATAATATCAGTGACCTCAAAGGTTAAACTCTTCAAGGGACGAGGCATGTGGATTGCTTCAGAATCGAAATCAGTGTCATCAGTCCTGAAGTTAAGAGTTTCAAGAACTGGGCAACCAGATAGAAGCACATCGAGGTTCAGATGGTTGATATGCAGCTCTAGGTTCTTGAGGGATGGGAAAATAGTTTTACTGGCAGTGGGATCAGAATAATCCAGCAAAATATTCATATTACCGTCCAAAACGAGCGACACGAGCGACTTGTTATATAAAAGGAAAGCATCCCAGTTATAAATCCGCCCATCGGTCCTCAGAGAGAAATAGAGTTCACTAACGTTTCTGATGAAGTAATCAATCCAATCAAGAAGGTCTCTATACCAATTTCCACCCACCCAGCAAGAGAGGCGGAACTTACGGATGGGGGCCAGAAGCGGCTCAAACTCATAGAGAAGATTAAGAAAGCGCCCTTTTGGCTTTTGCTTCATCATGTGAACGTTCAGGGGTGAAAAGGAAATCATCGTTGAGGTCCAAGACATGGACTTTCTTCCAGAGGTAGCGCCACCTGCGAGAGAGCACGCTGGTGGCCACGGACGTTCTGGTTGGAAGGAATGAGAGGATGTTGCACAGGATTTCATCCGGCAGCCTGCTGATAAGGTCCCTATCAACTGCTGCTTTCATTTGCTTCCGCCGTTTCCCCATTTTGAGGCTGAGGGAGACAGCAGAGGAAGTGGCTAGGGTATTGTGGGATTCAACTATTCAAGTGTGTCAAACATTTGTTTTTGAAACAAAAAAATGGGATAAATATTAAGTACAAACCCTGGATCTGACACGTGTCCCCATCAATTGTTAAAGTGTTCGTTAACAATAATAAAAATCTTCATTCTTTAACACATCATCTGCTCTGTTGACATTTGGAATATTTGTCAGCAAAGTCCTAAAAAATTATCTGCATCTAGTTTGCTTGGGATGTGAAACAAATTCAAAGGCAAGTATATGAGTCAGTAACTTTTGTGATTTGTAGCCATCAAAATAGTTATCAATGATGATTTTAATGGTGTGAAATTTGTGTGAAATTTTATCCAATGGCTCACTTTTTTTTTACTGGTTACATGCTGGCCAGAATTTAACAAAGTTACTGGCCCTAAACTTTTCCATTGCAGAATGGGTTGATCAATGGTTCCTTAAACAACAATCCTTATAACTACGTTTGCTTATAAGGATAGAACATTAAAATAAAAATATTAAAATATAAAATTATATTTGATAAATAAAATATAAATAAAAATATTATATTTAAAAATATTAAATTAATATTTTTGTATTTATAAACATTAATAAAAAATATAATTTATTTTTTATTAATTTTTAAATAAAAAATAAAAATAAATTAAATTTTTATAATTTGTTGAAATTGAATCCTTCATGTTATTTGTAAGATAAGAGTACAATTGTAAATTGTGATATATGCGTAGAGTTGTTACTTTTCATTAAAATGTCTTGAATTAATTGCAACTTACTAAGGGTACTTTATGACAAAATTGTTTTCCTCTATCTACCTGGCACCTGCTGTAGCAGCAAGCAAGAAAATAAAAAAGAATTTATAAAATAAATATGTTACTTAGATTAAAAGGTGACATTCCTGTTGCTGAATATTATCAACACGAAACTCTTCAAATTAAATAACCAATTTGAAAAAAGATGCAAAGTCAATTAGACTACTTCGCACTCTAAACAGATTTTTGAACCAATAAGGAAAGAATGATTTTGATTCGCAAGCACAGCAAAAAGCTTCCATATTATGAAATCCCAATTATACCAAATTTTCTAGAGAAATTAAACGCATTAACATCATTCTTTTCTTTCTTTTTCTTTTTCTTTTTCTTTTTTGGTCGTGAACATCATTCTTTTCAACTAGAAAACATGGCATTGCAAAACAATCACTAAAGACTAGAGTCTTCAAACATTCCAATTGAAGAAAAACGTACTGCAATGGACTTGGAGGTGCTTCCAGAGGTGGCGCCACCTGCGGGAGAGGACGCTGGTGGCCATGGATGTTCTGGTATGGAGGAAGGAGAGGATGTGGCAGAGGATCGAGTCCGGTAGGGTGCTGATGGTTGTCGATGTTTCTGGCTCCATGTTAGGTGCTGTGGAGTGTTGCCGATGACGGTGGTGGGCTGAGGAGAGAGTGACGATGGAGTCTGTGGTTGGTAACTAACTATTAACTAACTACAACGAGTTTAAGGGAAAAAAAAAATAGTGGCTGATGCTATCTACCATTTCCGAAAGGGAAATAGTGCCATAGTGGTGTTAACAAAAAAAAATTACAATTATATATCCATTGATGCTTGTATAAATCCATCGATAATTGTAATTTTTTTTTACAAGCATGCTTTTATAACTTTTTTCTACTTTAATAATCTTATTGATACTAAATATTTGCAGACCAGCACTATAAGATCCTCAAATCACATCACATTTGCCTCCAAAACTAAAAAATCAAAGTTTTGCCAAATTCAGTCTGCTATATTATGCTGAAAAATTCTACCCTCAAATAACTACCGAGATTCAACACATCAATGGTTTTTTTTTTTTTTTTTTTTCAGATCATGGCATTATTGTCTTGGTCTACAATTTATATAAATTATTTTTACAGCACCAAGTTATCTAACTGTAAAAGCTAAGTATGCACAGTACAGTTTCATGATTTATTTTTTACAATGTAGCAACGGCTAGTAGTCTTAAGTGTAGGGTTGCTATCAATCTAGTTCTCCAAAAAGTAAAATCAATAGTTTATGCACATTGTAAGAGCAAAGGAAATACATACATACTTCAACATTATCAAATCCAACCACCAAGAATGGAACTGTCTGTTTGCCAATTCCCTTAGATCATACATTCATAGCAAACTATTTAGAATTTGTGACAGGTATTGGAAAAAACAAATTACTGATAGTTCATGTAACCATTGATGCAAAAGAAGCATATAGTTCAGCAAAGAGCCGAGAGCATAGAGCAACAAAGTCCTTACCACAGGTGAATGCTAATCAGTTAGTCTATTTCAAGTCGGCACATGTTAGAGCCCCTTTGTATTTCAGATAATGCCTGGGAAATTTCCCATTTTAAGTAGTGGGGGCAATAATATTTAGCATGAATTCTCATTGTCTTTAAAACAAGTCCTCTTTGTAAAATATATGCAGTAAATTCATGCTCCTCTGGAGTGTTCTGATAGCCTCGATATTCAACTGTGTTCAAGTGTGATACAATACAGTTAGGAACGCTACTTGGCTGTCTCCAACCGTTGCGTTTATGGGGATTTAAGTAAGACAAGTAAAAATAATCTTCACCGTCAAGGGACTGAAAACAAGAAACAAGTCAAAGTCAAAAGATGCAAACAAATTGCAAATAGACAAAAAGTTGATGTTATGTGATCGATCATACCCCCAATACATAAATTTTTAGAGCTTGAAGCTTAGGACAATGGTGAAGCAAGTCTATTAGAAGTTTAGCCTTGAAATCTTCAAAATCGAGTTGCAGCTGAATCAAATTGCAAAAATCGGGAATGTCTAGAACTGGTGCAGGAAGCAAGCACTGTGTAAAAAGATAAATGGATATTAATTCAACACATAACCGAAACCATAAATTTATCGTTTCGTTAAGCAAATCACCTGGATTGTTGAAACTTTCAGCCACAAGAATTTTGTTTTGCAAAGTGCACCGAGGAGCTTAGGAACCCAAGCAACATTCCTACGCTTAGGCCAAATGTCTAGACACGCTTTCTTGATGTTGGTATAATCACAAACCAAAATCCGTTTGTAATCACAACGTAATTCGAGATGTAGGTATTCAAGAGATGGAGTGTCTAACTGAAGACGCTTAAGTGTCACAACTTCGGAATAGTGATATCGCTCCTGCAAAACGTTAGCAAATTAAAAATCAGAGGCTAAGTCATGTGATAAGGCCATATCACATCAATAATAATAAGTTAATAACAACCACCTCAAAGGTTAAACTCTTCAAGGTACGAGGCATGTGAATTGCTTCAAGATCGAAATCAGCCTCACGAGTCGTGAACTTAATTAAAGTGACCCGAAGAGTTTCAAGAGCCGGGCAGCCAGAAAGAAAGACATCGAGGTTCAGATAGTCGATATGCAGCTCTAGATTCTTGAGGGATGGCAAAAACAGCTTACCATCCAGATTCACATCGTCAAAAATAATATTAATATTACCGTCCAAAACGAGCGACACGAGCGAAGTGCTATAGATATACTCAAAATGCAAGGTGTAAGTCATCCTATTGGTGGTCCTCGTAGAAAAATACAGTTCCCTAACTCCCTCACTGACAGAACCAATCCACTCAAAAAGTCTTCTATACCCATAGTCATCCGCCCGGCAAGAGAGTCGGACCTTACGGAGAGGGTTGAAACCCGACACAACCTTTTCGAGAAAATTAATAAAGCACTCTTCTGCTTCCTCATCTGAACGGTCATGGGTGTAAAGGAAATCATCGTTGAGGTCCAACACTTGGACTTTCTCCCAGAGGTAGCGCCACCTGCGAGAGAGCACGCTGGTGGCCATGGACGTTCTGGTTGGAAGGAATGAGAGGATGTGGCACAGGATTTCATCCGGCAGGCTGCTGATAACGTCCCTATCAACTGCTGCTTTCCTTTGCTTCCGCCGTTTCCCCATTTTGACAGCAGAGGAGGTGGCTAGGAATTGTGGGATACAACAAGTGTGTCAAACAATTTCTTTTGACCAAAAAAAAAAAATGGGATAAATAAAAACAAGCTCAATATTTCAGTAGAGTTTCCAAAACCTGCACAGAATACGGGTTTGGGAGGGAAACCGCGAATCTGACCCGTGTTTCCTCAATAGTAAGATTGTAAAAGAATTAATGATAAAATTGTGAAAGAATAAGAATAAAAAAAAATGAAAAAATTTTGATAGATTGAATTATAAAGAAAAAATTAAATATATATAAGATTTGTTTGGGTGAGTTTCTAAGAAAAGATCTTTTTTTTGAGTTATTTTTTTTTAAAAGATCTTATGGAAAAGTAAAAAGATATAACAAGATATTTTTAAAAGATTTTTTTTTTTGAGTTATCTTTTTTTAAAAGATCTTATAGAAAAGAAAAAATTACTTTTATATTTGGGTATCTCATGTAAAAAGATATTTTTATTTATCAATTATGTTTGGATATAACAATATAAAAGTACTTATTTATTTATTTATTACATGAAAAACATCTTTTTTTTAAGAAAAAAAGACATTTTAAAAAAAGATGTAAATTACAATTTTTAAAAAAAAGATGTTTTTTTTATTTTTCTAGTGCTTTTACTTTTACTACTCGAAATTTGCCAAACACGCTAAAAAATAAAAAAAAGATATTTTTTATTAAAAAATTTTTTTTTATTAAAATAATAGCACCCAAACAAGCACGTAGAGTATTGCTTAAGAAAGATAAAAGTAAAAATAAAATAAGATGAGAAAATAACATAAAGATATAATAAAAATTAAAATTATAATTGAATTTATGAATTTTGTTAGGTTAAATTTGTGGGTCACAACATGTTTTTTATTCTTGTCATGAGTTAAGGTGAAAGAATAGTTTAATATTTATTTTTATATTTTTATTTAAAAAATTAATAAAAATTATAGATGTTTTAGAAGGAGATGTTTTGTCATGTGATGATACACAACTATTGATTTGTAAAAGTATTTCTGTGCGTATAAAATAAGCTTGATCTTGGAGACCGAGATCTTAATTACGAAGTTCAATTCTTGGATGCTATCAATGGCTATCAAAAAGGTGACATTCCTGGTGCTTAACGATGGTTAATTATGATTTTGATTATTTTTATGTTTAAAATTATTCTTTAAACATTAAATTTTATTTTAAAATTATATTTTTTATTTTTTTAGACAAAAAAATCCTCGTCTTCCAAACACATAACTTGTGGGTTGTGGGTCTTAATCCCTACATTCGGAGCTCCATTCGTCACAATAAAACCATGACTCTGCCAATGCCAACATCATCGATTTGATTTCGCAATTGTAGCGAGGAGGAGGATCGGAATCTACATAACACATGATGTCTACACTGTTTCAGGACCCATTCGGCAGTGCCGTCGACATCGTCGTCATAGAGCATCTGGATGGCACCTTCAAGTCTTCTCCTTGGTACGTCCATTCCAAGGCGTTCTCAAGGCAAGGGAGAAGATTATTGACACCAATATCAATGGCATCGACGGTGATTTACTCAGAGAAGTAGATGTTGAATACGGTGATGAAAATGATGATAACCGTTCCTGTCATCTCAATGGCATGCAAATACAAGAATGTCTTAGGCCCAAAAGCTGCAACTATGATTCAGAAAATAGAAATGGGAATGCTGGGGCAAGGTCTGGCGGCTCGTTTCTTGGCTGTGTTTGGGCGAAAGTCAATAGAAAAAAGTGAAGGTGTGTCAAAATAAATTATTTAGAATATATACTCATTTTGGTTCTCAAAGAAATTTTAGATTGGACATTTTAGTTCCTAACTAAAATTAATTACTCGATTGGTCCCTAACAATTAATTCTGTCAGTCATTTAGGTCCTTTATTCCGTTAACTATAACGGAGGACAAAATAGTCCCTGACAACTCTAACAGGAGACAAAATGGTCCCTGATCTCCTCTGTTCGGAAACGACACTGTTCTCTCACAATTTCCATCATATCTCGTATAACACTAACAGTTTAACACTGTAACTTCAAACTACACAATGCACACTTTATAAATTTAATGTTCATAAGAAAAAAAATCCTCAACTTGTTATCAACCAATTCATACTCAGGAAACTAAGGCCTATGTCTCTCAACTAGTTGTCGTCTTCGATTGATCCCATGAATTTAGATAGCAAGTCTAATTTGTTAAGACTCGTCGTCGTCGTTGCCATCTCCCTCCTCCTCTGCCCTAACATCTCCATGACCACATTGTCCACCACTCCGATCGCTTCCCTCAACTTCTTCTCCGAACCAATGTTCAGTAATCGCTTCAGTTTCCATATGAGCGGCAACGACGACATTGCTCGTTGTAATAGCTTGGATGAGATGTCGAAGCTATCTGCCAACTTGAACTCCGAAAAAGAAGGAATAAAACACTCGGTGTTTATTTCAAATGAGAATTTGCATATGATGTTAAAGGAAAATCTTCTCATGATGTTTTAATGTCGAACAATCTATATTGCTTGCCGGAAAGTGGAGAAAGGGGTGCCCTTGGAGTAGTTGTAGAACTTGGTCTTGAGGATGTCGTGGATGTTGTCGGAGTTGGAGGTGATATTATCAAAGACGTGGAAGTGGATGCTTTTGGTGGGTGAAGTATAGAGGAGATGGATGTACTAGTCACAAAGATTTAGGAAAGTGTGTGGTTCATGACATGTTGAGGTAGATGCAACACGTGTGACAATTACACCATGGCTTAGAGCTAAAGAGGAGGAAGGAAAAGATAGAAAAGAAGACTGTGAAGGTAAAGAAAGAGAGTATGAATGTTAGGGTTATGCGAGATGTGATAAAAATTGGGGAAGAACAGTGACATTTTCGAATAAAATGATCAGAAATCATTTTGTCCCTTGTTAGAGTTGTCAGGGATCATTTTGTCCCATGTTAGAGTTTTTAGGGACCATTTTGTCTTCCGTTCGAGTTGACGAACTAAAGACCCAAGTGACTGACGGAATTAATTGTTAAAGACCAATTAAGTAATTAATTTTAGTTGGAGACTAAAATGTCTAATTTGAAATTCTTTAAGGATCAAAATGGGTATATACTCAATTATTTATTGTAAAGGTTGTTGATGGTGTTATTAGAAGTGACGGGGCTGGGAGTGGTTTGGGAAGATTGGGGTTTTTTGATGTTGAGGACTGAGGAGAGGTTATAGTTGGGGCTAACGGGCACGGATTGGTTGTAAGTTGAGAACGAACAAAGAACATTGTGTTGAGGAGACGAGGGCTAAAAAATAGGGAGAGGATGGTTCTGAGACAAAATTCAACGTCGCACACGATTTTGGAGGCCACAAAAAAAAAAAACTTTAGAAACTATTTTGATTTTCGACTAAAATCACACGAATATCCTTATCATTTATGGTGAAAACTCAAGTGTAGTCAAGAAAGTTAATAACTCTAATAGATAAAAATTTAGTTAAATTAATCAAATTATTTAACCATTTTTAACTATCAACTTCACCTAAAATTAACTATACCTAAATTTTTACCATCCTTTATAAATACAAAACTCTTCAAATTGAATAATCAATTTGGAGAAAATTGAATGTTCATCTTTAAAAGCTCTTTTATTAAATCAGTTGTATTGCATTTTTTATTAATTAAATAAATATTAACTCTTCCTTTATTATATTTTATATTAATAACTGAGATTTATAATTTAAAATTTAAAATTTAAAATTTAGAGCTTAACATTTACGATTCAAAATTTTGAAGTTTAAAATTTAACATATAAAATTTATTGTTCAAAGTATAGAATTTAGAATTTAAACTTTAAAATTCAAGTTGAGCGACATTAGCAAATTTCCCCAAGTCTTTCATCAAAAAATATTTCCCCAAGTTTCAAAGGCAATTAGCCTATTGGTTGAAGTGCCTACTTTTGCAAGCCCATGGGGTCATACAAGACAATACAAGTTTTTTTTTTTTTTAAAACAAAGGAAGCTCAACACATTAAAATGGAGCAAACAAACAAAATAAACATAAAGACCTACTAACAAAACCCATCCCTTGCCATCTCCAGCATGTCATCAGCCTCCCACAGGATCACCACCATGCCATTCTGTGTAGCTCAACACTGTTCTTGTGTGAATTATCTCAATACTTACTCTTTTATTGTGGAATATTCTAGCATTACGTTCTAATCAGATGTTCCAAATCACAGCAAAAAACGCTATCATCAACAACTTCTGTCCTTGTTGCCTACTGTGCATGCCACACCAGCTCTCAAATAGTTCTTTAATGGTTCCCGGAATTATCCATTCTCTACTCAGAGACCTCAACCACTTGCACCACACTTGCCAAGTTACCTTACACCGAAGAAATAAATGCTCAACAGATTCTGCTTCCTTGGAACACAGCACACAACTACTATCACTCTGAATGTGAACTCCTAATTTAGTCAACCTCTCCTTGGTGTTGACTCGACCAACTAGCACAAACCACCCAAACAACTCAATTCTCGGAGGTACGAAACCTTTCCAAAGAGAACTCGTGAAGCTAAAGCTCGTGATCTCAGCCGACAGCATCTCCGATTGTATGGTCTGTATCACAGATCTAGTAGAGAAAACACATTTATTTTCAAACTTCCACACCACATTGTCCTCCCGACCAGATGACAGCTTTACTGGTCTTAACCTCTCATGTAGCTGATGGACAAGCTCCAGCTCCCATTGGAACAACTCCATTCTCTATTGAAAATTCCATATCCATTCTATTCCATCCCAAAAACCACAATTCCCAATGACAACACCTTGCTGACTTGAAATAGAGTAGAGCCTTGGAAACAGGAGCGTTGTGTTTTTCAGCACTGCATCACCAACCCCCAAACCCCCCGCCTTTTTTGGAGCCTGGACTAGCTCCCACTTGACCAGAGGTAAACCATAGTTACCGTCCTCCTTGCACCACATAAAGTTCCTTTGTAGAGCAATCAACTTGTCCGCCACCGCCTTCGACATTTTGTACAGGCTTAGATAATATATGGGGAGGCTGTTCAGGACCGATTTGATAAGGACAAGCTTACCTGCTTTATTCAAAACCTTCGCTTTCCATAAGCTAAGCTTCTGCTCCACCTTGTCAATAATTGGTTTCCAAGTCTTCACCAGGCGCGGGTGCGCTCCAAGAGAGATCCCCAAGTATCTAACCGGTAGAGCGGCTTGCTGGCATCCCAGTAGTCCACACGCATGATCAATCCATCCTTACTCACAGTTCACCGATATCAGATTCGATTTATCAAAATTGATACTCAGCCCAGACATCAACTCAAAGCACCTCAATAATCTCTTATAGTTTACAACTATTTCAGTCTCCGACGGACAGAATAAAATGGTGTCATCCGCAAATTGTAAGTGTGATAGTTTAGACAACTTTCCCATAGAAGAAATCAAGAAAGAGACAAGGAAATACATACATACTTCAACATTTCAAATCCAACCACCAAGAATGGAACTGGTTCTGTTTGCCAATCCCCATAGATCATACATTCCTACCAAACTATTTAGAATTTGTCACAGGTATTCGAAAAAACAAATAACTGACAAATCCATGTAAACATTGATGCAAAAGAAGCATATAGTTCCGTATACATAAATAAATGCAGCTTTAATACAGTCAACCGCAGAGAGCCGAGAGCATAGAGCAACAAAGTCCTTACCACAGGTAAATGCTGATCAGTTAGTCTACTTCAACTCGGCACATGCTAGAGCCCCTTTGTATTTTAGATAATGCCTTGAAAACTTCACCTTTTAAGGGTAGGTCACAATATTTAGCATGAATTCTCATTGTCTTTAAAACAAGTCCTTTTTGTAAAATATATGCAGTAAATTCATGCTCCTCTGGAGTGTTTCGATATCCTCGATATTCAACAGTGCTCAAGTCTGATACAATACAGTTAGGAACGCTAAGTGGCTGTGTCCAATCATTGCGTTTATGGGAGTTTAGGTAAGAGTAAGACCCGTACCAATAATCAAGAACGAACTGAAAACAAGGAACAAGTAAAGTCAAAGGATGCAAACAAATTGCAAATAGACAAAAAGTTGAAGTGATGGGATCAACGATACCTCAGATATATTAATTTTTAGAGCTTGAAGCTTAGGACAATTGTGAAGCAAGTCTATTAGAAGCCTACTCTTGAAACTATAAAAATCAAGTTGCAGCTGAATCAAATTGCAAAAGTCGGGAAGGTCTAGAACTGGCGCACGAATCAAGCACTGCGTGCAAAAGATCATTGGATATTAATTTCAACACATGACTAAAAGCATAATAAATTCATCGTTTTGTTAAGCAAATCACCTGGATTGTTGAAACTTGCAGCCACAAGAATTTTGTTTTGCAAAGTGCCCGGAGGAGCTTAGGAACCCAAGCAACATGCCTAGGCTTATGATAAATATCTAGACATGCTTTGTTGATGTTGGGATAATCACAAACCAAAATCTGTTTGTAACAACCCCGTAATTTGAGACGTAGGTATTCAAGAGATGAAGTGTTTACCTCAAGAAGCTCAAGTGTCACATTTTCGGAATGTGAATATTGTTCCTGCAAAATGCTAGTAAATTAAAAATCAGAGACTAAGTCATGTGATAAGGCCATATTACATCACAATAATAATAATAATAATAATAATAATAATAATAACAGTGACCTCAAAGGTTAAACTCTTCAGGGGACGAGGCATGTGGATTGCTTCAGGATCGAAATTAATTAAAGTGACCCTAAGAGTTTAAAGAGCTGGGCAACCAGATAGTAACACATTGAGGTCCACATAGTTGACATGCAGCTCTAGGTTCTTGAGGGATGGGAAAATACTTTCACTGTGAGTGGGATCAAAATCTTCCAGAGAAATATTAATATTACCGTCCAAAACGAGCGACACGAGCGAAGTGCTATAGAAAGGTTCATGCAAGTCATGACTCTCCCCATCGGTCCTCATAGAGAAATGGAGTTCACTAACCCTTGTGATGACGTAATCAATCCAATCAAAACGGTCATTATACCCATAGTCACCCACCCGGCAAGAGAGGTGGAACTTACGGATGGGGCGCCGAAGCAGCTCAAACTTATTGAGAAAAATAAGAAAGCGCTCTTGTGCTTCCTTATGTGAACGTTCAGGGGTGTAAAGGAAATCATCGTTGAGGTCCAAGACATGGACTTTCTTCCAGAGGTAGCGCCACCTGCGAGAGAGGACGCTGGTGGCCACGGACGTTCTGGTTGGAAGGAATGAGAGGATGTTGCACAGGATTTCATCCGGCAGCCTGCTGATGACGTCCCTATCAACTGCTGCTTTCCTTTGCTTCCGCCGTTTCCCATTTTGAGACAACAGAGGAAGTGGCTAGGGATTGTGGGATTCAAGCGTGTCAAACACTTAGTTTCGAAAGGAAAAATGGAATAAATAGAAGGGAAACATGCTCAATATTTCAGTAGAGCTTCCAAAACTTGCACAGAATACAGGTTTCAGAGGCAAACCGTGGATCTAACACGTGTCCCCCTCACTTGTGACATTGTGTTCATTAACAATAGCAAAATCCAACCACATTAAATATACACTAAAATTAATCACAACAATCAATAATTACATATTAAATATAAAATATTTATTAAAAATAAATTTAATATATATATATATATATTATAAAAACACATGACAGTTGATTTTAATTTTTAAATAATATAATAAAATCTTTGACACAACATGTGCTGTACTGACATTTGGAATATTTGTCAGCGAAGTCCTAAGAGCATCTCCAACGGGCAAATAAATGAAGCCCTGCTACTGTGCATGTCAGAGAGAAAAGAGAGATGGGGCATTGGAGCAAAATTATTTGAGTTCCTTCACGTTATTCGAAGCGAGGGAGTCCCTCTAAATGGGGACTCCCATTAAGCAATAAACAATTGCCACTTGGCAATTAAAATAAAAAATAAATAATTATATAAAATATTAATTAATTAAATAATTATATTAATTAAATAAATAAATATATTATATAATTAAATAATAATTAATTTAATAATAATTATAATAACTAATTAAATTAAATACTAATAATTTTATTTAATTAATAATTTATATTAATTAACTAATAATTAATTAAGTAATTAAATTATAATTAATTTATTAATAATTATAATAATTAAATAAATTAAATAATTAAATATTTATTTAATTAATAATTTATATTAATTATTTATATCATAATTAATATTAAATATTATTTATATTTATATTATTATATTAATTTAGTTGTTGTAAAACTAGCCGTTATAAAAGTAGCCGTTAGAAACTAGCCGTTACTATGTTACCGTTATTATTAATAAATTAATATTTTTTTACTCTATATATACCACTTAGATACACTTCTATTCTCACACTCTCTACTACTCTTCTTCATCTTCTTCCAAGTTTACAAAATCAAAAAATTCTACTACTATTATTTTTTGTTCGAAAAAATGGATCCAAACCAACTCAACTCTTTCTTCAATTATTTACAAAACTTTCCTCAAATTCCAAATACCCAACAATCTCAAACCTCAAACTCTCAAGTTCCAAATCAAAACTTCACACTACCAAATACATTTCAAAATCCAAATCCACAAAATCTTTCTAATTTCAATTTTCAAGCTCCTTATAATAATCAATTTCCTATATTCCAACCGCAAAATCAAAATTCACAAACACCCCATTTTCCATTTTCATCCATATTTAACCCCTCTATCGGAAATGTTACTCCAACTTCCTTGCCGTTTCCAACTCAATTCAGTGCATCAAGACATAACTCATCTGGTGTTGGTGGCTCTTCTAACCCATCCTCTCAGAGTCCTATACAATGTAGTCCAAATTCGCAATATTCAGATTTTGCCAACCCTCGTGGATTAGATGCTATCAACCTTAATGATGATGATATTGAAGATCGGAGGCAAGATAGTATTCAACACTGGCATTGGAAAGAGGATGAGATGCTGATCAGTGCATGGTTAAATGTTTCAACTGACCCTGTAGTTGGTACCGATCAAAAGGGAGAAACATTTTGGAGTCGAATTCATAGCTACTGTGTAGAATTTTGCTCTGACATGACAAGGGGGGTAGTTGCATGTAAGAAACGATGGTATAAGATCAACAAGGCTGTTGCACAATTTGCTGGTTGCTACGATCAAGCTAGTCGAAACATAAGGAGTGGTTCGAACGCTGATGATATAAAGGAGTTGGCATATAAACTTTATTCCACACATTATGGTCAAAAATTCACTTTTGAGAGGCATTGGAACATGCTTCAGCTGGAGCAAAAATGGAGAAGCCAACTACCTACACAGAGTGGCGGCTCAAAGAGAACCAAGGTTAGTGCAACTGGAGCATACTCATCCTCATCAAACCCAGAAACACCGTTGGCTGATGAACCCGGTGTGGACTCTCCCGTTCGCCCACAAGGATCAAAGAAGAGCAAGCGAAAAGGTAAGGGAAAAGCACAGATGTCTGAAGATTTTAGTGAAAGAAAATCATCGGTTGTCAAAAAATTATCTCTCATGGAAGATATTAAGAATGTTAGAGAAAAAGAACTACTGGAAAGGGAAAAAGAAAGAGAAGAGGAGAAGGAACATAGAGCAAAGATGTTGGCAATCAAAGAGAAGGAGTTACAATTTCAAGCAGCAATGAAAGAACAAGAATTACAAACTCAGAGGTATATTAAAGAAATGGAGATAAAAGCAAAAGAAAGGGAAATGGAAAGGATGGCCAAAGAAAGAGAAAGGGAGATGGATATGCAAATACTTAATGCTGACACGTCTACAATGAGTGAAAAACGACGAGCTCTTCATGAGATTGCATGTGAAAAAATAATTGCCAAGTGGTTTACTTAATGGTTCCTTGTATTCGTAGAGTTATGTAGTATGTTCTTATTTTTATTGCGTATTGCTGGTATGTGATGTAGTTTGTTTTATTTATTTCTGATGTAAGTTTTTAAATTAGTCAATATTATTGTGCCGTTATTGTTTATGAAAGTGACAATTGCAAAACTAGCCGTTAAGTAGCCGTTGTAAAACTAGCCGTTAAAAAGCCGTTGCAAAACTAGCCGTTGTAAAACTAGCCGTTGCAAAACTAGCCGTTGCAAAACTAGCCGTTAAGTAGCCGTTGTAAAACTAGCCGTTAAGAAGCCGTTGCAAAACTAGCCGTTGCAAAACTAGCCGTTAACTAGCCGTTAAGGTACTTAATGCAGACACACTTATAAATATCAACTATCAATAACTCCTCAACTCCACTTCAGCTCTTATTTCTCACCTCGAAAGAGAACTAAAAATTACATTTCCAGATATGGCTAGAAATTTTGATGATATGTTTAATGAGGCTTTGTATGGCAAAAGAAGACGGCAAGATAACACACTCATAGATAATTGGATCGATGAGTATTTACTCGAAGATTCAGAAGAAGAAGATACCGATAGAAGCTCTATCCCAATTACTCGTAGATGGATCAACAGAGATCGAGAAGCAGGACATGATCGCCTTTTCCAAGATTACTTTGCAGATGATCCAGTGTATCATGCTGACATTTTTCGACGGAGATTTCGAATGAGAAGACATGTGTTTCTTCGGATAGTAGACGCTCTCTCAAACGTCTATCCTTATTTCCAACAGAGGGTTGATGCAACTGGAAGAAGAGGCTTGTCGCCACTGCAGAAATGTACTGCTGCGATACGGATGTTAGCATATGGCGTAGCAGCTGATGTTGTTGATGATTATGTGCGCATAGGCGAGAGCACTACAATTGAATGCTTGGAAAAATTTGTTGAAGGTGTCATTTCGGTGTTCGAGGATGAATACTTGCGAAAACCAAATCCAAATGACGTACAACGCCTACTACAAATGGCAGAGGGTCGTGGCTTCCCTGGCATGTTGGGTAGCATTGACTGCATGCATTGGCAATGGAAAAATTGTCCAAAGGCGTGGAAAGGTATGTACATGAGTGGTTATCGTGGGGTTGCAACCATAGTACTTGAAGTTGTAGCATCTTCAGACCTTTGGATATGGCATGCATTCTTTGGAGTTTCTGGTTCAAATAACGATATCAACGTGTTAGATCGTTCTCCCGTGTTTGATGACATTCTAAATGATCGTGCTCCGGAGGTAAATTATACTATTAATGGTAATAATTATACAATGGGATACTACTTAGCAGATGGTATTTATCCTGAATGGGCCACATTTGTCAAATCAATCTCAAAGCCACAAGGGGAGAAACGCAAGTTATTTGCACAATACCAAGAAGGGCAAAGAAAAGATGTGGAACGAGCATTCGGAGTGTTGCAAGCACGCTTTGCAATTATACGTGGTCCAGCTCGTTTTTGGGAAAAGAAGAAGCTTGCCAACATAATGAGAGCTTGTATTATATTGCATAATATGATTGTTGAGGATGAAAGAGACACTTATGCAGGAAATTTTGCTCAAGGCTTAGAGTATGATGATGTTGAAAATGGCTTATCACAACCTCAGTTGGGAGAAGAAGATTTTGCACCATACCATCAATTTCTCCAAAGAAATGCCCAACTTCGAAATAGGCAGCAGCATAGACAATTGAAAGAGGACTTGATTGAACACATATGGCAATTTCACAATGCTTGTCGTCAACTGTAGAATTTAATTATATTTTTTTTGTATTAAGTAATTTTACAAATTAGTGTAATCCCGAATTATATATTATGTATTATTGTTATTTTTAAATTTATTTAATATTAATATATTTTAATAGTGAATTATTTTTAAATTTAAATATTTAAATTACATTATTAAAAAAAATTAATTACATTAATTTCAAGTATTTTAATTAATTAATTAAGTGGGACCACAACAGGGACTAAAGTTAGTTCCTCCTAATGGAGAAGAGAGAGATGCTTTGAGTTCCTATTTACTGTTTATGACGCAAAAGCTGATGTGGAGTTACTTTTTATGACAGGTGGGCCATAAACAGGAACTGGGATGAGTTCCCTACTGGAGATGGTCTAAAAGATTTTATACTTGCTGGTATCTGGAGAAAATTCTAATCGTGGTGACATATTGACAATTTTGTGAATGATAACGGAGTTGGTAGTAAAAGACATTTTGTTATGTTAAGATACACAACCATTTATTTGTGCTTATAAGACAAAGTATTTCGATGTGTATGAGCTTAATCTTGGAGACCGAGATCGATCTTATGAAAGTTCAGTTCTTGGGTGCTGATGAATCTGTTTCAATGGTTGCCAAAGTTTGCTTGGGACGTGAAGCAAACTCATTGGCAACTCTATCTATCACAGAAAATTGTACAATGGATTGTTCAATGTTTCCTTAAACAACAGTCCCTCTGTTATTGATAAGAGTACAATTGTGAATTGTGATATCTGCGGAGTTGTTACTTGCCATCAACCTGCCTTGAATTAGTTGCAACTTACTAAGGGCAACTTTATGGCAAGCTTGTTTCCCTCTAAGTTGAAGTACCTACTTTTGCAAGCTCAAGGGATTATACAAGATAATATCATATTACAACTATACAGGTTTAGACAGCTTTAGTAGAATTAGGCAATTAGCCATTATCTCAATGAGAATAATTGATACGCAGGCACAGCAAAAAGCTTCCATATTATCAAAATCTCAATTATACCATATTCGCTGTTATATCTCTCCAGAGAAATTATACGCATTAACATCATTCTTTTGGACTAGAAAACATGGCATTGCAAAACAATCACTAAAGACTATAGTCTTCAATTACTAAGGAGTGATAAGGACTAGAGTCATCAAACATTTCAAGTGAAGCAAAAAGGGACTGCAAATATACATGGTGAAATGTTCCTCAAATCAGATCATATTTATCTCCACCAGTGAAGAATAAAGAAACAGAAATGGCAACTGCCTAACCTAGGCTGCTATATGTGTAACTAATTCTTCCTTCAAGAGTTACATAAAATCAGTTGTAGTCAGCAAACTCATTTATCAAATCATGACATCAAATATACATCTTTTAGAAGTACACAACCTTAAGAGTAAATGGAAAAAAACAAGAAAAGGTCGAAAGAGCATCATGCATTGAAGGAATACAATATTACTCGGCAGATATCATAACTTCTATAACGGAATATGCCATTCTAATGCACCCCCAGCAACTAAGTATTAAACAAATCCTATAACCTCTCTGACATAACAGATGAATAAGTCAAAGATTTGGTATTGCCAAAGATGGTGCATAGTTGCCATCAACCTGCTTCAACAACAGATTTATACAATAGGTTATCCATGCTCTATCAAAATGCTGATTCTTTGAAATATTATAAACATCCTAATTCCTAAGGTAGAATCAAAAGACGGAAATGCGTATTTCCAAACTATCAATCCTAACCATCATTACTAAGTTAAAGTGCCTATTTCTGCAAGCCCACAGCATCATACCATACAACTTAGTGTTTTGGAAAAGTAATCAAAAGGTTCTACAAACATTTGAGGAATTCAGGTGTAAAACTGACATAAAAATAAAATTGAGCATGGACTCAGATTTATCCATTTTATGCAACCAGGATGAAAGCACTTGGTACCATACAACTTTGTATAGTTTTGACATAAAAAAACCATCGAGATAGAGATGGTGAAATGTATGTACCACATAAGTGCTGATTACTTTTAGTCACTTAATTATAAGATCGACTGTTTTAGAGCCCCTCGGTAGAGTAGATAATTTCTTGCGAATTGTATATGTTTTCTTCGGGCGAAGCTCCCCATTAATAAGAACTTTCATTAACGCCAAAACAAGTCCTTTTTGTAAAATATACGCAATAAATGCATGCTCATCTGCAGAGTCTCGATAACCTGAAAATCCAAGAATCAAGAGATTCGATGTAACACAAATAGGATCATGGGCTGGTGGTGTCCAACTGCTAGGTTCACTATGTTCCTCTGAGCGAAAATATCCACCCTGACAACAGGAAACGACAATACTTTCAAAAAATGCAAGCAAATAAAAATTAGATATAGACATAAGGCTGAATTTGAAGAGTGCGCACACCTTCTGATTATAAATTATGAGTACTTGAAGTATAGGACAATGCTGAATTAAATTTATTAGAAATGCCGAGTTCGAACATGGAATATCAATCACTAAATTATGTAAACGGCAAAATTCCGGATAATCTAGAGCTGGCGCACGAAGTAAGCACTACATGTACAAAACAACAAGATGTTACAAACAAAACTACAAATATAAACTTTTCAGAAATTAACAATGTAAAGTTTTGTTCAAGAGATCATGAGAATACGAGAAGTATATTACCTTTGTTGTATCAAGTTTCAACACTAGACGTTCTGTACTGCGAAGTGCTTTGAGAAGCTCAGGTATCCAACAAAGATGCTTATCTTGTGGGTAAATATCAAGCTGTGCTTTCACCATGTTGGTAAAATGGCTAAACAAAACATTTAAATAATGCCCCCAGAGTTTGATATCTAGGTATTCAAGAGATGGGGTATCTATTTCAAGAAGCTTAAGAGAGTCTTCGGGACTTTTATCTGCAAAGGTTAACCTCTTCAAGGAATGAGGCATGTGGATTGCAGGATAATTAATACCACGACCTAAGGGAAAGGCCTCTAAAATTAGCTTAAGATTTTCAAGAACAGGACAACCAGATAAAACCTTCTCAGGATTCACATAGATGGTATCCAATTCTAGGTTCTTGAGGGATGGCAGACAAACATCCGGAAGAGAATCCAGATAAATCCGGTACTTCAAAGCGAGGGACTCGAGTGAGGCGCAAGTGAAAACGCTTTGAGGCAAGTCGCAAGTCTCGGGGTAATCATCACGGTAGATACAAAGGCAGAGATCCAGCTCCTTGAGGTGTGGTCCAACAGCTGAGGAAATCCACCTTGTGAGAGTATCTTCTCCACAGACACTACATTCGAGTTTGAACTTTTCAACGTGGGGGACCTTGTGCTGAGCAACAACATTATCGACAAAATCGACAAAGCCCTCTTCAACTTCATCATCTGAAAATTCAAGGCGGTAAAATGGCTCATCCTCAAAGTACAAGACTGGGACTTCCTTCCAGAGGTGGCGCCACCGGCGGGAGAGGATGCCGGTGGCCTTGGCTTCTATTGTTGGAAGGAATGAGAGGATGTGGCAAAGCAAAGAATCCGGTAAGCTACTAATCCTATCAATTTTTCGAGTTCTTTTAATAGCTACCTTTCCACTTAAATTCCTTTGATTCTGTTTCGGCATTGTCAAAATTTGTCTCTCAAGAAAGTTAGTTCTGGAAATGAATCAAGTAGAATTGGTTCCAGAATTCGTTTTGCTGCACAGAATAAGAGTAACATGACTCGGCCAAATAATTTCCTACGTTATTGTCAACTATGTGAACTGAAAATTGGAAAGGGAAATAAGATTGAAATATAAAAAAAAGCATGATGTGCAATGAAGAAGATGAATACCGAAGGTGCCTCGTGAGCGGTGACGGTGCCGCAGTTGAGAGGAGATAGTTAGGGATTGAAGGAGGAAGCAGTGTTTCTGTGAATTGTGAATGGTGAAAGCGGTGAATGTGAAACCAATAACGCAGTTATTTATTTATTTATTTTTTTTAGGTTATGGTAAGCGTACATCAAAATCAGCTATCAAATAAAATATATATTAAAATATAAATATACATTAAAAATAAATTAAATCATACATGTATTTATACACAAATATATTAGTGGTTGATTTTAATATATAAATAGTATTTTTTTATTATTATTTATTATTTATTTTATTTTTATTTTGGTAACAGTTTACACAGTTAGGTTAGGTGAAAAGTGAAACCCATTTTTTAATCTACAGTAAAAGAGTCAAACGATCTCTCTACTCTCTAGCTTAGTGGAGAGTACACTAGTTCATATAAAAATAGAATTAATTAAAATGTAAATTAATATATAATTTAACTAAAACATTTCGTATTTAAGTCATAGAAATAATAAAAAATAATATTTTTAGATTATATATAATAAAAAATATTTTTAAAAAAAATTATGTATTAATATTTTTTTTTATATTTTCATTATATAGAATATAAACATATATTAATATATCTTTTAAATACTAATGCTTTTCAAAAATATTAAAAAGGTTTAATTACTCTACATATTCTTATAGTTTTACCGAATTTTCAATTAAGTTTTTATACTTTTTTTTTTTTCAATTGGGTCTCTATACATTATTTTTTTTTCAATTTAGTCCCTGCTAACGTTAAACGTCAAAAAAATATTAGTGAATTGTGAAATTACTTATATACCGAAGATATAAGGGAGAAAGTTGGAGTAGCACCCATTGTGGAAAAGATGGTTGAATCGCGTCTCAGGTGGTTTGGACATGTGGGAAGAAGACCGATAGAACATCCAGTCAGGAGGGTGGATGAGATGGAAGATGGACAAAGGGCGAAAGGCAGAGGAAGACCTAAGAAGACCATCCATGAGGTGGTCAAACGAGATCTACATGTAAACGGTCTCTCTGTAGACATGATACATGACAGAGCACAATGGCGTCGTTTGATTCATGTAGCCGACCCCACTTAGTGGGACAAGGCTTTGTTGTTGTTGTTGTTGTTGTTGTGAAATTACTTATATACCCTTAAGGACCCAATTGAAAAGAAAAAAAATATAGAGAACTAATTGAAAATTCGATGAAACTATAAAGAGTAAAGTATCGTTTTTGTCTCCAATGTTTGAAGTAAATCATATTTGTGTCCCTAACGTTTAAATCGTCCTATTTGTATCCCTAACGTTTGTAAAAGTGATTCAATATTATCCTGCCGTCAATTATACATCATGAGCGCTTTAGTTTGAGTTTTAAAAATCTCTTCTTGAAGTTAGAATACAAATGTCTAGAATAGAATTCATGATCTACTCTGAAAAATAGCTCATCAAATGTTGAAACTAATTCCTACAATATTTAAATAATTCACTTTTCTAAGGACATAATTGAATCTAAACATAAATAGTGGGTATAATATTAAAATCGAACACATCCACGTGAGATCTAATTGAGAATGAATACATTCAAGTGAGAATAATTGAAAAATATAATCTTATTTGTTAGTATAATTGATAGTAGGATAACATTGAATCACTTTTATAAACGTTAAGGATACAAATAGGACGACTTAAACGTTAGGGACACAAATAGGACTTACCCCAAATGTTGGGGACAAAAACGATACTTTACTCAAACTATAAATATTCAATGAAAGATATTCTTATAATCCTTATTCAATGATTCTAAACACGAAAGATATTCCTATAATCCTTTTTATTTTGTCATTATGATTCTTTTGCTTATTTATATACAAATTGTACCAAAAATATCTTTTTCTTTTTTTTTATTTTCAAAAATACTTTATCTTAAGGACATATAGACAAAAAAAATGGATAAAATAAAACAGAAATAATAGTAATACGTATATATAAAATTCAGTTTCCATCATTCAAGTATTTATTACGATCGTATAATATTTTACATTTGTGTGGATTCATGGAATATAGTTTATATCTTCATCATATCATGGTACACCATAAAAAATCATAAGATTATGTAATTTGTGTTATTGAAATTTAAAATTTAAAAACGAAATCTGTAGAAAACATAGTTTTAGTGTAATATAAATAAATAATCCGTAGAAAACATAAGGATCAACAATAACCAGGGGCGGAACTTGAAACAAAATTTTGGGGGTCAGATAGAAAATAATTATCAAAATGTTTTTGATATGGACCCATTTAAGATAAGTTCGTCTAATCTCATCTCTCTGGTTTGGGTGATATTGCCAAATTTAAAACCATTTTTTCAAGATCTCGTTCCAAAAAATTTAAGGTTAAAGCCATCAGATGTAACTTTTTGAACTTTTGAAGGTTATATCTCACTTTTTTTCGTGATTCATTAAAGTAGAAGAACTATCTACAGGTGTTGATATTGTAAAAGTTATATGTTCTCCATCTTAAATATTAGTCTTCCTCTTAAAAAAATGTATCAATTCTTTGATTTTTCATTATTATTTTATATAAAAATTTGAATATATATATATCTTGTAAAATATGTAAAGAAGAAGTTAGAAGGACAAATATTAAAATTTATAATATTTATTGAATTTTTTTATCAATTTATACAAATATATTAATATTAATACTTATTGAATATTCTATTATTTTTTATCATATAAAAAATTAAATTAAATAAATAGTAAAATATAAAATAATATTAAATTAAATAAATAAAAATATCTAATTTTTTATATTTGAACTTAAAGATAAAGAGAATATTGTTTATTGAACTTATAAGATACTTTAAGTCATAGTAAAGTATTTAAGTCAATTGAACTATTTTTTATTTTTTAAAAAAGTACTACTAAATTTTTTGTAAAAAGTTTGGGGGGGTCATAGCCCCCCTTGTCTGAACTAAGCTCACTGACAATAACATTGATAACGGCCGGTTTTCGAGTCAAGAAAAATTCTAAAAGAACATACTTGAGTTCTCCCAACAAGATAGCCATTTCTACCAAAAGCTTTAATCAAAGCATAGTAGCCTGCTTTTGAAATAAAGAAAGTCAGAGCAGGATCATCTTTGTGAGGTCCATTCATCTATATATACCTCCATTGTTAAAAACAATCACTACCACAATGTCTGAATTGAAAAAATGAAAAAAGATTAATCATCATACAATTGCAAGAATAATTTATTGCATATAAAAACAAATATATGCAACCATATACGATCATATCAACATAATGAAAGAATTTGCATATGGCATATGATAACAAGAACCATTAATAGAGTAATAACTAAAATTGTTTACAAAAACTGACAGTAAGAACTATATATATATATATATAATTTTGTACAGCTACCTTCAGGTTGCTGTGTACAATTTACTGCTAAACATATTAAGCTTCATCTCGCATGAACAATATTGAAGCATTATCCTTTTATTTTTTGCACCTTATATTCAATTAGAATTTACATCTAAATAAAACTTGTAACCATACATATTTTACATGTAAATTCTCAAATTGCAGGAAATTCTAAAATCTGGTTACATCCAAATGGTCACTACTGCTACTACTACTACATCTCCCCTTGCAATGGTGAAATTGCAAGCAGTGAGAGAGTTTATTAGGTCTAACAGGGTGAAATTTTCTTAACTTTATCCCGACTGACCTCATTCTCAAAATGTTATCATTTTTTCAAACTATTAATTAGTTCGAATTTTAATTTCTCAGGCTTGCATTCACAGGCCGAATCCCAAAATGAAAACTTAGAATTAAAATTTAAAAAAAAAACGATAAAATAAAAGTATCCGTCCAATGCATGTTTTCATCAACAAATATGAAGTTTTTTTTTTGGGAGTACATGCTAAGACCTCCAAATTATAGGTCAATGGTGCAGCAATATCAAAAAACAACTTAGTATTATTGATAACAAATCTAAAGAAAATTTTCCAAAATAAAAAATGTATATAGATTCTGAGTAAGGAAAAATAAGGTTATTTCGCCCCTACCTAAGTTCAAGATGCAGAACTTCTTCGAAAACTGTTTGCTTAATTGTGGCCCTGCTGAATCAGGCTTCGAGTCCATTAACTAGCAGAAGCAATTTGAAAATTTTGCCGATCTGTGGCTGGCGGTGTGCGCATCGACGAGTTTAGGGCAAGAAGGAGAGAGAAAGCTGACGTTGATTGCAACGCTGTGTGGGTCTTGTGGAGAGTTCGGAATGCTGAGATATTTGAAGGAGAAAGAACCACAGCTCAAGTGATTTTTGTTACGGCATTGAAGCTCCAAGATTTGTCGCTAACACTTCCAACCTTGATTCATCTTTATTCTGTCGACTGTTGCTGGTAGTGGATGAATGACCTTCTTCTAGTAGCGACGAGTATGGGAGGGACACCGAGCAGAGGAGATGCCGCAAGAGGGGACCTTACGGTGGATCCAACGGGAGCTCAAGAAGTTAGGGCTACTGGGTTAAGACGGGGTGAGTGTGGGACAAAATAATAAGGAATTTTTTGGAAATTTTCAAAATAGAGTAAAGGAAAAATCCGTCCCTAACCTTTTTTTTCGCGAACATTTTCGTCCTCGAAGATTGGAAAATACTTTAATATCCCTGACCCCCAAAAAAGTGGACATATTTACCCTTCTGTTAGAGTCACTCCGTTTGCCTTGACGGAAAATGGTGACGTGGCTCCCGTGACGCTGACCTGGCCGTTACGGGCTGCCACGTGGGATGGGCTTTTGAAAAGATGACGTATTAGTCCCAGGAACCAAAACGTCACCGTTTCTCCCCCACTCTCAATCTATGAAATTCTGTGACCTCAGAAAACACTCAAAAAACACTGGTCTTTCACCCACACTATAGTGACCTCAGAAAATAACATTATGATGAACAACTTAAAACCAGCAAAGGAGCTAGCTGTGAAAGTGAAAGAGATAGAGAGATTGAAAGAGAGGATAGCATTGACTACTCACCACACCACTCACCATCCATCAAGCTGTGCCAAAACCCATATCATTAACAAGAACAACACATGAATTCTTTCACAGGAATTAGAATGTAGTGTGGTGTGTTATGTTGAGTTGTGTACTCCAACAAATTCGGAGCAAAGTTGAGTTGAGCTTGACTACCATCAACACTAAATCTACTAGTAATTGCACTTGAGCTGGCTGCAACAACAACCAAACTTGTACACTCCATTAGGATATAGGACATGATGGAGGAGAGTAAGTGAAAAACTCAAAAAACCAAGCAACCAATAATGCAATCCTATTATCATTACAAAGCTTATTAGTCTCTCCAACTCAGAAAACCTTGCTTTCTTTTAATCACAACCAATATTATGAATTTCCAAGCTGCATTTGCACTTGCACACAGCAAACACTGATGATCAAGGTCCTGAAAACCGCTTTCAGCCTCAATCTGCAGCAATTCATCATCATCATAATAAATAACTTAAAACAAATCCTAATTAAATTCATGGACTTCTCTACTAAAAAAACTAAAAACAAAAGAGCCCTAAACCTAAGATTTTCCGGGCCCTCCTGACTTAGAAGCCAGCAAATTCAGATGTCCAAGAAGGTAATTTCCCAGCCTCGTCGCCAAAGTTTCTCCCATGGCTTGTTGCTGCTGCTGATGCTGATGCTGATAGTGAACGAACAAAGAAGCTTGCTGCTGCTGAGACACCGACACCGCCGCCGACTGCACAACCATCTCCGGCGGAGGAGCAGCCACTGTGAAACTCCAAATTTGACCAAAATCGGGCTTAACCGGGAAGGCCCAGAGCCCCGCGGGAGCTCTGGGGCCCACTAAGGACCCAACGGCGGGCCCCATGGAGACGCCGTCGTCCTTGGCGGAAGCATCGTCATCGGTGTGTATGCGCTTGCCGAGTATGAAGGGAGTGGGAGCGAGCAAGGACTTGTGGTCGAGCGAAGACGCTGCGGAGGTTGAGGAAGGAGAAGAGGGAGAGCCAGCACCGCCGCGTACGGAGACGGAAATGGAGGAGAAGCTGGCGGGAGTGGTTCCGATTCCGGTGGCAGCGATGATTGAGGGCACGGCCTGGCGGAGGAGCCACTCGATGGTCTGGCCGTCGGACTTGTGGCCGAGCTCCGTCGGATGCCATGGGTCGGAATGCTCCCTTTCTTCCTTCACCCGCTTCACCTTCACACTGCATTCGAAGGATTAGGACTCAAAGATTTCATAGATTGTGGGTGGGGGAGAAATGGCGACGTTTTGGTTCCTGGGGATTAATATGTCCTCTTTTAAAAAGTCCATCCCACGTGGCAGCCCGTAACGGCCAGGTCAGCGCCACGGGAGCCACGTCACCGTTTTCCGTCAAGGCAAACGGAGCGACTCTAACGGAGGGGTAAATATCTCCACTTTTTCGAGGGGTCAAGGACATTAAAGTATTTTCCAATTCTCGGGGACGAAAATGTCCGCGAAAAAAAAGGTTAGGGATGGATTTGTTCTTTACTCTTCAAAATATGATGGTATCTTTGATTAGTTTTTTTTAAATGTGAGAATATTCGTTTTTTAATAGAATATTTTGTTATTTTAAACGTTTTTGTCACGGTATGGACTAAATTGAAAAAAATTATATGGTATAGAGACTTAATTGAAAATTTGGTAAAACTATAGGAAATCCAGAGTAATTAAACCTATTAAGAATAACAAATAAGTTATTAGAGTTTGAGTTTTATTTTGTTTATAATATTTCAAAAAAATAGTTAGCTTAATTAGCAGGTTATTCTTTTAAATTTAAACTATTGATAAAAAATATAATATATACAAAAATTAAAATTTATTTAATTAATAAAAAATACAATCATTTTTTACTTATAAGAAGGGCTTAAAGATAAAGCTAAAAGTATCCATTAAAAATCAAATTAACGAACTCTCCTACTAACATAATTATCAATTGAATAAATGTTAATTTGGTTAATTATCACTCAATATATATTATAAGTTTTAGGAAACAAATTAATTTGTGCTTAAGACTTTAAATGAAGGATTAAATTAAAAAATTGTCCTATATAAAAGTTATAATAAATAATTTTACTCTTTCAATATATTATTAATGTATCTAGATGATCACTAAAAATAAAAATAATAAATACCAAACTCTTTTAGTAGTTAAATGGGCTTCTTTAACCAATTATTTTGTTTTTTAATTTCCTATACATAGATAATGTTCTCCTCCGAATGCATCTTGACGCAATTCAGACTAAGTGGTCAACAAATACCGAAATACGTACAAGCTACAACTCAATCAAAGAACAGCAACATTCTATTTATGGTAATACTGTTGTGAATGCCTGAATGCTCCTTTAAGTCACAATTTTGGTTCAATACATTCATATCCATCCCATATAAAATGGAAGACTTAAGATCCACCTTTTTATCTAGTGGTCACGGCCTCACGGGGTATAAACTGTAAAGGAACACTACAAAATACAAATACCATTATTGCGTTAAAGCATCTTTGGAGTTGGTGGGGTCTTCCATTTCACACAGAGACACTAAAATTCTATGGCTTCTTGGAATTCAGTTCCTCTCCACGTTTCCTATGAAGTTCTTGGCTGGTTTGCTTTTGCTTGTTGGTCAATCAGCTTCTATCCACAAGTCATTCTGAATTTCAGAAGGAAGAGGTATATTATATATATATGCATAACTTGAAATAAAGAGTTCCTAAGTATCAACATATTTGATGACCCTTTTAACTTTTGTTTTGTGATTTAGTGTGGTGGGGTTGAACTTTGATTTTGTAGTGCTGAATCTGACAAAGCACACAGCCTATCTTATATACAATGCTTCTCTGTACTTTAGTTCTGCTATTCAGAAACAGTACAAAGACAAATATGGTCAAAAAGAGGTTTGTTTCTGTTTCCGTACATGTTTACAGTTAACTCCTCTAATTATATATGGAATCTTATTAATGTTTGTGAATTTGTGGCTTAATTTATTTTAGATGATACCAGTGGCGGCAAATGATGTTGCTTTTTCAGCTCATGCTGTTCTGCTGACTGCAATTTCCTTGTTTCAGATTGCAATCTATGAAGTTAGTGTTATACTTCTATACTCTTTTCTTTGTTGATTTCTTTTTTTTTTTTTTTAATTTTGATTTGAGTTCATAATTATGCTAAAAGTGTTCGACATTTTCATGTAGCGCGGAGGACAAAGAATCTCTAAAATCGCCCTTGGAATCCTTCTTGTTGCTTGGTCAATTGCAGCAGTGTGTTTCTTTGTATCTTTGCACAATCATCATTGGCTTTGGCTACTCTCTATTTTCAGGTATGTTACCTGTTTTCATTATTTTTATTTGGTCATAATTGCATTATTTAACTTGCCATTGTTGATTTTTAAACTATTTGCACGTGAAGGATCAATGATTTTTCATTGGTTTTAAAAGAAATGTCTTTTAGAAATTGTTTCTAATTTTTGTTGAAATTGATTTTCCTGCAGTGGAATCCAAGTATGCATGACTATTATAAAATATATTCCTCAGGTTAGAATCTATTCCAATGATATTAATTTCAGAGACATAAATTTAAGTTGTGCAAATGCAAATACATAACCTAAAGAGGAGATATTTATACTGATCAATACAGGCAGTGATGAACTTTAGAAGAAAAAGTACAGAGGGTTGGAGCATTGGTAACATTCTACTAGACTTGTCTGGAGGCATAGCAAACTATTTACAAATGGTTATGCAATCTGTTGATCAAGGTATGCAATTTTCTTTACCAAGTGATTCACTTGTTTAGGTTTGTAGTTTCAACAAACAGTTTTCAAATTCTGCCTTTGATTTTCAGGCTCTTGGGTCAACTTTTATGGAAACATAGGGAAACTACTATTATCCCTGGTATGAATAATTCTCTTGATTTGGTTTCTCTTTAAAGGAACAAATATAAACTCAGTGCATAAAGAGCCATATCAATAACTCAAAATTTATCAATTCTTCGTGCTAATTGATGGAATAAACTGTTGCAGGTGTCTGTATTCTTTGACATCCTCTTCATATGCCAACATTACCTGCTATATCCTTCAAAAAGACGCAGATCAGAGACAAATATTGAACATGATAATGTTAAGCCTTCTGATCGCCAATCGTCGGAGAATGTTTGAAATGTAACTTGATGAATATCTTCTCTTGGAATGAGCTCAATCTAAATTTGTAGTTAATCATTTTCCAAGATAAATATACAGTTTAGACCACAAGCTTAAAGCCTTTAAACTCCTTAACTATGGCTAGCCAATTTATCGGTATCTGCATACCAAATTCTCTCTACAGATTTTTTATGATCTAATCACAAAAAATAGCAAATTATAAACCGTGTAGCTGTCCTTGTACCAACTCTTTAGTAACCATGTCTTCAACTCATCAGTTGATGATTTGACTACTGATGACTGCCACCTCAAAATTTATAAGTACTTGTTCAAAATGGACGTTGGTAACATAATGTTGTATGTTGCTAAAGAATATTCTCCTTTACTATTTTAGGAAGATGAAACCCACTGTAACCTTATCTCAAATGCATATTGGACCTTGAGTTTATTCTACAATTTCAAAGCAGTGATGCAAAGTAGTGGATATAAAAGCAGTGGATAAATCTTGTCCCGTTCACAACCGTTAATAGTGCACAGTGCACACCAAAGAGCCAGAGTTGGCTAATGCGGAAACTAGGCTGCTATACTGTGATAAATAATTCGTCCAATAAAAATTACATAAAATCCAGTCATGATTGAAAAAAAAAATAATTTAAACATAGTTGACTTTGAATATCTTTTACACATCATTGAAATCTATCTAACTTCTAAAGTAAATAGAAGGATTAACTGTAGCAGATATCAAATCGGTAAATATATTGCAGTGGATGATAAAATACTTCACGGCTATCTTCAAAACCTGCAATCATAGAAAATAATAATAATAAGAATAATAATATGCAGTTTTAATCAAACAAGAGAGTGTCAAATTGCAGCCTATGTGTTTGATGACAAAACAGTGAAAGGCGAAATGAAAGATTTGCTATTGCCAAAGAGTAGAGTTCCCATCAAGTCATCAACATCATAATAAATTGTTTCAAGAACTTATGCACATTGTAAATATTAAATTGGTGAAAATTTTTGGTATTAAACTTTCAAAAGTTCGAAGTTACCAAATACAACATCATGGTATTTTTAACAAGTATTCATAAACATCAACGGAATTTAAGTGAAATGCTGGCCTAAAATTGATTCAATATTCAACAATTTACACCGTTTTCTAGGCACAGCAATGAAAATTTTTAGCCAACAGCTTCAATACAATCGGCATTACAAATATAGACAGTGAGTGTTCATACCTATGCAAAATCAGTTTAGTCAGTCAAGTGTGTCAAATTTAATCTGGCATATATTAGAGCCCCTAGGTAAGGCAGATAATCCCTTGAGAATATAATACTTTGTCAGTAGTTCAAAATCAGACGTAGGATGAATTGTTGCTGTCTCCAATACAAGTCCTCTTTCTAGAAGATATGCAGTCAATTCATGTTCATCTGTAGTGTCTTCATATCCTCTAAACTTAAAAGTCTTGAGATGTGATGTCACACAATTAGGAACTCCGGTTGGGGGCTCTGGTCCAGCATATTCCAATGGATGTGAATAATAACGCTAACAACAAGAAACAAAACTTCTTAAAGATGCAAGCAAACAAGAAACAGACACACAGGCAGTGTTAAACTTGAAAAGTATAAGTACCTTTCGGTTATGAAGTGCAAAAACTTGAAGCATGTGACAGTTATGAAGCATATTCATCACAAAGTTGAAGTTGAAAGATAGAAAATCAAGCTCTAGATGGAGCAAACTGTGAAATTTCGGAAGCTCTAAAGCTGCAGCTTGAAATAAGCACTGTGTACAAGATAACAAGATATTAAATATAAACACATCACCACCAGTTACAAATTCATCAGAAATTAGAATATCAAATTACATCAAAAATTTTGCTCAATGAATCATGGATTTAGGATAAGCATATTACCTGTGTTGTGCAATATTTCAATGCCAAAAATTTTGTTTTGCATAGTGCCTTAAGAAGCTTAGCCACCCAATCAACATCATGCTCAAGTTCAACACACTGAAAAATATCAAGATGCGCTTCCATTATCTTGGGAAATTTTCCAACCACAAACCGTAAGCAAGGGCTTTGTATCTTGAGGTGCAAGTATTCAAGATATGGGGTATTTATCTCAAGATGCCCAATATCATTATGGCTAGGCCTCGACTCCTGAAAGATTAAACGCCTCAGGGTGCGAGGCATGCGAATTCTATGCAACTCAACCCATTTATTTTGGAAGGGTTCAGTTAATCTGACATTAAGTGTTCTAAGAACAGGGCAGCCAGATAAAAGATTATCACAATCTACATCTGTTAAATCCAACTCCATGTTCTTAAGGGATGGGAGACAAACTTTATAAGGTAAATTATCCAAAATAAACTCACATTTCAAAACAAGGGACACTAGTGATTTGCATGTGAATACATCTCTAGGCAAAAATAACTCCAAACATGAGAGAGTGACATCGAGATACAGGGTGCGGAGATGGGGTCCAACGCAGGCTTGAACCCACATATCGAGGGATTCATCATCAGTTAACCCACAACACAATCTGAAGCTTTTGATGGGGAGTGGATTGCGCTGGGCGAAAATAGCATCAACAGAAGCAATAAACTTGGCTTCCTGCGCAGGCGCCATAAAGGGTCTCCCGTATATGTCAAGGACTTGAAGATCTTTCCAAACGTGGCGCCACCGGCGAGAGAGGATTCCGGTGGCCACGGCACTTCTTGTTGGGAGGAATGAGAGGATGTGGCAAAGTACCGGGTCTGGTAGGTTGCTGATCAGGTCCTCTTTGATGGTGTTTTCTTCTGGTTTTGCTTCTGATTTCAGTTTCTTAGGCCTTACCATTGTCAATTTTGAATCTCAAGCTGTTTGATTAAGAACGACATATTAGCTCAGATAAATCATTGTCTACATTATCATCTTTGGAATATGTGAATCAACAATCTATGTGAACTGAAATTTTCAAAATCAAAATCTTGTATAGAAGAAGAAATAATAATCATGTAATAGTATTAATATGGAGAAGACGATTACCAATGGTGCTGTTATGGGTCGTGAGCAGTGGCTGCAGGAGGCGGCGCCGTGGTGGAGATCGCTGGGGTAGAGGCGGAGCTGGTTCCTGGTTAGGGCTTGAAATAGGAGAGTGTCTGTGTGGCGGGTGAGAGAACGAGAAAAGAAGAAAAAACACGAAAATATTTTAAATTTGATTTTGAACGCAGAATTTGAAAAACAGTTAGATTTCTTAGCTGAACTATTTTATAAATCTAAATAAAAAATAATAATAATTTAGCGCCAACATCTCGAAATTGAATTAGCGGTTCAATTACAAATTTGAACTTTTTTGTTATCAATCTGCTACATGGTGCATGTAGACGTAGTAAAGGCTAGAAGCTGCCATGTTCCTTAGCAAAGCTTTATTATTGGAAAGTGTTTCTTAGCATGATGTCATGATAAGGTTTAGGGTTTAGACTTCTAAGTTCTAACTCATTAATCTTAGTTTTGCATAGAATTAATGAATGTAAATTAAAAAATAATAATAATAAAGTTTTTTATATATGTAATTTTTTGAAATGAGTCTAATTTTTATAATATACAATAGAATATTAAATGTTTTTTATATATTTTAAAAAAAGAGTAAAAGATTATTTTTGTGCTCAACTTTGGGATAAGTCATATTTGTGTCTCTAACGTTTAATAAATCGTCCTTATTCCTAAAGTTTGTAAAAGTGATTCAATATTATCGTGCAGTCAATTACACATCAAGTTTGAGTTTTAAAAATCTCTTTTGGAAGTTAGAATACAAATATATATGATATAATCGATAATCCATTCCAAAAAATAACTCATCAAAAATTGAAACTAATCCATGCAATATTTACATCATTCACTTTTTTAGGAACATAATTGAACTTAAACACAAATAGTGGATATAATATTAAAATCGAACACATTCAAGTGAGACTCAATTGAGAATGAATACTTCTAAGTGAGAATAATTGAAATACAATCTGATTTGTTAGTATAATTAACGGTAGGATAATATTGAACCATGCTAGAGGGATTTTGTTTCAGCAAGTGAGGAATAGACGTGGAACGTTTCGGCATTAGACGTGTGTATGGAGGTGTGGCTACGCGCCAAAACCTTTGCAGGTTGACTGAGATTGGAACGCAGTAGAAGCATAATCTGACAATCTGTCGGCAGAAACTAGAATAATTTAGTGGGATTAATGTGGGTATAATTATTATCATTAAGGTATTAGACTTTTTTGTGTGTACATGAACCTGTTTTTTGTTTTGGTTTGCAAAATTATGAAGATGATGAGCATGGGTGGCTAGAGCGTTATTAGGATCATTTTTTAGATGAGTTAAAAAAATAAAATTAAAATAAATAGAATTAAGATAATATTCTATTTGTGAGAATTTAGGCAACTGTAAAATTAATTAATAAAGATTTTCATTTCGAAACTTAAAAAAAAAAGTTATTATTATTATTATTATTATTTTATCGAAAATAAGTAGACTCGAACTAGGGGTGTATATGGTTCGGCCCGGCCCCAAACACTTTAGGGGCTAATTTAGTGTGATTTCATTGGGTTTAGGGCCGGGTAAGGGTCTCAAAAATAGACCCGGTCATTATTTTGGGTCGGGTCCGGGCCATAGCTCGGGTCACCCGAACTCGGCTCGGTGGCCCAGTCATCATACATAATTAATATTTTGTGTTATTAGTGATGGATGATGGCTATTCTTATGTGAAATTTAAATATTGTAAACCTTAATATTTTGTATTATTAGTCATTATAAGATTATAAGTTAATGTTTTATATTTAAAATGCATAAGACTTTAGACTAATGCATAATATTGTGTTATTTGTATCGATTTAAATATTTAATATTATTAGACAATATTAGTATTGATTATGGTTATGCTTTAATTTTAGAGAAGGTTTGGTTCTTGTTATATTTTTTTAAGTGAATTTTACTATGTGAATTGTGAAATAATGGTTGGAGATTAGGTGATTTTTACATGCTAAAGACCCGGTTTTTACCTGGCCCGAAGGTGCGTAGGTTTCATCGGATCTAGGATCGGGTTATGGTCTAAAAATTAGGCTCGGTCTATATTTCGGGTCGAGTCTGGGTTAAGCCAAACCCGGTGTGGTCCGGCCCATGTACACCCTTAACTTGAACCCACAACCTCTTAAGTGAGTATGAAGAGACTATGACTTAGTTTGGTAAAACTTTTACTTTTTAAAAGTAGCTTATAAAAGTTAACTTTTAAAAGATGGATTTTTAAAAGTTGTAGCATTTATGTTTGGTAAATCAAATCAAAAATAGCTTTTAATAAACACAAGCAACATCAATTGTGTTTGGTAAAATAGCTTTAAAATTTAAAAATACTACAATAGACATAAATGTAAGTATTAAATTTGAAAATTAGTTAATATATGAGGTTATATTAGACTTTTAAATTTTGAAAAGCACAAGCCAACTTTAAAAAGCTCTATCTTAAGTGCTTTCAAAAGTACACCGATCTTTTAAAAGCTACAAGCACAAGCACATAATCTTTTTGATTTACCAAACACAAAATGCAGAGCTTGAACTTTTAAAAAGTATAAGCACCTCTTCAAAAAACTTTACCAAACCTATGCCTTTTAAATTATAATTCGTTGGCATTATTATTATTATTATTATTATTATTTAGGTCCATGTCATATTTTGTCCTGCTCTATATATAGTTCATAACTTTATTATCATATCGTATGGATCACATAATGTTTAAACCAAACCAAAAAGGTTAGCCCAAACTCTATATACCAAAAATTTTATGGGATTGCAGAAAAAAGCCCAGCAAATTAATCACGGAATTACCAATTATTCTACAATGATAATTATCAATACTTTTAAATTCAAAAATTACAGATTTTAAATTTTTTATTTTTCAAATTTTTAATAATTTCAAATTTTAAATTCATTTTATTACCTTTGTTTATTTTAAATTTTCTAATTTTACACTAATAATACTATTAGGTTTATATTTTAGTTTAAAAAATTACAAACTAAGATCAACTTTAAAAAATTCTAAACAAACATCAATTGAATAAAAATTATAAGATTTTCAATTAACTAAACACAATCTAATTTATTGTATTTTTAAATTATAATATCAATTTTTTTAGAGTATTTATTTTTAAATTATTTAATTTATACTAAATTTTTGTCTATTTTAAATTAATATTTATTAATTTAAAATTTATAAACTAATTTTTTAAAAAACTAAATACACATCACTAAACCCTAAATCTTAAACCCTTAAACATAAACTCTAAACCCTAAATTACAAATCCTAAACCCTAACACATGACTTCTCAACCCTAAACCCTCAATAATATATCATAAATTCTAACCACAAATCCAAAATACCTCAATCATAACCTAAATTATAAATCCTAAACTACAAAACCTAAACACTTAATACTAAATAAAAAAGTAAAAAACACTATACCCTAAACCTTTTAACTTGCTCATAAATTCTTAATCCTTGAAATTTAAACCAAAAATTATAAATCATACAATAATAATAATAATAATAATAATAATAATAATAATAATAATAATAATAATAACTTCTTTTTTTAGTTTAGAAATAAAAATCTTTATTAATTAATTTTACAGTTGTCTAAATTCTCACAAATAGAATATTATCTTAATTCTATTTATTTTAATTTTATTTTTTTAACTCATCTAAAAAATGATCCTAATAAGTAATAACGCTCTAGCACACATGCTCATCATTCATAATTTTGCAAACCAAAACGAAAAGCAGGTCCATGTACACACAAAAAAGTCCAATATCTTAATGATAATAATTATACCCACGTTAACCCCACTAAGTGTGTGTTTGGATTACAGTTTGCAAACGGGAGTTTGTATAAAATTGATTTTGTAAAATTGATTTTGATGAAAAGTAAGTTTGGGTTAACATGATTTATGTTTGGTAATTTTTATATCAAAATTGATTATAGTAAAACAAATGATGTTTGGATTATACTACTCAAAATCACTTTTAGATGAAAAATTACCAAAAGAGACATCAATTTAAATAATTTTTTTTATATGTATGCAAAGTCAGAACACTAACAAAAATAATATAAAAAATATTTATCATATAAATAAAATAAATACAATAAAAAAATATGAAAGAGAGTACTATAAATTTTATAATATCAAACAAAAAGAAAATATTCTATAATTTTTCTAGTACTATTAGTACTCTTTAATTTAGTATTATTTTGGACTATAAATTTTCATTATTTATGGCTTTATTGTTACTTATAATTAATTTTTTTATTTATTTTGTCCTTTTTTAGTTTTTTATATGATCATAATTTATATTATACAAAATTTTGATAATAAACGTAGTATATAATAATTACAATTACAAATTTTATAAAGTCATAATAAAAAATAAAAAAATTTAATACAAAACAAAAATAGAGTACATCAAAAAATAGAAAAAAAATCATACAGATAAGAAATAATAAAAATTTCATAAAATTAACAACATATGAACAAAAAAATACAATAAAAAGTAAATAAAATTTTTATGAATAAAATCAAATAAAAAATAAAAAAATTTCATACACAACATAAATATAATGCAAGAAAGGATAAAAAAAAGAATTCATATGAAAAAATAATAAAAATATCCTAAAAAAAACGTCAATAACATTTGTCATATGAATAAAAGAAATACAATAAAATAAATAAATAATTATATGAACAAAGCCAAACAAAAATAAAAAAATTTTTATAAAAAATAGTATAGTAAATAATAAAAAAAACTTATAAAAACATAACATGAGAAATCAGAACACTACACAAATAATATAAAAATATTTTTCATATAAATAAAAAATATAACTAAAAAATACAATAAAAACATAAAAATTTAAATGTGAAAATGAGTATTAAAAATAATAAAAGAATTAAAATATTCAATTTATTAATGATTAAAACAAATTTGAACTATTTTAATGAATAAAATTGTAACTAAAAACTATGAAGAAGTAGGAAAAACTATAAAGAATTATTATGAAGGTAATAGTTAGTGGTATCCTTTTTATAGAAGAAAATGAAGGGTAGGGTTGGTAAAAAAGAAATAAAATTTTCAACTAATTTTCCAAAGACAATAAACAACCATGAACGTGAAACGCAGAAGCTACAAATTTTAGCTTCTCCTGAACGTGCGTTTAGAAGCAGAATCAATTCTGCGTTTAGGAAAATAAAAATGGCCAAACATAAGAGTGAAGCTTTCAAGAAGCTCAAACGTGCTTCTCTCTTCCACAACGTGTTTGCCAAACACACCTTAAATCATTCTACTTTCTACTGACAGATTCTGCTTCTACTGCGTCCCTGTCTCAGTCAACCTGCAATGGTTTTGGCGCGTACCCACACCTCCATACACGCGTCCAATACCAAAACGTTCCACGTCTATTCCTCACCTGCTGAAACAAAATCCCTTCAGCATGGTAGCATCCTCCATTTCATTAACTCTGGTACTTATCCCATATTACTCGTTAATATCTATCCTTGGGACTTATAAAATTGGTCCTACGAGTTGTTATTTTTTTTTTAATTTCTAATTGTATTTTCCAATATGTTAAGTCAAGGATTAATTCATCGTAATATTGAGCTCTATTTAAGAGTTTGCTGTTGGTTAATGGATTACTGAATCTCCGACACTTGCTTAAACGAACTAGTGGACTAACCACTAGACCAACCCATTGGTTAAATTGGCTCATTTTTATTTTAAATTTTTTTCCTATGCCATCTGCTTATTGCTAGCAAAAGCAGGCCCTTTCTTTTGGTATAAGCAAGTAACTCTTATCTCATACTATAGATCATATAAAATGATAATTGAATTAATTTAAGAACTAATATTATATTTGGATTATAAATAAGTGAAAATTAAATTGACTTTAGAATTATAATCATACACAAACAGCTTAAAAGGTTCTATAGTATTTTTTAAGGATTCATAACTAAATCTATCGTTATTGTATTGTGGCCAGATTTGATTGGATGAGCATACATGAAATTAGTCAGAGTCTAACACTATCTTTGATTGGTATCAAAGCATTGCATAATCCTGTCACGTTCATCACCAACAGTTAAGACCAAACTAATCTGAATTGGTGGTGGTACGTAATCAAAATTGCTGTTTGTGCTATACAATTCATCAATTCAATGTCAGAAAAATCACATTTCTGCAAAATCATGGCATTTAGTCCTAATTAACCATGGATATTATTACGCATCACAAAAAGTTATCCAACTTAGAAATATAGAAACATTGAACCGTAGATAGCATCCATGGAGTACAAAGTATAATAATATGCAGGGGATAACTTAGTCTTAACTTTCACTTCCCAGCTACCTTCAAAAACAGAAATTGATGCACAAATAGTGCTTTAATCTAGCGACATTGTCAAAAAGCAGCCAACATGTTTTGTGAACATAAACCGTAAAACAAGTAAATGTTTGGCAGTTGCCCAGAGAGTAGGAGTTGCCATCAACCTGCAACTCCAAGAATCAAATGGCATATATAAATTTCCAGGGATGAGAGACCCCGAAAAAAAAAAAAAAACATGATATCAAAGATAACAAATCCAAACACCAATACAATGTTCAAGTGTATATTTCATTATTTCTCAAGGAACATGGCATCAAACAAATTTATTCAGAAGCATCAACAACTATTTTAAGAATTTAGGGGGGAAAACTAGCCTAAATTGACCCAATGTATTGAAATTTAAAAAATTTTAAACTTTTAAGGCTCCAACATGGTATTTTGTCAACAATGATCAAGGAACATCGGAGAATAGAGATTGTGAGAGTTCATACCATGTTAAATAGGATTTTCGTCAATGAAAGTTAGCTGACATATTGTAGAACCCCTCGGTATAGCAGATAATCCCCTCACAATATTGCACTTTGTCTCTTGGTCCAAATTAGATTTAAGATGAATTGTCACTGTATTCAAAACAAGTCCTCTTTGTAAAAGATATGCAATAAACTCATGCTCATTTGCAGAATCTTGATATTCTCTAAACTCAAAACTCTTGAGACATGATGTCACACAATTGGGAACCGTGGTTGGTGGTGTTGGCCCATTATAAGGGTGAGAATAATATCCCTGATAACAGGAAACAACACTCGTCAATATATGCAGGCAAACAACAAATAGAAATAGAGACACTAGTTTTAAGTTTCAAATTGAAATGTATTCATACCAAAATATGAATTACGAGAGCTTCAAGTACATGACAATTATGAAGGAAGTTTAGGAAGAAGTTTGTGTTGAAACATGGAAGATCAACCTCTAGCTTGAGCAAACGGAGAAATTCTGGAAACTCGAACGCAGGAGCACTGAATAAGCACTGTGTAGAAGATAACTCTAGATATTAAATATAATTCACAATTATAGTTATAAATTCAAATGAGTTACATCAAACATTTAGCTTGAGGAATCATGGGATTATGATAAGCACGTTACCTGTGTTGTTTCATATTTCAATGCCAACAATTTTGTTTCGCGGAGTGCCTGGAAAAGCTCGAGCACCCAAGCCCCATGCTCAACACGTTCATGAAAAATATCAAGATGTGCCTCCACCATGTTGGGAAAATTGATAACTGATACCTGTAGCCCAGGGTTCGCCCAGGCCTCCGTTCTGATATGCAGGTATTCAAGAAATGGAGTGTATATTTCCCGAACGTCGATCTTTTCCATGAAGCTAGTGTAATCTTCAAAGGTTAAACTTTTCAATGTGCGAGGCATCTGGATTGTAGGTTCATGAACATGAAAACCTTCTCGGGTCGTGTTCCGTAGAGTGAGCTTAAGAATTTCAAGAACAGGGCAGCCGGATAAAAGCTTGCTGGGGTTCACAGAGAGGAAATCCAACTCTAGGTTCTTGAGAGATGGCAGATAAACATTTGGAAACTCTGGATAATAATTCAAATAAATATCACGTTTCAAAACAAGGGACTTGAGTGATACACAAGTGAATATGGATTCAGGCAACTTGATATTCCTCCTTAAATCAATGCAGAGATAGAATTCGTGGAGATGGGGACCAATGACGGCATCGAGCCATGGTAAGATGAGATCCTCATCAAGCCATGCTAACATGATATGCGCATCAAGCCTTGGTAAGATGAGATCCTCTGAATTTTTATAGGAAGTGAGGCGAAACTTTTGGATGGGGTAATCTGCATTGCGCTGAGATAGAATAGCATTCACACATGAATCAATTCGATCTTCTTCCCATTTTCGATGAGACCAAAAGGGTATATCCTCTATGTCAAGGACTTGAAGATCCTTCCAAACATGGCGCCACCTGTGAGAGAGGATGCTGGTGGATACAGCTTGTTTTGTGGGAAGGTATGAGAGAATGTCGCAAAGGATAGAGTTCGGTAACAAACTGATCCTATCCATGTCCATGGTTAATGGTTTTGCTTTCTCAAGTTTGTCTCTGGAAAGGTTAGACTCAGGTGTAGGGTTTAGGATTTAAAGGATAAACAAGGGTGTTTGTTTGTTTGATTTTGATTATATAAATTTGACTAAGATTATTATAAACGGTATTATATGATTTGAATTTATTTTTTAGTTTGATTAAATTTAAATTATTCTCTTTTATTTTGAATCGATTTATTTGGATTTGAAAAATCAAATATTATTTATATGTAAATCGAATCAAATTGATTCAATTTACCATAAATGTGTTGGACAATTAGTAAATTGAATCAAGTAGCCACTTGTGCGGATAAATATAGTTTGATTTACTACTTGTACATATTATTATGATTGATATTTTCTTCTTTTATTTTATACTACAATACTACTGAAAATATTTTTAAATTTGAATTGATCTTAATTGGAATAAACTGATTTGTGAATTAATTTTTTTTTTGGAATAAATCATATAAAATGATAATTAAATTCATTTAAGAATTAATTCTATATTTGGATTATAAATCAGTGAAAATTAAATTGACTTTAGAATTTTAAGAGGAGTGCTACACATACAAGTCATTTTTGTTTACAAGTCTTACAAGTTGGTCCTAACACATGCGTTACTGAACCATCTTCGCGTGTTTCATCTTCGTTTCTTTTTTTTACGAAGAAGAAGAAGAAACGTAAAAACGGCGTGAATATAAATGACTTGTATGATTTGTATGGAAAAGCGTTCTCTCTTTGCCTTCGATCTCCTTCTGTTTTTTTTTTTTTTATTTTCATGGTTTCTGAAATCAAGCTTTGAAATTGTTTTGAAGATGATGGAACTTCATAAATACATCCGAATGATTACAAAAATACACCCAAACAGTTACAGAAATAAACCAAACGATTACAGAAATACACCCAAATGATTTAAGAAATACACCCAATATAGGAAGAGATAGTATATTTCTTCTTGAAATCTTTTAATGTTTTGCTGGTTAAGGATGAGGCACATGACAAGAGACAATCTAGAAAAAAAAAATCTAGAAGAACAGTAAAACAGTATCTTGAATAATATTTCTTCGTTTTTTCTGGTGATTTTGATGAAGGAGAAAGAGAAAACGAAAAGAGGAAAAGAAATTTCAATAAAAAAAGAGGGAGGAAGAGAAGAAAAAGAGACACGAGGAAGAGGAAGAGGAAGCACGGAGAAAGAAGAAAAAGAAAAAGAGACACAAAAAAAACGTGAAACGACGTTAATATAAATAACTTGTATAACTTATATGAAAAATCAATTGTACGTGGAGAATTACTCGAATTTTAATCATACAAAAACTGCTTCAAAGGTTTATGACTAATTTATAACTTAAAAGGTTCTAAATTATTTTTGAAAGTGGCAAGACTAAATCTATCTCTATTATCTTATGATCAGGTTTGATTGGATGAATATCCATGAAATTAGTCAGAGACTGAGAGTCTAACACTATCTTTGATTGGTATCAAAGCATTGCATAAACCTGTTACATTCATCACCAATAGTTAAGAGTTAAGACAAAAAAAAAAATCTGAATTGGTGGTAGTGTGTAATCAAAATTGCTGTTTGTGCTATACAAATCATCAATTCATTGTCAGAAAAATGACTTTTTCTGCAAAACCATGGCATTTAGTCCTAACAAAAAAGGGTCCATCTAGTGTACAGATGCACTTTGGTACAGATTTACAGATTTTTGTTTTTATTTGGTTTAAAAGTGTATCACTAAAAGTGTTGCTTAAAGAGAAAGTGTTACCCTTAATCGTTAACTAGGCTCTGATACCAATTTTGCCAGGCTCTGATACCAATTTTGCCAATTTTGCAATCCTTTTTACTAGTCCTTGTATATTGTAATTTCATTTTTTTAGTTTTCAATCTTGTTTTAGTTTATAATATTCTTTTTTGCATGGATTATTGTATATAAAATCTTTTATCTGTTTGTCTTTTTCTTTAATATAATTTCTTAAATCCTCAAAAACTTCTTTTATTTCTACACTTTCTGTTGTTTCTAAATACCTTCTTAATTTTTCAACTTCATTTTCCATTTTTTCTTTCAACAGTTTTAATTCTTTTAAGTCATAATATGGTTTTCCAGGCATTTATAAATTTTTTAAGTTTAATTCCAACTTGTTTATATTTATTCTTATTTCTATCCTTTTTATTATAAGGTCATCAATTTCGATCTGAATGTTATTTAATCCCCTTTTATACTCTTTTATTTTACTTTTTAATTTTTCTGCCCTTTTTCTTTTTATTTTATTTTCTGGTTTTTCAATCTTTTTATGCTTCATTATTTATTTTAAAATTTCTGCAAACTCTATTATTGATTCATCACTATTTTCTAGAGATTCTATTAATTTTTCTAGCTCTTCAACTTCTCTTTTTAACTTGTCATAGATTATTTTTAGAGCTTCAAATGCTCTTTGATTTATTTCAGAAAACTGTAAATAATTCAAACGATTTTCTCTTTCAAAGAGCTCTTGTTTCTTGTCTTGATAAGTTACATATATTTCTTCTTTATTTATTGTCATAATTTAGTGTTTAGGGTTTCATTTAATTTTTCGACCTTTTTTGTTAATTCTTTTATTTCAGAATTTTCTTCTTTAATCTTCAACTTAGATAGACTTAAAGGGCTATTAATTTTAGATTCTCTAATTTGAAAATTCGATGAAACTAATTTTTCTGACGGTTCTTTTAATAATAGAACTGGGTTTTCAATAGCTTTATATTTTGGTATTTCTGTTTTTACAATTTTCTGAAATAATTCATCGACATAAATTCTTTCTCTGTTTTTAAATATTATACTATGATGGCTATTTGTTAAAGCATAATTTATTGCATATGTAATCGAAAATGGTTCATCATCTTGTTCCATTAGATTCTTTCTGTGAAATTTATAAGCCAGACTTATAGATCTTCCAAGATTTTCAGTTGATAAAGGTATAGCATATCCCAGATGGGCATTAAATTTAACATTTACGTTTGCCAAGTTTCCATGAACAATTCCGATTATTTGATCTATAGGGTCATCAGTAATTCTTTTGTCACAGATTGCTAAGCTTATTGGTGAATTAATTCCTTTCATATATGTAGATTTGATTAAGACTTGTATAGTACTAATATGAATCCATCCAATTTTAGATCTTTTTTGTTGATCCTTAATTTTCTCAATCTGTTTACTTAATTCTTCATCATTTATCAAGGCTATTTCAAGTTCTCCATTGGCGGATTTTATCTTTATAGGGGCTTCAAGTTGAATTTTTCCATAGTATATTATATTTTTTCTATTAAAAACTTCTTTTAAAAGGTTTTGTTTATTAAAATTTTCGTTTGATTTGAGATTTAATTCTGTTTTTAAAACAGCCTGTTTTTCATTATCTAATAAAGCAGTTAATCTATAATAATCAGATTCTTCTGTTAATTCTAAACTTTCTAAATAATTCATAATTGAAAGACTAGAATGAATACATACCTTTCTGGAGAAAAACTTCCTTTATTTAATATATTTTACATAAGGTGTTTTTATCTCCAGAGGGGAGATTGTAAATACTAACTCCAGAGGGGAGTTTAGAACTATTTTTCCCTAATGGGAATTCTTCTTCAGATCATAGAATCGCCTCGGCAGCTTCCTCCTTGCTCTCCTAGCATTTGAGTACTCTTTGCCTCCTGCTTTCTATTTTCTGATGCCTTCTACAATTGCCTAAGCAACCTATTTATAATGGTTGGGTCTGATGGACAATTCCCATCCTTACCCTTCTTATGACGTCATTGCTTACGTCATTGTTTATTATCTTGCACCAGCTACATTGTTGGTGCTCTATGACCTAAGCGCTTACGTCATTATGCAATAATGTTGAGAGATGCTTCAGATGTGCTGTCTTCCTCTTTCATTATGTGACCTTCAGATGCGTTGTCTTCTTCCTTTATCATGTGGGTTGATTCCGTTTTATTGTTGCTTTCTTCAGATAACTCTGAGACGCATAGCTGGCACTTGTGGTCTTCTCTGTCTTTTATCAAATAGCAGAGATTCCTTTTTATCCCTTCAGGGAGCTTTTCTAAGAGTCCAGATAAGTTGTAGAATGCTGATTCAAATTCCACTAAGAGTCTCATCTCTCTTTCTTCAATTTCATTCCTTTTACTAGACACAAGCAAAGTATTTCTGCTTTTATAATTAATTCTTGTGTGAGATTCCCTTGTTATCTTTTGAGTTCTTTCGAAGACCCTTGCTAGTGTGCTGGCTAGCCTTCCTTCATGACTGTAGATTGTTAAATCTTGAACTTGATCAATTGGTTGAAAATTTCCTGGGAAGACGGACATGAATATTACTTGGTGTGCTGGAACCAAGCATTCTTCTTCTTCATTAAAAATAGGTTGACTGTTCGTAAATTTTAGGGATATATCCCTTGGATTTACGTTGTCAATCATATTTTTAAATCTCTTCACTGCATCAACGAATCCTGCAGGAAACTCACTAATAATTTTTAGATCATTAAAAATTAAAATTGTATCAATTAATCCATACTGGAAAAACTGATAGGTGTCCGATGGGGATGCATCTGGAAATATAACCAGCTTTGTTAGCTGTTCTTTGGCAATAGGATAATATCCCAAAATTGCTCTTTTTTCTTCAGTCCAGTTTAGGACTATATTAAGGGTTTCCCTGAGATTTGATCTACAGACCCTTTTCTTTTCTTTGATTTCAGCCCTTGTAGGAATGTTTCTTATTATCCCTGTTCTCTGGGTTTGAATTGGAGCTTTATCTGCTCTTTTTAGGGTTTGCTCTGGATGAAGAGCTTCATATTCCCTGAAAGATTCCTTTGCTTCTTCCAGTGTTAAAAACCCTCCTTTATGAATTATCCTTGATTGATGTGTAAATGGTGCTGCTTTTTCCCAGGCATCATAAACTCCTTTCATGGGGCCATTATAAATTACATAATATTTTTTATCTTGGGTGGATTTTTTGATAATTTCAGCAATTGTTTTATTTTCTGGAATTTTTTCTTCACCTGATTTGTCCACATCCTTTTTACTAGTCCTTGTATATTGTAATTTCATTTTTTTAGTTTTCAATCTTGTTTTAGTTTATAATATTCTTTTTTGAGTTGCTTCTTGCATACAACGTTCTTTTATTTCCTCTCTTATTGCAGAGGTTGCTCCGCCAAAATTATTTTCAATTGTTCCTCTATTTATTTCTCTTATAAATCTTCCCATAATAAATTCATTAGCAGGATATGGAAGTTTTGTTATATACATACTAAGATAATGATTTTTATCTTCTTCTTTTAATTTGTAATAATGTATTCTATATTCACATATATAAGACTCCACATTACATAGATCATATATCTGAATGTTAGCTAAATGATTTTTTGCTTCTTGATATTCTTTATTATAGACTTCTTGTTTATGATCTATAATATTTTTTCCAAAAAATTCTTTATATAGAATCATCATTATATATAATATCTTATCATAAGCTGTTGTTTTTGTTGCTAATTCTTCTATTATTTGGTTTTTTATTGATGTCATATAATCTCTTATAGCTCATTTAGTATGAAACCCTATGTAATTCCAAATATCTCTTCCAGATATTTCGTTAAGTTTTGGATTAGTAAAGGCTTCTAATAAGAAGGAATTCAACCAGTTTTCGAAAATTTCTTTTTCATTCTTTTTACAGTCTAAATCGAGCATTCTTTCTCCTTCCATTTCTTGAATTTTAGGAACGTATTTTGATGGTGTTTTTGTATATTTTGAATCTTTATTTATAAATCCTTTTTTAAAAGCATAATTATCAAAACCTGTTTCCCATTTAAATTGAGATTGATTATTATCCCTAGATGTTCCAGCTTCATTTTTTACTTGTATTGGAATTGCTGGTTCTTCGTCACTTGAATAATCTAGGATGTGTTCTTCATTTTCTATATTTTCAGAATTTACTAATTCTTCTTCTATCTGAAATCCCTGTTCCATAATATTATTTTCTTGAGCCATTTTTAATTGTTTAAAAAGCATTGTAACTTCTTCTAATTTTTCTTCAATATTCATAATTTTAGTGGTGGTTTTACTTTTAAATCTGTTATGTTGATTATATTTTGAAATTTTTCTTCTTTGGGATTTTCTTTTTCCTTATTTCTTTGAAATTTTATAGATACTAATATTTCTTCAAGCATATCTACTATAGAATTTAATTGTGGGTTAAAAGTATGATAAAGATGTGGGGAATCATTTCCATGGTAACATTTCTTAGAAATTCCGTGTGAAAAATAAGTTTTTTCAGGTTTTTGAAGTCCTTCAATAAAACTTATAGTAAAATAAAGATTTTGAGAAAAATCATTTTGTATTGATTTTAAGAATTCGGTGTCATTACAGTTAACATTAGTTAAAATCATTAATTTTTGATCTATTAATTTCGATAACTTAATTATTTCTTCTCTTAAATCTTCTAATTTACTTTTTTCCATTAGGTGACGTTTTTTCTTTGTGAAGAGCTACGGTTTTAAGTGAAAAGTGTGGCTTTAGAAAGTGTGGTTTAAGGAAGCAAATCTTTAAATCTGTACAGATTTAGATCTGTACCATATAATTTCCTAACAAAAAATGATCCAACTTAAAAATGTAGAAACATTGAACCGTACGTAGATAACGTCAGAAGAGTACAATAATATGCAGCGGATAACTTGTAATTTTCACTACTTTCAAGAAAAGAAGAAAAAACACGAAAATATTTTAAATTTGATTTTGAACGCAGAATTTGAAAAACAGTTAGATTTCTTAGCTGAACTATTTTATAAATAAAAAAAATGTTTTCTAAAATTTGAAAAAAGGAAAATTTACGTTAATTGAATTTAGCGCCAATATCTCGAAATTGAATTAGCGGTTCAATTACAAATTTGAACCTTTTTTGTTGTCAATCTGCTACATGGTGCATGACTGCATGTAGACGGGCTGCCATAGTGCCATGTTCGTTAGCAAAGCTTTATTATTGGAATTTTGGAACGTGTTTCTTAACATGATGCCATGATAAGGTTTAGGGTTTAGACTTCTAACTCATTAATATTAGTTTTTGCATAGAATTAATAAATGTAAATTAAAAAATAATAATAATAAAGTTTTTTATATATGTAATTTTTTTTAAATGAGTTTGATTTTTATAATATACAAAAGAATATTAAATATTTTTCATATATTATAAAAAAGAGTAAAGTACATGATTACAGACTTATCCATGGAGATTGGTGATTGGAGGCGCACTCGATTTTGGGAGGATGTATGGTTGCTTTGTGGATCTTTGAAGGATCGATTCCCGAAGTTTTCTTCGGTTTCAAACCAATGTGGATCTATTATAGGGGATTGTGGGTTCTGGGACGGGGTCGAGTGGATTTGGAACTTCCAATGGAAGAGAGAACTCTTTCAATGGGAGTTGGAACTCCTGGGTCATTTACATGAGGAGCTAAGACCTGTCAAACTAGTGAATAACAGAGAGGATAGTGTGGTGTGGAAATATGATACACAAGGTGTTTATTCAACTAACTCTTTTGTGCAAGTTTTGCAAGAGGAAATACTGACCCAGGAGATTACTAGTTACAGCTTCACTAAGACCATCTGGAAAGGTCTAGTTCCTCCAAGAGTAGAGTTGTAGTTTGTCCTGATAGATAGGGTAAATAGAAAAGAAAGACTCAGCAGGTTTGGTGTTATCAGCTAGGAAGATAACGTCTGTATTTTATGTAACAAAGATGTGGAAGCTGTAAACCACTTGTTTCTAGACTGTGAGTTTGCTTGGCAGGTATGAAATGCTTGGATTTCGGTATCTGGTCCAACAATGGTGCGCTCCATGCTCATTGAAAGAGCACTATCTATGGTGGAGAGAGGAACCGAGGAGGAAGGGGGATCGAGAGCAACGATTGAGATACTTCTGTGCGATTGTTTGGAACATTTGGTTGGAAAGGAATCGAAGGATTTTTCATAATAAAGACAAGGGTGTTGAAGAAATTATCGACATGACCGTGTTGAGCTCCAACGAGTGGACAGGTGTTGACCCTTTTAGTTGTTGATGGTTATGTTGGAGATGACATGGGAATTACTTGTGTTGTGGAGTTATCTCAAGGAGTTGAATCATGTGCATGTGTAGTCTATTGCTCCACTTTATTGTGTTGAACTCTTTGTTTTTCAAAAAAAAAAAAAAGAGTAAAGTACGGTTTTGTCCTCAATATTTGGAATAAGTCATATTTGGTGTCTCTAACGTTTAAATCATCTTATTTGTATTCCTAACGTTTGTAAAATTGATTCAATATTATCCTGCCGTCAATTACACATCATAAGCTTTAGTTTTAGTTTTGAAAATCTCTTCTAAAATACAAATGTCTAGGACATAATTCACTCCGAAAAATAATTCATCAAAAGTTGAAACTAATCCCTGTAATATTTACATAATTCACTTTTCTTGAGACATAATTGAACCTAAACACAAATAGTGGGTACAATATTAAAATCGAACACATTCAAGTGAGACTTAATTGAAAATGAATACATCTAAGTGAGAATAATTGAAAAATACACTCTGATTTGTTAGTATAATTGATAGCAGGATAACATTAAATCACTTTTATAACCATTAGAGATACAAATATGACAATTTAAACGTTAGGAACACAAATAAAACTTACTTAAAAATAAAAACAATACTTTACTCTTTTAAAAAAATTATATTTTTATGACTTAGTTATATTCTTTTTATTATTGTCTAAATAACTTGTGTCCATTTTCGCGTTTGCAAATTTAAAATGTTAATATATTTCATTAACTCTGCTTTTCCCATATTACTGGTTAATATCTATTCTTGGGACTTATAAAATTGGTCCTACAGCTTGGCTTCTTTCTTTTTTTTTATTTCTCATGGTGTCTTTCAATCCGTCAAACTAAGAATTAATTCATCGCTATACTGAGCTCAATTTAATGGTTTATTACTAGTCAATGGGTTGCTGCATGCACAAAACAAATTTCGAACCTCAACACTTGCTTAAGCGGACTAGTAAACTAACTATTAGACCAACCTAATTTGATTAAGTTGGCTCATTTTTATTTTAAAATTTTTTCCTATGCCATCTGCTTATTGCTAGTACAAGCAGGCCCTTTTTTTGGTATAAGCAAGTAACTCTTATCTTATACTATAAATCATATAAAATGGTGATTGAATTAATTTAAGAACTAATATTATATTTGGATTATAAATCAGTGAAAATTAAATTGATTTGAGAATTTTAATCATACACAAACAGCTTAAAACGTTCTATAGTATTTTTTAAGGCTTCATAACTAAATCTATCGTTATTGTATTATGGCCAGATTTGATTGGATGAACATACATGAAATTAGTCAGAGTCTAACACTATCTTTGATTGGTAACAAAGCATTGCATAATCCTGTCACGTTCATCACCAACAATTAAGAGTTAAGACCAAACTAATCTGAATTGGTGGTGGTGCGTAATCAAAATTGCTGTTTGTACTATACAATTCATCATATCAATTCAATGTCAGAAAAATCACATTTCTGCAAAATCATGGCATTTAGTCTTAATTAACCATGGATATTTTTACGCATCACAAAAAGTTATCCAACTTAGAAATATAGAAGCATTGAACCGTAGATAGCGTCCATAGAGTACAAAGTATAATAATATGCCAGCTACTTTCAAAAACAGAAATTGATGCACAAAATACTGCTTTAATCTAGCGACATTGTCAAAAAGCAGCCAACATGTTTAATGAACATAAACCGTAAAACAAGCAAACGTTTGGCAGTTCCCTAGAGAGTAGAGTTGCCATCAACCTGCAACTCAAAGGATCAAATGGCATATATAAATTTCCAGGGATGAGAGACCCCCCCCCCCCACTCAAAAAAAAAAAAGGGTAAATACCCTTTCGGCCCCTTAGCATTTTAAATTGGGACATGTCGCACCTTTATCATCCAGAAACCTCAACCAGGTCCTCAACCATCAACATTAGTGGACGTATCGACCCCTGTGACCGGTTGCCAACAGGTTGTCTGGATGACGTATCAGGTGGAGACTGAGTTGTCAAATGTAGGTGCCACGTGTCACTAGAAGTTGTTGCAGGGACTAAAAACCCCCTCCCTGCCCAAACTATTCTCAGCCCCACCAGCAACACCCTCCACTCACCACCCCTCCCCAGCACTCCTCCACCACATCCTTTCCCTTCCCAAACTATTTGCATCAGGGCTCACTCCTTCTCCGATCATGGAATCAAACATATCCACCACATCCTTTCCCTTCCCATGCATGGCCAACCCACCAATCATGGCATTCCACGCCACTACATTTCTCCTTGGCATGTTCCTGAACACAACCAAGGCAGCGCCAATCCTCCCACACTTTGCATACATGTCAACCAACCCAGTCCCCACCATGACACCCACATCCCACCCAATTTCCTTCACAGCATACCCATGAACCCACCTCCCCAAGCTCACATCCCCAGACCGCGAACAAGCCGAAAGAATCGAACAAAGGCTCACATCATTCAACACAAACCCACACCCAAAAATCATTTCCCTCAAAAGCTCAAAAGCCTCCCTAGTCATCCTATTCTCAACATACCCCACAATCATCACAGTCCAAGCAACCTCATTCCTCTCTGGCATTTCATCGAACACCTTCCGCCCATTCTCCAAATCCTCCCCTTTCACCACACCTTCCAAGACCACAGTCCAAGACACCACAGTCTTCAACCCCATATCCTCAAAAACTCTTCTAACCCCACCCACAAGCCCACACTTCACATAAACATCCATCAAAGCATTGCAGACTCTAACACACCCAGAAACCCCAAGCTTCACCACAAGTGCATGAAGCTGCAAGACCATTTTGACACAGCCGAGATGGGAGCACTTAGTGAGGACGCAGAGTACGGAGACGGGGTCAAGGGGGAGGAGGAGGGAGCGCATTTCGGAGAAAAGGCGAAGGGCATGGTTGGGGTTAGTGGCAAAGATGAGGGCAGTGTAATTGTGGAGGAGTGCTGGGGAGGGGTGGTGAGTGGAGGGTGTTGCCGGTGGGGATGAGAATAGTTTGGGCAGGGAGGGGGTTTTTAGTCCCTGAAATAACTTCTAGTGACACGTGGCACCTGCATTTGACAACTCAGCCTCCACCTGACACGTCATCCAGGCAACCTGTTGGCAACCGGTCACAGGGGTCGATACATCCACTAATGTTGATGGTTGAGGACCTGGTTGAGGTTTCTAGATGATAAAGGTGTGACATGTCCCAATTTAAAATGCTCAAGGACCGAAAAGGGTATTTACCCAAAAAAAAAAAAAAAACCCAAACTTTTAAGGATGAACAAGAGAAATGAAAGTACTTGTCAATATCAAAGTTAGCAAATCCAAACATCGATACTATGTTCAAGTGTATATTTCATTATTTCTCAAGGAACATGGGATCAACCAAATTTATTGAGAAGCATCAATAACTGTTTTAAGAATTTAGGGGGAACACTAGCCTAAATTGACCCAATGTAATGAAATTTAAATAATTTTAAACTTTTAAGGCTCCAACATGATATTTTGTCAACAATGATCAATGAGCATTGGAGAATAGGGATTATGAGAGTTCATACCATGTTAAATAGGATTTTCGTTAATGAAAGTTAGCTGACATATTGTAGAGCCCTTCGGTATAGCAGATAAGGCACTGGATTCGATGGTCTTAGAACGTTTGGACCATTAAATAGTCCCATAACAAAATATATTTTTAAAATTTTTTTAATAACTACTAAATAGTCATATTCTAATTTTAATTACAAATTAACTCTATATATTTATTTAATTATAAAAACTATTTTTTATTTTACAAATTATTAATTGATCATTCATCTATTATGTTTATTAACAATAAAAAAACAATAACGAATTAGATCTTCCATTGATCTAATAAATTTTTTGGCAAACCCAATTGATTAAACGTTTATCTTTGATCCGTGACATTCGTCTAGGACTGTGAAATCGTGTTTCTTAGAAATCAATCGATTGGAATAACAAAACAATCGATTGAATTTCAAGTTTTCCACAATTCAATCGATTGGTCTACAGGTTATCACAAAACAATCGATTGAAAATTGCAAGGCAGTACGGTTTTCGCAAAAATTAATCAATTGGTCATATTACCCAATCGATTGAACGATGACTTATAATTCAATCGATTGTTTATATTACTCAATCGATTGAAGGCTTCAAAGCAACTTGAGGTCTCACAATTCAATCAATTGGTTGTGTTACCCAATCGATTGAAGTCATCAAAGCAATATGAATTTGTCCAATTCAATCGATTGAAAGCTTTATAACAACTTGAGGTCTCACAATTCAATCGATTGGTTGTGTTACCTAATCGATTGAAGTTTGTACGTAACTTCCAATTCAATCGATTGGTACGAGAATGCAATCGAATGAGAAGTAATGTAAATGTGTTTTTTTCTGCATTCTATTTGTTATTTCAGCAACAATACCATACAAATATATTGTGAATTATATTTTATTTTATATAATTAATTTATTTAAAAAAATTCCTGATCTTTTTATTTGTTTGCATTTTATTTTGTTGTTTTCATATGTTCAAGATTTGACCTCTCTATTTGAATCTTGACTTAAAAAAGGGACTATGCAATATATATATCGAAAAAAGTAATAATCTGTTCATATATTAATAAGACATATGTAGTATATATGTTACAAATTTGTAAGCAATATATATCAACTTTTGAAGCTGGTAGTAGTAGTAATTTATTGCTGCTGCAGCATCATCAAGAACGGCTATCTTATATTTAGGATCACCGTCACAACAGATCGCATTGTGTTGAATGTTTGTGATAGCTTTAGGAAATCTTCCTCCATTTGTGTCCGTGGCCATTTAGCAGGATCAAAAACAAAATCACTGCAATGTTCAACACATGTTGATGCAAAATGAAATTAAGATAAAAGAAAAAAGACAAATAGAAATTATACTTGAAGATAAAAGATAAAATATAAAGTAAACCATGTCATTTAAGTTTATACTGAAAGTTACAGCTAATTCGATGAACCTAACTGATGGATAACAAAAAAAAAAAAAAAAAAAAGGGAGAAAGGGGTTAAAGGGCTACCATAGGATGCAACTATTCCCTTCCTTAGAAAATACTACTGGGATGCAAGTGAAAGAATTGTGTATTCGTATTGGTATATATATATATATAGGAGTACAGGAGTACATAATAAATCACATTAGATGTAATAGATACAAGCTCCATTTCAATGATTTGTGAAAAATATACTAAGTTAGAGTACAAGGGTAAGGAAGGAACAACACATTCAAATAGAAATTCTCAGCAAATTTCTACCTCAAGATAGGAAGCCAGTAAAAAACTGCATATGCATACTAAGAGAGGTAGATATGATTCTGATCATCGATTGAGTTATGTCGAATTTTCTAAATTTTCAATTTGAAAAAACCTTAAAAAATTCACCTCATATCTGAACTCTTTCTTTATACTTTACATCCATAGAATGGAACTGAATTTTGCACCATATATCAATTATTAGTTCAAATTACAAGAATGCACATGTTTCAGCTGTTATTCTCAATCTTGTATACTATGGAACATTTATATAGGCCAATCAATCGACGAATGTCTCAAATATTGTGCATTCAAGTTCAACTAACGAAAAAAAACTAAAGACAAGCTTTTTACGAAGGAAACCATATTTCAAGAACTTAACCCTAAGAGAAGGAGAGTGCATGTTGATGAGAATCACTGTCATTACATGGAAAAAGAACCAATAGTGCGGAAAAGAAAATTGGTTGCATGGTTGTTTATTATTTACAGTGTCAGAATCTTGAATCTTGAAAAGGAAGAGAACACGAATGAATTGTGATACCTCAAGTTGCTTTGAAACATTCAATCGATTGAGTAATATAAAAAATCCATTGAAATAGTGGAAACTTGAAATTCAATCGATTGTTGAACGAATATCACGGGATCAAAGATAAACGTTTAATCAATTGGGTTTGCCAAAAAGTTTATTACGATCAATGGAAGATCTAATTTGTTATTATTTTTTTAATTGTTAATAAACATAATAGATGAATGATCAATTAATAATTTATAAAATAAAAAATAATTTTTATAATTAAATAAAATACATGGGTTAATTTATAATTAAAATTAGAAAATGACTATTTAACAATTATTAAAAACTTAAAAAATATGTTTTGTTATGGGACCATTTAATGGTCCAAACGTTCTGTGACCATCGAATCCTTAGCCAGCAGATAATCCACTTTGTCTCTTGGTTCAAATTAGATTTAAGATGAATTGTCACTGTCTTCAAAGCAAGTCCTCTTTGTAAAAGATATGCAACAAACTCATGCTCATCTGCAGTGTCTTGATATTTTCTAAACTCAAAACTCTTGAGACATGATGTCACACAATTGGGAACCGTGGTTGGTGGTGTTGGCCCATTATACTTCATCGGGTGAAAATAATATCCCTGATAACAGGAAACAACACTTGTCAACATATGCAGGCAAACAACAAATAGAAATAGAGACACTAGTTTTAAGTTTCAAATTGAATGTATTCATACCCCCAAAATATGAATTACGAGAGCTTTAAGTACATGACAATTATGAAGGAAGTTTAGCAAGAAGTTTGTGTTGAAACATGGAAGATCAACCTCTAGCTTGAGCAAACGGAGAAATTCTGGAAACTCGAACGCAAGAGCACTAAATAAGCACTGTGTAGAAGATAACTCTAGATATTAAATATAATTCATAATTATAGTTATAAGTTGAGATTATCGAGTTACATCAATCATTTTGCTTGAGGAATCATGTTACCTGTGTTGTTTCATATTTCAATGCCAACAATTTTGTTTGGCGGAGTGCCTGGAGAAGCTCGGGCACCCAAGCCCCATCCTCAACACGTTCATGACAAATATCAAGATGTGCCTCCACCATGTTGGGAAAATTGATAACTGATACCTGTAGCCCAGAGTACGCCGAGGCCTCTGTTCTCATATGCAGGTATTCAAGAAATGGAGTGTATATTTCCCGAACGTCGATCTTTTCCATCAAGCTACTGTAATCTTTAAAGGTTAAACTTTTCAATGTGCGAGGCATCTGGATTGTAGGTTCATGAACATGAAAACCTTCTCGGGTCGTGTTATGTAGAGCGAGCTTAAGAATTTCAAGAACAGGGCAGCCGGATAAAAGCTTGCTGGGGTTCACAGAGAGGAAATCCAACTCTAGGTTCTTGAGGGATGGCAGATAAACATTTGGAAACTCTGGATAACAATTCAAATAAATATTACGGTTCAAAACAAGGGACTTGAGTGATACACAAGTGAATATGGATTCAGGCAACTTGATTTTCCTCCTTAAATCAATGCAGAGATAGAGTTCGTGGAGATGGGGACCAATGACGGCATCGAGCCATGGTAAGATGAGATCCTCATCAAGCCATGATAAGATGATATCCTCTGAATTTTTATAGGAAGTGAGGCGAAACTTTTGGATGGGGTAATCTGCATTGCGCTGAGATAGAATAGCATTCACACATGAATCAATTCGATCTTCTTCCCATTCTCGATGAGACCAAAAGGGTATATCCTCTATGCCAAGGACTTGAAGATCCTTCCAAACATGGCGCCACCTGTGAGAGAGGATGCTGGTGGATACAGCTTGTTTTGTGGGAAGGTATGAGAGAATGTCGCAAAGGATAGAGTTCGGTAACAAACTGATCCTATCCATGTCCATGGTTAATGGTTTTGCTTTCTCAAGTTTGTCTCTGGAAAGGTTAGACTCAGGTGTAGGGTTTAGGATTTAAAGGATAAACAAGGGTGTTTGTTTGTTTGATTTTGATTATATAAATTTGACTAAGATTATTATAAACGGTATTATATGATTTGAATTTATTTTTTAGTTTGATTAATTTTAAATTATTCTCTTTCCTTTTGAGTACAAACACATTAAATTGATAAATTAAATCTCTCTAGAGCTGCTTAGCGCCAACTCAATATGATACTTAGTGTCAGGTGAATCAATGTTATGTAAAAATCTCATTTTAAACATTCATCTGTCATTTATATACTGTGCTTGTTTTAATTGTGAAGGGGACAATGTCTTGCATCTCATGTATTTTCCTGACTTAGGTGGAAGTCCACTGTCAGAAGCCACCAAGTACTTGAAGTTGCTGCAGAAGAATCCATCTGATTCATTGGAAACACGCTTGCTTTTGAATGTTATACAAGACGAAATAAGATTTTGCTTGCACTACAGGTAATTCTGGATTTTAAGAAAGGGGGGGGGGGGGGCATGAATGCACATGTGACTGATGGCGAGAAACTGATTTGGAGTGTCTTAGAAGCTGAGCGCTCAACCATTAGGTTCTTGATGTGATTGATTTTACTATAGTAATTCTGGAAGCTGGTGTATTCATTTCTGTATTCATTTCATGATGACAATTCAATTCTTCATTTATTCCCTTTCTGCAGCCAGCTGCATGAGAAATATCTGGTTGAAGAGTCAACAAACAATTTTGTGCCAAGATAAATAGGTAATGAGTTACAACATCTGAAGCCATGTATTATGCCCCACAAAGAAAGGAACGACGACCAACCAATAGTAGTGGGTACAACCCAAAAAATAGCAACCAATGCAATGAGCTATAGCTCAAGTGGTGCTTCCCTTCGATCATATCATGAATGTTTGCATTTATATAGGGATTTGATCTGTTCACCCGTCCCGTTACACATTGAGTTCACAAACTTCTTGGGACAATACTACATGATCAGGATGCTGCACTGAGTAAGTAAAACTGGACAGCTGTGTTGCGTGTTTTATTTTTCTGTTGGTTAGATGTGAGGACCATTGCTAATGAAAATTTTAGTATCTGATATTTGCCATAAAAGTGCCAAGAATAATGTGATTATGAGTTCATTTTCCTGTGTAAGTATTGGAGATCAACCAATTCTCTGAAGCAAGCTAAATCCTGCTATAATTAAGGGATAGAGGGTAAAGGAAATGGAAATTGTTTCCTTGAATATGTTTAGATTTCAGTGAATATTGACTCCGTGTGTCTGGATATTGCAAATTTGCAAGTCTGTGTGTAACTGAATCCGCCGGGTTTGTATAATTATTTCTGAACAACTTTAAACTCAAGGTAAATCAAAATCAACATTTTGATTATATTGGTCACAATGTACGTACATACAATACAAGATTAGTGTAGCCTATATTCTAGAACAACACTTGATATGGAAAATTGGGGAAAGGTGCTAATGTTGCATCTATCTTCATCTCTCTAGCAACAAAAAAACAAAAACACTTCAAGGCAAGAACCCAAATATGACCAATATCAGGGAAAATGCTTCTTCTTTGGTAACGTGACTTCATGTAAGCAATTACTAACACATTGAATACCACCGAACAACAGAATTGTCTCCCTTTTTGTTTTCTCATCTAATGCTCATTGGAACCCATGGTCGAATGTGACCCTTCATTGTTTGTACCAACTTCATATTTACAAAGAGGACAGGATACATTTATCTTTAACCATTTATCAATACACCCTACATGAAAGATATGAAAGCATGGTAGCTCCCTAAGTTCGTCGTTGTCTACATATTTTGCCAAGCAAGTGCAGCAAGCCTGCAATTAAGTCATGAAAAATAAAAGATATTAATTTACAACCAACCAAGTCAAACCTAGCAGAGTGTTAATGGATTCTATTGAGGCTCCTCTGTTTGGTGAAAATTCCTCAGGAATGCCGATATGCAAGGTAGGCAGCAACAAATTGTTGCACACAGTATAAAGGGCATGGCATATCCGATGCAGCTGAAGGTAAGGAAGACTATACATAACCTGCACAGATAGAAACCTATATTGTTAGAAGACCTGAGAAAGTGAAAATAAATTGTTTGAGTTATGACATTACCTATACAATTTTGGAGCATCGGAAGGAGAAGTGTGACCTCCAAATAAAATGATTTCAGTTTTAAATTATACAGATGTCCTAAGCTAAAATTAGTTATACCCTATGTCCTGAATACTTCTATATAAATCGAATAAAATATTATTTATATATAAATTGAGTCAAGTTGATTCAATTTACCATAAAGAATCAAATGCTATTTATATGTAAATCTGAATTGGTGGCAGTGCGTAATCAAAATTGCTGTTTGTGCTATACAAATCATCAATTCATTGTCAGAAAAATGACTTCTCTGCAAAACCATGGCATTTAGTCCTAATTAACCATGCATATTTTTATGCATCACAAAAAATGATCCAACTTAAAAATATAGAAACATTGAACCGTAGATAACATCAGAAGAGTACAATAATATGCAGTGGTTAACTTGGTCCTAACTTCCCAACTTCTTTCAAAAACAGAAATTCATACACAATAGTCAATATATACTATACAGTGCTTTAATCTAGCAACATTGTCAAATAGCAGCCAACATGTTTGTGTACGTAAACCGTAAAACAATCAAACGTTTGTCAGTTGCCCAGAGAGTAGAGTTGCCATCAACCTGCATCACAAAGCCATACATGCAACTCAAAGGATCAAATGGCATATATAAATTTCCAAGGATGAGAGACCAAAAAAACAGACTTTTAAGGATGAACCAGAGAAATGAAAATACTTGTCAATATCAAAGTTAGCCAGTCCAAACCACCGATGCTATGTTCAAGTGTATATTTCATTATTTATCAACAGGGCATCAAACAAATTTATTCAGAAGCATAACAAATATTTTAAGAATTTAGTTGGAAGACTAGCCTAAAATTGACCCTATGTTATGAAACTTTAATAATTTTAAACTTTTAAGGCTCCAACATGATATCTTGTCAACAATGATCAACGAACAATAGAGAATAGAGATAATGAGATCAGTTCATACCATGATTGTGGTCAATGAAATTAAGCTGACATATTGGAGAGCCCCTCGGTATAGCAGATAATCCCTTGAGAATAATGTACTTTGTCTCTAGGTCGAAATCAGATTTAAGATGAATTGTCACTGTCTTCAAAACAAGTCCTCTTTGTAAAAGATATGCAATAAATTCACGCTCATCTGTAGAGTCTTGATATCCTCTAAACTCAAAACTCCTGAGATGTGATGTCAAACAATTGGGAACCATGCTTGGTGGTCTTGGCCCATTATATTCCACCGGGTGAGCATATGCTCGCTGATAACAAAAAACAACACTTCTCGACTGAGGGAAACAACAAACAACAAAAAAGAAATAGAGCCAGTAGTTTTAAATTGAAATATATTCATACCTTCCAAATACAAATTACAAGAGCTTCAAGTACATGACAATTATGAAGGAAGTTTAGCAGGAAGTTTGCGTTGAAACATGGAACATCAAGCTCTAGATTGAGCAAACAGTGAAATTCTGGAAACTCGAAAGCTGGAGCACTAAATAAGCACTGTGTAGAAGATAACTAGATATCAAATATAGTTATAAATTCAAATTATCGAGTTACATCAAACATTTAGCTTGAGGAATCATGGGATTATGATAAGCATGTTACCTGTGTTGTTTCATATTTCAATGCCAACAATTTTGTTTCGCGGAGTGCCTTGAAGAGCTTGGGCACCCAAGCCCCATGCTCAACACGTTCATGACAAATATCAAGATGTGCCTCCACCATGTTGGGAAAATTGATAACTGATACCTGTAGCTCAGAGTTCGCCGAGGCCACCGTTCTCATATGCAGGTATTCAAGAAATGGAGTGTATATTTCCCGAACGTTAATCTCTTCCATCAAGCTAGTGTAATCTTCAAAGGTTAAACTTTTCAATGTGCGAGGCATCTGGATTGTAGGTACATAAACATGAAAACCTTCTTGGGTCGTGTTTTGTAGAATGAGCTTAAGAACTTCAAGAACAGGGCAGCCGGATAAAAGCTTGCTGGGGTCCACAGAGACGATTTCCAACTCTAGATTCTTGAGGGATGGCAGATAAACATTTGGAAACTCTGGATAATAATTCAAATGACTATAACGTTTCAAAACAAGGGACTTGAGTGATACACAAGTGAATATGGATTCAGGCAACTTGATTCTCCTCATTAAACCAATGAAGAGATAGAGTTCCTGGAGATGGGGACCAATGACGGCATCAAGCCATGTTAAGATGAGATCCTCTGAACTATTATAGGAAGTGAGGCGAAACTTTTTGATAGGGTAATTTGCACTGCGCTGAGATAGAACAGCATTCACATATGAATCAAACCGATATCCCCGACGGGACCAAAAGGGTCTATCCTCTATGTCAAGGACTTGGAGATCCTTCCAAACATGGCGCCACCTGCGACAGAGGATGCTGGTGGATACAGCTTGTTTTGTTGGGAGGTATGAGAGAATGTCGCAAAGGATAGAGTCGGGTAAGAAACTGATCCTATCCATGTTCATGGTTGATGGTTTGGCTTTCTCAGCTGTAGGGTTTACTGGTTTAGGATTTGAAGGATAGCCAAGGGTTATTGGATCAATCATTCAATTGAATTCAACTGATTTAATTAAATATTAAATAAAATTATTAAAAATTTAATATATAATTTTAAATATTTAAATTAAATAATTTTTAACTTAATAAAATTTAAAATTTTACAATTTCATATAATGAATTATTCATAATTTTAATATTAGATGATCACAAATAATTTTAAATATTAAAGTTTATAACTAAAAATAATTAAAATATACAGTCACAAATACAAAATGTTCTACTATCAAAAGAAATATTAACAAACAATTTTTTAACTAATCGAAGACGCAACTCATCACAAACTAGTTTGAAATTCTTGAACAACATTGTCTTATAACTGTTGATCACTTTATAATTGTTCAATCTTTAACATACAGAAAAAAAAAAACCATGAACGAAATTAATTCAACAAAAAATATTTGACAGAATCATTCAACAACTCAAACATTCAGTAATCTACTAAACCCAGTATTATTAACAGAACTACAAAAATTATCAAAATCTGAAAATCAGCAACTCAAAATTATTAACAACAGTACGAATTAGAAAACTAAGTAAAGATAATTCCAAGCAACAATGCTTACCGGCGGCGATAGAGGAAGGAGAGTGACGGCGACGACAGAAGAGTGCGAACTGCCGGCGAAGATACAGAGAGAGCTCGAACAGAGGAGACGACAACGGCGACAGAACTTCCACACAACGGCGACAGAACAGAGCTTCCTAGGATGGCGACGGCTATGACGGCGACAGATTTCCACACGCGACACCTGTTCTCGGAGGAGAAGAGTTCGGCGATGACTACGGAGAGGGTTGGTGGTTGCGGAGATGCGGGCTGCGTTTGGGGACTAGGTTCTCCAAATGAATTTTCAATTTTCAGAGAAAAAGAGGAGTGGGACTGGTGGGTTGCATTTGGGGGGATTAGGGCGCCTTTTTTTTTAAAAAAAAGATTAAACGGCGCCGGTTTTAGGGGGTTGATACCGAACCGAAGATCTTTAAATAAATCGATTGTTTTTAGGTCTGTAATTGAGTCAAGCCAGCTCATGAGCCACTTCGAACTTGACTCATTAATAGTTCGATAACCTGAACTTGTGAGCTAGTGAGTCGAGTTTGAGCTTAAATTTGAACTCATAAATTAAATGAGACGAATTTAAACTTAGATAAGCTTAATTCATTAGCTCGTAAGTTGGCTCAATTATATATATAATATTAAAAGTACCGATTAAATGCAAATAGGATATACGTATTAATAATTTAATATATATATAATAGTAATATATAATTTCACATATATATTAATGTTCTTAATTATCTAAAATTTTATTGTCTTTTTTATATAGAATTTTGATGTAGGACATAAATAAAAAATTTATAATTAATAGATAAATAATATATTAAATTTATTTTTTAATATGTATAAGTTATAATTTATTGATATAGAATTATAGATTATGTTCCTATTATTTGAGCCAACTTGTGAGCTCGAGTTAGCTCATGAGCTTTTGTTAAGCCGAATTTAAGCTTACGAAATAGGCTCGATTGTTAATGAGTTGAGCCGTAAGTCAAGTTTAATTTTTGTGAACCGAGTTTGAACTTAATTTAGCTCTGCTAAACTTGACTCACTTTCAACCCTAGTTATTTCCAACAGTTCACTGATTAACTGTCGATTCTACTAATTTTTTTATTAGTTTTTGCAAGCAGTTTATGAGATCAACCGAATTAACTAGGTGATCAATTTCAAGTGTTTCTTCTGATCGATTCAATTTGATTTTTAGAATTATAAATTTTTCTTTTTTTAAAAAAGAGGATACCTTAGATGAAAGTTTTAGACAAATATTTTCTATCATTTTATCATCATCGAGATAAAATATTATATATTTAATTGTGAATTTATTTTATTTTTAACAGTTTTATCAAGTGCTCAAACTACTAAAAATATAATATTGTTTATATGTATAATTGTCAAATCAAGAAGAGACAAAGTAATTAGGTAAATAATTATTGAAAATTAGTAATGATCTAATAGAGAACTATGCAAATGATGAATTTGAAATGTTTTTCAAACAATATTATTATTCCTTCTTTAAACTAGATAGTTGATGAGCTAGATGTTTATCTTATCAAATATTTTCAACATCATGTCATCGAGATTTTTTTAAAAGAACTATGCGGCCTCTTATGTTGGACATTATTAAAAAAAATCAACAATCATCTCATATTTGATATATAAAAAGTATAAGCATATCTTACTTCAAATTCAATTTATACGTATAAAAGAAGCAGTTATACTATTTATTTAAATCTTTTTGATAATCAAATTTAACTAAGTTGGTTAAAACTTAACAAAAATCAGTTTTATTATTAAAGCATGAATACACGATCTAACTTCATGAAATAATTCCGTATTCCTCTCCTCCTCTTTATTCTTCTTTTCCTTTTTCGTATTTCTGCTCTTTCTTCTTCTCTTCCGCCTTTTTCTTCGGATTCCTTCTTCGTGTTCCTTCTTATTTTTCGCGTATTTTCTTCTCATCATCGTTTTTTTATTATTGTTGCTGCATTGTTTCTTTTTCTCCTCTTCTTTTCAGTTATTTTACATCATTATGCGTTTCTTATTTATTTATTTGTTTGATTTTTTCTTGTTTTTATTCTTGTTAAGAGAGTAAATGAAAAAATAAAACAAGAACAAAAAATAAACAAGAAAAGAAGAAGGAAGAAGAGGAATTTATGGTCTGTGCTTGTTTTAAATTAAATTTGTTTGTGCGCCGTTATCATTAAGTACTTTCGATGCATTCTGAATTTGAATTTCGGTATATTCTAGATTTAAATAAAGTGCATTTTTTGTTTGAACTTGTTTTGAATTGAGTTTGTTTGTATGTACTTATCATTAAGTAATTGTGCTGCATTTTGGATTTAAATAAGGTGTACTTTTAGTTTGAATTTGTTTTAAACTGAGTTAATTTGTATGTTGTCATCATTAAGAAATTTTGGTGCATTGTGAATTTGTACTGTTATATAAAAAAAGACAACGACCATGACAATAACAATAATGAAAGAGAAAAATGAGGAAAAAAGAAAAAGAGAAGAAAAAGCAGTAGCTAAGTGTTTGTTTGGGTGCCATTAAATCGATAATAAATATATTTTTTTTGTGATTGGCAAATTTTTAATTGTAAAAGTAAAAGTACTAGAAAAATAAAAAATATATATATTTTGTGAGAAGTTACAATTTACATACTTTTTTAAAAGATCTTTTTTTCTTTAAAAAAAAGATGTTTTTCATATAATAAATGAACAAAAATACACTTTTATCTTGTTTTACCCAAATATAATTGATAGATAAAAAAAATCTTTTTACATGAGATATCCAAACATAAAATCACTTTTACTTTTGTAAAAGATCTTTTAAAATAATATCATTTAAAAAAATATATTTTTTTTAAAATGACGGCCAAACAAGCTCTAAGTGTGTTAAAAGTCATCTCAACATTTTCGTACAAACTGCTCATTATCATAGAAAAATTGAAACAAACACCAAAAAATGTTCCTAATTAAACCAAAATATCTTTCCAAATGCACCCAAATTAGGAACAAAAACAGATTCAGCGAAAAAATAAATAAAAAAATTCTACATTACATTCAAATTCAAACTTGATTTCACATTTTGATTTCAAAAAAAATTTATCTTAAATTTTCAATTCAAATCAAAGAGCACTGATCGTGAACGAAAAGAACGCAGAAAATAAATAGAATGAAGAGAACGCAAAAAAGGAAAAAAATGCAGAAAAGGCTGAGAAAATTTGAAAAAAAAAATAAGAAATTCGCATAGAAAAGACAGTTATATGTAATCATGCGTTAAGTTAAACTAAACGTTTTTTGAATTTTGAAATGGAGAGTGGAGAGAGCGGGGGAGAGTCTTCGAGGGTGGCACATAGCGAGGCAGCCGGCCATGCCGGCGAGAGCAATAAGGGGGAGAGTGGAGGTGGGCATGCATCAGGTGAAAAGGAGGGAATTAAAAGAGACAATAACAAGATTCAAAGTCAGCGAATATCGTTTAGAGATAAAGTTGTGGGTGCCTCAACAAGGAGAGCTTTGGAGGTTGCTGATTCTCTTGATGGGGATAAGATGGCTACAGTAGTTGGTAAGCAAGGCGATTCGGAGATACCAACTGTGACGTTCACTGAAGAAGCAAAGGAGATATTGGCAGAGCCCTACAAAGATGCCATCGTGATCAAAGTTCTTGGAAAAAACTTTAGCTATACGGCGATCACGCACAGGCTTAAAGGAGTCTGGAGAACCAAAGGAGGATATGAGGTACTAGATGTCGGTTTTGGCTATTTCTTAGTTAAATTTGATCTCTTGGAGGATAGAGAAAAAGTTCTCCTTGGAGGACCATGGATGATTACTGGTAGTTATGTTGCGGTTAAACCTTGGAGTTCTTCATTCAGACCTTGTGAAAACACTTTTGGATCTACCATGGTTTGGATAAGAATCACAGGTTTAAACATTAACTATTATCAAGAGAAAGCCATGAAAATGATTGCGTCAGCTGTTGGTAAACCGATCTGCATCGATTTAGCCACCAAGTCTGCAGAAAGGGGAAAGTATGCAAGAGCATGTGTGCAAATTAACTTGGGACTTCCAGTCATAAAAAAGATTCAAGTTGATGGTCATATGTATGACATAGAATATGAGCACTTGAATTTAATTTGTGAAAAATGTAGCTGCTTTGGGCATGTAACAAGAGAATGTGCGAAAGAGAACAACAATAACATTGAGAAGGAAACCATGGTGAAGGAGAAAAATTTGCCGTCACTGTTTTCGGTGGATAACAATGAGAAAACGGCAGAAGGTAGTCAAATCCCAGTAAAAAATCAAAATTCAACTTTTGAATTTGGAATTAATGCCAAATCAATTCCAATTATGGAGAAGCATGGAGCAGCGGGTCTTGTGCATGATAATTTACAAGAATCACGCATGGATAGGGATACTCAAGCAAAAGAGGATGAATGGGTTACAGTTAGTAGAAAAGGCAAGGAAAAAGTGGGTAAAGGCCCCAATGTAGTGCCAAAAAAAGCCAATGTAGCAATATGCTCCAATTTGGTGAGTAAAAAATTTTCTTTTGGGTCTAATAAAATGCATGCTGGATCCTCATCAAATGCAAAGGTGACGTCTTTATCAAATGCAAAGGTGGAGCCTAAGGAAAAGAAAGATCCTCCATCCACGCTTGGCTCTTTGGGAACAACTCAGGTGGCTTTCAAGGATCAGAGTACTCCTTTTTTTAAAGCAGGGCACAAAAGGCAGCGTCCTATTTCGCTTCAAAACTCACCTATTGAAGCATTGTCAACGGATTCTCGAGTACAAAAAGAGCTTGATAAAGCTAGTGCAACAACAAACTTGGAGAACCAACCTCAACAGAAGAATGATGGTTCTGCGACGCAAGTCCACCAGAAGACAATTGGAGACAGGGGTCCATCAACGTGAGGTAGAATGATTATAAATTCCAATTATTTAATTTATTTTTATGGATTGTGACCATTTAAATATTATTAGTTGGAATGTAAGGGGAGCGTCAAATAAGATGTCTCGGGTGCACTGTAAGGAGTTAGTACGAAAATTTCAACCAACTTTTTTTATTTTGGTGGAAACTCATATTGGGTTTGAAACTATGAAAGAATTTTGGGGGAGATTAGGCTATTATCCTGTAGGGATTGTAGATGCTGTTGGACATAAGGGAGGAATTTGGTTCCTCTCTGCTAATTTAAAATTTTCTTGTAAAATTCTTTGGGCTATGAATCAATGTGTAACTTTGGAAATTGATGGTGGTGGGCGAAGATGGATTTGCAGTGCGGTTTATGGCAGCCCTCAAGCCACTAATAGAGTAGAATTATGGAGTCATCTGCTTGATATTGGTTTGTGCATTCAGGACCCATGGGTGGTGGTTGGGGATTTTAATGATATTTTGAGTGTTCATGAGGTGAAGGGGGGTAATTACTATTCGACTCGCAGTAGTGTCTTTGCAAGTACTCTAGATTCTTGTGGTCTTTTTGATCTGACAACCTCTGGAAGACGGTTTACTTGGTTCCGTAAAATTCAAGGAAACAGAGAAATTGCAAAGAGATTAGATAGAGCTTGCTGTACTGCAGAATGGCGTCTTCTTTTTCCAGAAGCTTTTGTTGAAGTTCTCAGCCGTTCCCACTCTGATCATTGTCCCCTACTTATCCGATGTCAAGGAGTTCCTATCAAGAAAGGAAACCGGCCTTTTAGATTCCAAGCGGCATGGGCAACGCATCCTGATTACAAGGCCATTGTTCAGAAATCTTGGAATAGTACAGACTTTGGCATCCATAGGAAGTTGTTGGGGGTTCAAGAAGCTTCGTTGGAATTCAACTCTACGGTCTTCGGCAATATTTTTATTAAAAAGAGGGAATTGGAGGCTTATTTGAATTGTATTCAACGAAAAATGGAGGCTGACGATGATCCGATTTTGAAGCACAAAGAGGAAGAATTGAGAGCTGAGTATAATCTAGTTTTGGCCCAGGAAGAATTGCTTTGGTACCAGAAGTCAAGAGATCAATGGGTTCGGTATGGTGATAGAAATACTAGCTTTTTCCATATGCAAACCATCATTAGAAGAAAATCTAACAAGGTTCATGGGTTGCTGGTCAGTGATGGGTCCTGGTCTGATGATCCGGAAGTTTTGCAAAGAGAGGTCGTTCATTTTTTCAAAAATATTTTTTGCTCTACTGAGCATGTTGAGGTTAATTGCATGGGAGAAATTCCTATGCCATCTCTTAGCCAGGATGCTTGTGATAATTTGTCTAAACCAGTAACAATGTTGGAGGTTAAAGAAGCTCTAGATAATATGAGCTCGTTCAAAGCTCCTGGGCCGGATGGTTTTCAAGTTTTTTTCTTCAAGGAATATTGGGATGTGGTGGGTCATGAGGTGTGGCGTACTGTTCAGAAAGCATTCTTAGGGGAGACTTTAAGCCATTCTTTGTTGGAAACTTTGATTGTTCTTATCCCTAAATGCGACCCTCCAACTAGATTGAAGGATTTTCGGCCAATAAGCCTTTGTAATGTAATTTATAAGCTAGTGACTAAAGTGCTGGTTAATAGATTACGACCTTTTTTGGATGAGATTGTTAGCCCAACTCAGGGAGGGTTTATACATGGTAGAGGAGCGCCTGATAATATTATTGTGGCCCAAGAAGTTCTTCACTTTCTTAAGCGGACAAAGTCTAGAAAAGGAGCTATGGCTTTTAAGATTGATTTAGAAAAAGCTTATGATAGAGTTGATTGGAATTTTCTTGAGCACACTCTTGAATCTTTTGGCTTTCCTTCTCTAATTATTCGGCTTGTAATGAATTGTGTTCAGGCTTCAAATCTTTCCATCCTTTGGAATGGGAATAGATTGGACAGCTTCCAACCTCGCAGAGGGCTCAGGCAAGGAGATCCAATTTCTCCTTATTTATTTGTTTTGTGCATGGAGAGATTGGCGTGCTTCATTTCCAAACAAGTTGACGAGGGTATTTGGGATGGTGTGGCTGTTTCTAGAGGAGGACCTAGAGTTTCTCACTTGATGTTTGCAGATGACCTCCTCCTTTTTTGTAAAGCGAAAAAAAATCAAGTTCAGAATGTTGTGCACACCTTGGAGTTGTTTTGCAAAGCTTCAGGTATGAAGGTTAACATTGAAAAATCTAAAGCTATTTGTTCTAGAAATATCTCTAATAGAAGGAAGGAAATGTTGTCTGGTGTTTCTCATATTCCTTTTACTAGTGACCTAGGCAAATACTTGGGGGTGAACCTTAACCATCCTCGAGCTGCTAGGTCTATTTTTTCGGACTCTTTAGAGAAGATCAAGAATAGGCTGGCTAGTTGGAAAGGTCGGCTCCTTAACAGAGCAGGCAGGCTTTGCTTAATTAAATCTGTTGCTTCTTCTCTTCCTATTTATCAGATGCAAGTGACTCTTTTTCCTACTTCGATTTGTCAAAAGATTGATTCTGTGCTTAGACAATTCTTGTGGAAGGGAAAGGTGGGGGAGCGATGCTTAAATTATGTCAAGTGGAGCAAAGTTGTCACTCCAAGAAAGTATGGAGGCTTGGGAATTAGAGATACCCAGTGTGTAAATTTTGCTTTATTAGGAAAGCTTGTTTGGCAATTACTGCATAATAATGATAAGCTTTGGGTAAGAATTATGTTGGCAAAATATTTATCTGGGAGGTCTTGCTTTTCATCCAGTTTTTCTAATAATGTTTCAAGCACTTGGCGAGCGATTTATAAGACAATAGAAAAGCTTCGTGATGGTTTTGATTGGTGTACAGGCAGGATGTCTCAATCCTTTTGGTATCATGCTTGGCGACCATGTGGAACACTAGCTCCTTTGGTTCCTTTTGTGCACATCTCTGATTCTCACTTGAAGCTAGAAGATGTCTGGTACCATGGACATTGGCGGTGGGATATTCTTTGCACAATGATTCCGGAAGAAGTTAAACTTGATTTGATGCTCTTTGATCCTATCAAGCAGGCAGGAGATAAAACAGGTTGGTTTTGGACAAACTCAAATACTCTCACCTACTCGACTAAAAGCGGGTATGAATGGCTATTGAAGAAGAAATTTGGCTGGAACGATAATGAAAATTGGCTTTGGCTTTGGCGCTTGAGAATACCGGAGAAGATAAAGTGTCTGCTCTGGCTTTGTCTCAACAACGGAGTTCCCACAGCTAGTTACCGATTTCAAAGAGGTCTTGCTACTTCTGATTTTTGTCAGCGATGTTATCTTGCTCTAGAGGATATTAACCACTGCTTTAGGACTTGCCAAAAAGCTCGTCAGATTTGGATTAGCTTAAATTTGGGAATGACCGCTGAGGACTCTAGTTTGGATTTTGTGTCTTGGATTCGTTCTAACCTCAACAAAAATGAGTTTCTCTTTGCAGCGGCCTTTTGGTGGATTTGGAGGGATAGGAACAATGACATCTTCCATCAAGATGATCCATGGAGTAAGGAGAAAATTGTTCACTTAGTTCAACATGCTGCTCGCGATTTCTCTAAGGTTGTTACCAACCAAAAACATATTATTCCTTCCTCTTTGCAATATAACTGGGAACCACCTCCAATGAATGTCTGTAAAGTGAACTGCGATGCAAGCGTTTTTGAAAAAGGGCAATTAGCGGGCTTTGGATGTATTATTAGAGACAGCATGGGAATTTGGATGAAAGGTTGTTCGGCCAGTATACCTCTTTCTAGTGTTCTCTCTTGTGAGCTTCATGCTATTTGGAGAGGGCTTGTTATGGCTTGGGATTGCGAGTGTAAAGAGGTCATATGTGAAACTGATAATCTTGATGCATTTCTTCTTGTTTCGCGAGGCACAACCAGCATGATTACGAATGACTCTGATCTGCTTGGCAAAATCAAAGAGATGCTTCAGCGCAATTGGACAGCTACTTTAGTGCTCATCCAACGTACAGCAAACAGAGCGGCTGATTTAATGGCTAAGACTGCTGCTTTAAACAAGCAGGTGTACCTAGAGTGGTTACAACCCCCTAATAATTTAGACATTATTATTAGAGAGGAGTGTTACTCTTTCTCTTAGGTGTTTTTTCTTTATGTTCAGTCACCAAAAAAAAATCATGCGTTAAGTTAAAGGGTTGTTAAAGATAGTGGTGCGTGGAACTGAATTAAGTTATAGCAACTTGGTTAGACTTGATTGGTTAAATGACTTAGATATAAAACTTTATTTTAAAAGAAATATAGAGAATCAATTTAATTTCTTTGATCTATAAACTATAATTATTGTATAGCATACCCTTGGCTTTGTTTCAGGCAAACTAATAGTTAGTAGAATTCCAAAGATATTATTGAAAAATATTAACAAATTTAAAAATAGACATGTTATTTTGATTCTAAGAATAATTGTGATATCCACAAATAAATCTCACTTATATTAAAAAAAAAAAAATTTCTCATAATATTATCTATTTTCATGGCTTTAAATAAGTTTAAAGCCAAATTTTATCTCATTGTATTTATCCAAACAGATTTTTACACTTGGCAGATTAGACACCCTAATTTAAACGACAAGTTTGTTAAAACATTTTAACTTCAAAATTGATAAAACTTAGAATTATTGCAATTATATATTTTTAAGATTAATTTTCATCATTTCATGCAATCACTTGTTGTCATGTCAAGTTGTCAACAAAGGAACTACTATCACATCCAATAATCATAAGAAAGAACGGGCCGATGTAAAAAATATGACTATTAAATATTTTCATCTATCATCACATCAAAATTAAACACACAATTTCAGTATAACTTGAATGTTTATGAGTAATTTATTGCTTAAAAGGTTCTAAACTATTTTTGAAGGTTGCTAAATTAAATCTATCCTTGTATTGTGGCCAGATTTGATAGGATGAACATGCATGGAATTAGTCAGGGTATAACACTATCTTTGAACTACGTAACAAAGCATTGCCTAATAAAAGTTGCTATGTTTGTGCCATATAATTCATCAATTCATTGCCGGAAAGATCACTTTCTGCAAAATCATGGCATCTAGTTCTAATTAACCATGCATACTTTTGCGCATCACAAAAAAATAATCCAACTTAAAAATAGAGAAATATAGAACCATAGATAACGTCAAATGAGTAAAACAATATGCAGTGGATAACTTAGTGTTAACTTACCAACTTCCTTAAAAAACAGAAATTAACACACAAAATATACTATAGAGTGGTTTAATCTAGCAACACGGTTAAATAGCAGCCCACATGTTTTGTGAACATAACCATAAAACAAACAAACGTTTGGCAGGTTTCCTAGAGAGTAGAGATGCCATCATCCTGCATCATAAATCGCTATATTCAACAGCTTATGCACATCATAGCATTAAACGGCATGTATAAATTTCCAAAGTTGAGGGACCAAAAAAAAGAAACAAAGAATTGAAAATACTTGTCATTGTCAATCTCAAGGAACAGGGCACCAGACAAATTTATTTATAAGCATCATATTCGGTAAGAAGTATTCACAAGCATCAACAAATATTTCAAGAATTTAGGTGGAACACTGGCCCTAAAATTGACTTACTAGTGTGCAACTTTAATAATATAAAACTCTAAGACTCCAACACGATATTTTGTCTTAACAGTTTTGATCAACGAACAACAGAGGACAGAGATAGTGTGAGTTCATACCATGTTAAATGGGATTTTGATCAATGAAATTTAGCTGACATATTGTAGAGCCCTTCGGTATAGCAGATAATCCCTTGACAATATTGTACTTTGTTTCTTGGTCCAAATTAGATTCAAGATGAATGGTCAAGTTCTTCAAAACAAGTCCTCTTTGTAAAAGATATGCAATAAACTCATGCTCATCTGCAGTGTCTTGATATTCTCCAAACTCAAAACTCTTGAGATATGATGTTACACAATTCGGAACCATGGTTGGTGGTGTTGGCCCATTATACTCCTCCACTGGGTGAGAATAATGTCCCTGATAACAGGAAACAACAATTGTCAATATATGCAGGCAAACAACAAATAGAAATAGAGACACTAGATTTAAGCTTCAAATTGAAATGTATTCATACCCTCAAAATATGAATTACGAGAGCTTCAAGTACATGACAATTATGAAGGAAGTTTAGCAAGAAGTTTGTGTTGAAACATGGAAGATGAACCTCTAGCTTGAGCAAACGGTGAAATTCTGGAAACTCGAAAGCCGGAGCACTAAATAAGCACTGTGTAAAAGATAACTAGATATCAAATATAAAATTCCTAATTCACAATTATAGTTATAAATTCAAATTATCGAGTTACATCAAACATTTAGCTTGAGGAATCATGGGATTATGATAAGCATGCTACCTGTGTTGTTGCATATTTCAATGCCAACAATTTTGTTTCGCGGAGTGCCTGGAGTAGCTTGGGCACCCAAACCCCATGCTCAACACGTTCATGACAAATTTCAAGATGTGCCTCCACCATGTTGGGAAAATTGATAACTGATACCTGTAGCTTCGGCGAGGCTACTGTTGTCATACGCAGGTATTCAAGAAATGGAGTGTATAGTTTCCGAACCCCAATCTCTTCCATCAAGCTAGTGTAATCTTCAAAGGTTAAACTTTTCAATGTGCGAGGCATCTGGATTGTAGGTGCATAAACATAAGAACCTTCACGGGTCGTATTCTGTAGAATGAGCTTAAGATTTTCAAGAACAGGGCAGCCGGATAAAAGCTTGCTGGGGTCCACGTCGACGGGATCCAAGTGTAGGTTCTTGAGGGATGGCAGATAAACATTTGGAAACTCTGGATAATTATCCAAATATATACCATGTCTCAAAACAAGGGACTTGAGTAATACACAAGTGAATATGGATTCAGGCAACTTAATTGCTCTCATTAAACCAATGCGGAGATAGAGTTCCTGAAGATGGGGACCAATGACGGCATCAAGCCATGTTAAGATGAGATCCTCTGAACTTTCATGGGAAGTGAGGCGAAAGTTTTGGATGGGGTAATCTGCATTGCGCTGAGTTAGAATAGCATTCACATATGAATCAAACCGATATCTCCGACGGGACCAAAAGAGTCTATCATCTATGTCAAGGATTTGGAGATCCTTCCAAACATGGCGCCACCTGCGAGAGAGAATACTGGTGGATACAGCTTCTTTTATTGGGAGGTAAGAGAGAATGTCGCAAAGGATCGAGTTCGGTAATAAACTGATCCGATTCATCTTCATGGTTGATGGTTTGGCTTTCTCAAATTTGTATCTGGAGAGGGTTAGACTCAACTCTAGGGTTTAGGATTTAAAGGTATTTATATGATTTGATTTTTTTTAATTTAACTAAATTTATATTATTATAATCTATTTTCACTCTATTTATTCGGATTTGAAAATCAATCAATGATTTATAATTTTTAAATTATAAACTTTAAATTTTGATTTCGTATAGATATCATTTAAATTATAAAATTTTTAAAAATTAAATTTGGATCTGATGTAATTCAATTCTACAAAAGAATAACAACAAAAAATTACATCAGATCCAAATTTAATTTTTAAAAATGGTATAATTTAAATGATATTTATACAAAATCAAAATTTAAAGTGTATACTTTCAAAATTATCGAATCACAATATTTGAATTGGATTGAACAAAAATTAAATTCAAATGGTTATAATGTAGTTATCCAAATTATAACTATTTGAATCAACTTCGATTATATTAAAAAATTAAAATAAAATTGACATCATTTATATTTTATTTATACTGTAATTAAGTTATATGTATATTTATTTTATTGTTAGTGCAAACGAGATAAATAATAAAATTATAAAAATATAATTAACTTTAGAAGTCATATAATTATAAATATAAAATTTAAGAAAAAAAATTTTAAATAGCTCCTAACAATTATTTCACAAGACAATGACGTTTTCAATTAAAAAAATATCTTTTTAACTTATGTTCTTACTTTTATTTTTTTATGAGATTGATTAACCCTCTATTAATATAATTATTTTTAAGAATTAATTTTTTTTTTGAAAAAAATCATATAAAATGATAATTGAATTCATTTAAGAATAATTCTATATTTGGATTATAAAGCAGAGAAAATTAAATTGACTTTAGAATTTTAATCATACAAAAACTGCTTAAAAGGTTTATGACTACAAATATAGAAACATTGAACCGTAGATAATGTGAGAAGAGCACAATAATATGCAGTGGATAACTTGGTCTTAACTTCCCAACTTCTTTCAAAACCAGAAATTCATACACAATAGTCAATACATACTATATAGTGCTTTAATCTAAAGACATTGTCAAATAGCAGCCAACATGTTTGTGTACATAAACCGTAAAACAATCAAACAAAATCAGTTGCCCAGAGAGCAGAGTTGCCATCAACCTGCATCACAAAGCCATACATGCAATTCAGAGGATCAAATGGCATATATAAATTTCCAAGGATGAGAGACCCAAAAAACAAACTGTTAAGGATGAACCAGAGAAATGAAAATTCTTGTCAATATCAAAGTTAGCCAATCCAAACCACCGATACTATATATGTTCAAGTGTATATTTCATTATTTATCAACAGGGCATCAAACAAATTTATTCAGAAGCATAACAAATATTTTAAGAATTCAGTTGGAACACTAGCCTAAAATTGACCCTATGTTATGAAACTTTAATAATTTTAAACTTCTAAAGCTCCAACATACGAAAAACGGAGTATAGAGATAGTGAGATCAGTTCATACCATGATTGTGGTCAAAAGAAATTAAGCTGACATATTGGAGAGCCCCTCGGTATAGCAGCTAATCCCTTGACAATATTGTACTTTGTCTTTAGGTCGAAACAAGAATTAAGATGAATTGTCACTGTCTTCAAAACAAGTCCTCTTTGTAAAAGACATGCAATAAATTCACGCTCATCTGTAGAGTCTTCATATGCTCTAAATTCAAAACTCCTGAGATGTGATGTCAAACAATTGGGAACCATGCTTGGTGGTCTTGGCCCATTATATTCCACCGGTTGAGCATATGCTCGCTGATAACAGAACAACACTTCTCGATAGACTCAGGGAAACAACAAACATCGAAAAAGAAATACAGACACTAGTTTTAAATTGAAATGTATTCATACCTTCCAAATACAAATTACAAGAGCTTCAAGTACATGACAATTATGAAGAAAGTTTAGCAGGAAGTTTGTGTTGAAACATGGAGCACCAAGCTCTAGGTTGAGCAAACGGTGAAATTCTGGAAACTCGAAAGCTGGAGCACGAAATAAGCACTGTGTAGAAATAACTAGATATCAAATATAATTCCTAATTCACAATTTTAGTTATAAATTCAAATTATCGAGTTACAACAAACATTTAGCTTGAGGAATCATGGGATTATGAAAAGCATATTACCTCTGTTGTGGGATATGTCAATGCCAACAATTTTGTTTCACGGAGTGCCTGGAGAAGCACGGGTACCCAACCTACATGCTGACCACGTCTAAGACAAATATCAAGATGTGCCTCCACCATGTTGGGAAAATTGATAACTGATACCTGTAGCTTAGAGTTCGCCGAGGTCTCTGTTCTCATATGCAGGTATTCAAGAAATGGAGTGTATATTTCCCGAACGTCAATCTCTTCCGTCCAGCCAGTGTAATCTTTAAAGGTTAAAATTTTCAATGTGCGAGGCATCTGAATTGTAGGTATATGAAAATCTTCTGGGGTCATGTGATGTAGAATGAGCATAAGATTTTCAAGAATAGGGCAGCCGGATAAAAGCTTGCTGGGGTCCACAGAGACGGTTTCCAACTCTAGGTTCTTGAGGGATGGCAGATAAACATTTGGAAACTCATAATTCAAATGATTAAAACGTTTCAAAACAAGGGACTTGAGTGATACACAAGTGAATATAGAATCAGGCAAGTTGATTCTCCTCATTAAACTAATGCAGAGATAGAGTTCCTGGAGATGGGGTCCAATGACGACATCAAGCCATGTTAAGATGAGATCCTCTGAACTTCTAGAGGGAGTGAGGCGAAACTTTTTAATAGGGTAATCCGAACTGCGCTGAGATAGAATAGCAGTCACATATGAATCAAACAGATATCCCAGAGGGGACCAAAAGGGTATATCCTCTATGTCAAGGGCTTGGAGATCCTTCCAAACATGGCGCCACCTGCGAGAGAGGATGCCGGTGGAGATAGCTTCTTTTGTTGGGATGTATGAAAGAATGTCACAAAGGATAGAGTTCGGTAACAAACTGATCCTATCCATGTTCATGATTGATGGTTTCGCTTTCTCAAGTTTGTCTCAGGTGTCCTGGTTTAGGATTTGAAGGATAACCAAGGGTTTTTTTTTTTTTTTTTTTACCAAATATAAGAGACTCGAACTTGCAACCTCTTAATTATAGTAGCTAGAATCTCGATTTAACTGTTAAAATCTTCCGATATTACGATTTTAAATGAGTTTTTCGATTTTACGAAATTTGTACTAAGTCTGACGATTTTACGATTTAAATCTTGTTAAGATTTTACGTTTTACGTTTTTTATTTACTTGTTCGATTTCACGTAAAATCTCGATTTTAATTGATTATGAAGAGACTATGTCATTTGAGTTATAACTCATTAGCAGAGTGTTTGTTTGTAATAACTAATTTAATAATATATATTTTATAATAATAACTAATTTAATAATTAATTTTTTATATACAGTATAGTTAATAAAATATATGTAAATATGTAATTACTAATTTAATAAACATTTTTAATATTTATAAAATATTTTCTCAAATAATAACACTTATTCTAAAAACTTGTTAGAGTAGAAAATAAAAAGTTTTTTAATTAATATGACCCACAACAAGTGAACCAACACCAAAAACAACAAACTAAATTTAACAAAAAAAATGAAAAGTTACCTCTACCTCAAAACAAGTGCATCGAAAAAGCACTTCGCCTGGAGAAAATAAATGATCTCAACAATTCTAAAAAACAAAGTATAAAAAATTAAAAACAAATAAAAGACAAAAATAATCATGAATTGCCCAATAAATTAATCAATAAAAGACTCACAGAAAAGTGATAAATAAAAACATGACTCATATCCCAGTCAGGCCTAAGGAGGCAATCAATTAAGAGTCAGAAGATTTTTTTATTTTTAACTTTCATGATTTTTTTATTTAACAAAGAGAAGGAAGAGTATAGAGAAGAAAGAGAATACAGAAAACGCCGAAAAAATTTGAAAAAAATAGGAAATCTGCTTATAAAAGAGAGTTGCGTTAAGTCAAAAGGTTGTTAGAGGTAATAGCCCATAAAACTGAATTAGGTTATAACAACTTAATTAAACTTGATTGGTTAAATGGAGCTCAGTACCGCGACGGATTAGTCCTTGACCTGCCGGGTTGGGGGATACCGTGGGAAACCAAAAAAAAAAAAACTTGATTGGTTAAATGATTTGGATACAAAATTTTATTGTAAAAGAAATATAGAAAATCAATTTGATTTCTTTGATCTATAATTATTGTATAACATACTCTTAGCTTTGTTTCACGCAAACTAATAGTTAATAAGATTCCAAAGATATTATTGAAAAATATTAACAAATTCAAAAATGGACATGTTATTTTAATTCTAAAGATCACTTTCTGCCAAATCATGGCATCTAGTCCTAATTAACCATGCATACTTTTGCCCATCACAAAAAATAATCCAACTTAAAAATAGAGAAATATAGAACCATAGATAATGTCAAAAGTGTAAAACAATATGCAGTGGATAACTTGGTCTTAACTTACCAACTTCCTTCAAAAACAGAAATTCATACACAAAATATACTATAGAGTGGTTTAATCTAGCAACACGGTTAAATAATAGCCCACATGTTTTGTGAACATAACCATAAAACAGGCAAACGTTTGGCAGTTTTCCCAGAGAGTAGAGATGCCATCATAGCATTATGCAAATCATAGCATTAAACGGCATATATAAATTTCCAAGATTTTGAGGGACCAAAAAAAAATTTTTGCATGAAACAAAGAATTGAAAATACTTGTCATTGTCAATATCAAAGTTAGCAAATCCAAACCACCGATAATGTTCAAGTGCATATTTCATTATTTCTCAAGGAACAGGTCCCAGACAAATTTATTCATAAGGATGATATTCGGTAAAAAGTATTCACAAGCATCAACAAATATTTCAAGAATTTAGGTGGAACACTGGCCCTAAAATTGACTCAATTTTGTGCAACTTTAATAATATAAAACTCTACGACCGTAAAATAGTGTGAGTTCATACCATGTTAAAAGGGATTTTAATCAACGAAATTTAACTGACATATTGTAGAGCTCCTAGGTATAACAGATAAACCCTTGACAATATTGTACTTTGTCACTATGTCGAAATCAGATTTAAGATGAATTGTCACTGTCTTCAAAACAAATCCTCCTTTTAAAAGATATGTAATAAATTCACGCTCATCTGCAGCATCTTGATATTCTCTAAACTCAAAACTCTTGAGATGTGATGTCATACAACTGGGAACCATGGTTGGTGGTGTTGGTCCATTATAGTCCATGGTGCGGACATAGACTTCCTGATAACAAAAAAACAACACTTCTCATTAGACTCAGGCAAACAACAAAAAGTAAATAGACACTAGATTTAACTTGAAATGCATTCATACCTTACAAATACGAATTACGAGAGCTTCAAGTACATAACAGCTGTGAAGGAAGTTTAGCAGGAAGTTTGTGTTGAAAAATGGAACATCAAGCTCTAGATTGAGCAATCGGTGAAATTCTGGAAACTTGAAAGCTGGAGCACTAAATAAGCACTGTGTAGAAGATAACTAGATATTAAATATAATTCCTAATTCAAAATTATAGTTATATATTCAAATTATCGAGTTATATCAAACATTAAGCTTGAGGAATCATGGGATTATAATAAGCATATTACCCGTGTTGTGTAAGGTTTCAATGCCAACAACTTTGTTTCACGAAGTGCCTGGAGAAGCATGGGGACCAAACAGACATGTTCAACAGGTTCACCGTGAATATCAAGATGTGACTCTTCTTCCTGAATATCAAGATGTGCCTCCACCATGTTGGGAAAATAGCTAGCCGAAACCTGTAGCTCACAAATCCCCGAGGTCACTATTTTCAAATAGAGGTATTCAAGAGATGGTGTGTCTATCACACGATTAATCTCTTCCCACATGATAGTGTAATCTTCAAAGGTTAAACTCTTCAATGTCCGAGGCATCTGAATTGCAGGTATATAAACACAACCTTCTGGGGTCATGTCAAGTAGAATGAGCTTCAGATTTTCAAGAACAGGGCATCCAGATAAAAGCTTGTTGTCCACATTGGCGATATCCAACTCTAGGTTCTTGAGGGATGGCAGATATACATCTGGAAACTCCGGACCATAATACAATGAAATATCACGTTTCAAAATAAGGGATTTAAGTGATGTACAAGTGAATATGGCTTTAGGCATGTTGGTTCCAACCATTACATTAAGACTGAGATACAGTTCCTGAAGATGGGGGCCAATGACGGCATTAAGCCATGTTGGGATGGGATCCTCTTCAAATTTTTCGCAAGTGAGGTGAAACTTTTCGATGGGGTACGAATCTGCATTGCGCTGAGCTAGAATAGCATTGACAAAAGAATCAAAGCTGGCTCTCCCAGAGGACCAAAAGTGCATATCATCTATGTTAAGGACTTGGAGATCCTTCCAAACATGGCGCCACCTGCGACAGAGGATGCTGGTGGATACAGCTTGTTTTGTTGGGAGGTACGAGAGAATGTCGCAAAGGATAGTGTTCGGTAAGTAACTGATCCTATCCATGTTGATGGATTCGCCTTTTGTCAATTTGTATCTGGAGAAAGGTTAGAGTTAGAGTTAGGATTAGGGTTTCAATTTAGAAAAAACGAAGGAATCAATTTAACTCTTGGTTGGTTCCGCTTAAGGACTAAGATTCTAACAACGATCAGATAAATAAAAAAAAAGGAAACTGAAAGAAGATATGAATCAAATATGAACAAAATTAATTTCGAGAAAGAAGAGGTGTACCAGCGGTGCCGTGATCTGCCGGCGAGTGGAGAGCGGTGGCGCCGTGGTTGTGAGTTTTGACGGCAGCGGCGGCAGCTGTATTTAAATTTAAAATAGGAACGATAAAAGAGAGGGAAAGGAAAAAACTAAAGAGAGGAACCGGGCAACTGCTTGCGATTTGCGATTATTTGACTGTTGTATAATGATGGGAAGTTGGGTCAGAACAAGTGAACATTTTTTTTTTAAATAAAAAATAAAAATATCATGGACAATATACAGCTTTTAATTTTTAAGAAATCTTTAAAAAAATTTGAAAGTATGGTCAAATAATGTTCTAATCCTATCATTTATCAATTAATATTTTGTTGTTGTCGTTTTTGTTTAGTTTTAGTGATCAGGAGTTTTAAAATCTATCTGTGTATTATTCTATTATATTATATTAAAATAAATTTTTTGCATTTGATGATAAAACTTATATAGTATATTTTTGAATATATTTTTAATTTATTAAACTAAATCAATTATATTAATTATTTATATCAACTAATTAATTTGTTTAATTTATTAGATATTAAAATAATATACACATAAAAAATAAATTATTGATATATTTTCAATTAATAAATAATAATACTAAATAATTAATAATATAAATTATTATCAATTTCATACATTCAACATTTTAAAAATCTATGACTATAAATTTAAATTATAATAACTTAAAAAACTCGTTTTAATAATTTTATTTAATTTAATAATTTATATATTAGCGAAACTAATTTATGACTATTTTTTTTTACATGAAAATGAGATAAATGATATACCTTAACATTATAAATTTTGGTATTTTTTAAAGCCGTAAAAGATACATAAATAAAAAAATTTGTTAACACAAATCCGAGGTTTCAAATACAAAATTCAAAAAGTCCGAATTTAAAAAAAAAAAACACCACAACAATCTACAATTCAAAAAAATATCATTAATAATCTAATATCAAAAATAAAAAAAATTTCTTTATAGCATCGTCTTTTTTTTTTCCGTTCGTTGGTAATCCTTTCTTATCTTTTGAATTAAATTTTGAACGGAGTAAATTTTTTTTTTTTAATAATTGTCTCTCAAATACTATTATATATGAATCACTAATTTTTTATCCATTTTATTTCCTTTTATTAGACTTTGTTCTGGATTTTTTAATGAACAAAATGACTTTGAACCTCATCTCTAGCGAATATTTTTGAATAAACTTAATAATATTTAAGTATGTGTTAGTTAATTTTAGGGTTCAATCCCTCATATAATTAGGTGTTCAATCCCTCAGATTCAGCCGATTTAAAATTAATTCGTCCATCTAATCTAATTTAAATAAAAAAATCGAGTAAAATTGTATAATTTAGATTTGATTGAATTTATTTTTGACAAATACATAAATTAGATTAACTTTTGAATTTACTTCTTAAAACTAATTCAAATTGCAAAATATAATATAACATTATTATTTTATTATTATATTTAAAATTTTAATTATAATATGTTCAATTTGTTATGCATTTTTCTTGTTTATATATTACTACTATTTTATGAATTTTAAAAAGATTTACTTATTTATTTATTTTAATCAAATTATAATTTTATTTTTATTATTATTCTATTATTGATTTTTCAAGATAGAAGAATGCTGCCAATGAGTAATAGCTCAAATGGCATAGTTTTCCCATACTTAATTAAGAGGTTGTGTGTTCGAGTCTCTTATCTTTGATAAAAAAAAAAAAAGAATGCTAAAAAAAATTAACTAGGTTTATTATTTTTTACCATCAATCAACTATCAATATTTAAAAGTGTATGTTAAAATATATTGTTAAATTACTAAACTAAAAAAAATTAAGTTGATGACTAAAAATAATGACCAAAAATAACAATCTAATAATTTTGTAACATTTTATTTTAAGATATTTTTAAAATTTGTTATGACATTATTAGTTATTTAAGATTTGATATTGAGATTAATTATTATGTATATTTATCATTTTTTAATTTATAAAACTACAAATTTAATCCAATTCAAACCACTTGAAATAGATCAAATTTGATCAAAATGCAAAACAAAAATAATCCAATATTTTAATCCAAAATGTACCACAAGCAAAATTAATATTCGTATCTTACGTATTTTTGACTCTATAATCCAAATTGTACAGCAAAAACCTTAATTATAATGTTTTTTTTTTCTTACTTATATCATTATCACCCAACAACAAAGTTTCTCTCATGTTAAATTGCTTTGGTCCAATTCACTTTTAATACAAAACTTTGGATATAGGAGAGAAAATGAAAGGAAAGAAAATAAGAGGAAAGAAAATGAGAGGAGAGAAAATAGAAGGAAAAGTAGAGTTATTTGTGTGTTGTTTAGATGAAGAGAAAATTGATGGAAAGAAAATAGAGAGAAATTTTTCTTTTGTTTGGATGAAAAGAAAAGTGAGAAGAAAGAAAATCTAATGGTATAAAATTACATTCATACGCTTATAATAAAATAAAATATAAATATTTTTATTTATTTATATTTTATTGTATTTTATAAATATTATAAATTTTATATATTTAATTTAAATTATTTATCTAATACATATATAATATTTAAATATGAATTTCTATTATAATAATGTATTAAAACTATTAAAATTAAGGGCAATTTACATAAATAAATTTTTTGCCCTTTAAATTTACGCAATTGCATTCTTTCAAATAAGAAGACGCAAATACATTGTTTCATATATCTATAGAAACTGCTACTAGCAGTAGCAGTTTACGGGAAACACATAATCCGCTATAGCTAGTCGCGGATTACATGTAAATGGGGGAACACAAAAACCGCTAGAGGCTGCCGCGGTTTCTGTTCAAATTGGGTTGTGCATAAACCGCTACTGGCAGTAGCGGTTTATGTGTATTGGGACATGTGCGTAAACCGCTGGAGGCAGCAGTGGTTTACGTTGAGTATGTGTGAGCGTGGCTGCCTATATAAACTCCTCAAAGGCTAAAGGTGGAGGAAGAGTGTTATTTCTCACAAATGGATGGTGAGGAAAGTTTTGTGGCTCTAGTCCACTGCTCAGGAAAAATTCAAAAGAGCAAAAGGCATGGTGTAAAATTTACGGATAGAGAATCGTTTAGTATTTTTATCCGGTCTTCGAGTACGTTGGCAGAGATTAAGCTCAGCATATTACAGAAGCTCGGTGCTTGTGGGACGAAGTGGGTAAAAAAGTTGTTTTACAAGATTCTCATTGCCGTTGTGTCAGCTGGTGTGAGATATGAGACCTTTGTGATAGGGCCCGATGAAGACCTACAGGTCTTGTTTCACTGCAGGCATAGTTTTTCGGAGGTGATGAGAATACCGGAGCTGCTTGCGAAGTTGGAATATGGTGTCGACAGCCCCGGGGCATCGACACCGAATCCTCAGTCAACGACGGTGGGTGGTGCCTCGACATCGATGCATGTGGTAGCAGCGGTAGTTCTGAATCCTGATCCTCAACGTGTTGCGGCTGTTCATGCTGGTGTGCCTCCTGTTGTGCCTGATTTTGAATTTGAGGCCGGACCGGATCGAGTTGAGAATGCGATGCGGGACGATGATTCGGATGACAAGCCGGTCGCAATTGGTGGGGACAGTGATGATGATATTCCGAGCGGTACACCTACACCTCATGGAGGTTCCGGTTATGGCACACAACAGTATCCTCCGCACCTGTCATCGTTGAACTTGGAAGCTATCGGCCAACACCAGAATGTAGAGGCAACCTTTGTGGTCCAGGGTATGCATGATGCGAATCCTTTAATGGAATTTCAGATTGGTCAATCGTTCCAGAGTAAGGAGGAAGTTGTGCTGAGTGTAAAAGATTACAGCGTTCGGCGTGGAGTTGAGTACAAAGTTATGCAATCATACCATCTGAAATACCAAGGAATATGCAAGGAGTTTGGTAACGGGTGCGCGTGGTTGATTCGTATCACACTGCAAAAACGGAAGAGCACATGGGAGGTTAGGAGGTGCAATGGACCACACACGTGTATGGCCACATCAATATCGAGCGACCACAAACAGTTTGATTATCATGTCATATGTGTGAGGATCTTTCCATTGGTTAGAGTTGATGCGTCGGTTACGATTAAGGTGCTGCAAGAGGCAACATGTGGTTTCAGGCCTAGTTATAGGAAGGTGTGGTTGGCGAAGCAGAAGGCTGTAGCACAGATCTATGGCGACTGGGAGGAGTCCTGTGGTGATCTGCCCGCTAGATCCTTGGGGTCACATCTACCATGGACGGTTCCGTTGCTCTGCTGAAGACCTCCCCGGTTAGAGTGGGTGATCGGGTTGATGAATCTAGAGTCTACTTTCATCACATGTTCTGGACATTCCCTCCATGTATTGAGGCATTCCAACAATGTAAGCCGCTTGTCAGTATCGACAGAACACACCTGTATGGCAAGTATGGAGGGACGTTGTTGTTGGCGATTGCTCAAGATAGAAACTCGAATATATTGTCTGTTGCGTTTGCACTTGTGGAGGGGGAAAATGCAGAGTCTTGGGCATACTTTCTATCCAACCTTAGAAGACATGTTACTCCACAGGAAGGTATTCTCGTGATTTCTGATAGACATAACGGCATCAAGGCTGCACTGGAGGCACTAAATAGTCGTTGGCGACCTCCCCGTGCTTATCGGGCATTCTGTATTCGGCATGTTGCTGCAAATTTCGCCCTTACCTTCAAGGGGCAAGATGCAAGGTGGTGGCTGGTAAATGCCGCTTATGCGAAGATGGAAGCAGAATTTGACTATTGGTTTGATATAATGAGGACAGAGAACCTGGCCATGTGTGATTGGGCAAACAGGATGGAGTATGAGAGGTGGACACAGAACAAGGATGGGGGAGACGATATGGTCACATGACGACCAACATATATGAGTGCGTGAACTCTGTTTTGACGGGCACAAGAAATCTACCGATGACGTCCTTGGTGAAGTCAACCTATCTACGGCTAGCTGAGTTGTTTGTTATCTGGGGGCAGACGGCAGAGGCACAGTTAGGGTATGGGCACCAGTTTTTCCAGGCACTTGTTAAGGCCATTGAGCGGAACTTGAGGGATTCGAGGTGCTTCACGGTGACCCTGTTCGACAGGCATCAAGCTGAGTATACCGTGGCAGAGACTACCCCCACAGGCAAATTCTCGTTGGGTAGCTACCGACTTTCCCTAAGGGATCGCACATGCGACTGTGAATACTTCCAGGCACTGCACTACCCCTGTTGCCATGCCATCGCATGCTGTGCGCAGTCACGACTAGATTGGACCACTTACGTCGATGAAGTCTACAGCATGTCTGAGGTATTCAAGGTCTACCAGATGTCCTTTGCACCTTGTATTCCAGAGGGGCTTTGGCCCCCATATGACGGTCCAACTGTCATCCCCGACCCCAACATGAGACGGGCAAGAGAAGGACGACCACGGTCCACCCGCATCCGCAACAACATGGACGAAGCTGACACTAGTCGACCGAAGCAGTGTGGCCTGTGCAGGCAGCCCGTCACACCCGAAGGGGTTGCCCTCAGCGAGGTTCAACCAGCGAGATATAGGTTTAGATGGTTTAGTGACTTTGTATTAGGTTATGTGCCAGTTTAATTGTTATCAGTTTAGTGTTGGTCCTTATTATCATGTAATAGTTACCTTTAATTCAAGTAGTTCATTATCACTTTGCTATTTTGTATTAATGTACTCGGGTCTAAATCAATTCGACGAATCAAAGAAAATCGACTTCCATTATACAAATTTTCATATAGTCATCAATATAAATATAACATTAGCCATATAGAAGTAAATGAAGATCCCATCATACAGTCATCCATAATATGTAAACATAAAATCACTAACAAGTAGCTAAATCACATATGCAAAATAAAAATACAACACAACAGACTAATCATCACCATCATCCTGGGCGGAGGCATCAAAAGGACCAAGCAGATGAGATCCCGTCCCACATCGAGGAGGATGCCTCACTCTAGTCGGTCGGGCCGCCTCCTGTGCAGTGTCATCAACTGGACGATCTAATCCAAATGCAGACTGGGGCGTCCCTTCCATGGTGAACCAAGTATCCAACGGGCTACCTGCAGGCTCATTAAGGTCCACCACATACTATCTCTGGTAGTCCGGTGGCTGGAACTCCGGTGTCTGGGCCTGCATCTCTGTCATATGTGGGTGGTAAGCTGGGGTATCCAACTGCATATCCGGCATCCGCCAGGTTGGTCACATTTTTGTTCGCAACTCGACACATGCATCGATACAACCACGCCAAAGCGGCCGACCCCCAGCTATACCTCCCCATGTCATCAAGATTCACCACAAATGGCAACCACCGTATATGTACCCGGTTCACACTCTTGGCTCCAAATAACTGAGTGGATAACAACATCATGATGTAGGCACGTGTGTAAATGCCAACAGTGTCCTCGGTCGCATCTGCTGGTAACACCCTAAACCTCTTGTGGAACCATGTAAAGTGGACTGTCATCTGCTTGACCTTATTCGGTGGTGGCAGCTCAACGAATAGATCCTGAAACTACTCCCAAGCTAGTCGGCCACCCTCCATGAATTTCTCAAACTCACCAAGGCAATCACTCACGGCCTCTCCATCGATAGGCAACCCTAACTGAAACGCCACATCTTGCAATGTCATTGTGCACTCTCCGAAAGGCATATGAAAGGTGTGCGTCTCAGGACACTACCTCTCAACGAACGCACTGACCAAGGGCTCGTCCAACCAGAACCAGTGGCTGTTTAACCTGGCCAAGTGGTACAATCCAGCCCTCTCTAAATACGGGATGATCCATTCATGCATGGGCATATTTTGTTGCCATCTCACACTGTAGATATACCTAGTTGGCTGCACACAACATGAAAGATATACACGAAACAATTAAATTATACTATCCACAACGAATCTCCCTATCTAATAATAACAAATCGCTTAAACCATCGACGAACAAGAAAACAATAAAACAATTAAATTATTAACCTATTAGTCAATCGTCAAATCAAATTAAAACTTCATATTATAAAAAATATAATATAATAATAAATATAATAAATAACAACCACAATTATAAAAATATAATACTAGTGAATATAATACTTCATATCATAAAAATATAATAATAGTAAATAAAATAAATAATAAGCACAATTATAAAATTTTGTCAAGTTAAAACAAAAAAATTAAAAAGAAAATAATTGTAAAAAATAAAAAAGGATAAATAATAAAAAAGGGACTCATATGAGCATAAACAATAAGAATTCCAAAAAAAAAAAAATCAATAACACAAAGAATAAGATTGATAAAAAGAGAAATAAATTCAGTTAATTAATCATATTTGAAAATTAAGGAAACAAAAATCGCTACCCAAATCGATTCGTATGTACAACTCTACTACATTCTACATCCTAACATGCAAAGCCTAATTTCAAACTATAAGGATTAAACTATAAATTCTAGTTCCTCTACCTTACATACCATTTTTCCAATTAACAAATGCTAATGCTAAAGAAAAAATATAACTGACCTCGTCACCAATGGCACCGATAATATGGGCAACACCGTTCAGTCGGTATAAGATCTATTCGTTTGTCGTGATATCCAACTGGAGGTCGGCACTCGGATACCTCGGACCCGCTCTCAAGTTGCTCTGACCTCTAGAATTTCCTCTCTAAACAACCTCAAAATGACTCGAAATGATGAGTAATCTGCGGCTGCCTTCCACGGTTTATATAGGCATGCACTCTACACATAAACTGTTGTTGTTTCTAGCGGTTTACGCACGTGTCCCAATACACATAAACCGCTACTGCCAGTAGCGGTTTATGACCAAGCATCAATAAACAGAAACCGCAACAGCCTCTAGCAGTTTCTGTGTTTTCCCATTTACATGTAATCCGCGGTTGGCTATAGCGGATTATGTGTTTTCTGTAAACCGCTACTGCCATTAGCAGTTTCTATAAATATATGAAATTGCGTCTTCATGTTTGAAAGAATACAATTGCGTAAATTTGAAGGACAAACAATTTATTTATGTAAATTGTCCTAAAATTAAATTGATATTGATAATTATTAATAATAATAGAACTATTAGTAATATTGTAAATATACAAAAAAAATAACATTTTCCTTGTTTTCTTGCTTGTAATGGATGAAAAATTTTTTTGATGAGACCCACACCAAAAATTTCCTTCCTTTCTATTTTCTTTATCAACCAAACAAAGGAAAATAAAATTTTTCACTCATTTTCCTTCCATCATTTTTCTTTCCTCTTATTTTTCCTTAAATCAAACATAGTATAAATGAACTTAAAAATTTTACTCTCGAAAAACAAATAAATATCTACAAATTCACCTATCAATATTGTTCAAATATAAATATTTGATGAGATAAAATCTTAATATAAATATTTCAATTTAATCTTAAACTTTATGTATTGCAACCGACGAATAATTTTTCTATTTTAAAAGCATACAAAATATATACAATATCAAAAATATTATGTACATATAAAAAATTAATCACTATACATATATATATATATAGTTTATTAACTCATTTTTAACATAGCTAATTTTTTGTGAATATGTAACAGTTATAAAACATATATAAATATATGTAATTTGTAACAACTAACTTAGTATCTAATTTATAATATTTATAAAATATGTTCTGGGAAAAGAAAACTTCTGTTAATCTTTGAATTGTTTAGTTGTGCTTCTAAAAACCAGTTAGAGCAGAATAGAAAATAAAAGGTTTCTTTTAATTAATATGAGCAACAAGCAAACAAACTAAATAAAAAAATGAAAAATGACCTCTAACTCTTTTTTCAAAACAAGTGCATCAAAAAAACATTTCTGTTATAAAATAACTAAATAAGAAAGATAAAATAAAGAAATATAAATGAAAGACGCTAGTATTAATATTCACTAATATTAATATCATCCTACCGTAATAACTATGATTTATATATTAATACTATATTTGTAATATGAAGAGAAAGAAAAGCTTCGTAGAGAGAGAGGAAAAATGCTTTTATTGATGTGTGTATTTGCCTGAGGCTTAGAGTCCTATTTATATGCATACAGGAAGGTAACTTTTTCAACCTTATTAAATATATTCTCTCTTGAGAATGTGAGCTTCACATGGGAATGGGCATCCACGTCCCATTCTTATCACAACACTCCCCCTTAGATGCTCATTTAGGATAATTGCCTCGTTAAAACTTTACTAAAGAAAAACCCAGTGGGAAAAAAAAAAAACCTTAGTGAAGGAAAAAGAGTACAATAATATCCTTTGTGACGGGGACTGCCTCATTAAAAACCTTGTCAAGAAAAACCCAATGGGAAAAAACCTGACCAAGGGAAAAAGAGTACAGTCTCCCCCTCATGCCGACATCATTTAATGTCTCGAAATCGGCGCATCCCAATCTCATGTACCAATCTTTCAAAGGAGGATTTTGAGAGTGACTTTGTAAATAAATCTGCCAGATTATCACTTGAGCGGATCTGTTGGATATCAATTGTCCCTTGATTTTGAAGATAATGAGCGAAGAAGAATTTGAGAGAAATATGCTTTGTTCTATCACCTTTGATGTATCCGCCTTTAAGTTGAGCAATGCATGCTGTATTATCTTCAAACAGGACAGTTGGAGCTATCTTATGATCAATCAGTCCACATGATGACAGAATAGATTGAATCAGACTCTTCAGCCAAAAACACTCGCGACTAGCTTCATGAATCGCCAGTATTTCAGCATGATCAGAGGAGGTTGCTGCTATCGTCTGTTTCGTGGACCTCCATGATATAGCTGTACCACCATATGTGAACAGGTATCCTGTTTGAGATCTCCCTTTATGTGGATCGGACAAGTATCCGGCATCTGCATAGCCAATTAGTTGTGTCTAGGATCCATAGGGATAAAACAATCCCATATCAACCGTTACAAGAAGATATCGAAAATTTTGTTTGATTCCACTCCAATGTCTTCTGGTTGGAGAAGAACTATATCTTGCTAGTAAATTCACTGCGAATGATATGTCAGGTCGCGTATTATTAGCAAGGTACATTAGCGCTCCAATGGCACTAAGATATGGTACTTCAGGACCAAGGATATCTTCATTCTCTTCTTTAGGACAGAATTGATCATTTTCCACATCCAAAGATCTTACGATCATTGGGGTACTTAATGGATGTGACTTATCTATATAAAATCTCTTCAAGATCTTTTCTGTGTATGTTGTTTGATGAATAAAGATCCCACCTTTTATATGCTCGATCTGCAGGCCAAGACAAAACTTAGTCTTTCCAAGATCTTTCATCTCAAACTCTTCTTTTAGAGTTTTTATAATTGTTGGAATCTCTTCAGGAGTCCCAATGATATTTAAATTATCAACATACACAGCAATTATAATGAATCTAGATGCGGTTTTCTTTATGAAAACACATGGATAGATATCATCATTCTTGAATTCATTTTTGGCCAGATACTCAGTAAGACGATTATACCACATTCGTCCAGATTGCTTTAGACCATATAAATATCTTTACAATTTAACTGAGTATAACCCTTACGAATATTCACTGGATCGTTTAGATATCTTTAGTCCTTCAAGAACTTTCATATAGATATCCCGATCTAATGAGCCGTATAAATAGGCTGTTACCACATCCATTAAATGCATATGCAGTTTATGATATGCAGATAAACTGGCCAAATAACGCAATATTATCGCATCCACTACTGGGGAATATGTTTCTTCATAATCTATATCGGGCCTTTGTGAAAAACCTTGTGCCACAAGTCGGGCTTTGTAGCGCACAACTTCATTTTTCTCATTTTGTTTTCTCACAAATACCCATCGATATTCAACAGGTTTTACATCTTCAGGTGTACGGACTACAGGTCCGAAGACTTCACATTTTGCAAGTGAGTCTAATTCAGCCTTCATGGCTTCTTTCCATTTTGGCCAATCATTCCTTTGTCGACATTCTTCGACTGATCTTGGCTCAAGATCCTTACTTTCATGCATGATATTTAATGCCACATTATATGCAAATATTTCATTGACAGTTGTCTTATTTCGGTCCCATTTCTCTCCTGTAAAGACATAATTTATCGAGATCTCATCATTTTCATAATTTTCAGGTACCTGAACGTCTTCTAGCGTTATATCAGAATTTTGGACAACTGCAGGTGTCTTTACAATGTCTTTTTCAACAGGAATAGTATTTACCTCTTTTCTCTTTCGAGGATTTTTATCTTTGGAACCGACAGGCCTGCCACGCTTCTGGCGTGTATTTGCTTCGGTGGTAATTTGTCCAACTGGGACATCAATTCGAATTGGGACATTTTTCGCTAGTATATACGACTTGTTTATCCTATTTGTATCGGAAAATGCATCAGGCAATTCATTTGCTATTCTTTGCAAATGTATAATCTTTTGAACTTCTAGTTCATATTGCCCTGATCGAGGATCTAAATGTATCAACGATGATGCATTCCAATTAAGTTCCTTTTCAGGAAGCTTATTCTCTCCCCCTAATGTTGGAAATTTTGATTCATCAAAATGACAATCCGCAAACTGGGCTTTAAATACATCTCCCGTTTGTATCTCAAGACACCTCACTATAGAGGGAGAATCATATCCAACATATATCCCCAATTTTCTTTGGGGTTCCATTTTGGTGCGATTAGGTGGTGCAATGGGAACATATATCGCACACCCAAATATTCTTAAATGGGAGACATTTGGCTGCTGGCCAAAAGCTAATTGCATAGGAGAGAACTGATGGTAACTCGTTGGCCTCAAATGAATAAGTGCTGCGGCATGTAAAATAGCATGCCCCAAACCGAGGTTGGGAGATTTGTTCTCATAAGCAAGGGTCTAGCAATTAATTGGAGGCGCTTAATAAGTGATTTTGCTAACCCATTTTGTGTGTGAACATAAGCTACTGGATGTTCAACACTTATTCCATTAGCCATTCAATAAGCATCAAAAGCTTGGGAAGTAAATTCACCAGCATTATCAAGACGAATTGCTTTAATTGAATTTTCTGGAAATTGTACTTTTAATAGAATAATTTGAGCCAGTAATATCGCAAACACCAGGTTGCAAGAAGATAATAAGCACACATGAGACCATCTCAAAGATGCGTCTATCAGGACCATAAAATATCTAAAAGATCCACATGGTGGATGAATAGGTCCACATATATCACCTTGAATCCTTTCTAGGAATTCAGGGGACTCAAATCCAATCTTTACTGGTGATGACCTTAAAATTAACTTCCCTTGAGAACATGCAGCACAACAAAATTCACTAGATTTAAGAATCTTCTAGTTCTTTAGTGAATGTCCATGAGAGTTTTCAATAATTCTCCTCATCATGGTTGTTCCCGAGACCCAATCTATCATGCCAAGTTATGAATTCATTTGGGCTAGTAAACTTCTGGTTTACAATGGCATGTGAGTCAATTGCACTAATCTTTGTATAATATAACCCAGATGAAAGTGAGGGCAACTTTTCTAATATAACTTTCTCATTTGAATCATGAGTTGTGATACATAAGTACTCATGATTTCCCTCATTCATAGTCTCAACATGATATCCATTTCGGCGAATATCTTTTAAACTCAACAAGTTCCTCAGGGACTTGGTAGATAATAGTGCATTATTTATTACAAATTTTGTTCATTCAGGAAATAAAATTATAGCTCTTCCGGAGCCTTCTATCACATTGCCCGAGCCAATAATAGTATTAACATATTCATCTTTTGGCACAAGATGGGTAAAATATATATTACTTTTAAGAATAGTGTGCGAACTTGCACTATCCACAAGGCAAATATCTTCAGAATATGTCCTTACCATTTTTCTTCAAAGACAAATAAAAAAATGAGTAAAAGTACATGCACAGTAAAATTATTCACATGAATACTTAACAAACACATACATATATCAAACTATTCCATCATTGATCAAATAGCTAATATTTCCTTTAGAATCCTTAAAGAAATTAGATACATCATAAGGAGTGGTGGAATTTTCATCATTTGAAACAAAATTTGTTTCCTTTTTTTGTCATCTCTTTTCAAGGATGCTTGATAAAGATCAACTAGGTGCCTTGGGGTACGACAGGTACGTGACCAATGGCCCTTTCCACCACAACGGAAGCATTTATCCTCAATTGATATACTTTGCCCATTATTTCTTTCTTTATCCCACTTCACGTGAGATCTTTCTTGTGAACATAATTTCTTTTCTTTCCATAATTTTTCTTGTTATCAAAATCTTGCCATTTACCTCTTCTGGGGTTATAATTTGCCGCATTTGCTTCAGGAAATGGGGCGGCGCCAGCTGGGCGCACTTCATGATTTCTTAAGAGCATCTCATTGTTGTGTTCAGCAACAAGAAAGCAAGAGCTCAAAAAAAATTTTAAATTCTTTTTCTTGATACTGCTGCTGCAGGAACACATTCGAGGCATGGAAGGTCAAAAAAATTTTCTCTAACATATCGGGCTTGAGGAAGTATCACATGATTGTACCTTTCTTCAAGGTCTTTCCACAGATCTGCAGGATCTTTTAATGTGGGATATTCATTTTTCAATCATACTTCAAGATGATGACGAAGAAAAATCATGGATTTGACTTTATCCTTTTGGGATGTATTATTTTTAGCCTTAATGGTATCTTCAAGATCCATTGAATCAAGATGGATTTTAGCATATAGTATCCAGATATATCAAAAGCATTATATTCAAGATGAAAGAGTTTCGATATAATAAAAATTTGTTACCTGGAATCTTCTTAAAATTTTGTTAGAGTTTCGTGCTGATAACGTGTTATAAAATAACTAAATAAGAAAGATAAAATAAAGAAATATAAATGAAAGACGCTAGTATTAATATTCACTAATATTAATATCATCCTACCGTAATAACTATGATTTATATATTAATACTATATTTGTAATATGAAGAGAAAGAAAAGCTTCGTAGAGAGAGAGGAAAAATACTTTTATTGATGTGTGTGCTTTTATTGATGTGTGTATTTGCCTGAGGCTGAGTCCTATTTCTATTTATATGCATACAGGAAGGTAACTTTTTCAACCTTATTAAATATATTCTCTCTTGAGAATGTGAGCTTCACATGGGAATGGGCATCCACGTCCCATTCTTATCACAACAATTTCGTTGGAGAAAATAAATGATCTCACCAATTCTCGAAAACATAGTATAAGAACAAATAAAAAGATAAAAATAATTATGAATTGCCCAATAAATTAAGCAAAAAAAAAAAGACTACAAAAAAGTGAAAAATAAAAACATGATCCATGCATCCAAAATCGTTCTGCAGTTGATCAGAGTGTAGAGTTTTTAACTTGCCATAACCTGCATCACAAATCCATATATGCAACTCTCAAAGCATTAAAGAGCATATATAAATTTCCAAGGATAAGAAGAGACTAAAAAAAAAGACTTTTTAAGGATGAATTCGAGAAATGAAAATACTTTCCAATATCAAAGTTAGCAAATCCAAACCACAGATACTATGTTCATTATTTCTGAAGGAACAGGGCATCAAACAAATTTATTCATAAGCATCAACAAATATTTTAATAATTTAGGTGGAACACTGGCCTAAACCCTAAAATTGACTCAACAAATACACAACTTAAATAATTTTGAAACTTTTAAGCCTCTATCTAACATGATATTTTGTCAACAGCTTTGATCAACGAATAACAGAGAATAGAGATAGTGGGAGTTCATACCATGTTAAATGGAATTATGGCCAAATATTTAGCTGACATGTTGTAGAGCCCCTTGGTATAGCATATAATTCAGCATATAATTCCCTGACAAATTCGTACTTTGTCTCTTGATCGAAATCAGGTTCAATAGAAATTGTCACTGTCTTCAAAACAAGTCCTTTTTGTAAAAGATATACAATAAATTCACGCTCATCTGCAGTGTCCTCATATGCTCTAAACTCAACACTCTTGAGATGTGATGTCACACAATTGGGAACCATGGTTGGTGGTGTTGGCCCATGATACTCCATCGTGTAAGAATCAAATCCCTGATCACAGGAAACAACACTTATCAATATATGCAGGCAAACAACAAAAAGAAATAGAGACACTAGTTTTAAGTTTTAAATTGAAATGTACTCATACCGGCCAAATACCAACTACAAGACCTTCAAGTACATGACAATTATGAAGGAAGTTTAGCATGAAGTTTGTGTTGAAACATGGAACATCAACCTCTAGATTGACCAAGCGGTGAAATTCTGGAAACTCGAAAGCTGGAGCACTAAATAAGCACTGTATAAAAGATAACTAGATATCAAATATAATTCCTAATTCGCAATTATAGTTATAAATTCAAATTATCGATTTACATCAAACATTTAGCTTGAGGAATCATAGGACTATGATAAGCATGTTACCCGTGTTGTGTAATATCTCAATGCCAACAATTTTGTTTCGCGGAGTGCCCGGAGAAGGTCGGGCACCCAAGCGCCATGCTCAACACGTGCATTATCAATATCAAGATGTGCCTCCACCATGTTAGGGAAACTGCTAAACGAAACCTGTAGCTCTGAGTTCTTTGGGATGGTTATTTTGATATTGAGGTATTCAAGAGAAGGCGTGTCTATCACACGATGGTAAATCTCATCAAGCACGATAGTGTCATCTTCAAAGGTTAAACTTTTCAATGTCCGAGGCATCTGGATTGTAGGTACATAAACATTACGAGCATCTGGGGTATTGTTCGCGAGAAAGAGCGTAAGATTTTCAAGAACAGGGCAGCCAGATAAAAGCTTGTTGGGGTGCACATAGGGGATAAACAACTTTAGCTTTAGGTTCTTGAGGGATGGAAGATAAACATTTGGAAACTCTCGACCACAATTCAAAGAAATTTCACGTTTCAAAACAAGGGACTTGAGTAATGGACAAGTGAATATGGCTTCAGGCAACTTGAGTCCAAACCTTCCATTTACATGAAGGTTGAGATATAGTTCCTGGAGATGGGGGCCAAATGACGGCATCAAGCCATGTTAAGATGAGATCCGTTGAATTCGTTTCGCAATTAAGGCGGAACTTTTCGATGGAGTAATCTGCATTGCGCTGAGTTAGAATAGCATTGACGTAAGAATCAAATGGATCTTCATCCCGAAAGTGTCTATCATCTATGTCAATGACTTGGAGATCCTTCCAAACGTGGCGCCATCTGCGAGAGAGGACGCTGGTGGATCCAGCTTGTTTTGTTGGGAGGTATGAGAGAATTTCGCAAAGGATATAGTTCGGTAAGCAACTGATCCTATCCATGTTGATTCTTTTGCCTTCTGTCAATTTTGTATCTGGAGAGAGGGTTAGAGTTTGAGCTAGGGTTAGGGTTACAATTTAGGAGAAATGAAGGAATCAATCTTTTGAATCAATTTAACTCTTGGTTGGTTACGCTTAAAGGACTAAGATTCTAACAATGATCAGATAAACTTACATATGAATCAAATATGAACAAAATCAACTACGAGAAACAAGAGGTGTACCAACAGAGGAAGCTGCCGGCGAGTGGAGAGCGGTGGGGCCGTGGTGCTGAGTTTTGACGGCAGCAGTAGCAGCTGTATTTAAAATTTAAAATGAGAAGTATAAATAAAAGAGGGCGAAAACTAGAGACAGGAACCGCGCAACTGGCTTGCGATTTGCTATGATAAGCGACGACTGACGAGTGAAGTCGGGTAAGAAGTAAAGATTTTATTTTATTTTTTTTTAAGTTAAAGAATATCTTTGTTTGTCTCTTTATCAAAAGTTTTAAAATATCTTAAATTTGGTTTATTTTTATTTTATTTTAAAAAAATTTTGTTTCCATCAAATATAAATTTAATAGCTATATTTTTTAAAGAATTAAAATTAATTCAGTAATAATTTTATAAAAAAATTTAAAATATAAATAAGTCAAAATATAAAATTTTATCACTGTCAAATATTAATGCTGAATTGATTCTAAATTTTTTAAAAATTTAATTATCAAAAATATATTTAATACAAATTAAAATTTTTTAAAATAAAATTTATAAATATTTTAAAATTTTTTGCCAAATTTCAGAAATAAACAAATATAATTATCACCTTAAAAAAAAAAAACACATATACACGAACGTTATTAAATGAAATTAGCCATTTAACTTCGCTCTTCACTAAAACAAATATTCTTCATAATAATGGGAATTTATGAAAATGTTAATAACCTTGCTTTTAATTTTTAAGAAAATCAAATCTTTACAAAAATAATTTTATAAAAAAATATGGTCAAATAAGATTCTAACTTCTAATCCTACAATTTATCAATTGATGTTTTTGTTGACATTTTTGTTTGGTTTTGTTATTAGGACTTAGGAGTTTTAAAATATATCTATCTATTATTGTACTATATTAAAATCAAATTTTCAACCATCTATTCTTTTGGGTATAATATTCTTATTTGTTGTCCAAGATTTCTCTGATCATGATAGAAGATAATGATTCTAATTATGATATGATAAAAATATATAGTTTTAACAAAATTAATATATGATGCATAATTACTGTATATAATAAAAAATTACCTTAATAATAAATAATTTACATATTTATTTTTGTTTTACTAAAGTCTATATATAGTGTTTTTCTGTGGTACATGACTCTAAATTTGAGAGTCAACTCATAATTATATATATATTTTTTAACTACTTCATATAATAAGAATGTATTCTTCGTTTTTTATTGAAATTGATCCTTTTAAGGTACAATTCATAATTTTTTATAATGTTTTTCATATACTCATTCTATTATATTATTCTTTTGATAATTTATTAATTGTTATTACTCTAAGTTATTCTTATCGTCTAATATTCCAGTTCGATTGTATTTTGCCACAATCGTTTACAATGCATCACATCCATGAAATACCTCATCGAGTTATTTTCGCTGATTCGGGTTCCAACTATATGGATGTAAGCGTCCAAAGAAGGGCAATAATCTCTACTTTTCCGAAGGATGGTTTGATCTACTCACCTATTATGACCAACCTAATGGAATGTGGTTAAAATTAGCTTTATTGGGAGGAACTCGATTTTTGATTGAGTAATTGTTTCCACGGAACTTTATAGGGCAAGTTCAAGTTCCATCCCCTCCATGCTTTTTACGTCTGCCCGAAAATCTTTAAAGTGGAGCACATAATGAGATTGAATTCCCTCAGTTTAAGTTCAATTTTGCTAAATTCGTGACAAACTCGGATATACAATTTCAACGTTGGTAATATATTTAAATTTTCTTATTTTAAACTTTTCGTTATTAGAATAATTTTATAACATATTGTGATTTTTTTCAGAAATTATCGGCTTTCTTTTGCATGCATGCAAAGCCATTGCGGGGAATAAGGATTAGTTTGGTTTCTCGGTGTGGCAATTATATACCTTGCCACAATGCGTGGATAGCGGATGATGAAGCTTATTTAACATGAGGATGGTCTGAATTTGTACGAATTTTAAATGTTCAAACTTACGATATTGTTTCAGTTGGTTGTCGTTACGAGAATGACTCTATTCTATACGTGACTAAGGACTAGAATGGAATCAATATTGTTTAAGTAATTTGGTTTTAATATTAGTATTTGATTAAATTAGTATTAGAGAATTTTAAATTATTGTCTCAATTTATATATTATGAGTATTTTTTGTGGATGTGCTATTTTTAAATACTTTAATAAAATAAAGTACTGTCCGATATATTTAAGTTTATTTTTATCCTTTATTTCTTTAATTGTAATTTCATTATATTCGAAAAAATCTCTACCTAAACATATAGTAAATCGTTGACCTAAACACAATTTTTTTACCGATAAAAACAAATTTTATCTAAAAAAAATAATAAAACGTGTATCTTTTGATGATATATACAAAGTGTAATAGAAATAAAGTAAATATTATGTCATAATAATATCTTTAATTGCATTATAATTAACTCATGAATAATGTATGATTATATTATTTTGGAAAAATATTTTTATTATAATTATATTAAATTAATATTTAATATATTATTAAACTAATTATCAATTAATGATATTTTTATTTTAATAATAATAATAATAATAATAATAATAATAGTATATCCTTTTATTAAAACACTCATTTAATTGAATTAATTTAAATATTTAATGAAGATAAAGGATAAATTTGTGTTTTGAATATATATTCTTTCTGTATTAATATATATGTACATGTCACCTCCATAATTATTTTTTAGATTACTCAATTTTTATTAAATGTAATAGAAACCATAAAAACCAATAAATAATTACTTGAGTTTTTCGTTATTTCTATAAATAGGCTTTATTTTTTTTATAATACAGTTTATATCCATTTATTTTTATTTTTATATAAAAATAATATTATATATATTTATATATTACTTTTTTTTAACTCATTCTTATAAATATTGACATATAATTAATATAGATAACATATATATTGAATAAATATCTTTATTGAATTAATTATAAGAACTGATACAAGATAATAACATAGGAATAACTTAATTATAGCAAGAATTTTCATTAAAATAATTGACTAATAATTTGAATATAATTAATATAATTAAATTGATATAATCAATATGATTGAGAGTATATGACAATTATATCAATTTCAAGCATAATAAACGTGACTTCATAATAATAATTCACATGATTAATTACCTATTATGCAATAATAATAATAATAATAATAATAATAATAATAATAATAATAATAATAGTTTTGACTTTATATAATTGATATAATTGATATAGTTCTAATCAACATATAATAATAATAATATTATTATATGGACATAAGATTAATTAGTTAACCAATTAAATTTAGATTATAAAGTTTTATTTCTCAATCAAATTTTTGAATTATTAGTGATTTTATTTTTTACATTTACAGTAAATTTTGACTATAAAAAGAAAAAAAAAATAGTTTTGATTGTTTGCTATTTTATTTATTTACAGTTATAATTAAAATTGATATAATTATAGTAAGTCTCTATAATTATAACAATATAAACCTGCTTCATATATAGCAATAATATTATACATATTTATATATCTCCTGTTTTATCTCTTTTCTCAAAATTTTGTCATATAATTAATGTGGGCAATATAATATACTGTATATATTTAGCAGGTGTCTCTATTTATATAATTTTTTTTCAATAGTAGCAAGTATCCCATTAAAAATCCATATCCTTTGCAATTAGTATATATATAAGTCGTATTAGTCAATTGTTTTAATTATTTATCATCTATAAAATTCGTATCTCATTCATATTTCTTTTTTTCTTTACTATTTTCTATACCTAATGGCTACAAGCTATGATTCTATCAATAGTATTACTTATAGTAGATTATGTAATGAAAATGTTTGAAAAAAAAGGCAAGGATTAAAGTTAATTTGGCTTTTTATTTAGAGCGTTTTTCAATTTTTTTAGTCTAATAAGCCAAAACTATTCAATTATGAATAGTCACTTCTATCTTATTTTAAATCACTAACTAATTAAAATTATTAAAATTTAATAATACAATTCTGTTTTATATTTTTATATTTAGTCCAATCCATCTAAGTTATATAATAATCACTTCAATTTTTATATTTTATAATGTAATACTACATACAGTAATAGAAAAATAACATAGTAAATTGTCATGTTTTAATATTAAATATAAAATTAATACATAAAAAAAATCTACTTAATATATTAAAATTGAGTTTTTTTTCCAACCAATAAAAGTGAAGTGTCAATTCCTCATGAATTTATTTTTCCTCCAAAATGAAAATATTATTCTCTCTTCTAAATTTATTTTATAAAAATATCTTTATTATAATTATATTATAATTAATATTTAATGAATAATGCATGATTATACTAATTTAGGAAAATATTTTATTATAATTATATAAAATCAATATTTAATACATTATCAACTAATGAAAGTGAGGTATCAATGCATTATTAAACTAATTATCAATCATCAATATTTTTAATCATTCTAATTGTATTAATTGATATAGTTCTAATTCTCATTTATGTGCAATAATTTTATTAGTAAATAGTTGGTGCACACATTAATAATGACTCATTTATTTTTATATCAATTAGATAATAATAATAATAATAATAATAATAATAATAATAATAATAATAATAATAATAATAATAATAATAATAATAGAAAAGGTATTATAGACTGTACATGCATTATATTTTAAAAAGTAAAACATATTTTAAAAAGGATTAAAGTGTCAATAATAAATTGTGATTGATATCAATATTAATAATTAATTTTTATAATTATTTTTATCTACTAAAAACTACATATAATATTTTTTTGTGGTATAAAAAAGTTGTGATTCATAACATTTTTGTGAAATTATATTGCATGAACACAAAATCAATTATTTAACAAATTAAATTTTAATTAATATGTTTTATTTTTTACTCCTATTTTTATTCATTAATTATTTTATTTTTTATATTTACAGTAAATATTGAATGTAAAAAAAATAATATTGATTGTTATATATTTTATTTATTTAGAGTCATAATTAAATTTGATATAATTATAGCAAGTATCTATAATTAATAATAACATGATACTATAATTTTAAGTTGTATAATATAATAAAAAAAAACGTAGCAATTTATATCTGCTTCCTATATAGCAATAATATTATATATATTTATATATCTCCTCATTTAGCTCTTTCCTAAAAATATTGGCATATAATTAATGTAGATAAATATATATTGAGTAAGTATTTCTATTGAATTAATCATAAAGCTTAATATTAATATATATATATTTATATATCTCCTCATTTAGTTCTTTCTTAAAAATATTGGCATATAATTAATGTAGATAAATATATATTGAGTAAGTATTTCCATTGAATTAATCATAAAGCTTAATATATATATATATATATATATATATATATATATATATATATATATATATATATTATAGTAATAGTAAATTTTTACAATTATTTATCATTTAGAGAATTCATAATTTAGACATTGTTCTTTTTCTAAATTTTATTTTTCATACCTAATAGCGGCTAGCTACGATTCTATCAATAGTATTATTTATGGTAGATTATGTGATGAAAAAGTTTAGAAAATAAAAACAATAATTATAAGGTTATGGAAAGTCTCATCCAAATTTGATAAGAGCAAGACGACTTACATAGAAATGGTTCTAATGGATGTTAAAGTTAGTTGATTATTTTTCATGATTCTTTCAACTGATGTTAGGTCCAATTTATAAATATTTTTTGTTCGTATTTTAAATTTATTTAATAAGTAAACCATTGCAATCAAAGACAATGCCATTTAATAACTTTGTAATTACTAATAGTTTTTATATTTAATTTGTTTTACATTGTGATAAAATTCATTCTTCAATCAAGAATTATTTGGCAAAGATGTTTGAGAATGAACTGATTGAGGAAAAGGTCTATATCTTCTCAGATTTTGTAATTGAGGAATCAAGTGAAATTTATATTCCGACTACACACGTATGTAGAATAACTTTTAAGAAGGAGTCACGTATAATAGATACGGTTGATGCCAATTTTCTTGCTTATGCTGATATATTGAAACAAACAAATGAACAATCCAACTTATTTGGTACGTAATTAATTTGTATTAATCTACACAAAACTTTTTTTTTTTAATTTTTGAAAAGAAATTATATAATAGCATCATTTTATCAATAACATAAATTTTAATAGTTTATTTATGCAAATGTTTAAAATTGTATTGCAACTTTTTAAAGGTATATCTTTTTATTAATATATTGTTAGTTTTATCGTTTAATATAAAATAAATTGGTAAAATTTCTTTAATTTATAAGTGATTTATTATGTTATTCATTTATTTGTCCTTAATTTAATATTTTTATTTTTTTTTAATTAGATGTTATTGGACTATTGACCGAAAAAGAAGAGCTTATATCATGATAAAAAATAAGAAGAAGTGACCATTACATTGTGGTTGATCTTCATGATTTGGAGTATGTGAAATTTTAATATTTCACAATAAGGTTTTGTTTTGTAACAATTATCTATACATATGCAAAATATTTTATCTTTTTCATTATATATTACTACTTATTTCACTTAATTCTTGCTTTTATTTAGAAATAAAAAAAAAAAAGTGCACACTGTGAAATCAATTTACAACTCAATTATTCAATTATCTATGTGATCACCAAACAACCGAATACATACTTATTCTCTAATTTGCAAAATTTAATAAAGATATTGGTAGGCATATTGGTTTAACTTTTTATTTAACATATTTGTTTATTTTATATTTGTAATCATATTATATCTATTTTTACGAATATATCTTTTTAAAAAATACTCTTAGTATTAGCATATGGTGTATTAAATAAATATTAGTAATTTTAAATTATTTATTATTTATTAGAGAACGTTGTGCATTCTCTAATAATTTGTTGTTCATTTTAAGCTGATTTTGATATGTTCTTACCTTACGGTAAAACAACATATAAAAATTTGTTGGTAAAAAGTATTACTAGGTTATTTATGGTCACATTAAGTATATATGTCTAATTTATTAAAAAAAATAAATTACTAAAATTGATTAATAATTATTTTAGAGTTGATATACTTAACACTAAATTAAGAAAAAACGAACAATGCATAACATGATACTTTTTTATTAGTCAAATTATTATAATTCAAATTAATTTTAATAAAACAACTTAATATTATAATTTCAATCTTATCATGTGCATGATACGGGTTATTATACTTATAGATAACAAGTAAACCAATTGATTTGATTAGCTGTCCTTTGAATTTAGGTGATTAGTTGAAAAAAAAAACTTTTATTCTTTGAATTGTTTTAATTGTGCTTCTAAAAACCAGTTATAGTAGAAAATAAAAAGTTTCTTTTAATTAATATGACCAACAAGTAAACCAATACCAAAGCAACAAACTAAATTTAAAAAAAAATTGAAAAATTACCTCTACATCATCTTGCAAAATAAGTGCATCGAAAAAGCATTTCGTTGGAGAAAATAAATGATCTTCAATTCTCAAAAACATAGTATAAGAACAAATGAAAAGATAAAAACAATTATGAATTTCTCAATAAATTAAGCAAAAAAAGAGACTCATAGAAAAGTAAAAAATAAAAACATGATTCATATCCGAGTCATGCATCCAAAATGGTTTTGCAGTTGACCATGGGGTGTGTTTGGTAAAAACGTTGGAAGCACAAGAACGCATTCAATCTTTTTTAATGCTGTAATTTTTGTTTGGCTAATTTTTTTCTTCTGAACGCGAACATGATTCTTCCGTTCACCAGAAACAAACAAATTGTAGCTTTTGCGTTTAGTTTCTACGTTCACTTCATAAATTAAAAAATTAATTGGCATTCCACCAAATTTGCCATCCGATCTCATCTACAATAAAAAATACCAAAAATAATCATTAGAATTCTTGAATTTTTTTCATAGTTATGCTTCATAAACAAATATTTTTTTAATATTATTATTAATACTTTTTGTTAAGTTTTAATTTTTATCAATTATTTATTTTTTTTATTAATAATATGAATATTTTTGTTTAGAATTTTTTTATGTTTCACTTATGTATATCATTGTATTTTTTTAATAGAATTTTTAATATTCATTATTCATATATTTTTTTTAATTATTTTTATTAATACGTATTTTTTTTTTATAAAATTTTATTTTTTTATTTGACTTTGTATATTTTTTTAACTGTACATTCTTAAATTAGTATATGTTTTATTTATTATTAATTTTTATAATATAAATTTTATTAAAAAGATATAATTAAATACAAAAAGAGTACAAAAGAAGAGTATTAACAAATTATAATAAAAGAGTACTAATTTTCAATACATAAATTTAAATTCTTTTCAAAAGTAATTATAGTAAAAAAATATTAAAATAATATAAATTTGAATGATATAAATTCATGTACTTTTTAGTAATTTTTGTCTAAACGTAATTTTGAATAATGTAATCTAAAGAACATTCATTTTATTATAATCCATTTTGATACAAAATTACCAAGCATAAATCACGTTAACACCAACTCACTTTTTATCAAAATCAAATTTGTAAAATCAATTTTATACAAAATCTCGTTTGCAAACTCTAATCCAAACACACACATGCATATCGTAGAGCTTTTAACTTGCCATCAACCTGCATCACAAATCGATATATGCAACTCAAAGCATTAAACAGTTTATACAAAAAACGGAGTTTTTAAGGATGAATTCGATAAATGAAAATACTTGCCAATATCAAAGTTTGCGAATTCAAACCACCGAAACTATGTTCAAGTGCATAATTTTTCATAATTCAGGTGGAAAACTGGTCTAAAATTGACTCAACATTAAGGCTCTAATATGATCATTTTTTTGTCAACACCTTTAAGCAATGAACAATAGAGAAAATAGAGGGAGTGAGAGTTCATACCATGTTCAACAGGATTTTGGTCAATGAAATTTAGCTGACATGTTGTAGAGCCCCTTGGTATAGCAGATAATTCTTTGACAATATCGTACTTTGTCTCTTGGTCTAAATAAGAATTAAGATGAATTGTGACTCTCTTCAAAACAAGTCCTCTTTGTAAAAGATATTCAATAAATTCACGCTCATCTGCGGAGTTCTCATATTCTCTAAACTCAAAACTCTTGAGATGTGATGTCACACAATTCGAAACCATGGTTGGTGGTGCTGGCACAAAAAACTCTATCCGATGAAAATATTCACAATGCACAACACTCTGACCCCCAAAAAATAATAATAACACGTCTCAATAAACTCAAGAAAACAACAAAAACAGAAATAGAGACATTAGTTTTAAACTGAAATGTATTCATACCTTCAAAACATGAACCACGAGACCTTCAAGTACATGACAATTATGAAGGAAGTTTAGCAGGAAGTCTGTGTTGAAACATGGAACATCAAGCTCTAGATTGAGCAAACGGGGAAATTCCGGAAACTCGGAAGTTACACCATTAAATAAGCACTGTATAATAGATAAGTACACATTAATTATATTTCACAATTCATACTTACAGTTATTAATTCAAATTAGCTTGAGAAATAATGAATTATGAGTTTGAGTGCTATTAAGTTGTTAAAAAAATATTATATATTATTGTATAACTATAATTATAAAATAAAAAAATGATTAATAGTCAAATTAGTCCTTAAAAAATGATGTATTTTTTAAATTCGTCCTTAAAAGATTTTATAAATCAAATTAGTATTTCAAAGATTATAAATTAAACTGTATTTGTTCGTCAGTCATAATAATAACAATTTTTATCAACAATTGATGAAGCACATGACAACTAATATATTCAATTGGACATTAACTAAATATGTTCATGAAAATCTATCAATTTATTTAATTGAAAAAAAGATACTAAATAAATTTTTATGAATATATATATATATATATATTCAATCAATGTCCAATTAAACATATAACGTATTATGTTATCAATGAATAGAGTCATTAAACGACAAATATGATTATTTTTTTTTTAGGGATGAATTCAAAATATATCTCATTTTTCAAAAACTACCTAAGATATCGAAAAATAAAATTACTTCACTTTTTAAAAAAACTTACATAAAAATAAGATTTTTTCTAAAAATTCACCCGAATAAATCGTATCATAAGCATGTTACCTCTGTTGCGCAATGTTTCAATGCCAACAATTTTGTTTCGCGGAGTGCCAGGAGAAGCTCGGGCACCCAAAGGACATGCTCAACACGACCATGATGAATATGAAGATGTGCCTCTACCATGTTAGGGAAATCGCTAAACGAAACCTGTAGCTTAGATTTCGCGATTATTTTCATATAGAGGTATTCAAGAGATGGCGTATCTATCACACGATGGCTAATGCCATTATCCACGGTACTGTTATCTTCAAAGATTAAACTTTTCAATGTGCGAGGCATCTGGATTGTAGGTATATAAACATAACTACCACAGGGATCGTTCAGTACAATGAGCATAAGATTTTCAAGAACAGGGCAGCCAGATAAAAGTTTGCTGGGGTCCACACAGAGGGTATCTAACTCTAAGTTCTTGAGAGATGGCAGATAAACATTTGGAAACCTTCGATAACAATCGATATAATCACCATGTTTCAAAGCAAGGGACTTGAGTGATGGAGAAGTGAGCATGGCTTCAGGCAAGTCGATTTCACACACTAGATCAAGGCAGAGATACAGTTCTTGGAGATAGGGCCCAATAACGGCATCAAGCCATGTTAAGATGGTTAGACTACTTTCTGAATATTCATAACAACTGAGGCGAAACTTTTGGATGGGGAAATCTGCATTGCGCCGAGCTAGAATAGCATTCACGTATGAAACAAATCGAGCTTCCCATCCCGGACCGGGCCGAGAGGTTGTATCATCTATGTCAAGGACTTGGAGTTCCTTCCAAACATGGCGCCACCTGCGAGAGAGAATGCTGGTGGATACAGCTTCTTTTGTTGGGAGGTATGAGAGAATGTCGCAAAGGATAGAGTTTGGTAATAAACTGATCCTATCCATGTTCATGGTTGATGGTTTCACTTTCTCAAGTTTGTCTCCGGAGAGGGTTAGACTCAACTCTAGGGTTTAGGATTTAAAGGAGAACCAAGGTTGTTTGTTTGTTTGATTTTTTGATTATATAGATTTGATTAAGATTATTATAAAAGGTATCATATGATTTGAATTTATTTTTTTATTTGATTTAATTTAAATTATTATCTTTTATTTTGACTCGATTTATTTAGATTTGAAAAACCAATCAAGGATTTAAAATTTTTAAAAGTTAAAATTTGGATTGGATGTAATTCAATTCTAGAAAACTTAATAATAAAAAATTATAAAATTTGAAAGGATATAAAATAATCCAATCAAATCATAATAATTTGAATTAGATTGAACTGAAAATAAATTATATCCATTTTAATTGTCAAATAGCATGATCTTGTAACAGTAAATGAGATACAAATAGAATCAGTGACATGTTAACTCTCAGCAAACAATGGAATCAACAGATCATTCAATGCATGTTTCCAGTCCAAATCAGCAATCAGATTCTACTAACAAAAATTGTTGAAGGTAATGATAAACTTACATGGATGTTCCATAAATCTGGTAATTATGAAGTCTCTTCCGGATACCGAGTAGCTTATCAGTTCAGTCATCCCCCTCTGGAACTCATCCCAACCTCCAACAGAGAAGAAACATTTGGGTGAACTTGTGGAAAATGAAGCTCCCCCCAAAATTGGCATCTTCCTTTGGCGAGCCTTGCATGAATGCCTTTCGGTGATGGATCTTCTTCACCGGCGACTGCCTGGGAGATCCGAGAAGACTCTTACGGTCTCTTTTCTCAGCTCGTCTTCACCATCTCCCCAATGAATTAGGGATTTCTTTCTTACATAGTTGGTATAATGTTTTGTTTTTCACTGTTTGAGTCTTGGCATTCCTCTTTCTCTCCTGAATTACTATTGTCACATTTAGAACATCTTATTCCTTTTCATGTTAAATTGAATAAAATTGTTTACCTTTAGAAAATTAAAAATTAAATTATACGTATAAATAATTTTAAAATATAAATATAATTATAGATGTTACGGTGGGTAACCAGAGATTAGTGGGCCGGATGACGTTGGTTGGCCCAAACGCGTGAGGGAGGTGACTATCGAGTGAACCTGAAACTCGGTGTTCCTCCGTCCGACTTGTGCGTGTGGAAGAATGGGGGGTGGTACCTGCAAAGACACTCCAATGCCTAAGTTAGCAAGAGTGTGAGCAAGTTGAGAATGTATTGGACTTAGTGATACCTGAGGGATGTCAGGGTATTTATAGTGGTGAACCAATAACCACCGCTGAAGTAGTGCCACCTTTTTAGGTGGATAACCGTTCACATATCTTAGGGAGGTTAAGATATGGCTCTATGAGGTGGTTAGAGAGTTTCTAGGGGCAGTTACTCATTCGAATGAGTGTTATCTGCCAGCTAACCCTCGTATCCGACTTCTTTGGAGCAGGTCGTGTTCAGTACCGACTTCTGGGGATGAAGGCTGGTACTGGGGGAGGGCCAACCCCTTTGGGTTGGGCTTCTTTGCTTGGATCCTGGGCCCTATTTATTGGGCCAGGGTATGAACAGTGCCCCTACTCGAGCCCAATTTATTTTTAAGAGTTGGGTTCGAGTATTCAACTCGGGGTCATAGCCAATTTGTAAGAGGACCGACGTGATGGTTTGAAAACCGACGTGATTTTTCGTGACCTTTTGGTTCTGACAGTTACGTCCAATCAAGCGTCGTGTCTGTTAGGGGTGTGCGTAGGGATTTAATAGCCTTGGTAACGGTGCATCTTCATTAATGATTGCCCCGATTTTACCATTATGCCCCTAACGTTCTTATAAATATTTTCCCTCTCTTTCGTTGTTTCGTTTCTGCGATCTTTCAAATTTTCCTTGCATTCGTTCGTGCTGCGTTCTTGCGTTTTCGAAGGCTTTTGCTTCCAACCCTTATTTCCGGATAAAGGTTAGTTCTTTAATATGCCTTTGTAGATAAATTTGATTTGTAGACTTTAGTTTCGCATCCTCCTCCCTTTAGAGACCGTGTTGGTGATTTTTCTTTTCCCCTTGTAGATTTTGTTACCCCCTTTTTTATAAAAAGAAATGGCTTCTGTAGATGCTCTCTCTCACTGGGTTGATGTCACGGTCTTAGGGGAGGAGCCCTCAGTCGATTCTGAGTTCATTACCAACCTTCGCACTCATCACAGAATTTGTACTTCTGAGGATGACGAACCAAAATACGAATTGGTAGTCCCGGGTCCTGAAGACCGGGTTTGTTTTGGAAGAGTCGATGAGGCGGCCCCTCATTTTTTCTTTATGTATGAATGCATGATCACCCGTTTGGGTGTTTTTCTTCCTTTTTCAAATTTTGAGATATCTGTTTTGCGTCACTGTCGAGTCGCTCCCACCCAGCTTCACCCCAACTCTTGGGGTTTTTTGAAAATTTATCAATTTATCAGCCAGGCTTTAGAGTTCCCGACTTCTTTAAAGATTTTTTTCCATCTTTTTCATATGACAAAACCCTTCAGTGGGCTAAACAATAAACAACAGTGGGTGTCGTTCCGAGCCATACAAGGTCGGAGACTTTTTACCCTTTTTGACGAGTCCTTTCATGACTTCAAGAACTACTTTTTCAAAGTGCAAGCTGTAGAGGGTCACCACCCCTTTTTCCTGGATGATCATTCTTCTCCCCGATTTCCTTTATATTGGCTGGAGGCCTCCCCTTGCGAGAAATATGGTCTAGATGACTTAAATGAGGTAGAAGCAGCCATTGTGGGGTTCCTCCGAGAAGCGTGGGGGAGGGCCCCATACTTGGATACTAAAAAATTTCTCCAGGGGTCGCCGACCTTTGTCCAGTCACAATTAGGTAGCTTTTTGCGTTTCTCGCTTATTTCCGACTTGCAATTTCTTTTACCGACTTTGTCTGATTTTAGCTACCAATTTGTTTTTGCAGAGATGGCAAAGAAAAACGCTCAAGAGTCTTACCAGAGGGTTCAGGAAGCCAAGGCAAAGTCTCGAGCCAGGTTTGGAGGTGTTAGGACGGTTGTCTCTCCCCCTCCTCCTCCTCGGAACGTTGGGACTCCCTCTCAACCTATTGTAATTTCTTCCTCTGCTTCCTCTCTGCCACCTCCTCCCGTCCGACCTACTCCCGAACCAGAGCCAAAGAAGCGCAAGACCTTAGAGTCTGGCGCTTCTGGTGAGGCGGACGCTCTTGCGTTCGTCCGAAAGAACATCTATTCTCATGCTCGTATGAGTATGGATGATGTTTCTGTTCGGCACTACCTCACTACTGTGGTTGAGGAGAGTCTCAAGACGGCGGGGGTTTGTGGCAAACTCTTGGATATATTTGAGAAGACTCCCATCAGCTCTTTAGGGACGACCTCGAGGGTCGAGGAGCTGGAGGGTAGGCTTCGTATATATCAGGAGCATGAGAAGGAGTTGGAGGGGAAAGTCGCCAAACTGACGGAGGAAAGGGACAGCCTCAGAGAGAAGGGGAAGAAGTTGCAAGCCCAATGCAATATGGAGATGGATTTGAGGAAAGCAGCGCAAGCCAGCTACAACAGTTTGTTTGCTGATCTTGTGTCTGTAAAGAATGACTTGCTGAACGCTCGGAAGGCCTATACCGAGTTGGAGGACTCTATTGCGGATGGTGCTGACGAGGCCTGGAGGATTTTCAAGGAACAGGTCGGAGTTATTGCTCCTGACTTGGACCTTTCTCCATTGGACCCTGATAAGATTGTTATTGATGGTGCCATCGTGGATCCTCCTGTCCCCATAGTGGAGTCTGAGTCTGATTTAAAGACTCGGGGGCAGAGGATCGTAGAGTCCCCTCCTCGCTCTAAGGACGCTCCGAGTTCTTCTACCATCCTCCCGACTTCCTCTTCAACTCCTGCTCCTGGCGTTCCCCCTGACTCTGCTGGTGGTGATCTTCTAAAAAAGTGATTTTGGCTATTGGGGCCCGGCCTGTGGGCCCCTCTTTTTAAACTCTTTATATTTATTTGTTGGTGTTTTGAACGATTTGTTGGCCTTTTAAGGCCGTAAACAAAACAGTAATGCCCTTTTTTAATAAGGGTTTAATTTAGCGTTAAATAAATGCCCTTTTGGATAAGGGTTTTGAGTTACCTTATGCGCGCATGCTTTTCGTGGTTCCTTTGACTCTTTGATCTTTTCTAGAAAAACCTTTCTTTGGGGCTTGCCTGCCTTTCTGAATCTCCTTGATCTTCAAGGCAGCCTTACAATTTTTCTTAGTTTCTCCTATCTCTTTTTGTTATTCCTAGTACTCAATTTCGTTTTATCGAGCTTTTCGTGACTTAGGCTACTTTTGCGATTCATTTTAATTTTACTCGGTTTCGCATTCTGACTTATGAGTCGGACTGCTCCCGAGTTTATCATGATCGACTTCTATAGCCTCTTTACGCCGACTTGTACCTCGTCGTTTTATCCTGACGACCATCTAGGTCGGTTCATGGGATTTTCACGTTTTGTCGAGCTTAAATCGGCGCGTTTCGTAGAAAGAAAATAAAAAAGGGAATTTAAAAGAGATATTTAAGATGAAAAAAAGATCTTTATTAATCGAGGAGGTACCTTGTTGCTACTAAGGGCTTTTGATAATTTATTTCCCTTAGTCCCTACTATGATGCCTCGTTAAAAACCCTTCTTCAGAAAAAACCCTTTGATTCTGGGAAAAAATCATGAAGCTGGGAAAAGAGTACATCAGGGAGTAGAGTTCGCTTTTAACTGTAGTACCTTTTCATATTACAAGCATGCCATGACCTTGGTAACTCGGTGCCGCCTAAGTCGGTCACCTTATAATAGCCTTTTCCTAAGACCTCCTTGACTTTGTATGGTCCTTTCCAATTAGCAGCGAGTTTTCCCTCCCCCGATTTGTTGATTCCAATGTCGTTTCTGATTAAGACTAAGTCGTCAGGGGTGAAACTCCTTCGAATGACTTTTTTGTTGTACCTTGTAGTCATCCTTTGTTTCAACGCTGCTTCTCTTATCTGAGCTTCTTCTCGGACTTCAGGGAGCAAGTCGAGCTCTTCTTTGTGCCCCTGTATATTCCTGATCTCGTCGTGGAAGATCACTCTTGGGCTTTGCTCATTGACCTCTATTGGGATCATGGCTTCTACGCCATAGACTAGTCGGAAGGGTGTTTCTCCAGTGGCGGATTGGGGGGTTGTTCTGTAAGCCCATAGTACTTGTTGGAGCTCTTCAGCCCAAGCTCCTTTCGCCTCTTGTAACCTTTTCTTCAGCCCTGCCAGAATGACTTTGTTGGCTGCTTCGGCTTGCCCATTGGCTTGTGGGTGTTCCACCGAGGTGAACTGGTGTTTAATTTTCATACTGGCTACCAGGCTTCTAAAGGTGGAGTCGGTGAACTGGGTTCCGTTATCTGTGGTAATGGAATAAGGTATCCCATACCTTGTGATTATATTTTTGTAGAGGAACCTCCAACTTCTTTGTGCAGTGATGGTGGCCAGTGGTTCTGCTTCTATCCACTTTGTGAAATAATCTATTCCCACTATTAGGTATTTAACTTGTCCTGGCGCTTGGGGAAAAGGGCCTAACAAGTCCATTCCCCATTTTGCAAAGGGCCATGGAGAAGTGATACTAATGAGCTCTTCTGGGGGAGCCACGTGGAAATTTGCATGCATCTGACACGGCTGGCACTTTTTCACAAATTCTGTGGCATCTTTCTGTAGGGTTGGCCAATAGAATCCAGCTCGGATCACTTTCCTGGCCAATGACCTGGCTCCGAGATGGTTCCCGCAGATTCCGCTATGTACCTCCTCCAACACCTCGGTGGTTTTTGAGGTTGGTACACACTTTAACAATGGTGTTGATATCCCCCTTCTGTAGAGAACATTTTTCACCAAGGTATAGTGTTGTGCTTCCCTTCGGATTTTCTGGGCTTCTTTTTCCTCCTTAGGGAGGATGTCGAATTTTAGGTATTCGACTAAGGGGTTCATCCATCCGAGGTTTAATCCGACCACTTCAAAGACTTCTAGTGTGTCTTCCGTTTTTACCACTGAAGGTTCCTGGAGAGTCTCTTGGATCAAGCTTCTGTTATTTCCTCCTGGCTTGGTACTTGCTAGCTTGGATAGAGCGTCTGCTCTGCTGTTTAGATCCCGAGTTATGTGTTTTACCTCGGTTTCTGCAAAGCGCCCCAGGAGCTCCGAGGCTTTCTCCAAGTACCTTTTCATAGTTGGGTCTTTTGCCTGATATTCCCCACTTATTTGGGAGGTCACCACTTGGGAGTCGTTGTATACCTTCACCTTCGTAGCACCGACTTCTTCTGCCAGCTTCAATCCTGCGATCAAGGCTTCGTATTCTGCCTGATTATTTGAAGCTGGGAATTCAAACTTGAGGGAAACCTCTATCTGGGTTCCCCTTTCATCTACCAGTATTATGCCTGCGCCGCTTCCTGTTTTATTGGAGGATCCATCCACGTAGAGTTCCCAGGTAGTTGGTTTGTCCTCTTGATCCCCTGCGTATTCTGCAATGAAGTCGGCGAGGCACTGGGCTTTAATCGCCGTCCGAGTTTCGTATTTCAAGTCGAACTCGGAGAGCTCTATTGCCCATTGGACCATTCTTCCCGCAATATCCGTCTTTTGGAGGATTTGCTTCATGGGTTGGTTCGTGCGGACTCTTATTGTGTGAGCCTGAAAGTAAGGCCGTAGCCTTCGAGAGGCTATTACTAAGGAGTAGGCAAACTTTTCTAATTTGTGATACCTTAGCTCAGGGCCCTGTAGTACTTTACTGATGAAATAGATTGGGTGTTGACTGACCTCGTCTTCTCTTATCAAGGCTGCTGAGACAGCCTTGTCTGCCACGGATAGGTATAGGACGAGGTCTTTTCCGGCTATAGGTCGGGTCAAGATAGGAGGTTGGCTCAAAAACTTTTTGAACTCCTGGAACGCCTCCTCGCATTCGGGAGTCCACTCAAACTGGTGCCCCTTTTTCAGTAGGGAGAACAGTGGAAGGGATCTTAATGCTGATCCTGCCAAAAATCTGGAGAGAGCTGCTAGTCGGCCATTCAGCTGTTGGACCTCTCTCAAACAAGTCGGGCTTTTCATCTCTAGGATAGCTCTACACTTGTCGGGATTGGCTTCGATCCCTCTTTGTGTTAGCATGAATCCTAGAAATTTTCCTGCCTCTACTGCGAAGGCGCACTTTGCAGGATTTAGTCTCATCCCGTGCGACCTTAGGGTGTCAAAGACTTGTGAGAGGTCCGATAGGAGGTCAACTTCCTCCTTGGTTTTTACCAACATATCGTCGACATATGCTTCCATTAAGCTCCCTAAGTGTGGGGCAAACACCTTATTCATCAGCCTCTGATATGTGGCTCCTGCATTTTTCAATCCAAATGGCATGACCACGTAGCAATAGTTGGCTCTGGGCGTGATGAATGATGTTTTTTCCTGGTCTGGTTCATACATCGGGATTTGGTTATATCCTGAGTAAGCGTCCATGAATGACAGGTATTGATACCCCGAGCTAGAGTCCACTAGGGCGTCAATACTTGGTAGTGGATAAGGGTCCTTGGGACATGCCTTATTTAAGTCGGTGTAGTCGACGCACATTCTCCATTTACCGTTTTGTTTTTTGACTAGCACTACATTGGCTAGCCATGTTGGATATTTGACTTCTCTGATGAAACCGGCTTCTAGGAGCGCCTGCACTTGCTCTTCTACTACTAGGGCTCGCTCTGGGCCGAGCTTGCGTCTTCTTTGTTGTACAGGTCGGGACCCTGAGTAGACCGAGAGCTTGTGAGACATGAGCTCGGGATCTATCCCAGGCATGTCGGAGGCCTTCCAGGCGAAGAGATCGGAGTTATCTCTTAGGAGCTTAGTCAACCTTTGTCTTAGGGTTTCCCCTAGGTTGGCTCCTATGTGAGTGTTTTTCCCTTCCTCTTCGCCGACCTGAATCTCCTCAGTTTTTCCCCCGGGCTGTGGTCGCAGCTCTTCTTTAACCCTTGCTCCCCCGAGTTCTATTGTGTGGACTTCTTTGCCTTTTCCTCTCAGGTTTACGCTTTCATTGTAGCACTTCCTTGCCAGCTTCTGATCTCCCCTCACCGTTGCTATCCCCGACAAGGTCGGGAACTTCATGCAGAGGTGGGGCGTCGATACCACCGCTCCGAGTCGATTAAGGGTAGCTCTGCCGATTAAAGCATTATAGGCCGACCCCACGTCGATGACTATGAAGTCTATACTCAGAGTCTTTGATTTTTCCCCCTTTCCAAAGGTGGTGTGGAGGGGTAAAAATCCTAGTGGCTTTATTGGCGTGTCACCTAATCCGTACAAGGTGTCGGGGTAGGCTCTTAACTCTTTCTCATCTAAACCTAGTTTGTCGAAAGCGGGCTTAAAGAGGATGTCTGCTGAGCTTCCTTGGTCTACTAGTGTTCTGTGTAGATGGACATTTGCTAGGATCATGGTAATTACCACTGGGTCGTCGTGCCCAGGGATTACTCCTCGCCCGTCTTCTTTTGTGAATGAAATGGTCGGAAGATCGGAGGACCCCTCTTCGACCTGGTAGACTCTCTTGAGATGTCTTTTACGAGAGGATTTTGTGAGTCCTCCTCCCGCAAATCCTCCTGAGATCATATGGATATGTCTCTCCGGAGTTTGTGGTGGTGGGTCTCTTCTATCCGTATCTTCTCGCTTTCTTTTTCCATGACCGTCCGACCTTTCTATGAGATATCTGTCAAGCCGACCTTCTCTGGCCAACTTTTCTATCACATTTTTAAGGTCGTAACAGTCGTTTGTGGAGTGCCCATATATCTTATGGTACTCACAGTAATCACCGCGGCTCCCCCCTTTTTTATTTTTAATGGGTCTGGGGGGAGGCAGCCTTTCGGTATTGCAAATTTCTCTGTATACATCCACTACAGGAATTTTCAGTGGAGTATAAGAGTGATATTTTCTTGGCCTATCGAGGCCGAGTTCTTCCTTCTTCTTAGCTTCTCTCTCCCTCTCTTTCGTTGAGGGAGGGTGTCCGAGTCGCAAACTCAGGTCTCTTAGTCTGGCGTTTTCTTCCATATTGATGTACTTTTCAGCTCTTTCCTGTACATCATTTAAAGAGGCGGGGTGTCTTTTTTATATGGACTGTGAGAAGGGTCCTTCTCGAAGACCATTGACTAGCCCCATGATGACTGCCTCGGTGGGCAGGTCCTGAATCTCCAAACATGCTTTGTTGAATCTTTCCATATAGGCCCGTAAGGATTCCCCGACCTCCTGTTTTATTCCCAGGAGGCTTGGTGCATGTTTTACTTTGTCCTTCTGGATGGAGAACCTCATCAAGAATTTTCTTGAGAGGTCTTCAAAACTAGTAATTGACCTCGGAGGGAGACTGTCGAACCACTTCATCGCTGCTTTTGACAAGGTTGTCGGGAAAGCTTTGCATCGCGTAGCGTCAGAAGCGTCGGTCAGATACATCCGACTTTTAAAGTTGCTCAGATGATGCTTTGGATCGGTGGTTCCATCGTAGAGGTCCATATCGGGGCTTCTAAAGTTTCTCGGAACTTTTGCCCTCATTATGTCCTCGCTAAACGGATCTTTCTCTCCTAAGGGAGAATCTTCTCTATCGTCGTGGGAATTCCGACCTTTGAGGGATGATTCTAACTTTAAGAGTTTTCTTTCTAACTCTTTTCGTCGCTCCATCTCCTCTTTTAGGTTCCTTTCAGCTTCCCTTTGTCGTTCCCGCTCCTGTTCTAGCTGCTCGAGGCGGCTATGGATTAGTCCCATAAGCTCGCTAGCGAGAGGGGGTCCTTCTTTTTCTGACTCGCGCCCCTCCGAGGAGTTCACCTTCGGATTTTTGATCCCGGAGGTGCCTTCCTTATTTTGATCATTGGCTTCCTGGTGGAGGTTCTGATCTGCTTCATTGTTTCCAGTGTTCAAATTCTCTTTATCAGAATCTGTCTCCACATGACCTTCTTCAGGGGATCTTTCCGCCATCGCTGGTTAATCTCTCGGGTCCCTGGCAACGGCGCCAATGTTACGGTGGGTAACCAGAGATTAGTGGGCCGGATGACGTTGGTTGGCCCAAACGCGTGAGGGAGGTGACTATCGAGTGAACCTGAAACTCGGTGTTCCTCCGTCCGACTTGTGCGTGTGGAAGAATGGGGGGTGGTACCTGCAAAGACACTCCAATGCCTAAGTTAGCAAGAGTGTGAGCAAGTTGAGAATGTATTGGACTTAGTGATACCTGAGGGATGTCAGGGTATTTATAGTGGTGAACCAATAACCACCGCTGAAGTAGTGCCACCTTTTTAGGTGGATAACCGTTCCCATATCTTAGGGAGGTTAAGATATGGCTCTATAAGGTGGTTAGAGAGTTTCTAGGGGCAGTTACTCATTCGAATGAGTGTTATCTGCCAGCTAACCCTCGTATCCGACTTCTTTGGAGCAGGTCGTGTTCAGTACCGACTTCTGGGGATGAAGGCTGGTACTGGGGGAGGGCCAACCCCTTTGGGTTGGGCTTCTTTGCTTGGATCCTGGGCCCTATTTATTGGGCCAGGGTATGAACAATAGATATAGAATTTAATTTATTTATTTAAAATAAAATCCTTAAAAATTTTAAAATAAACTTAAAAAAATATGTTAAATAAGTCTTTCAAGAATTGCAATGGTAAAAGATGAATGATAATATCATAAGCTACAAATCTTTATGAATAATTCTAGCATTTTTAATTCCTCCACAACTTATTTGATACTTTTTTTTTTTACTTATTTAGTCCTTGTCCTTCCCAATTTTTTCTTAAACTTGTTTAATATTTTATTTTCTAAAAGAATTTATGAATTCATCACAACAAAATTTTAGAGATTTATATATAGAGAATAGATTTTCTCAATTTTTTTCTTCAATTATTTAGTAAAGTGTGATCTCTCTCCTTATTAATGGCTGAGGTGGATGAATTTGAAGATAGGTTGAAGAAGTTGGAAGGTTTGTGTAATCCAATAATTTCCAAGATGTACCAAGGTGGTGGTGGTGCTGGTGATGTGCCTATGGGAGGTGGTGCAGATGGTGCATCTTATGGAAATGCTTCATCTGGTGGCAACAATGGTGCTGGTCCTAAGATTGAAGAAGTTGATTAGGACAAATGGAAATGCAATTTATGTTTCATTTGAGTAGTAATATTATAGGTTGTGTGGCTTTAGAAAGGAGAAATGTTGTGCCCAAGAATAATAATAATATAATATTGTGAGATGTAAAATATCCTTTTATATTGTAGAGATAAAATAAACATTTTGAAATTACTACTTGTATTAATTGCCATCTGCTTATTGTGTTAGTGCATGATCGGAAAATACCACATGAATCAGTTTTTATTGTACTTGTACTGAAATTTCCCATGCTAATGCAAATTGTTCCATTGATACATACAATGAATTGGGATTTTATTTTGAGATTGGAACTATGATTTTGCCTCTTGCTCTCTACAAGCCATGGAGAATGTCATGCTAGATAAAATGCTTTATTATTGTTATTGTTTTCTATTGCTAAAGAAGTAGATATCTTAGATTGAAAACAGAGCAAGTTTATGGTAAAGGAGAAATGAAGCTTCATTTTGTGGAGGAACATATACCTTTGGAGATTTTGTGCTTTTGTTATTGTCTTTAAATTGATTTTCTTTCATGTCTATGTTCTGTTTTCTGCTGAAAAATTAACATTATTGACCATTTGACTTAAACAGTGACACACCTATGGCCCAATATATCATCAATATGAATGCTTCACTTCCTGCAAGTTCATCATACATATTTTGGAAAGCAGCCACATGTTTGTTCAACCCCATGTGGAGCAAATGATAAGATGTCAAGTTGCCAAATTTAGAGAGGACAATACCTATGTCAAGCCCAATTGATTCCAAAAGAGCTTCTATGTCATCATCAAATCATGTTATACCTGCATTGAACTACAATGGACATGACTTTTTTTTAAAAGGCCTTTTCTTATATAAGTTATAACCAAACTTCACTCACCAAAGGGACCGCACTTTAGAGGTTCCATCTTCTATATGCTTGTTTTTGTTTATTGTTCTTTCATGCATGAAATTCATCTTCATTGCAGTGTTGGCTAAAACTGAAGACTTTTCAAAAAGAGGGTTCTATAGGACAACCATATCCATCAATTTTCCGCCAAAAAAGGAAAAAGAAAACAGAAAAAATGAGAAAATTAAGCCAAATTAATTGCCTTAGTGCCTATCTAAGCGAATGAAATGATGGAGCTCATTTCAAGGCTAAATTCATTCCACATATTCTTCCAAATTTGAAGCAGCATTTTTATCTATAAGATCAGTTAAGTGATTAGATGTCCTTTGAATCAAGGTGATGCAAGTCTTCCAGTTCTAACTCAGAGCAAAAAAAGAGATAAAAAATGTGCATATTAAAGATGACAAGTATTTCTCAAGCTGAACTCCGGATCATACTTACTACTTTGTTAGCACCTCATCCATCATCAGAATTGTAGATATCATTTCTATTCCTCAAAATCCACCAAAAAATTAAATAGAACAAGAATGTATCTCTCCAATAAAAAATCCTACTTCAGCTAGTTGTTCAAGCTAGGACAAGCATACTAAGGAACAATCAGAAACATTAAGACCAGGTGACCTTGATTAGCTCGAGTACTTTAACCGTGTGTTACTCAAGAGTGGAATATGGAAGAGAGGAAGTTCTGTATTCTGATCCTCATTAGTGTTAGAGAGAAAAATTACAGAGGATATGAACAAAAGATTGGTCAGCAATCTTACACATTACACGTTTTATGTATATACTCTATCTAAGTGGACCTGCTAGCTAGAGATAAATACAACTAGTCTAAATCTAACTCAATTAACTAACTCACTATTCAGTCTATATGTGCACAATTAGTTACAAGTCATGCAGAAAAAAAGAAAAAAAGAAAAAAAAAAAACAGGGCATCAAACCAAATTACATATTTTTTTGTAAGAAGTATTCATAGACATCAACAGAAAAAATTAAGAATTAATGTGGGAGACTGGCCTAACATTGATTCAGTGTTAAGCAACTTAAACAACTCTAAAGTCACACAAATAATCAGCATGATTACAATCCTCCAAATATAACAACGATAAAAATCTTCGCCATATGTGTTTGGACATTTTCTGATATATATTTAAAACAAAAAGAAGTAAGGGATAATTTTCTGTTTCCAAACATAATTTGATTTAAAATAATAAAAAGTTTCTTTTAAAGATGACCCACAAGTAAACGAATGAATACCAAAAATACCAACTAAATGAAAAATTACCTCTGCCTCTTTTTGCAAAAAAGTGCATCAAAAAAACATGTTATTGGAAAAAATATATTAAGCAAATAAAAGATTCACAGAAAAGAAAAAATAAAAACATGGTTCATATCCTAGTCATGATGCATCAAAAATCGTTTTGCAGTTGACCAAAGTGTAGAGTTGCCAACTTGCCATCAACCTGCATCACAAATTGATGTATGCAACTCAAAGCATTAAACGGCATATATAAATTTCCTACTATGTTCAAGTGCATGTTTTCAGGGCATCAAACAAATTTATTCATAAGCATCAACAAATATTTTAATAATTTAGGTAGCACACTGGCCTAAAATTGTCCCAACAGTTATTCAACTTGAATAATTTTTAGAACTTTTTAAGGCTGTAACATGATAACACCTTTGATCAATGAACAACTATAGAATAGAGTTAGTGAGAATTCATACCATGTTCAACAGCATTTTGGTCAATGAAATTTAGCTGACATGTTGCAGAGCCCTTTGGTATAGCAGATAATTCCCTGACAATATCGTACTTTGTCTCTTGGTTGAAAACATATTTAAGATGAATTGTGACTGTCTTCAAAGCAAGTCCTCTTTGTAAAAGATATGCAATAAATTCACGCTCACCTGCAGAGTCTTCATATCCTCTAAATTCAAAACTCTTGAGATGTGACGTCACACAATTGGGAACCAAGGTTGGTGGTGCTGGCCCATCATACTCCACCGGATGAAAATATTTGTCCTGATAACAAAAAATAAAACTTTTCAATAGACTCAGGCAAACAACAAAAAAGAAACAGAGACACTAGTTTTAAATTGAAATGTATTCATACCCTGGAAATATCATGAATCACAAGAGTTTCAAGTACATGAGAATTATGAAGAAAGTTTAGCAGGAAGTTTGTGTTGAAACATGTAACATCAAGCTCTAGATTGAGCAAACGGTGAAATTTGAAAGCTGGGGCACTAAATAAGCACTGCATAGAAGATAAGTACATAACAATTATAAGTCATAATTCATAATTATAGTTAGAATTTACAAATTCAAATAATGGAGTTACATCAAGCATGTTACCAGTGCTGTGTAACCTTTCAATGCCAAGAATTTTGTTTCGCGGAGTGCATTGAAAAGGCGGGGCACCCAACCGACATGCTTAATAGAGACATGAAGAATATCAAGATGTGCCTCCACCATGTTAGTGAAATTGCTAAAAGAAAACTTTAGCTCAGAGTTCATGAGGGTCGTTATTTTCATGTGGAGGTATTCAAGAGATGGCGTGTCTATCACACGATGGCCAATCCCATAAAAAAACATGTTATCTTCAAAGATTAAACTTTTCAATTTGCAAGGCATCTGGATTGTAGGTATATAAACTTTACTATTATCTGGGGATATGCTCGATACAATGAGTTTAAGATTTTCAAGAACAGGGCAGCCGGATAAAAGCTTGCTGGGGTCGGCATAGATGGTATCCAAGTGTAGGTTCTTGAGGGATGGCAGATAAACATTTGGAAACTCTGGATAATAATCCAAATAACTATCATGCTTCAAAACAAGGGACTTGAGCGATGGACAAGTGAGTATGGCTTTAGGCAAGTTGATTCCAAACACCGGATCAATGCTGAGATACAGTTCTTGAAGATGGGGCCCAATGATGGCATCAAGCAATGTTAATATGAGACTCTCTGAAACTATATTGCAAGTGAGGCGGAACTTTTGAATTGAGTAATCTGTATTGCGCTGAGCTAAAATAGCTTTCACATACGAATAAAATCGATCTTCCCATTCCGGAGTCCACCAAGGGGCTCTATCCTCTATGTCAAGGACTTGGAGATCCTTCCAAACATGGCGCCACCTGCGAGAGAGGATACCGGTGGATACAGCTTCTTTTGTTGGGAGGTATGAGAGAATGTCGCAAAGGATAGAGTCCGGTAAGAAACTTATCCTATCCATCTTCATGGTTGATGGTTTCGCTTTCTCAAGTTTGTCTCCGGAGAGGGTTAGACTCAACTCCAGGGTTTAGGTTTTAAAGAAAAATCAAGGGTGTTTGTTTCATTGATTTTGATTATATAGATTTGACTAAGATTATTATAAATGGTATTATATGATATATGATTTGAATTTATCTTTTAATTTTATTAAATTTAAATTATTATCATTTATTTTGAGTTGATTTATTTAATTTTGAAAAATCAATAAACAATTTAGATTTTTTTAATTTTAAAATTTTTAAGTTAGAATTTATATAGATATTATTTGAAGGTTTAATTATTCTGTTGGTCCCTATAATTTCACCAAATTTTTAATTAGGTCCCTATACTTTTTTTCCTTTCAATTGGGTTCCTACACTGCTTTTAATTTTGTAATTACATCCTTTTCATATTAAAAATATTAAAATTAACATAATATTTTTACCAAAATACATGCGGTCAAAGATTTAATTAAGTTTTTAATTATAAATACCTTTAATTTGTGAAGAAATGTTCAGTTAACTCTAATATTTTTTACACTAGGAAGGACTTAATTACAAAACTAAAGCAGTGTAGGGACCCAATTGAAAGGAAAAAAAAGTATAGGGACCTAATTAAAAATTTGATGAAAGTATAGGGACCAATAGAATAATTAAACCTTATTTGAAATATAAAAATCTATCTATTCTATTATATAAAAATCGAATTTCTGCACTTAACGATGGAGCTTATGTGACTTGCTTCTGAAAGTGTTTTCCGGTTTATTTCTTTTATCTCATTAAATACAAGTTATTACGATAAACTAATTATATCAACTATTTGATTTGATTAAATATTTAAATATCATATAATTTATTATAATTTATACCAATTTGATTTGGTAATATTTTTTAATTCATTTATTTTAATATTCTGTTAGTATTTTTTAATTTAATTCTTTTAATTTATTAAACCAAATTTATTGTGTGTACTAATTAATTAATTTGATTAATTTATTAGTCATTAAATAATAAATTTATGAATAAAACAGACAACTGAGATATTTTCAACTAATAATTAAATCAAATCAAATTAAATAATATATATTAAGCTAAATTCAAATCATGTGAATTAAAAACTAAATTAAAATAAGATTATTTCTTAATTATTCAAGTTGAGTGCAATAAATACAAATTAATTTTGTTAGATAATCATAGTTATCTGATTTACTATATATAGATGGCCACACAAAATTATAAGAATCATAATTTTTATTACTCTTGCTATTTCAACTCTTCTTTTTTTCTTCTTTTTTTTTCTTTATGTATAATTTCTTTTATATATAAATGTACCTAAAATGAGAAAGTACGAATGAGTGTTATGAATATATTTCAATTTAAGCATTCTACTAATGTGGATGGAAGTTGACCTGTAGCAATTCAAAGTGGCCAATGTATTTTTTTATAGTATATATTAGATAGAAGAATATTTGTTAAAATGAATATACCCATTATTGTAATGATTTTTTTTTCAATTGTTATATTTTTATGTTAGTCGTGTAAATTATTTGAAGGCACAAGATAATAAAATAGGTTGACTTTAATATCATTAGAAGCTAAATTTAATGGTTCAAATAAACACCACTAATTATGTTAAAAAAGTAATTTGTAATAATAATGTGATTTACATATTAATTTTTTTGAGTAAATTCATTTCAAAATATAAAAATTATACTCAATTACGCTAAAATTCTAAAGGTAATATAGAATTTGATAACAAATTTAACACTCATTAAGAAAATAAATTTATTTATGGCTATTTCCTAATTATAAATAATAACAAGATTTATGAAAAAATATTAATGTCATCATTTTTATTAATTAAATCATAATATTAGGTAGTTGATAGTTTCATAGGTGGAAATTATTAAGTAATTACGTAAAAATTAGCAACAAACAAACAATAAGAATTTAGAAAAAATCTATTATATAATATCAATTTCAATATTTCATAATTAAAATATGGCTCGTATCATATTTTCATATATTCTATTTATTATCTATTCTATTATATAAAAATCAGGTTTCTGCACTTAATGATGGAGTTGACGTGACATGCATGCTTACGAGAGTGTTTAACGATTTGTTTTTTTAACTCATTAAATACAATTTATTATGATAAATCAACTATATCAACTAATTGATTTGATTAGATATTTAAATATCACATAATTTATTATAATTTATATCAAATTGATTTGGTAGTATTTTTAATTTATTTCTTTTAATGTTTTGTTAGTATTTTTTAATTTATTTTTTTAATTTATTAAATCAAATTAATTATACTAATTATATATATTAATTAATTAATTAGATTAATTAATTAATCATTAAAATAACAAATCTATGCATAAAATAGATTCTCAATATATTTTTCACTAATAATTAAATCAAATCAAATCATATATATTGAGCTAAATTTAAATCATGTGAATTAAGGACTAAAATAAAATAAGATAGTTTTTTACTTAATTGAATGCAATAAATAAAATTAATTTTGTTAGATAATCATAGTCTTATGGTCTTCTATATATAGATAGCCACACAAAATTATAAAAAACATCATTTTTATCACTTTTGCTATTTCAACATTTTTTTATGTATAAATATACTCAAAATAAGAATGTATGGATGAGTGTTTCATTAATTGTTTGTTTGACAAATATTATAGTATAAAAATGTCTCAATTTAGGCATTCTATCACTGTTGATGGAAGTTGAATATGTAGTAATTCAGGATGACCATGATATTTTTTATAGTATTATATAAAAAAATATTTTTTAAAATAAATATACTCATTGTAATTAATTTTCTTTGTCAATTTGTTATCTTTTACCTAATAAATAATATTCATGTTGAATATATTATTTTCATCAGAAACTATACATAATTGATTAATAATTTTATATATAAAAATACTCATGTGGTAACTAAATACCATATTGTTATCTCGCTAAAATTAATTTTTCTATGATTATGCGAATGTATACATAAAGGAGGGAAAAGCACTAACCTTGAAGTGAAGAAGAATCAGAGAAATACTATAAGTGTGATCCTGAAATTTGGCAACACCAAAGTTTGCATGAAAGAAAGAAAGTTGGGAAGAGAAGAATAGCTTTAGTGAAAAAGAAGAGTTTTCCGTGTGTTAGAGAAGAAGAAAAGTTTGTGCAAAGAAGATGAAGGAAAAAGAAAAATAGGAAAAGGAACCAAATTTATATAGCTATAAGGCTGCGTTTGTTTGTAGAGACAGGACAGAACATGACACTGAAACGGAGACAATAGGACGAAGACACTAAAAATTATCTTTTGTGTATTGTGTTTGGATACGATGGACAAGACACTAATGTAATGTCTAGTATTATGTTTGGATACACATGAACAAGACTAAAATATTATATGAAATAATTAAAATAGCCCTGTGATTCTAAATTTTCTACATCAATACAAATTAATTTAATAAAAAATGAAAGTACGTAGGAGTACAAACGGAATTTGAAAAAAATATTTGAAGAGGCAAAAAATTTAATAAAAAAATATATTAGTATTTATATTAAAATAAAATTTATAAATATAATTATTTTATTTTAAAATTTATTATTAATATGTAAAAATACATATGGTTAAGATTAACAAAAAAAATAAATTTGAGTTTGATTAATAAAAATTTTTGTTTAAGTTAATAAGCCAAATTAATTTTAAATAAAAAATTAATTTTAAAAAAATCCATTTTTACATGAAAAAACAATTAGTTTTTGCATATAAAAATCTATTTTTATTTTAAAAAAACTAATTTTTTATCTAAAAACTGATTTTTCTTTATAAAAAATTTATTTTTCTTTAAATTATATAAAATCAATTACAATTTATAAATTACTTTTTAGCATTTTAAAAGATTAATTTTACTTTTTCTAATATTTATCTTTCAAAAGTTTTAAGATTAATTATTTTTGTTATTATTTTTATTACAAATCAAATAATATAATATAAGGTTAAAATGTTATTGAAGTAAAACGATAAAAAGAAAAGAATTATCTACCCCCAATAAAAAATTCTACAGAAAGGAGAGAGTACCTGGAAAAGAAAGAGATAGAGGAAGAACAATAAGAAAAAAGTATCTCTGAACAAGACAATATGAAAAATAAGAAGGGGTAATAGTGAAAAAAAAAAGAAAACAAAATTTATAAAATTGTCTGTGTCCACTTTTCCAAATCTCGTGTCCATCATTGTCCTTCGTGAAAGAGTAGACACAAAAGTATAAAAAACTGTCTCGGAGACAATATATCCACTGTCCATGTCTCTCCTTCCAAACACTTTTTAAATAAGTGTTGTCCATGTCTCCGTGTCCTGCCCCCAAAAACAAACGCTACCTAAGAGGAGGAAAAAAATAATTTTATCATGATCTAAATACTACACAGTTATCAAAGGAACTGAAAAGGTACGCGAACAGTTACAAAAAAACGAAATGTCATGTCAATTAAATTACGTCGAGTCAGCTGACTTCTTCAACCTAATCATATTGAGAAAAACAAGTTGTAAAAATAGCATAAGACATAATAAGTGCCACTTTTTTGAGATTTAAGTTTTAAATACACGACTTAATTACCTGCTTGCTCGAGGCCCGACTTGCATAAACTCGACTTCGAACAGGTGCACTGTTCATATCCTAACCTACGATCAGATCCAAGACCAAAGTGAATAAGCTCACTTCTACAAAATCCAACAAGAGACCAGAAGATCCATTCTACAAAACTACCTAATTCACCTGGAGTGCGGATCTTTTGGTCCAAGCCCGCCCTGACTTGAACAGTAAGAAAGGCCTCTCAACTACACTAAGAGATGCATGTCTATAAGCTCGTCCACTACTTGAAACGTGGCATAAGTCTATAAACATTGGAAAGTAACTACGCACCACTATAAGTGGAAGAGTTCCAGACTGATGGTCAAGTCATCGGCCAACTATATAAATATCCCATCAAATGTAGATATTTATTAATCTCAATTCACTTAAACCTGTCTAAAATACTTGCTAACTTAAGTATTAGAATTCTTTGTAAGTATTACCCACCATCCTCATTCAAAGACCTTGAACGACACTACCACATTGGGAAAGACGTCGAAACCCTCATCCAAAGTAGTCTGAACCTCACGTTTAGACCCAAATCACATTGTTTCACGCAATTTTTTGGAACAATAATGTTAATAAAGAATACTGAACACACTAAAAATCAGCTACTAAATAAGTTACTATGTATTTGTGTATAAATATATATTATTTAATTTATTACTAATATATTTTAAATTTCAATATATATTTTGTACTCGATTTTTTGTGTGCATATAGCATGTTTAAATATTATATATTTTAAACTTAGTTTATTAGTAACGAGTTAATTCTTTCAAGTAAAAAGAGAGTGGGTAAACCGTAAACGGTAAAGGTCTTTGGGATCAGTTTGAATATTCAGATGTGAATTAGTTCGCCTACCCTATTCCGTCCTTTTTTGCTCTGCCCATATTGGTTCTTAGCTTCTACTCTAGTCTACTGCACAATCATTGTCCTTCCCACCAAAAGCAATGAAAAAAGAAAAAGGAAAAACCAAAAAAAGGCAGAAAAATCTTGATGCGTGTTGAACCTCTGATACAACAGTCCAAACCATAAATAACGAAACTGTCAAATTACAACCTCAAATGTTTCACAACCTTCACATGAAATGTATAATGCAGTTAAACTAAACTGTGTTTTTACACAAAATTTGGGCTTCAACCTACAGCCCCTGTCCAGATGCTCTGTGTGGGCTTCAGCTAGCCGCTCTCGTAAGAATCCCAAAGTAAGCTGAAATCACAGAGTTGACCACTGGCAGTCAGAAACCTTTAAAATAATAGCATCAAGCAGTAGTTCATCTGGCTGGTCCGTCTCCTATTTACATTTGTAAAAGCAATAGAAAATTCGAAAGAAAAATGGATCCAAAAATACATAACAATGCACAGCAATCCAATGAACTATTTGAGGCAATCGAATTATCAATATAGCTGATGGAATCCCAAAGTCTGAACCCTCCCTTCGAAGTACAAATCAATCCCCATAGATTTTTCTACAGGGATCCCTCTGCTGTCCGCAAAAAGATGGGCTCGTTTGGTTTAAAAACTGTGGCCTATTTACCGGATATTTTTTATATATAGCTTCAGGAACTAGCAGAAACGTTGGGGCTTTATTGATGAACAGGGACTGCAAATCGCACTCCCTAGGAATTCTTACACAGATGGAACTACCAACTCAACACAGAGAGAGAGTTTCTCTCCAGTTCTAACAGAATTGACAAACAGAAAGCATGAAACCCAAACTAACAACAATACAACTATTCAGCACCAGGATCCTCAAGCTACTGATACCAGTTCATAGAAGCAGGAGCTAGCAGAACGTTTAGGACTTTATTGCTGAACAGGGATTGCAAATTGCAGTCCCTAGAAGGTGTTCTTAGACAGTTGGAACTACCAACTTGGAAAGAGAGAGAGAGAGATTCTCTCCAGCTCTAACTGAATGGACAAAACAGAAAAGCATAAAACCAAAACTAACTACAATACAGCTATTCATAGGTAGTTAGAACTTAGAAGTAGAGCCAACTAACCAACAGCCAGCTAAACCAAGCTAGAATTGCTAACTATCAGCTAATAGAGTAGTGCTACTTATCTCTTCTCTTGTAAAAATAGCCCAAACCTGTTACTGGCCGCAACTCTATCATATACTCTAAGGCTTTGTTTGCTTGGAGTGAAGTAGGAGGGAAATAGAGAAGGGGGAAGAGGAATTTCAAATTTTGAAGTAAAATTAAGAAGAAAATTTTCTAATTCTCTTCCCTCCCACCATCTATTTCCCTCCTATTTCACTCCAAACAAACAAATCCCAAATGTAATTTCTAAGCAAAAGATGGTCAATTCCCTATCTCTCCCAGGAAATTTCTCTCCCACATTTGGATCCTGAAGCATAATGTTAAGTCTGGCATTCAGCAATGAAACAAATAGAAATCTCCAGAGATAAGATAAATAAATTTGCAATGCTAAGTCTGGCATCCAATGTTAAGTCTGGGAGTATCTTGTCTAAAAGTGAAATAAAAGAAATCATTTGAGAGAGGAGCAAAAATAAAGGTCACAACAAAGAAGGGAAATATAACCATATAAGTACCTCACTGGCTTTGTTTAGTCGAAGTTCACAGTGAGTACAGTATATAAGTTTGTGATCCTCTTTAAGTTCTCCTCGCTTACAAATAGGACACCAAATCTCCTCTTTGTGGGCCTAATATCAACCAAATCAGGGACTTTACTCAAACTATACGAAAAAGGAGACTAACTTTTAGGTTCTTCGCATTTGTTACGTTAAATCTAGTATGATGACAATGCAAATAAATACACATCATTGATACACAAACACTCCATTTGTTGTGCTTTGCTGGAAATATTTAGGTAGTTGACAACTAAGACTGCCACATCTTCATAAAATAGATCAATGATGTTACTATTTTGTTATTTCCAACATAGCACAGAAATAGCATCCAGACATGAAAGTATAGTACCACTGTGTTGGGGTGTGCATTTATCCATTAATGTCAGTTACCAATGCTGATAATTATGGATGAAATTGTCATGTGGCATTCAAACCTTATCTTCATTTAGCTGCATATGCTCAAAAACTGCACTTGCCAAATACTCATCCACTTCATCTTCCCAAGTATCAAGTTCATTTTCCAAACCTGCAGGAAAAAAGGACATAAACAACTGACAGTTAATGGAATCAAACATAAACACAAGCAATGCAGCAACATTCACATAACGAAACAAGGAGGGTGGTATATACCACCAATATAAAACAAATAGCCTAGATTTGAATTACAAATATACAACGAAGGTGAATAACCGAATACATGAGAGAAAGCGAGAGCTACTATGGCATCATTGTTCGTTACCTTGCTGCATGGGTGGGTAGGAATCGAGATCTTCATAAAATATCCTTTGCATTTCTAAGAGAATGTCTTCACATTGACCCTGGCAAGAGGAATGAACACCATCGTACTCCCATATATCATCCATCTCAGAATCAAAAAGACGAGTGTCGGTGGAGTTGCCTTTCATTTTCTGGAATTCATCGGAGACAATATCCTCGAATGCGGATCTCACGATATCAACCTCTTGCTGCTGTGGACTGCATTGTTGAGAATGAGAGGTTTTGAGCGTGCTTGTTCTCAGTCTCCACAGTAACCGACTTCTGTCCTCTCTCACTCTATTGTAGCAGTTCTCCCGAAGCTGAAATTGGCAATTGTACATGTCATTCATATTCATATTCAAATTCACACTGATACTAGGATTTCTGCTTCAGTTTTATCTTTTAGGATGGGAATTCAATCAATCGCGTCCAAAGAGGATACATACATACTTCAAAGAGTTTAAGAAATGAATACTTGAGAATTTCTTTCAGGGTTGATTAACAATTACAATAGTAGAGAGATGATGATTGATGAGGTGGAAGAGGGGAAAAAAAAAAAACAAGAAGAAGGAAGGAACCTTGAGCTTCCAGTTGAATTGGGAGTGAGATTTGAGAGAAGGACGGGTAAGGGTAGGGTTGCCAGTTGAAGAAGGTGAGTCCAATGGTGCCGTGATACCTTCTTTCCCCATCGCCGCTCACCCCTTCCTGCTTCCGCGCTGGATTACTTCCGCGCTTCAATTTTTCATCAGCATTAAAATGCTGACACAACAATTTAGAGCTTGTTCGGGTTGAAAGTTAGGGCACCAGATTCGATGGTCCAAACGTTGAATGGTTCCATAATAAAAATATATTTTTAAAATTTTTTAATAATTGTTAAATAGTTTTTTTTTTTAATTTTAATTATAAATTAATCTCATATATTTTATTTAATTATAAAAATTATTTTTTATTTTATAAATTATTATTTTATTATTCATTTATTATGTTTATTAATAATTAAAAACAAAAACAATAACGAATTAGATCTTCTATTAATCGTAATAATTTTTTGGCAATTTCAATCGATTAAAAGTTTATCTTTGATCCGTTACATCCATTGAGGGTTGTGAAATCGTGTTTCTTAAAAAATCAATCGATTGGATTAACAAAACAATCGATTAAATTTCAGGTTTCCATAACTCAATCAATTGGACTTTAGGTTATCACAAAAAATAATCGATTAAAAGTTGCAAGGCAGTATGGTTTGCCCAAAAATCAATCAATTGCCGAGGCAAAAGAATGACAAATATTTCCAGGCTTCTTCTTTAATTTTCTTATTATCCGCTGCATTCCCCTTTTCCATAAGTGCTTGAACAATGCGTCTGTACATCATCTCTATGGTCCTCGCCTGATAATATAATATGTGCTGAACGGTTCCTCTTCTTGACCCTCCGACCACATCGGAATCACAACATACACAACAAATTTGTCCCCCTTTTTAATCTTGCTAACAATTTTAAGTGAAACCTTAATTGGGATCAGATTCAATGCCTCATAAATAGTGTCCTTTTATTCCATGCCATTCACAACACGACTCCAATCAAATTCACTTCCTATGAAATATTGACTCTCAATATAGATAAAATTCTTTGCTCGCCGAATAGCTTGAATATAAGCATCTTGAATCCTCCGATCTATCATCCTGTTCTTCCCATTCACAAGCTCAGCTTCAGACGCTGTTTTAATCGATTGTTTTGTGATAACCTGAAGTCCAATCGATTGAGTTTTGGGAAACCTGAAATTCAATCGATTGTTTTGTTAATCCAATCGATTGATTTTCTAAGAAACACGATTTCACAACCCTCAACGAATGTAACAGATCAAAGATAAACTTTTAATCGATTGGGATTGCCAAAAAATTATTATGATTAATAGAAGATCTAATTAGTTATAATTTTTATTTTTTATTGTTAATAAACATAATAGATGAATGATAAAATAATAATTTATAAAATAAAAAATAATTTTTATAATTAAATAAAATATATGGAGTTAATTTGTAATTAAAATTAAAAAATGATTATTTAGCAGTTATTAAAAAAACTTAAAAAACATGTTTTGTTATGGAACCATTTAATGGTCCAAACATTTTGGGACCATCGAATCCGGTGCCAGAAGTGAGGTGCATAGTTATTAGATTATAATTATCAACTTAAATATATGTCTTTACAAAGAGAAAGTCTAACGCCAGCACTTTTGTTGAAATCTGGTCAGTACTTAGACTTAGTTTGATAAAACTTTTACTTTTTAAAGGTAGCTTATAAAAGTTAACTTTTAAAAGATGACTTTTTAAAAGTTGTAGCATTTATGTTTGGTAAATCAAATAAAAAATAGTTTTTAATAAAAACAAGCAACATTAATTGCGTTTAGTAAAATAACTTTTGAAAATTTAAAAATACTATAATAGACATAAATGTAAGCATTAAATTTGAAAATTAGTTAACCATATGAGGTTATATTAGACTTTTAAATTTTGAAAAGTACAAGCCAACTTTGGAAAACTCTATCTTAGGTGCTTTCAAAAGTACCCGATCTTTTAAAAGCTACAAGAACAAGCACATGATCATTTTGATTTACCAAACACAAAATGAGGAACTTGAGCTTTTAAAAAGTATAAGCACCTTTTCAAAAAACTTTACCAAACCAAACCTTAATCATCAAAAGGAAAATGATTAATCCTACACCATTAGATGTCATCTCACACCATTAAAAATATTGATGATGACTAATTGATGGCTAAACATCACAAATTCTGCTGCCTCCTAGCACTCTTTTTTTACAAATATACAAGTATAATAACCCATGCCATGCACGTGATAAAATTGAAATTATAATTTTAAGTTGTTTTGTTAAAATTTATTTTGAATTATAATCATTTGATTAATTAAAAAAGTAGCATGTCATGTGTTGTTCGTTTTTTCTTACACCGGTGTTAACTGTTAGGATTTGGTTGAATTAGTCCCACATTGCTCAGGATAGCAAATGGAGTGGGTGGCCTAGGCTATAAATATGAGGCTAAGTTCTCCATTTGTTTTTGCACCAGTCAGAAACACTTTAAGCTTGTATCTGATTTTTCTTTTCCTCTGTACTCTTTATTAGAGAGTGTTGTGAGGTGTAGTTAGATATTTGCTTTGAGAGAGTGTGGGTGTATTGGGGTGCCGGTGAGAGAAAGAAGTCTATGTGTTGTAACAATTTTCACATAGTGATATTCTCTGGTTGTCATTTGACAACGACCGTGGTTTTTTCTCCGGTAATTGGAGTTTCCATGTTAAATTCTTGTGTTGTGATTGTGTCTATTTTATTTCTCTGTCAAAGGTGTTTTCTCAAGGGGGAATGGTGTATTATTCCCAACATTAACTGTATCAACTCTAATATAGTTATTAATCGTTTTTACTAATCTACTCTAATGGTGAGCATGTGACGGCGCGACGGGTTGGTGGCGATGGCGACTGGCGAGCACGTGACGGCGCGACGGTTTTGTTCTTTATGTCGTTGAGTGGTCGTTAGGTTTGTTTACTTATTTGGGTTTAGGGTTGTTTGTGGGCTTGGTTGTAACAGGTAGCAGTTAGACCCCAATTGAAACCACAGTGTGCACCTTATTTTTTCCTCATTTCTAAACAAAAGCAGGAATTAAGAGAAATAAGTAGTAATATATCATGAAAAATATAAAAGATTTTGCATATGAATAAGATTATTTCTTACTTCTTTGTTTATTATTCTCATCTTGAAGACTTAAATTTCCTCCTCGCGTATGGGTGACAACTAACAAGAGAAGTTTGTATTAGAAAAGTTTGTGCCAAGCATCCCCAGGTAGTGTTGACTGTTGGGAGCCAAGCAGTATAGCCTCCACTGATTTAACATTCAAAATTTTAGACTAAATCAATCACATTAAATAAAGATGCATATAGAGGGGAAAAAAGAGAGAAACATAATAAGAGCATGACTAACACATATGCATGTTTGTTGTTAATCTTAACCCTTTTCTAAATAACACTTAATTCTCATGCATGATTGCCATCATAATAATTGAAATCGCGTAGCCTAATCTATTTAGCAACTTAAAAATGGGGTTTTAACCAAGTTTTTTGCAGCAAAAATGAAGAATATTACCAACGACTTCTCTTGAATACTCAAAGAGGATGTATGAATCTTCGAGATATAAGAACAGTAGGAGGAACAATTTATGCTACGTATAGAGATGCATGCTTTACCCTTGGACTCTTTGCAAGATGACAGAGAATTCATGGATGCAATTAAGGAAGCAAGCTCATGGGCCTCAGGATCATATGTTAGGAGGTTATTTGTCGTTCTATTAACATTCAACAATATCTCAAGACCAGAACATGTTTGGAATAGATGTTAGTATGAACTCTCAGATGATATTTTGTATCGACAGAGAACCGTGATGAACATGAGGGGTGAGTTTTTATTAATTGCAATTATAAAAGTTCTTCATTATTGATCATTTTTAGTTTGATTGAATTTTTATAGTATCGTATAATATGCAGAGTTAACCATGTCAGATGATGAGATTAAGCAGTTGTGCTTAATAGATATAGACAAGATCTTACATTCCTATGATAAAATCTTGAAAGACTATCCTCCTATGCCTTTAGCAACTGAAGTTGATAGTTCTTTGTTAACCGAAAGGGTTATTAGGGAAGAGCTAAACTTTAACAGGGATGATTTAAAGAAAAATGCCTTAGATATGTTAGCCATCGCAACACCTGAGCAGAAATATGCATTCGATAAAATTGTTACAACTATGTATTGTGATTAAGGGATTTTTTCTTTGTATTTGGTCATGGAAGTACTGAAAAAATATTTCTCTAGAACCTTATGTCTGTCTCAAGGGGTGATATTGTGTTAAACATTGCTTCAAGTGGTATTGCATCTTTACTTCTTTCCAATGGAAGAACGGCACACTCAAGGTTCAAAATACCGCTGAATATAACTGAGTATTCTGTATGTAACATCAAACCTGGTTCCCCTCAAACAATGCTGCTATTGAAAGCCAAACTTATAATTTGGGATGAGGCTCCAATGGTTAGTAGGTATTGCTATGAAGCGCTTGATAAATGCTTGGGTGATATCATGAGATTTTCTCTAACATATAACAAAGATTTGCCATTTGGAGAAAAAGTGGTTGTACTAGGTGGAGACTTTAGACAATTTCTTCCTGTTATTCTACGAGGATCGAGACAAGATATCGTTCATTTAACCGTGAATTCGTCTTGCCTTTAAAAGTTTTGTCAGGTGCTCAAACTAACAAAAAACATGAGACTCTCTGTAGGGACGACTGCTTCAGATCAAGAGGAGACAGAGCAATTTGGTGAGTGGTTATTGAAAGTTGGTGATGGTCTAATAGGTAACAATATGGATGGTGAATCTAAGATATGTCTTCCAGGAGATATTGTTATTCTTTCTTCGGACCAGGCATTTGATGAGTTGGTTCATTTTTTTATCCAAATATTTTGGATAACATGTCCTCAAATGATTTTTTCAAAGCAAGAACTATACTGACTCCCATGCTGGAACATTGTTGAAGAGGTCAACAACCATCTTATGGCTATCATTCCTGGAGGAAAAAAATTATATCTCAGTTCAGATTCGATTTGTATGGATGAAGGGAATATGGAGAGTCAACTAGATCTCTATGGTCCTGAATTACTGAATAGCATAAATTGCTCTGGTTTGCCTCCACATAAATTAATATTCAAAGTTGGTGTTCCGGTGATATTACTGAGGAATATTGACCAATCCAGTGGTCTTTGTAATGGTACAAGGCTACAAGTTAGGAAGTTTGGAAATCATGTCATAGAATGTGAAGTCTTCATGGGTAACAATGTTGGTCATATTGCTTTGATTCCAAGAATGAATATAGTACCAACAAATGAAACCGTCCCAGTTAGATTCCAACGAAGACAATTTCCATAATCGTATCGTTTGCCATGACAATTAATAAATTTCAGGGACAAACTTTATCTCATGTTGGATTGTACTTGTCCAAATAAGTTTTTACACATGACCAACTATATGTGACACTTTCAAGAGTTAAGAGTAAGAGAAGTTTAAAAGTTTTACTTATGAATCACGTAGGAATGTCTGCAAATTCAACCATTAATGTTGTTTATAGAGAAGTCTTTGAAAAAATAGAATTCTAATGTAAATATTTTAATTTTATTTTAAATTCTGTATCAATATATAATTATTTTACTTAAAAAAAAGTGTAAAATGATTATTACTCATTATTTTTAAGTTAAACTTTAATTTTGATCATAATTTTATAAATTTTTTAAAATAATAATTATTGTATTTTTTTAAAATATCTAATCATATAATTTTTTTATTTTTATAAATTTTTTCGTACTCAGCACAGATTCATACACTAGTAATATACTAAAAATTCGTCTTTCATATTATTTTAATAATTTTTATTATTTAAAAAATCTATTCAATTGTTATTGTTATTATAAAAAGAGTCAAAACAAGAATTTTTTTTATAATTATTATTTTTTAAATTAATCAAAACCTATAATTTTTAATAACTTTTCAATTATTTATATATTTATACGTTTTTATTATTTTTTGAACTTATTTATTAATTGCTACTAATATATTATAATATATATTATAATTTATACATATTGAATTACTAATATGTAAATTTTTTTTAGTGTGTAATATACAAAAATATATTTAACCAATAATCTACTTATCTACTTAATATATTAAAATTGGGTTTTTCCCCCAACTAATGGAAGTGAGGTGTCGATTTCACATGAATCTATTTTTCCGCCAAAATGAATGCACTATTTCGCTTCTAAGTTTATTTTATAAAAATATCTTTATTATACTTATACTATAATTAGCATTTAAGTAATAATACATAATTATACTAATTTAAAAAAATATCTTTATTATAGTTATATAAAATCAATATTTAATGCATTATTAAACTAGTTATCAATTATCAATCGAAAATATTTTTAATAATAATAATAATAATAATAATAATAATAATAATATATGATAATTATATGATAATAGCACCGGTTATTAATAACCAATTTATATTTCTCTAAATAAATTTATTTTAGAAAAATATATTTATTATAATTATATTACAATATTACAATTAATATTTAATGAATAATGCACAATTATACTAATTTAACAAAATATCTTTATTATCTATCTATCTATTCTATTATATAAAAATCAGACTTTTACACTTAATAATAGAACTGATGTGGCATGCTCTTAAGGTGTTTCCTAATTTATTTCATTTAATTCGTTAAACCAAATCAATTATAATTTTATATCAATTAATTAATTTGATTAGACATTTAAATCTCACTATTTATTATAATTTATATGAATTGATTAATTATAATTAATTATATCAATTAATTAATTTAGTTAATTATATTAATTATTTGATTTGATTGGAGTAAATATCGAATTATTTAATAAATAATAAATATGATAACGAAATATATGAATTAATTTAATTAGTTTATTTTTTTCAATACCATCTATTTATACTGGATCAAATATTTTTTACTCATTTGTTTTCTTTTCTCTCTCTCCCTCCCTCTCTCTCCCTTTTTCTCTCTCTCTCGTGTTTAGGTACAATTTTTGTAATTTATTGAATTTTTGTTTCTTTTATCTTTATTTATATATTTTATTTTTTTATATATTTTTTTAAATTTTTGTTTATTTTAATTGCTTATTATTAGGCGCACACTTTTTTTTTCTTTTAACTTCTTAAATTTGTCATTTTTATGTTGTTTTTAAATAATCTTATTATAATTTTGTTTTGTAATATTCTATTTTGTCATGTGTACTTCAATTCATATATATATATATATATATTGTCTTTTTTTTTTTTGTGATTCACAATTAATATATACATTGTTCGAGTATGTGGTTTATATGTTAATGTTTTTATTGATTCTTTTTATTTTATTTTTTTTGTGTCTCTTTGTTGCTCTTTATTTTAGTTATATATATTCATTGATTTCTCTGTATTGATGCTCTTTTTATTTCAAATATCGTGACAATTTACAGTGTATGTTGTGACTCATGTTATATTCGTTAATTTGGTGTATCTTTTTAGATGGTTTATGTTATAATGTGTTTAAGGAGTTGACTTAAAATTATAATATGATATATGAATTTATAATATGATTTATAGTATGCTAAAATATTAGGACATTATCATATAGATATTTTTTTATTTGTCCGTTAGATTCAACTATATATGATCTTGAAAATTATGCAATTATGTAATTAATTATTTTTTCATATAATTATTGTATTGATCATTTACATTAGTGAGACTATTTTCAATATTAATATTTATAAATATGATATTATTTATATAATTAATTAAATCATCTTATTTGTTTAAATTTAATTTTATTGAATTAATTATGCAAGGTTCCATCGCTATTTCTATTTTTAAAGAATTTGTTTAATATTATTTAACAATTCTAATAACATAATAACAATTAAAAAAAGTAAGACGGTACAAAATTGCAATGACGATAAGATTGAAATACCCGTGATAAAATTATGTTGATAATATACACTTGGGTATTACTAACAACTATATTAGTAATTACTTAAAATAAATAACAAAATAAGTTATAGGATATTATTTTATTTAAATTATTAATAATTAAAAGAATAAAAAGTCAATAATTATTTTTAAAATAGACATCAAATTTAATTTTATGGTACTAATTTATTTGAGTTATTAATAAAATTTATAATTTTTAGATTTATATCTACTCAATTTATATATTTTATTTTATTTTACATTAACAAAAAATTGAGACGTGCATTTTTAATTATTTATTTAGAAAGTATAGCAAAATGAGTTATATCAATTATAATTAATTATCGATAATTAATATCAATAAATTGATTGTATTAATTTATAAAATGAATAATGTGTAATAAATATTGTGAAATTAATTATAATAAATTAATAATTAATAAATAAAAACTAAACGGGACTTTTTTTTATTACCTTTTAATGGATATACATTTTTATAATTTTACTTTCTCTTTATTTCTTCTTTTCACATTTATTTCTTTTAATTTATTGAACTAAATCAATTATATTAATTATTTATATTAACTAATTAAGTACTTTTTAATGGGTTATTATAACTGTGCCTTTAGACCATAGGTTAAAAATATTATAAAAAATCTTTTATAAAAGTTATTAAAAAATAAATATTTTTAAAATGTGTCCTTAAGACACAAATTAACTAAATTATTTTTCAATTTAATGTGTTTGATTTATTCAATTGCATTAATTATAACTAATCAATTATGTAATTTTATTTGATTAGGATAAATATTTCATCATTTAATATTTTATTTGATTCATTAAATTACATTAATCATAACTTCAAATATTTAATTTAATTAGAGTAAATATCAAATTATTTTAAATTTTGTTTGATTCATTAAACCAAATTAATTATAACTAATTTATTATTTAATATGATCGAGATAAATATTAAATTATTTAATAAATAATATATAAAGCAATGAAATAAATGAACTCAATTAATTCAAATTATTATCTTATTATTTTATATATCCTTTTTCTCTCTCTATTTTCTACTTCAGGTAAAATATTTGTAATTTTTTATTTTTGTTTTTTATCTTAATTTTGTTAATATTTTTTTATGATTTTGTTTTATATTAATTTTTTTATTTATTTTGATTAATAATTCTTAAGGGTATTATTATTTTATTTAAAGATAATTTAAATTTTTTATAATATTTATATAAAAGTTGATTAATAGGTTCTTTTTTAAAATATTTTTTTGAAATTTTTTTAATAAGATCGTATTTTGATTTTTCTCTTTCATCCTTTGTATTAATTAATTATATTAATCTTCTATTGCAATACATTTTTTATCTACCCCACACGGCCACACATTATCTTTTCTATCTTCTTTTACTTTTTTAATTGCTCTTTTTAGTTAATTTTAATTGTTTATTTTACTTTTACTTCTCATATATAGATTTATTATAATTCATCACAGATTCTTTTTTAATTTAAGTGATTTTTTAGGTTATATTTTACTATTGATACTTTTATTTTATTTAGTGTATTTTTTTAGTCTGTGTTTAATATAATAATCTATAAATATCTATTCTATTATGTAAAAATTAAATTTTTGCACTTAATGATAAAACTGTCGTAACATGTTTATGATGGTATTTTTCGATTTATTTCTTTTAACTCATTAAATTCATTTTATTATAATAAATTAATTATAACTTCTATCAATTAATTAATTGTAATTCAAATTGAATGATTATTTTGTTACAAAATTATTATTTTCTAATCTATTTATGGACAATACATATATTAATTATAATAGTAAATTAAGCTATTTCATCTCATTTATTATTATAAATGCTGAATTAAATAAGTTATTATTACTTTTGATTTAGAATTAAATGAGAATAAAATCAAAGATACTATTTTATTTGGTCTTTTGGATTTAATGAATGTCACACTCAAATATAAATAGTGAATTCCGGATTTTAGTCTCCAACACATCAAAGTCATCTCCATAACTCTTTTTCCATAAAAGAAATTTCGATTCAACTCTATCACGGAAGGTTTTCAAAGAACAAAGGAATGATCTGAACTTGCACAAATTCTAAATGTTCGAACTTACGATGTTGTTTCAGTTCGTTGTCGTTACGAGAATGACTCTAATCTATACGTGTCTAAGGACTAGAATAGATTAAATATTATTTAAGTAATTCATTTCTAATATTGGTATTTGATTAAATTAGTTTTAGATAAGTTTAAATTGTTGACTCAATTTATATATTACGACTATTCTTTTTTAATATACTATTGTTACATTTTTTAATATAAATTTTTTTTCTTATTTTTATGTTTATTTTCTTTCTTGGATATATGTATCACCTTTTTTTCTCATTTTATATTTCAGATTAGTAACGTAATTATTAAGAAAAATATATTTAAAAAAAGAAAAAAAATATTAAAATATCACTATTTAAAAAAAAAAAAAGAAAGATACGTGAAAAAAAAAAGAAAAACAAAAAATTAAAACATTACTATTAGAAAAAAAAAACTGTTAATATGCGGATGAATAGAGAATGAGATTCTCTCAACGCACAAATACTAGTACTTTATGTACTCCATCATGTTTAAAGAAACATGGAATTTGATTTAGTTAAAAATCACTGTTTGTTAAATATTTGGGCTACGTTTTAGAAATATTGCTAAATTAACAAATTTCTCACTAAATCAATTTTTTACCCATATGAGATATGGATAAGGCATAAGCTGAAACTCAAGAACATTAGAGTTTGGAGATGTCTTATATGTGTTAAGAGATTGCACAATAATAGAATTGATATTAAGTCCAATAAATGAGATTTATTGGTTGCCCTAAAAAATAATGAGATTATTTTTATCACTCTTCTTATGACAAAGTGTCTGTGATAAGATGTTAAACTCCTTTTTAGAAAAAGGATTCCATCTTAAAGAAAGAGTGGGGGTACAATTACTTTTATTAGAATTGTATACCACTCAATAGAGGATATACTTTCTCCTGAAAGGATAAAATGTTTGATCGTCAAACTAACTTTTTGAAAAAGTAGCCTATTTGTATAAATGATACAATTCTATAAAGATAGATCTAATGGTTACTTAGATTCTTTATAATCATGTTCAATAAGGATTGTCCTTAGAATAAAATTATGCACTATTGTAGTGGAAGATTTCATATTTTGAGAAAACGTCATATTTATTATGTACTAGGTGTATTTTACAAAAGGTTAAACAAACATGCTCAAGAGTAAAAGTGTTTAAGGTCAAAAGAGTTTTGATAAATACAAATGTGCATTAAAAAATTATACACATGATTGATTGGCTCTAGTGCAAGTGGGAGATTATTGTGATAATAGTATGCCCAAGATCCAATCTATCATTATTGGCTCTCGTGCAAGTGAGAGATTGTTGGAAATAAGTAGTATGACCACAATCCAATCAATCACGTGTCAAATAATTTGTTATTGTTATTATATTAAAATGTTAATATAATAACGTCCTTGATTAAATTTAGAGATTTATCATTGTGATAGTGATCATAATATTGAGAGATAAATTTTTTATAATTTAATTTAAATTGTTCTTGGTCATAGAATTATTAAAAAAGATATTAATAATCTGAAAAGATATATATATATATAATGATCTTCATTGGATGAAGATTAATATATCTCATTTATTAAATTATATATATAGATGGTGCATATAGAGATATGACCATTGAATTGACTCACTTTGGGAATTCCTAATGGTTATAATTACCGTATATTTGTCAATAGGATATTCTCAAGATGAACATAGTAATAGAGTTTCCTTTGACCTGTGACTGTCATAGTAATTAACAATGTATTTATTATACTTTGATTCCGGACACCTAATACCTTAGAGTGCTAGTTGAATGGATATTGGGTATGATTTAAATACTTGTAGAATTAATAATTAGTTAATAAGGAATCCGTCAACTCTCGGTAAAGAGTTTGAGCTCTATGATTATAATGACTGAGATGAATAAAACCTTGGCCAAGGGGATTGAATGAATGAAGAAATAAGTTTCTTAGGTCATTCACAGTTCATTATAATAATGGTAACAAGTTAGAGTTTGACAATTAAACCATACTCTAAAGGTTAACCAAGAGCTGAAAAGATGGAAGGAATTATACTTTGTTCTTCTGAGGTTCTTAGTAAAAATATATTACTTCATACTACCGGGTCATTGAGGAGTGTTGCTAGACGCCAACCTTGATTAGTAAATTTAGTATGACTAATTTACTACCTGCTTAATATTGAACCTATGGGGTCACACACTGACGAGTGTTCTAATCTTTGATATATAATTATTTAATTATTTTTTTTATTTGATCGAATAAATAATTATATTAATTCAAATGAAATATTATTATATTCTTGAACAAAAAATATAATAATAGTATGATAATTGAGAATATTAAATGAGATTTGAGAATAATTAGTTATTCCATTTCTAAATTTGAATTCTAAATTTGGATGAGATCCTAACTGATTCTGTTTCAAATTGAGTTATGATATGATTCATAAAATTTGAAAGATTCAGATTTGGAATTTCAATATATGATTTAAATTTGAATTGAGAATCAAATTTAAAATCAGTAACAAATCTCATACTATATATATGTATGCCAAGAGTAGAGGAATGCAATACAGACGAGAATAACAAGAGTTTTACTCCGTTACCTCTACACACATAAACGTATGTGAGCCTGATTATTGGAGAAAAATTTTATGGCGTACAAAGAATTGCAAGAGGTTTCTCAATTTAGATCAGATGTCCATTGGTCAAGGAGTTGACAGTAAAGGTTGGTCTTGGTGTGGATACGCATAGCGCCTTCGTACCATCGAAGGAGAAAGTGATTTTTACTAGCGTACACAGGTATTTAGATCTTATCTATATATTGTATATTATTGGAATAAAGTTTAAGCACAAAATAGGTCTTTAAGGATTACTTTCTTTTCTTCCTCTGCGTGTTATGAACACATGGTAATCCTTCAATTATAATTTCAATCTTATCACATGCATGACACGGGTTAAAATACAGAGTTTCTATTTGAATTATAATTTATATATAATATATAAAAATATTAATATAATTTTACTCTATTGTAATTTTTTCTCTTCTTACTTTTCCTTCCATCCAACCAAAAGAAAATTTTTTCTCTATTTTCTTTCCATTCATTTTTTCTTCATCTAAACACACACAAAAAAATATACTTTTCTTTCCATTTTATTTTCTCTCATTTTCTTTCTTTCTATTTTCTTTCCTCTTATTTTTTATCTTATATTCAAACAATAGTTTAGTGTTTATCTATTTATCTTCTATTAATATTGTTATAACAAGGATACATGTGACAGTATAAAAATGATATAACCTAAACTTTGATTATTTGAGAATTTATTGAGTGGCTAGAATAGCTCCACGTCACAAACCAATGAATGCTAGTAATAGGGATGATCACAAAAATAGCCAAAAAAGGTATTTGTAGGGATTACTCATATTTTGGGGCTAAATGGGGACTAGTGAAATCCTCACGACCTGCCATCCGAAAATGGATGGGGACTTGGGGTGGCAAACAGGCCAAAATCCATCAGGTTGACCCGCATAACCCGACAAAAAAGAGGGTTGAGCTGGAAATTTGAGATTGCCAAACTTAAAAAGCCTGCCTACTCCACAGTCCTGCACCGCCTAATCCATGAGTTTTGGCGGGTTTCGGTGGGACGGTGCAGATTTTTTCGCTGGGCCAAGCTTTTATTTTTTTAAGACCATTTTTTTACAAATTTCTATTATGTTATTAATCTACAAGAGAATGAAGATGATAATTGAAGATCTTCTAAGTTATATTTTGGATTATATTTTTATGTTTGATTGATTATAAACTTGAAGATGTTTAATTATATATTTTAGACAATATTTGTTTTGCTTTGGACAATATTGATTTTATTATTTTGTTTTAAAAAAATTGGTTTATAATTATGTTTATTACATATTTATAATTATAATTTTTATATTTTTGGAAATTATAAATTTATTGAAATTATTGTGAAATTATATATATTGTTTAATATTTAATGGTTTTTAAAAAAAAAAAATGAGAGCCTGCCAACCCGCCAGCCTACTATTAGACGGGGTGGGGGAGAAATTTAAGACCGCCTTACTAGGTGGGGTGGGGGCAAGCTAGCCCACCAAATCGCGGGCTTTTGGTGAGACAGGACGGACTTTTCTGTTTGCCACCCCTAATGGGACACAGACATAAGTATCCGCCCTATGGAATAAAATTATTAATTTATCCTAATTTATATATACATAAATTCATTTCTTGAATTTAGTAACCCTAATTTCTGCCTCCAATTCGAATTCTTCCTTTTTCTTTCAAACTCATTCTCAGCCTCGATCCCCTCTCTCTCTAGCTCACTTTCTCTGCCTCTCAAGTTCGTCACTACGTTGCTCAGTATCGTCCCAAAAAATTATGTTATGTTATTATGTTGGTATATGTTTTTATGTTTTCTCCTTTTGAAATGTTATTTTTCATAACGAATATGTTATAAATTGTGTTGAATTATATTGAACTGATTATTTTATGATTATTATATTATGTCTTTTTGTATTAATTTTTTTCAAAAGTTTACCGAGGAGATCTGCATTCCCTAAGGGGTAATTAAACAAGAACTTGCAATGACAGAAAAGGAATGGGGGCATTTTCTTTAAATAGTAGTGAGGGATCGGAAGGGGGCTTCTCACGCTCCTCTGAGTACTCATTACTATATCTAACTAGTAACGGAGATACAATTTGAGTCAATTTAAGAGGGGATGCGTGAATTTCATCTGCATTGGGCCTTTAAGGTAATGAACCTAAGTTGGATTTGGGACCCTAACAATAGATTTTAGTTGATCTTGCTTGCATTGAGGTCTTACTAGACCCAAGTATATCTTGGATTAATATTTTGAGTCATTATTATAGCAAATACTATACTAATATTATAACATTTAGTATATGTAAAAGTTGAATATATTTACAAGATATCTTTTTAATTCAAATTAAAAAAATTTAATTATCTATTTTTTTAGTTTTAAATATTATTTTTTAATATAACAAAAAAATAAAAATAACAATAATAACTCACATAATTAAAATAGATAATTTTAATATATACATAACACTATATATATCAAGGATTATTATATATGATATATATATTTTTTTTTGTAATGATTATTTATATAATTTATTGAACAATTTTTTTATCTTAATATTTAATAAATTAACATACAAAATATTATTTAACATACAAAATAAGTAATTTAAGTCATCATCTAAGACAATAAATATAATAGTGTAAATATTTATTTATTTATTAGTAGTGAAAAATATGTAAATAGTATAAACTGATATTTTTTTAGTATAAAAGCAATAATAAAGGTTATTAATTAAGTTAATTACCTAATTAAAAAATTATGAAAAATTGTTTAAATAATAATAACAAATAAGATCACTATTTTTACATATTACAAAGTTTATGAAAAAAATTTTGGATAATAAATCAATTCTCAATAGATTATACATTAATTTTGTCAAAAAAATAAATAACTAATACATTAGATATTATTATTTACGTGCTAATATAATATATATATATATATATATATATATATATATATATATTATCGATTATTAAGTTTATAATTAATTTTTAATCTAATTTTTGGTAATTAAAATTTAAAGGGTAAAGTATACTTTTTGTCCTTAAAGTTTGACAAAAGTTTCAAAAATATCCCTAAGTTTTATTTTGTTTCAATTTTGTCCCAAAAGTTTTCGATTTGCATCAAATATACCCTTGACGGCTAATTTTTCAAAAAATTTAAGACCAATTCAACAACAATTTCATAAGAACAACCCTCAACACAAGCAAATCAAACATCATTTTCATACATTATTGTTAGATTGGTTTTAAATTTTTTGAAAATTTAGCCGTTGGGGGTATATTTGATGCAAATCGAAAACTTTTGGGACAAAATTGAAACAAAATAAAACTTAAGAGTATTTTTGAAACTTTTACCAAACTTCAGGGACAAAAAATATACTTTACCCAAATTTAAATTATTAAAATTATTAAATGCTAAATATTTTACATCTAACCAATTTATTTTTTTATTAAAATTAAAAAAAAGAGTCATTGATCAATTCTAAATTTAAATTTAAATTTGAGTAAGAAAATAAAAAATATTTTAAATTTTATCTCACTAACCAGAATTAATTTCAAGACAAGAAATTATTTTGCACATCATATATATTGTGGGATAGTATGATCATTTACTATTTTTTAATGGTAAATATTGTCAAATAAAATGGTGTAAGAAATTAGAAGAAAATACATTTATAAATTTAGAAAATATTAATTTATTTTTCAATAGAATAAATTATATATTGAATAACAAAAGTTATTATTGGTTTCTCTTCACACTAACTAATACTCAATGATGGTGTTTCGGTACACCATGTTATCAAGAAATATTAATCGATCTAATAACTTTTGTAATGACATAAGTTTATGAATTTGAAAATTTAAAAATCATTTCATAACATGTGAAGTTTTAACAAGTAACAATGTTGATCATATTGTTTTGACTTTAAGAATGAATACGATACCAATAAATAAAATTGTCCTAATTAAATTTTAACAAAGACAAAAATTCATAAGTATTGCTATTAATGAAAAATTAATCTATTTTAAAGATAAATACAATTGTTTTCTACGAATTTCCTAACTCGACAAGTCGAGGATTAATCCACCACATATTGATACTCTGTTTATTAAGGGTGAGATTCGAACTCCAAATACTTGCTTAAGCAGACAAATGAGATAACCGTTCAATCAATCCAAATTGATTAAAATAAATATTAATTATTTTTAATATTTTAAATTATAAAATATTTATAATAATAATTATTATATATATTTTTTATTTAAATTTTAATAAATTTTGTTATAAAATTTTATGTATTATCCTATGTAGGACACGAAAATATACACTAATTTCTAAAGTTAAAATTTGGATCGGATGTAAATTAATTCTACAAAAGAATGAATAATAAAAATTTATAAAATTTGAAAGGATCAATCAAGTCACAATAATTTAAATTAAATTCGACTAAAAAATAAATTCAAATCGATATAATGCAATTATACAAATTGTAAAATTATATTGTAAATAAAATTAAATTGACAAACTTAAATTACAATAAAGTATATTTATTTCAATTATCAAAGATTATGATTTTCTAAATGAGATATATATCTTATTTTTATGCTGTAATTATTTTGTCGATTTTTAGCAAATTGATGGTGGTTCGATATTTAGTGGTCTGGGAGCGAAACCTACTTCTCTATGCGAGTACCAATTTTTTAAAAGTGCATCAAAAGCGTCTTCGATTAGACAGGTAATTGGATAAAGGTGAATTAAAAACTCGTAAAACAATAAAAGAAATAAATAAACAATATTTTCAAAAAGACAATGTACTGAAATCGGAAAAGATTGCGTTGAAATTAAAAGAAAGCGTTAAAATGCCTTTAACTGAATCAATTAAAAGTAAACAATGCAGAAATATAAATTGAACAAAGATGAAGATAAAGAATACTTGGAAAAATAAACTTGCTTAAAACATAAAGTTTACAAAGGAATAAACTGAAAGAATGAAACGATGGGAGGAACCCTACAGAAAAGTTACTCGATTGAAAACTCAGAAATTTTCTGGGATGTGAGTGTGCTTGAGTGTTTTCTGAGTAAAAGTTCCAACCTTTATTCACTAATACTTCTTAGTATTTATAGGCTAATCCTATATAACTGACAATTAATTTACAATTAATTACAATTAAACATAAAATTTCAAATTTGAAGTGCAGTCTCTCTTGGTAACCGTTTCCGCCGCATGATTGTAGATATTTCCATAATTTCCTCGTGTAATAAAAGTCACTAACTCTCCCACTTCTATGACTATTCGATAAGCTCATCGAAGACCTTACTTAATCTTTCTAATCGAATCTCCTTATTTGATCAGGCCTACTCGATTAACAAGCACAATCGAAATCCAAATCAGCGCCCATTACTTCCAACTTCGAATTCATGCGTATATTTTCTCGAAAAACCATGCCTGACCCATTTCGAATTGATCCACTCTTATCGAAAATATTTTTTCGATCAACATTAACATATATATATATATATATATTTATTTATTTATTTATTTTGTTGTCACTGCAAAGCAAATAAATAATAAAATATAAATAATTTTAAAAAGTTTGATATAATTGTAAATATAAAATTTAATTTATTTATTTAAAATAAAATGCTTAAAAGTTTTGCGGTCTACTTAAAAAAAATTGTTAAATAAGTCTTCAAAAAATTATAATGATAAGAGATGAATGATATCGAATAAACACTAATCCAATCTCTGATCCATGTTTTTAAGAATAAGACGATTTCTGTAAAAAAAAAAAAATAGAAACATTTTGACCCCTAATAAAATTATTTTGAGATAATACGATCACTCTCTTAAAAAAATAGTTAGGTAGTGATGAAAATTAATAGGTAGAAATTTTATTTATGATTTGTGGGTAGAATTCAAATTCTACAAAGTTTTTTTCTATAATATGACCAACAACCATCATCACTATCTCATCTTTTTCCACTTATTTAGCCTTCTTAATTTTTTTTAGACTCGTTTAATATTTTATTTTCTAAAAAGATCTATATATTTATCACAAAAATTGTTCAGAGACTTATATGTGTCATATTTCTAAAAAAAAATTATTTATATCTAAATTCAATCATATTATATGATATAAAAAATTAATCATTAATTAGTTACTGTATATTAAAATACGTGTTTTGTATTTTATAAAAAGATTATTATATTACCATAAATAAGTTTGGTTATTTGTTTATTGCATATTTAATTATTTAAATAATTGATAATTTAATAAAAAAACGTTTGTAAATCAATATGTATTATAAATATACATAAATATATACTAGTTTAATTATTCTGTTGGTCTCTATAATTACATTGAATTTTAAATTAAGTCCTTATATTTTTTATTTTCAATTAGATCTTACACCATATATGATTTTGTAATTAAGTCATTACCGTGTCAAAAACCTTAGAATTGATAGAATATTTCATTAAACAAAAAGAATAGAGTTATTCTCCACATACAAGCGTTTTTTCATACAAGTCATTTATATTCATGCATTTTTCATGTTTTTCTCCGTGCCTCTTTTTCTTCTTCTTCTTCTTTCTCCGTGCCTCCTCTTTTTCTTCTTCTTCTTATTCTTCTTCTTTCTCCGTGCCTCTTCTTCTTCTTTTTCGTAATTTTTCTCTCTCGTTATCGTCGTCATCAACACCACCTCTTCTTCTTCCTTCTCTTCCTTTTTCTTTTTTCATTGAAATTTCTTCTCCGCTTTTCGTTTTCTCTTTCTCCTTCATCATCAGTTATCTCGTTTGTTGAAAATAATAAATAATTCAAATTCATATTGTCAATTGAACCAGAACGAAATTGATTATTGTTTTGAATCCAAGGCTAAGGTGTGGTTCAATTTAGAAGAAAAAATATAGCATTAGAGGAAATATTTTTCTGCAACAAATTTGGGTGTAGTACGAAGATATTTGGGTGTAACACGAAGATATTTTGGTGTATTTTAAGAATTTTTGGGTGTATTTTTATTCTGATAAGTTTTGCATAGTTTAAAACTCTCCCTCTTCCTCCTTTTCATCTTCTACTGTTTCTTTTTTTTTTTATCATCATCACCATCTTCTTCTTCTTTTTTTCTTATTCATCTTCTTTTTTTATATTACATTCTCAAGTTTCTTCTTGTTTTACTCTCTTAACAAGAATAAAAACAAAAAAATCAAACAAAGGAGAAGAAGAAACACATAATGCTGCAAAATTACTTGAAAGAGGATGAACTTACATTCATTTAACTAAAAGAAAGAAAGAAATAAGGAAAAAAAGAAGAAGAAAAAACGCAGCATTAGAGAAAATATTTTTCTGTATTTACAGCAAATTTGGATGTAGCACGAAGATATTTGGGTGTAATACGAAGATATTTGGGTGTATTTTAAGAATTTTTGAGTGTATTTTTATTCTGATAAGTTCTGCATAATTCAAAACTCTTCTTCTTCTTCTTCTTCATCTTCTATTGCCTCTTCATTTTCTACTGCTTCTTCTTCCTCATCTTCTTATTTCATTTTCTTATAATTCTTCTTGGGAGAAAAAATCAAACAAAGAAAAAAAATATAATATTGCAAAATCAATAGAAAGAGGAGGAAGAAAAAAATGCAGCAACAACAACAGTAATAAAAAAACAACGATGAAGATGAAACACGCAAAGAAAAAGGAAGAGAAACGCAAAGAAAAATGAGAAGAAGAAGGAAGAGGATGAGGAGAAGGAGGAACGTGAAGAAGAAGTGTCTTCCATAATGGTGAGTGAGAGCGCGCTTTGAAAATAGTTGAGTGATGCGCGTGTTATCACGCTCCAGTGGGTGAATGTAGTTTTTGTTAGATTTGGCCCAACTTGTAAGACTTGTAAGCCAAAAAGACTTGAATGTGTAGCATAACTCAAAAGAATATGGGTGGTACGTTATTGAATATTTCGTTTTATTTAATAGAATATTTTGTTAATTTTAATATTTTTATCACTATTAAAATTTAATTACAAAATTTGATATAATATAAAAATCTAATTAAAAAAATACAAAAACCTAATTAAAAACTTGGTAAAATTATAAAGACCAATTGAATAATTAAACCACATATATACTTTATATAGTGGCTTTTTTTTTTTGTCTCTACGCATCAAAAAGAAAAGAAAAAAGAAAATTGGAAAAAAAAAAAAGAAGAAGAGAAAAGAAGGCTAAATTAATTGGTTTGGACGTTTGGTTCCTATCTGAGCAAAAAAAATGATAAAGTTCATTCCAAGGCTAAAATCTTTTCACATACTCCTCTAATTTAAAGCAGCATTTTAAGAATAAATGACCAAATGTACCAATGAAAGATGAAAATGCTGACAATTATACTTATATCAGACTGAAATTAACTTTGTACTCATTGAAGATGCGGTCCGTGTGACAGATATACCCTGCCTTGGTTTGACACCAGCTTCGTGCTTATACGAACCTACGTGGCACTCCAAACCCCCCAAACCCCTATCTACGTGGATTAAACCCTTTTTTTTTTGCAAATTGTTTGGTTTTTGAGGAACATTGCGCGGGAGAGGAAATGTGTGCCCTAGCAGAGGACTTTACGTCGCGATCGGTTGCTTTCCCAGTCGGAGACGTGTTGCGAATAACTCCCACGCGAAGAAGGTGAATCAAGGGGTTTCGTCATCGTCGTCCCCAAGTCGAAGAAGCCAGTACGAAGCCAATACGTAGCCCAAGGGTGTCGTGGTGGACGGCGCAGAGGTCACGACCTTTGCTGCTCAGCGAACAGAGGTATCTCATAGCCATTGTTGATTAATTTCATTTCATTCCCATTAGTTAGACATATTCTTGTACCTAATGAAATCATGTGATTGCTGAAGATTGGTAGAAAAGTTGGGTTAGGGTTTGTGTTACCTGTGGTTAGATACAATGTTTTCTTAGCTTGTGTTGGGTATTTTCATTTCCAGAAATGGCCACCATCCATATAACACTGTGTATTAATCATAGAGGACGGTTTGAGAGAGGGCCTGGTGGGTCAATTAGTTATACTGGTGGTGAAGTCACAGAAATCAATAGGGTGAACGTTGATACACTGAACGGTTTTTTTATAACTGATTTGTTGAAGGACATTGGATATACGTCCGTTTCTAATTTTTACTGGCAAGAACCGGGGAAGGAGCTTCATGATGGGTTGAGGGACCTAAGGGTTGATATGGACGTAGTTAGAATGTATGAGGCAGCCGTGAAGAATGGTAACAAAATCAATGTGTATACAGAGCATCCGGTGGACCAGGCTGTGATTGTTGAGGAGAATTATATGACTCCGTCAAAGAGGAGAGTAAAGACATGTGCCAAAAGGACGCCAACACCAAAGAAGAGTCCAAAGAGAAGATTGGTAGTAGTGGAAGATCATGATGATGCTGAAATTGTAGGTAATGTGCAAGTTGTGAAAGAGGACCAAAGAAGGGGTGAGGCCCAGAACATGGTAGAGGCCCATGAAGAAAATAAACAGGCTGAAGTTGTGGCCCAAAAAGAGGACAGTCACAGTGTGCCCCAGGAGACAGCAGATCCACCACCAGCATCATCCCATAAAGCAGAATAGTTTTCTCAGCCTCCTCCAACCCCTGTCTTACCAGATCAGCCACCATCAAGTCAGTCACAACCCTCCCAGCAGCCTGAAGCCAATGTTTTTGAACCTGTTGAACCCGAACAACTTACCCAATACACCCCACAGCCGTGTAGGAATCCACTTTCCCAATCGATCCCTGATTCAGGCCGATCCTCTGATTCCAATAGGATCCCCCAAACTAATCAAAGCAATCCTTCATTTGAGGTTGATGGAGGGCAAAAGGGGAAAAAGAGGAGATCAACCAGGAGGCCTCCCCCTACAGGACAATCCTTTATCCCGAACCCTGATCCGGACAAGCCACCAACCTTTTATGTGCCAGTTCAGGAGGATGAATTTTCTGATGAAAACCCTGGACATCATTGCTATTCTTCAGAGGACTTGCATAGCATAGCAAGTGACGATGATACTGAGACTTCAGTTTTTCCTCAGAGCAATGCTGATGCCCCGGTTAGCCAGGTGAGGTTGGAATTGGGGATGGAGTTTGAGACTCTCAACCAGTTCAGGAAGGCTGTCTGAAAGTTTAATATCCACATTGGCAGGAGCATATTCTTTGCTCGTTGTGACTCAACAAGATCCAAGGCTATATGCTATGATGAGGACTGTCCTTGGCAAATCTACTGTGCCAAGAGAACGTTTTCCGCAAGTTATCAGGTAAAGACATTTGTCAATGAACACACTTGTAGCAGAGATAATCACTGTAAGTCAGCAGATGGGAAATGGGTAATAGATGAGCTAGAGGAGAGGATTAGAGTTCAACCAAACTTGACAGTGAGGGAGGCTGACCAATACTTCAGGTCTGAGTATGATGTACTCATCAATGAGAGGAAAATTTACAGATCTATGAAGAAGGCGAAGGAGAGGATTGAGGGTTCCGAGATTGCACAGTATGCAAGACTTCGTGATTATGGTAATGAAATACTAAAGACTAACCCTGGCTCGACAGTAAGGATACATACGAATCCTATGCCTGATTCGAATCCTTTGTTTCTGAGGATATATGTATGCTTTGATGCGTGCAAGAAGGGATTTGTGGGAGGATGTAGACCTTTAATAGGTTTGGATGGGACCTTTCTTAGAGGGTACTACGGGGGGCAGTTATTGACAGCAATAGGACAGGATGCAAATAATCATATCTTTCCTATTGCCTATGCAATTGTGGAGTCAGAAAATAAAGAAAGTTGGAAGTGGTTCCTAGAGATACTACAAGAGGACGTCGGAGATTTTCAGGTGAAAGGCTTTAACTTTATGTCAGATATGCAGAAGGTACCCTTTTTGATTAATTTAGTGCAATGAATTCTGGTATATTATGTAGATAGTCTTCCTCTTTTTCATTATGCCTGTTTAGTGTAGTTGATGTATACAGTTGATGTATGGTGCGAATTAGAGTTAATTGCTTATGTATATAGTTATCGAGTATTGACTTTATTTGGGATAGGATTATTTTTTTGGATTCCATTTGGTGCTCTGTACAGTGTCAGTTTAATGGTGTTTTGTCTAGTTGATATTCCAAGGGACTGATAAGTGTTGTTACATTGTTTAGCTGATATTCCATCTGTTTCTTTCATATATGTATGATGTATGAGACCTTATCTTTTTCTGTACATTCTCTTCTCTTCCGGTAAATTTCTAGTCTAGTAAAAAAATTCTAAAAACAGTGTAACCTTGAGATTTAAGAGGAATGTTAGAATGTTAATAGTTTTTCAGTAGTGGGCATTGTGTTATTGTCAATAATTTTATTGCACTGGACTCCTGCAATCATACTAGTTGTACTATAACAAGCTTTTGGCCTTGAATAATATTATATATTGGTGTTTTTATTTATCTAGTGTATTAAGATCAAATACTTGGTTGATCTTGAGATTTAAGAGGAAATAAGTGTTCAGTTCACACAAAGTAATCTCAACTTTCAGAAAGAAAACCAGAGAAATGTGTGATTTTATTTAAAATGACAACTTCTTCTCTATTTAAAATGCTGAATATGTTGATGGCTGAGATGTTACTTGCTGATATGTAACTTGCTGAATATGTTGACGGCTGATATGTTACTTGCTGAATATGTTAAACGTATGCATGCTTGCTGACAGTGTTAATTATGTTACACATACTTATATTCACCCTATTTCTAAATTAGTGTGAGGATTGTTAACTAATATTATCCCCTGGAATTATTGTTGTGTTGGAGTCACATTGATTTTTATGTCTGCATGCAGGGGTTAATACCTGCAGTGCAGGAAATTTATCCAAATGCAAACCATAGATTCTATGCCATGCATATATGGCAAAACTTCCGCAAGAGATGGAGTGACTTAGAGTTAAAAATGTGTCTGTGGTCATGTGCTAAGTCAACCACAACACAGGACTTCAATGCTACCATGGATAAGCTAAAGAAGATCAATGTTGGAGCATGGGAATACTTAGATAAGATCAGTCCGAAACAATGGAGTAGGGCCCATTTTAGTGAATATCCGAAAGCAGACAACTACACAAACAATAACTGCGAGGTGTTTAACGCCAAGGTGAAGAAAATGAGAGGCAAACCAATAATTACAATGTTAGAGGAAGTGAGGTGCTATGTAATGAGGATTATGGCTAGGAATAAGAAGGCCTTGGTTGGGTATAGTGGACGGTTGGCCCCAACCCAGCAGAGCAGGTTAGAAAGGGAGAAGAGAGAGAGCAACAAGTGGAGGCCTCTACCAATCGAAGATTATGCGGGCAATGTTTACGAAGTCCAATGTATGCCCGTGAAGGTCAGTGTGGATTTGGGCAAGGCTACCTGCAGTTGTAGGCTTTGGCAACTAACTGGACTCCCGTGTAGGCATGCATGTGCTGCGTTAGCTTACCAAAACAGGCGACCAGAGGAGTATGCCCATAACTGGCTGACCATGGGTGCATATAATGCGGCCTATCAGTGTTCTATGCGGCCAGTTCCAAGCCAGGAGTTCTGGGAGTAGCTAGACACCCTACCTATTCTACCACCACGGTACAGAAAACCAATTGGGAGACCTTCATACAAGAGAGACAAGAGAAACGATGCCCCTACTGATAAGAGTGACCCTCATAGAATAAAGAGGAGGATTGGAACTATTGTCTGCAAATTCTGCCTCCAGGTAGTACATTTCATATTTGTTATTTATTCATATCAGTTCAGGATGCAATAAGTATGTAATTATGATGTATGTTCAACTTACATTAAGTATTCTTTGCTTTAGGCTGGTCATAATAAAAGGACCTGTAAAAAGAGAAAAGTGGCAATGGGTGAAGAGAGTGCTGCTTCGCAGGTGCCTGAAGGGGATTATGATGATGACATGATGGCTGAAATGTTCTGGGAGGAGACATTAAAGGCTGCAGACGCTGAAGCAGCAGCCACTGAGGATGGAAATGATTCCGCAACACCACACCCTGCTCCAGTAAGTGCATTACATTAGTTATAATTATTTTGTTATTGCTGCGACAATAAGAAACTCTTCTAAGATCTGTTTCTTATCTGCAACATGGCACACCACAGGGAATGCCGCCGCCAACAACCACACAACAGCAACCTCCAACCAACAATGCAACAACCAGGAAACAATTTAAAAGGAGAAGTGTTAAGCGACCCCCTCCCATTGCAAAAACACAGCAACCACCTACCCCATCTGCCAACAAACCAACTAACACCCCATCCACACACAACTCTGAAACTACAGCGCATCCACTGCAAGGTGCTAGTGCTGGGACATCCAGACGGTTCGTGCAATTCATGCCAATGCCGGGAGTGACTACGGGTGCTACGGGCCGAGGTACAGCTGGTCGGGGTGGATTTCATAGCAGGGGACGTGGAAGGAAAGGCCCCTTCAGTGGATCAAAAACAGGTGTTTCAAGTGGGAGCAGTAACTCAACTCCACTTTGATAGAAACTCATGGGTTTGGAGACTCAATCAACATAGGAATTTCATGGTTCATTAATGTTATGTTTTCGTTTTTTAATGTACTCGACTATGGTCGTCAAAAACTGTTGCTGGCATTTGGTTGTTTTGTTATATTAAAGAGCAACTCGAGACTCTTGTATTGTGTAATTTTCATGGTCTGGTTTAGGATAAGGTAGTTAAACTTGATTTCAGGGTGTTTTTTGAGCAACCAAACATGGTCTGGTTTGGCTTATGTCATAACTCTTATTTTTTGTGAATCAGAATCCACTATTTACAATGGTTATTTTATCAGTCTTTTGACAGCACAGCATTTTCTAATTTTGGATGAATCCTTGGAATAGAAACCGAATGCATATTGTTGCTATGTTTCTTGTTCTACTTATACTTGCTTCCTTAAGAGGAATAGACAGATTCAGGTGAGTTTACAATAGCATTGTGTCAAGATAAACTTTACGTCAATCTACATGGCTGCATCAACTACAACTAAACATAACACTACCAGAGATCGAAATCTTCGTGCCTATTTTCCATTATCAGAATTAATAAAAACCAGATCAAAGTTATACAATCACTTAAGCAGCATGTCATACCAAAGTTCCCAACTCATACACATCTTACACTTTCATAACCAAATACAACTCAAAAATTAAACAGAAGGCAACCCCCAACGCAATGGTTGAGAGCAACAGTCTCATTCCCCTAAGTTCCCCCTAACTTCACCCCTAAATTTTTCCAATTTCCTGGACATCATCGACGATGCTGGCTGATTTTCCAGAGCAGTCGTTACAGTCACGCCATCCTCATGCCTTGGATAAGACTGATCGGAATTTCTTTTTGCTAAAGCTCTTGCTAAGCCCTCCCATCCTTCTTCAATTTCATCCACCCACACAAAGTATTTGCAATCTCTTGTCTGGAAAAAATAAACCAACCAAAGTGTCAACTACAATGTCAAAAATAGATTTCTAACCTGAACAAGAACACAGCGTGTACATTACCCCCCACCCAGGACATCTGATGAACCATCTATTAGGGTTTGTCATGGTGCCAGACTCCATCAACACAACATCCCTCCCACACAAGCATTTCCCGTCGAGCATCTTTCCCTTCATCCTCTTCGAACTCGATGAACTGCTGCGAGTTCCATCACTTGCAGGAGAGTTATATCTTCGCAACGACATGCCAGGGCTCACGAGAAAATTCCTTCTCTCCTTATGTGCACTTGAAACTGGATGAGGTTGAAGTCAATTGCATTTACTGGGGTGTGGTTCGAACTGGGGAAGATGACTCCCTAGGGTTTCCACTACATGGGTTAATCCTTATAATAACGTTCAAATCCACGTAGATAGGGGTTTGGGGGGTTTGGAGTGCCACGTAGGTTCGTATAAGCACGAAGCTGGTGTCAAACTAAGGCAGGGTATATCTGTCACACGGACCGCATCTTCAATGGGTACAAAGTTAGTTTCGGTCTGATATGGATACAATTGTCAGCGTTTTCATCTTTCATGAGTACATTTGGTTATTTATTCAGCATTTTAATTTTAGCCATAAAATCAGTTGGGTGATTAGTTGTCTTTTGAATCAAAGTAATTAGCTAGAAAAAAATCTTTTGTTAATCTTTGAATTATTTTAATTGTGCTTTTAAAAACCAATCAGAGTAGAAAATAAAAAGTTTCTTTTAATTAATATGACCAACAAGTAAACCAATACCAAAACAACAAACTAAATAAAAAAATTGAAAAATTACCTCTGCCTTTTTTTTGCAAAACAAGTGCATCGAAAAAGCATTTTGTTAGAGAAAATAAATTATCTCAACAATTCTAAAAAACATAGTATAAGAACAAATTAAAAGATAAAAAATAATTATGAATTGCTCAATAAATTAAGCAAAAAAAGACTCGCAGAAAAGTAAAAAATAAAAACATGATTCATATCCTTGTCATGCATCCAAAATTATTTTGCAGTTGATCAGATTGTAAAGTTTTTAACTTGTTGTCAACTATTAGAATTAATATGGGCTATAGTCTAATTAGAGAGGTATATTATAAAAGTATATTATAAAACAAATAGAGACATTAGTTTTTAAGATGAATTTTATTTTTAGCAAATTACGTTGTTCAGATCAAATTTCAGATCTTCTTTTTAAAATTATTCAAAACACACAACGTAATATAATATTATTACTTTATTATTATATTTAAAATTTTAATCATAACATGTTTAATTTGCTATACATTTGTCTTATTCATATATTATTATTTTTATGAATTTTAAAAAAGAATTATTTTTTATTTCAAACAAACTATAATTTTATTTATATTATTATACTATTATTGATTTTTTAAGATAGAAAAATGCTAAAAGACTAGAGTTTATTATTTTTAATCATCAATTAACTATCAATATTTAAAAATATAGGCTAAAATATATTGTTAGATTACTAAACTAAAAAAATTGAATTAATAGCTAAAAGTGATGGTAAAAAATAATAAAATATAATGACTCTATAACATTTCTCTTTAAAATACTATTAAAATTTGTTATGTCATTGTTGATTATTTAAAATTTGATATTAAGATTAATTGTTATGTGTATTTAATCTTTTTTAATTTATAAAACTACAAATTTAATCAAATCCAAACCACTTGAAATAAATCGGATTGGAATGTATAACCAAAATCATCCAATATTTCAATTCAAAATGCATCACAAGCAAAATTAATGTTCTAATCTTATAAATTTTGACTCAAAATGATATTGCAAACACCCTTAATTATAAGGTTCTTTTTTCTTATTTATATCATTATCACCCAACAAAAAAGTTTCTTTCATATGGAATTGTATTGGTCCAAATCGGTTTTAGCTAAAAGAACTTTGAAATTTTACTCACGAATAATGAGTAAATATCTCCAAATTCAATTATCCATGTTGTTCAAATATAAATATTTGAAGAGAGAAAATTTTAATATAAATATATCAATTTAATCATAAACTTTATTATTGCTACCAACAAATAATTTTTCTATTTTAAAAGCATATAAATATATACAATATTAAAAATATTATGTATACATAAAAGATCAATCATTATATATAAATATTCATAATCTGTAACAACTAATTTAGTATCTGGTTTATAATATGAATAAAATATTTTCTGGGAAAAGAAAACTTTTGTTAACCTTTCAATTGTTTAGTTGTGCTTCTAAAAACCAGTTAGAGTAGAAAATAAAAGGTTTCTTTTATAATTAATATGACCAAGCAAACCAATACCAAAACAACTAACCAAATAAAAAAAATTTCCACTACCTCTTTTTGCAAAATAAGGGCATCCAGAAAGCATTTCGTTGGAGAAAACAAATGATCTTAACAATTCTCAAAAACATAGTATAAGAACAAATAATTATGAATTGCTCAATAAATTAAGCGAAAAAAGACTCACAGAAAAGTAAAAAATAAAAACATGATTCATATCCTAATCATGCATCCAAAATCGTTTTGCAGTTGATCTGATTGTAGAGTTGTTAACTTGCTATCAACTATTAGAGTAATATGAGCGTATAATCTAATTAGAGAATTATACTATAAATAGGAATATGATATACTTAAAAGTTAATTTTTTTTTCTTTAGCCTTAATTTTAGAGATTTCTATTCTATTTTTTCTGATTTTTATCTAATTCTCTTTATTTTTTGATATAATATCATATCAAACGGTGTTTTTATTGACTAAATCTCCTAAGTTTGATGGTACAGGAGATGGTTATCATTGGCATATCTCACTTAACAATTTTGGAAGGATCAAGGAATTGCAGAAGCGCAAAGATTTTTGGAAGTTGAGAAAAGTTTCACGGGAAAGACACTCGCCGGCCGCCGGTTCCGATTTTGGAAGAAGCACAATCCAAATGCAGACAGAATGGTATTTTATATTGTTTTTCTGCATAAATATCAGCCAGATTCTCGCTCAATCCTATCGAACATCTCTTGCATAAGTATCAAATTTGTCACCAAGAATTGCATCCTATCACAACAGGAGAAGAATCATCAGATTTCAATTTACAAGTCCAATAACAAGAAGATTGAATAAAACTTACAGATCAATCACAATTTCAAAATCCAGATCCAGTGTTACCAAAAACTACAGCACAAGTGAAAATTCAAATCTCAGATCCAGAAATTCAATCAACATTTCAGGGTCCAGTTCCAACATCAATCACAATTCATGTTATGACAACACCAGCAATTCAACAAGTAAAAGGTTTAGAAACATATATGGAATTATCTACCGTGATCGCGATTAACAGTGCCAATGTTGATGAACTAGCAGTGAGGGAGAAAGGGGAAGGAGGAACTAAAGACGGATGATGGTGTTGGAAAACTATCTGACCCTACTCATTCACCAAAACTAGTTCAGTTTGGAGAAAGCGGTGTGCGCCTTTGATGGTTCTTCCGGCAGAAATAAGATAGAAAATATTATTTTAGGATTAATTGGTTCTATATTAATTGTAATTGGTATTTACAATTTTAATTAGGCTGTATAATTTTTCCGCAATCTTGAGGGACAAGGTTGTTTTGAAGGAAAGGACGGATTAGTATTAGATTTATAGTCCACTTAAAGAAGTATACTATAAATAAGAGTATAATATAATCCTGTAAGTAGACATAATGTAATTAAAAACTATTTTTTTTCTTTGGTCTTAATTTTTGAAATTTCTATTTTGTTCACTCTAGGGCTAGCAAGGGGTAGGGTAGGGTAGGGTAGGGTTTGGACTCTACCCTAACCTTACCCGCGGGTTGAAAATTCTATTAAAATTCTACCCTATCCTACTCGCAGGTTGAGAATTTCTCAACCCTAACCCTACCCGCATCCTAAAGTTTTAAACCCTACTCTACCCTACCCTACCCGCAGAAATATCAAATTTTTTTAAAATAAACATAAAATTCAATCATTTCAAATTTTATACATATTAATAATATAAAAAATAACAAACTAATGCTCTAAATTACTAAATTAACTAACTAGTTTAGTGGTTATTCACTTATTATAAGTCATTACATAAGAGAGGTTGTAGGTTTAACTCTCAATTCCTTCATTATATACCTAATTTTTATAAAATATGTGTTATATTTGAGGTGCGGATAGGGTAGGGTAGGGTACACCCTAAACCCGTACCCTACCCTACCCGCAGGCATATCCGGACTGTACCCTACCCTACCCGCAGCGGGTAGGGTATCCTATCCTATCCGAACGAGTTGGACCGAATTGGGTACCCGCGGGTAGGGTATGAATTGCCAGCCCTAGTTCACTCTGATTTTTACCTAATTCTCTCCAACCCTTAGATACAATATTGCATCATCAACATGCATCACAAATGGATATGTGCAACTCAAAGCATTAAACAGCATATATAAATTTCTAAGGATCAGAGACAAAAAACCCTAGACTTTTTAAGGATGAAATTCGAGAAATCAAAATACTTACCAATATCAAAGTTAGCAAATCCAAATCACCGATATTATGTTCAAGTGCATAATCATTCATAAGCATCAACAAATCTTTTAATAATTTAGGTGGAACACTGGCCTAAAATTGACTCAACTGTTACGCAACTTGAATAATTTTTAAAACTTCTAAGGTTCTAACATGATATTTTTTTCTCAACAACTTTGATCAATGAACAACAGAGAATAGAGATAGTGAGAGTTCATACCATGTTTAACAGGATTTAGGTCAATGAAATTTAGTTGACATGTTGTAGAGCCCCTTGGTATGGCAGATAATTCCCTGACAATATCATATCTTGTATCTTGGCCGAAAACATATGTAAGATGAATTGTGACAGTCTTCAAAGCAAGTCCTCTTTGTAAAAGATATGCAATAAATTCACGCTGACCTGCAGAGTCTTTATATCCTCTAAACTCAAAACTCTTGAGATGTGACGTCACACAATTGGGAACCATGGTTGGTGGTGCTGGCCCATAATACTGACGAAAAATATCACTCTGGCCCAAAAAATGAAATAATAACACTTCTCAATTGACTCGGAAAACAACAACAGAAAAAGAAATAGAGACATTAGTCTTTAACTGAAATGTATTGATACCTTCCAAACATGAACCGCGAGAGCTTCAAGTACATGACAATTATGAAGGAAGTTTAGCAGGAAGTCTGTGTTCAAACATGGAACATCAAGCTCTAGATTCAGCAAACGGGGAAATTCCGGAATCCCGAAAGTTACACCACTAAAGAAGCACTGTATAGAAGATGAGAACACATAAATTATATTTCATAATTCATAATACAGTTATAAATTCAAATTAGCTTGAGGAATCATGGGATTATGAGTTTGTTTGGGTATTATTAAATTGTTAGAAAAATATTTTTATATTATTGTATATAAATATAATTATTAGATAAAAGAAAGATTAATAATCAAATTAATCCTTAAAAAATTGAGCATTCTCTAAATTTATCCCTAAAAAATTTTATAAATCAAATTAGTTCTTTAAATATTATAAATTAATCATTTTTGACCTTTCAAGCCATTATCAGATAGCATACATAATGATGACGAAAAAAATATTTTTTTGAAGAACCAATTTGTTTAAAAAAATATTTATGGACGAATTTAAAGAATGCTCCATCTTTCAACAACTAAACCTTTTACTTAAATATCTAAACATACAATTACTTTAATTTTTTATAAAATTTTATAAAAAAAATTACATAAAAATTAAAAAGATTTTTTCATAAAATTTCGCTCGAACAAATCCTATCATAAGCATGTTACCAGTGTTGTGAGATGTTTCAATGCCAACAATTTTGTTTCGCGGAGTGCCAGAAGAAGCTCAGGAACCCAAGGGACATGCACAGCATGTTCATGATGAATATGAAGATGCGCCTCCACCATGTTAGGGAAATTGCTAAACGAAACCTGTAGCTTAGATTTCGCGATTATTTTCATATAGAGGTATTCAAGAGATGGCGTATCTATCACACGATGGTTAATGTCATTATCCACGGTGCTTTTATCTTCAAAGATTAAACTTTTCAATGTGCGAGGCATCTGGATTGTAGGTATATAAACATAACTACCATAGAATCTATCCGGTACAATGAGCATAAGATTTTCAAGAACAGGGCAGCCGGATAAAAGTTTGCTGGGGTCCACACAGAGGGTATCTAACTCTAGGTTCTTGAGGGATGGCAAATAAACATTTGGAAACTCTGGATAATAATCGAAATAATCACCACGTTTCAAAACAAGGGACTTGAGTGATGGAAAAGTGAGTATGGCTTCAGGCAAGTCAATTCCAACCACTAGATCAAGGTAGAGATACAATTCTTGGAGGTGGGGCCTAATAATGGCATCAAGCCATGTTAAGATGGGTAGACTATATTCTGAATCTTCTTTACAAATGAGGCGGAACTTTTCGATGGGGCAATCTGCATTGCGCTGAGCTAGAATAGCATTCACATATGAAACAAATCGAGCTTCCCATTCCTGAGTGTACCGAAAGCGTATATTATCTATGTCAAGGACTTGAAGATCCTTCCAAACATGGCGCCACCTGCGAGAGAGGATGCTGGTGGATACAGCTTCTTTTGTTGGGAGGTATGAAAGAATGTCGCAAAGGATAGAATCCGGTAACAAACTGATCCTATCCATGTTCATGGTTGATGGTTTCACTTTCTTAAGTTTGTCTCCGGAGAGGGTTAGACTCAACTCTAGGGTTTAGGGTTTTTTTTTTTTGGTGACTACTAGGGTTTAGGATTTAAAGGAGAACCAAGGGTGTTTGTTTGTTTGATTTTTTGATTATATAGATTTGATTAAGATTATTATAAAAGGTATCCTATGATTTGAATTTATTTTTTGATTTGATTTAATTTAAATTATTATCTTTTATTTTAACTCGATTTAATTAGATTTGAAAAACCAATCAATGATTTAGAATTTTTAAAAGTTAAAATTTGGATGGAATGTAATTCATAAAAAAAAGTTAATAATAAAAAATTATAAATTTGAAAGGATATAAAATAATCCAATCAAATCATAATAATTTGAATTAGATTGAACTGAAAATAAATTCAAATCGATATAAAGTAATTATGTAAATTATAATTTTTTTTATTTTTCACAGTATTTTATAAATTAACAATTAATTCGCAGTAAATTTGAGCTTTATTTAAGGCTTTATTATTGATTAATAAATTGCTGTATGCAAAATTTAATATGCAAATTATAACTCTTTGAATCAAATTAAAATAAATTATCTCCATTTTAATTGTCAAATAGCATTATCTTGTAACCGTAAATGAGATACATATTTTATTTACAATTTTGGTGGGGACAGAAGGGGCCAAAGAAAGATTTACTAAGTGAGTTGGGATACTATGTCAAGATTAGAGGGATGGAGGATTGGGTTTTAAAGACTTGAGAGCTCAAAATTTGGCCTTGGTAGAAAAACAATGCTGGCGACTTACAACTCAACCAAACTCACTATTTACTCAAGTTCTAAAACGCAAGTATTAACGATACAGAGATATTATGAATGTAGAAAGCGAGAACTCACCTTCGTGGGGTTGGAAGAGCATGCTGGAAAGCCAAAAGATCACCGAGAAAGATCTTATCTGAAACATTGAAACAGGTCAGTCTGTGAATATCTTCTCCAATCCATGAATTCTTTCTCCTTAACAATTTTCACCTCCCCTGCGCCTGAACGCTTTCTCGACAAACCAAGCAGTAATCAGAATCAGTAACCTGTTAGCTCCCAATAAACAATGGAATCAGCAGATCATTCAAAGCATGTTTTCAGCCCAAATCAGCAATCAGATTTTACTAACAAAAATTGTTGAAGGTAATGATAAAGGGTTAATGTTCAAATTTGTCCCTGAAAGATCACGCGATCTTCATTTTCGTCCCCGAATGATTTTTTAATCAAATTAGTCCCTGAAAGATAAACTGTTAGTCAAATTAATCCTTCCGTCAATTGGATGATGACGTGTCATGTTAAGTGCCACGTGGCATGATGACATGACACGCCACGTGGCAGGTCAGTAACACGTGGCACGCCACGTGACAGGTCAGTGCCACGTGTCACTTGACATATAAAAAAAAAATTTATTAGTTAAAATAGTCCTTGAAAGTCCAGACGTAAGTCATTTTCATCCTTCAAATTTTAAAAATTAGTCAAACTAGTCCTTATATAATTTTTTTTATAATATTAAATTTATAATATTTTTTTATACTACTAATTTTAATATTATTTTTTAAACCTTAATAAAAAAAATTCTCTTTACATAAAATAATAAAAATAATTAAATTTTTATAAAGTTATTTTGTCATTTGTATTTTAAAATTTTACATTTTCAAATTGTAATTTTTTATGTGAATTTTTTTTATTTAAATGAGTTTATCAAATTATTGTTGATTATATATTTAAAAATTTAATATTTTAAATTTACTAAATAATATAGTAATTATTTTAAATTTTAAATCTTTTAAATTTTTTAAAATTATAACTTTTATTATTATTTAATTTATATAGTAAAACTCAATAATTGAAAAACTGGTTTATGGAATCACTTTTTGAATCTTAATATTCTAATATAATTTTTTAAATATTTCATTTAAAACAAAAGAAATTTTATTTTAATACGAAGCATATATATTTATATAATATACTAGTGCGAAGTAGCCTGTGTTATGCATAGGTATAATATTTCCTATTTCATTTTATCTCATTAATTTGTGAAATTAAAAGAAAAATTATATAATCTATCTCAAACATATGAAACACACAAAAATTTATTATGATATTTGCACGTATTACGCTAAAGAAACAATTCGTTTATAATAATAATAATAATAATAATTAACCAACAAATTTTTAATATTTTGTAAAGTTTGGAATTGAAGCAAAATTTGTGGATCTTCTTGAATTTTGACTCTAAGTATTACTACTATTACATCCTATATATAAGTAATATTGTAATGAAAAAAAAAAAAAGATGTAGTAGGAAAAAAATAGTGGTATAACTTTGTTTAGGTTAACATACATAAATTTTTATTTTGAGCATATAACTTTGTTTAGGTTAATAAATACCAATTTTGAGTATATATATATATATTCCAGCAAAATGTAGTAATGTAAGAAAAATATTTTAGAATAGAAAAGAATAAGAGAGATTTTGAGAAGAATTAAAGGAGAGAGATAATTTTATGAAGTAAAAATTAAAAAAAATTATATAAGGACTAGTTTGACTAATTTTTAAAATTTGAGGGATGAAAATGACTTACGTCTGGACTTTCAAGGACTATTTTGACTAATAAAAAAAATTTTTATATGTCAAGTGACACGCGGCATGCCACGTGTCACGTCATCATGCCACATGGCACTTAACGTGACACGTCATCATCCAATTAACGGAAGGACTAATTTGACTAACAGTTTATCTTTCAGGGACTAATTTGATTAAAAAAATCATTCGGGGACAAAAATGAAGATCGCGTGATCTTTCAGGGACGAATTTGAACATTAACCCTAATAATAAACTTACATGGATGTTCTATAAATCTAGTAATTATGAAGTCTCCTCCGGATACCGAGTAACTTATCAGTTCAGTCATCTCCCTCTAGAACTCATCCCAACCTCCAAGGGACAAGAAACATTTGGGTGCGAACTTGTGAAAAATGAAGCTCCCCCAAAATTGGCATCTTTCTTTGGCGAGCCTTGCAAGAACGCCTTTCGGTGATGGATCTTCTTCACCGACGACTGCCTGGGAGATCCGAGACTTGTCCAAGATGTAACGCCGCTGCGAAATCGACCATACACTGTCTTTTTTTCTGTGTTCATGCAAAGTAAGTATGGCTAAGAAGTCCTTTGACTGGTATGGACCAAAAACAAGATCTTTTATATATATATATATATTGTTTACATTATAAATAAATTAATATAAACAAAATATTAAAAAAGTCTATTAATGTCTAAAATAATAATAATAAGTATAAAATTAATTAAAATAATAAATATTTGATATTTTTTATTATAAAATTGTTAAAACATAAAACTTAGATGAGTTATGTAAATCAATTTTATTTTTTAAAATAATCTAAAATAAACTATAAATTGACTATTGGATAACTAAATATTTATTAATTAATTTTATATTTATTATTATTATTTTAGACATTAATAAACTTTTTTAATATTTTGTTTATATTATTTTATTTATAGTGTAAACAAAATATATGTATATACATCTTGTTTTTAATATAAATGGAATAAATAATATTACATTAATTAATAAATATTTTTATAATAATATATTTTGATAAATAAAATATTTAATTTATTTATTTAAAAAATTTCTCAAAATTTTTATTATTATAATAAACTATTATAATAAAATTTTTATTATATTACTTTAATTTAATCTTTCTTTTCCCTTTTTCATTTAAAAAAAAAATAACCTCCAATAATTCTCAACAATTGACACATAAGGACAACATGTTATATTGATTTTTTGGGTAAGCACCATAGAATCTCCCAAATTTCTTACCTTTGAAAAAAAAATTAAGTTATACATATATTTATTTTATTGTCAGTGCAAACGAGATAAATACAATAAAATATAAATAATTTAAATATATATATAATTTTAAATATAAAATTTAATTTATTTATTTAAAATAAAATCCTTAAAAGTTTTGTAATGAACTTTAAAAAAATATTAAATAAGTCTTCCAAAAATTATAATGATAAAAGATAAATGATAATATCATAAGTTATCAATCTTTATGAATAATTCTAACGTTTTAATTCTTTCACAAACTTACTTGATACTTTCTTTTCCACTTATTTAGTCCTTACCAAAATTTTCTTAAACTTATTTAATATTTTATTTTTTAGAAAAATTTATGAATTTATCATAACAAAATTTCAGAGATTTATATATAGAGAATGAATTCTCTCAATTTTTTCTTTAATTATTTAGTAAAATATGATCTCTCATCAAGTTGAAGGGAATCAATTGGCTGAGGTGGATGAATTTGAAGATAAGTTGTAGGAGTTAGAAAGTTTGTGTAATCCAATAACTTCCAAGATGTACCAAGGTGGTGCTGGTGACACATGCCTATGGGAGGTGGAGTAGATGGTGCATCTCATGGAAATGCTTCATCTGGTGGCAACAATGGTGCCGGTCCTAAGATTGAAGAAGTTGATTAAGACAAATGGAAATGCAATTTATGTTTCATTTGAGTAGTAATATTATAGATTTAGATTGTGTGGCTTTAGAAAGTAAAAATGTTGTGCACAAGAATAATAATAATAATAATATAATATTGTGAGATGTAAAATATCCTTTTATGTTATAGAGATAAAATAAAGATTTTGAACTTACTACTTGTATTAATCTTTCTTTTTGCCATCTGATTATTGTGTTTGTACATGATCGGAAATACTACATGAATCAGTTTTTATTGCACTTGTTGTACTGAAATTTCCCATGCTAATGCAAATTGTTCCTTTGATACATACAATGAATTGAGATTTTATTTTGAGATTGGAACTATGATTTTGCCTCTTGCTCTCTACAAGCCATGGAGAATGTCCTGCTAGATAAAATGCTTTATTGTTGTTATTGTTTTCTATTGCTAAAGAAGTAGATATCTTAGATTGAAAACAGAGCAGGTTTATGGTAAAGGAGAAATGAAGTTTCATTTTGTTGAGGACTTTTGTTATTGTCTTTAAATTGATTTTCTTTCATGTCTATGTTCTGTTTTCTGCTGAAAACATTAGCATTATTGACTATTTGACTTGTACAGTGACACACCTATGGCTCAATATATCATCTATTTTGGATAGTAGCCACATGTTTGTTCTTTTTTTTTTTTGTCAGTGTATTGGACAATCCCCAATTCTAAGTACACAACACACCCACACACCCTCACACATTTATCACATTTTTCCCCTCAAATGCATCCTCTAGAGTTTAAACTCTAGACCTTAGTGGTGGGGAGGGGGTGAAACGCCACCTGAGCTAAGGCTCTTCGGCAGCCACATGTTTGTTCAACCCCATGTGGAGCAAATGATAAGATGTCAAGTTGCCAAATTTAGAGAGGACAATACCTATGTCAAGCCCAATTGATTCCAAAAGAGCTTCTATGTCATCATCAAATCATGTTATACCTGCATTGAACTACAATGGACATGTTTGCACTTTTTTTTAAAAGGCCTTTTCTTTTAAGTTATAACCAAACTTCACTCACCAAAGGGACCGCACTTTAGAGGTTCCATCTTCTATATGCTTGTTTTTGTTTATTGTTTTTTCATGCATGAAATTCATCTTCATTGCAGTGTTGGCTAAAACTGAAGACTTTTCAAAAAGAGGGTTCTACAGGACAACCATATCCATCAATATTCCGCCAAAAAAGGAAAAAGAAAACAGAAAAAATGAGAAAACAAAGCCAAATTAATTGGCTTAGTTCCTATCTAAGCAAATGAAATGATGGAGCTCATTTCAAGGCTAAATTCATTCCACATATTCCTCCAAATTTAAAGCAGCATTTTTATTCATAAGATCAGTTATGTGATTAGATGTTCTTTGAATCAAGGTGATGCAAGTCTTCCAGATCTAACTCAGAGTCTCTAAAATCTTTTTCACTAAATCTCTTTTCAAAATAATATCGTCAATCTTCTTCCTATGCACCGTAAAAAAGGCATCCAAACAAAACAACACTTTCAAACAATGATTAAACTCCTTGAAATAACATGAAGTTCGACCTGGAGAATATACATTAGCATTTTCTAGCTTTTCAGAGCAACTTTTTACCCAACAGGCCAACACCCATCTGAATTGCGAATAAGACAACCAAAACCTGTTGACCCACTAAGGAAACTCTGGCTAATTTCACAATTCACTTTAACCGAATTTATAGAAAGAGACACCCGAACATAACAGAGCAAAAAAAGAGATTAAAAAATGTGCATATTAAAGATGACAAGTATTTCTCAAGCTGAACTCCGGATCATACTTACTACTTTGTTAGCACCTCATCCACCATCAGAATTGTAGATATCATTTTTATCCCTCAAAATCCACCAAAAAATTAAATAGAACAAGAATGTATCTCTCCAATAAAAATCCTACTTCAGCTAGTTGTTCAAGCTAGGACAAGCATACTAAGGAACAATCAGAAACATTAAGACCAGGTGACTTTGATTAGCTCGAGTACTTTAACCGTGTGTGACTCAAGAGTGGAATATGGAAGAGAGGAAGTTCTGTATTCTGATTCTCATTAGTGTTAGAGAGAAAAATTACAGAGATGAAGAAAAGGATGGTCAGCAATCTTACACATTACACGTTTTATGTATATAAACTCTATCTAAGTGGACCTACTAACTAGAGATAAATACAACTAGTCTAAACCTAACTCAATTAACTAACTCACTCTTCATTCTATATGTGCACAATTAGTTACAAGTCATGCAGAAAAAAAGAAAATAGAAAAACAGGGCATCAAACCAGATTACATATTTTTTTAAGAAGTATTCATAGACATCAACAAAAAAAATTTAAGAATTAATATGGGACACTGGCCTAACATTGATTCAGTGTTAAGCAACTTAAACAATTCTAAAGTCACAAATAATCAGCATGATTATAATCCTCCAAATATAACAATGATAAAAATCTTCACCATATGTGTTTGGACATTTTCTGATATATATTTAAAATCAGAAGTAAGGGATAATTTTCAGTTTCCAAACATAATTTGATTTACAACAATAAAAAGTTTCTTTTAATTAATATGACCCACAAGTAAATGAACGAAATACCAAAACAACAAACTAAATGAAAAATTACCTCTGCCTCTTTTGGAAAAACAAGTGCATCAAAAAAACATGTTATTGAAAAAAATATATCAAGCAAATAAAAGATTTACAGAAAAGTAAAAACAAAAACATGGTTCATATCCTAGTCATGATGCATCAAAAATCGTTTTGCAATTGACCAGAGTGTAGAGTTGCCAACTTGCCATCAACCTGCATCACAAATTGATGTATGCAACTCAAAGCATTAAACGGCATATATAAATTTCCTACTATGTTCAAGTGCATATTTTCAGGGCATCAAACAAATTTATTCATAAGCATCAACAAATATTTTAATAATTTAGGTAGCAGACTGGCCTAAAATTGTCCCAACAGTTATTCAACTTGAATAATTTTTAGAACTTTTTAAGGCTTTAACATGATAACACCTTTGATCAATGAACAACAGAGAATAGAGTTAGTGAGAGTTCATACCATGTTCAACCGGATTTTGGTCAATGAAATTTAGTTGACATGTTGTAGAGCCCCTTGGTATAGCAGATAATTCCCTGACAATATCGTACTTTGTCTTTTGGTTGAAAACATATTTAAGATGAATTGTAACCTTCTTCAAAGCAAGTCCTCTTTGTAAAAGATATGCAATAAATTCACGCTTATCTACAGAATCTTCATATCCTCTAAATTCAAAACTCTTGAGATGTGACATCACACAATTGGGAACCATGGTTGGTGGTGCTGGCCCATCATACTCCACCACCGGATGAAAATATTTTTCCTGATAACAAGAAATAACACTTCTCGATAGACTCAGGGAAACAACAAAAAAGAAATAGAGACACTAGTTTTAAATTAAAATGTACTCATACCTTTGAAATATCATTAATCACAAGAGTTTCAAGTACATGAGAATTATGAAGGAAGTTTAGCAGGAAGTTTGTGCTGAAACATGGAACATGAAGCTCTAGATTGAGCAAACGGTGAAATTCTGGAAACTCGAAAGCTGGGCCACTAAATAAGCACTGCATAGAAGATAAGTACATAATAATTATAGTTCAAATTCATAATTATAGTTATAATTTATAAATTCAAATAATTGAGTTACATCAAGCATGTTACCAGTGTTGTGTAACCTTTCAATGCCAACAATTTTGTTTCGCGCAGTGCATGGAGAAGGTGGGGCACCAAACCGACATGGTAAATACAGTCATGAACAAGATCAAGATGTGCCTCCACTATGTTAGTGAAATTGCTAAAAGAAAACTCTAGCTTAGAGTTCAAGAGGGTCATTATTTTTATATGAAGGTATTCAAGAGATGGCGTGTCTATCAAAATCAAACGATGGCTAACCCCATAAAAAGATGTGTTATCTTCAATGATTAAACTTTTCAATGTGCGAGGCATCTGCTGCATTGTACGTATGACATAAAGACAACAAATATCGGGCATCGGTAAAATGAGCTTAAAATTTTCAAGAACAGGGCAGCCGGATAAAAGCTTGCTAGGGTCCATAGAGACGATATCCAACTCTAGATTCTTGAGGGATGGCAAATAAACATTTGAAAGCTTTAGATAAGAATCCAAAAAACTATCACGTTTCAAAATAAGGGACTTGAGTGATGGACAAGTGAGTATGGCTTCAGGCAGCTTGATTGGTAGATCAACGCTGAGATAGAGTTCTTGAAGATGGGGCCCAGTGATGGCATTAAGCCATGTTAAGACGAGACTCTCTGAAACTTTATTGCAAGTGAGGCAGAATTTTTGGATGGGGTAATCTGCATTGCGCTGAGCTAGAATAGCATTTACATACGAATCAAATCGATCTTCCCATTCCAGAGAGGAGCAAAAAGGTGTATAATCTATGTCAAGGACTTGGAGATCCTTCCAAACATGGCGCCACCTGCGAAAGAGGATGCTGGTGATCACAACTTCCTTTGTTGTGAGGTATGAGAGAATTTCGTAAAGGATAGAATTCGGTAAAGAACTGATCCTATCCATCTTCGTGGTTGATGATGGTTTCCCTTTCTTTTTATCTCCTGAGAGGGTCAGACTCAGGTCTAGGGTTTAGGATTCAAAGGAGAACCAGGTTTTCACTAATAAAAAATAGTGTTTGTTTGATTTTGATTATATACATCTGATTAAGATTATTATTTTTTTGATGAGCTTTATTTATTTATTTATTTATTTATTTATTTTTATGAGCTTGATTTTTTTTTTTGGTGACTTAAAAAAAAATAAACAAAAACTAAGAAAGAAAAAAAAAACAAGAAACTACTTAAGAAAGGCAGTCTCGCTGAATACTACTCTCAAATTCTTTCCAAGGCAATGGAAGCTCCACTTGGGGAGAAATAGTCCTCATTGCAGTCTTTGCCATGATGTCTGCTACTGTATTTGCATCTCTCAAGATCAACCGAAGATCAGCACGCCATTTCCAAGACATGATATCTCGGATTTTTAACACCAAAGGATCAGTAAACCCAGAGCAATCTTGTAAATTATTGACAATAGTAAAAGCCTCCACACAGTCTGTCTCACATATAATGTCTCTTTGTCCCGAGTCCTATGCTAAAAGAAAGCCTCTCCAAATAGCAAACAACTCTCCTTGCAAAATGCTACGACTCTCAATTGTTCCCAGACAGCCTCGTTGCCACCTTCCCTTCCAATCTCTGCTAGCACAAGCAAAACCAACTCGAGCACCACTGCCAGGATAGCTAGCATCACAATTAATCTTAAAGGTACCCACCGAGGGGGAATCCAAGAGCCACTAATGGTTGAGGGGATAGATAGTCGTTGCAACTCAAAAATATTTCGGAGCTCCTTTTCTAAGGACAAAGCCATACCAATCACCTTGTCTGTGGTCCAATGCTCGTGAGGATGAAAGATCTCGTTGTTTCTCGAACACCAAATCCACCAGAGACCAGAAAAGAATCTAAAAGGGCGCTGTTTGCTATTATGTAAGAACCAACTCATCAAATCCACTGGTTGATCGGAGATCCCTAAAGCTTGCCAAACAAGTTGGGCTTTTGGACAATCCCGAATACAATGTAAAACCGACTCCTGACTTGAGAAACATCGTGGACAGCTATCCGTGTGCGAAATGCCCCTTCTAAAACGAAATGCAGCAGTAGGAAGAGCCTCCCGAAGACATAGCCAGGCCAAAAATTTGTGCTTTTCCGGAACATGTTGACGCCAAAGCCAAAGCCAATTACCCCTATCCTCCCAACTAAACATCTTCTTACTGAGCCATAAATAACCACTATGAGCATCATAAACCTTTGAGGCCGCACCAGTCCAACACCAACCGACCTCTGAACCAGCTTGAACATCTGGGTTGTAAGAATTAATGTTGCTCTGCAGAGACTGATTCAGAGGAGAATAGATATTCTCAAGGTTCCACTGTCCAAATGACCAAAGGTCCAAGATCCTGAGATCCGAATCAGAAATGTGAACATAATCCATCTCCTGACACAGTCGCCCCTCTCTTCTCCATTTAGAAAACCAAAAGTTCTGTTCCAAATCCCCAATGCACCAACTAAAACCTTCCTTTAGGATATCCCAAGCTCGACATATACTCTTCCAAACATAAGATCCCCTTCCTCGAGACCGACTAAAACAATCATCCTTAGAAGAATGGTATTTCTCCGTCAACAGTTGAACCCATAGCTTGTTGGGATGGTGAAAAAGTTGCCAAACTAGTTTTCCAAGAAGAGCAATATTGGCACAAAAAGGATCTCTAATTCCCAGACCTCCAAACTTCTTAGGAGTGACCAACACTTTCCAGTTAACTAGATTCAGGCCTCTACCATCAGCTTGACCCTTCCATAGAAAGTTTCGCATCATGGATTCTATCTTATTAGTTACCCCTTTAGGGAAGAGAGATACTTGCATGCGATAAGTAGGAATCGCAGTCACTACCGAGTTGAGCAAACAGAGTCTGCCTGCCTTATTAAGCAATCTTCCTTTCCAGCTGGCTAGCCTTCCCCGAATCTTGTCCAAAACATCGTTGAAAGTTGCGCGTGTCACCCGAGAGTGATTAAGGTTCACCCCTAAATACTTGCCCAAGTTCTGAACGAATCTGATGGAGGAGACTCCAGTGAAAATCTCTTTTCTTGTCGCTGAAACATTCCTGGAGCATAGCGCTTTAGATTTTTCCACATTAACCTTCATCCCAGAGGCTCTGCAGAAATTTTCCAAAGCTACCATTACAGTTTGAACTTGCTGTTTTTCAGCTTTACAGAAAAGAAGCAAATCATCGACAAACATCAAATGAGAAATTCTTGGACCCCCTCTAGAAACCGCAACTGGCTTCCACAAGCCCTTATCAACTTGCTGATTAATAGAACAGGACAATCTCTCCATACACAACACAAACAGATACGGTGATATAGGATCTCCTTGCCTAAGACCCCTGCTCGGAGTAAAGCTATTTAATCTATCCCCATTCCAGAGGATAGACAGTGAGGAAGCAGTGACACAACGCATAATCAGATTGACTGTCGGAGGAGGAAAGCCAAAACTCACCAGGGTTTGTTTCAGAAATCCTCAATCCACTCTATCGTACGCTTTCTCCAAATCAATCTTAAAGGTCAGGGGGCCTTTCTTTGACTTTGTCTTCTTCATGAAATGGAGAACCTCTTGTGCTACAATGATGTTGTTAGGGGTTCCTCTCCCCGGGATAAACCCTCCTTGAAGGGGCCCAATAATCTCTTTGAGATGGGGACGAAGTCTATTGACCAGGACCTTCGTTATAACTTTGTAAACCACATTACAGAGACTAATTGGTCGGAAATCCTTCATGGAAACCGGGTTTTCTACCTTCGGAATAAGAACCACAAGAGTTTCCATCATCCTTGGATCCATATCCAAACCAGAGAACGCATGACGAACCATAGTCCAAACATCAAAACCAACAATCTTCCAGTATTCTTTAAAGAAGAAAGCCTGAAACCCATCAGGGCCCGGCGCCTTGAAAGAATGCATACTGAAAACAGCCGACTTAACTTCTTCCAGAGTAACTGGCGCTGTGAGGCTACAACAGGCTTCATCATTCAGGGAAGGCAGTGGCACATCACCAAGAAAATCTAAGTCTACATCCTCCGACTGGCAGAATAGGCGTTTATAGAAGGATTCAGCTTCCCTTCTAAGGACATCCGGGTCCGTTTCCCACACCCCATCTTGAAGAAAGAGACTATGAATCTTATTATGCTTTCTCCGCACAAGAGTCTGGACATGAAAGAACTTGGTATTTCTATCCCCAAATTTTACCCACTGCTCTCTGGATTTTTGAAACCATAGAAGTTCCTCCTGCACAAGCGTGTTATTAAATTCCTCAATCAGCTGTTTTTCTTTTTGCCGCATAGACAAATCTTCCATTACTTCAAGTCGCTTCTGAAGGAAATTAATCTGTCTCTCCAATTTGCATTTCCTAACAAAAATATTGCCGAACACTTTAGAATTAAACTCCAAAGAGTTCTTCTGCACTTCTGAAAGCTTGCCGTGCATCTCTCTGTAGCCAGCCTGCCATGACTGGTTCACAATATTTCTGTACCCCGGATGAGTTGCCCAAGCTGCAATAAACCGAAAAAGGTCTATTCTTTTTCGGTTGGGGACGACCTGTACAGCGTACTAGGATAGGACAATGATCAGATTGAAGCCTATTTAAAATTTCTGCGTAAGCCTCTTGGAAAGAGAGATAGCCAGCCACTATTGATACAAACCCGATCAAATTTTTTCGTCACCTCAACACCATTTTTAACCCTTCTGTACCAAGAAAATTGTCTTCCAATAGTCTTCAAGTCAAACAGATTACTATCCCCCTAGAGAGGCAGCAAGCCGATCTGCATAGATATCTAAAAGGTATTATTGTAAAAGGTATTATATGATTTGAATTTATTTTGACTTGACAGTCAATGATTCAGAATTTTTAAATTATAAAACTTTTAATTTAGAATCTGTATAGATATCATTTAAATTATAAAATTATTTAAAAAAAATTAAATTTGGATCAGATGTAATTCAATTTTACAAAAAAATAATAATAAAAAATTTTAAATTTTAAATATATATAAAATAATCCAATCAAATCACAATAATTTAAATTAGATTGAACTAAAAGATAAATTCAAATGGATATAATGTAGTTATGCAAATTATAATTATTTGAATCAAATATTCAAATTCGATTATATTAAAAAATAAAATTAAATTGATAAAATTTAAATGGTAATATATTATATTCATTCTAATTATTGTGATCTTGTAAATGAGATATATATTTTATTTAGGTTTTTTTTTTCTGAAATAAATAAAAGAAATTTATTTCCAAAAATAAATTATTTAAATTTTAATTTTAAAGATACATTTTTTTTTTGAATTTGTGGCAATTTCACCGTACCTCCGGCAAACTCTATTATTTTTATAGAATTCGTCTTATTTTTGGCAAATTTCACTACATCTTCTCAAAAATAATTCGTTAACTCAAATTCTTAAATTTCGTAACGAATAATGGCCATTATTATTATCGTCTCTAGAGTATCTAGGAGTACTCAAAAATACATAGAAATAAGTCGTATTTTTTTTTTAAATAATGATTTTTTTAATTTATAATAAAAAACTCTTTGTTAATTATGACTTATTTCTATATATATGTGTATATTTGGAGACGATAATAATAATTTTCATTGCCGTCGATCATGTTAGAGAATCATGCTTATTGTGTACTGCTATGTATTCTTGGAGACGATAATAATGGTTTCGCTTTCTTTTTATATCCAAAGAGGGGGACTCTGGTCTAGTTTTTAGGATTCAAAGGAGAACCAATTTCTACTAATAAAGAATAGTGTTTGTTTGAGTTTGATTATATATACACTTGATTAAGATTATTATAAAAAGTATTATATGATTTGAATTTATTTTGACTTGATTTATTTGGAGTTGACAAATCAATCAATGATTTAAAATTTTTAAATTATAAAACTTTTAATTCAGAATACGTATAGATATCATTTAAATTATAAAAATTTTAAAAATTAAATTTAGATAGGATCTAATTCAATTCTACAAAAGAATAGTAATAAAAAGTTATAAATTTTGAATAAATATAAAATAATCCAATCAAATCACAATAATTTAAATTAGATTGAACTAAAAAATAAATTCAAATGGATATAATGTAATTATACAAATTATAACTATTTGAATCAAATATTCAAATTTGATTAAATTAAAAAATAAAATTAAATTGATAAAATTTAAATTGAAATAAATTATATCTATTTTAATTATTGTGATCTTGTAAATGAGATATATATTTTATTTTAGATTTTTTTCTGAAATAAATAAAAGAAATTTATTTCCAAAAACAAATCATTTGAACATTAATTTCAAAGATACATTTTTTTCGCCATACCTCCGGCAAATTCCATTATTTTCATAGAGTTCGCTTTATCTCCAGCGAATTTCACTACGTCTTCTCAAAAATAATTCGCTAACTCAAATTCTTAAGTTTCACAACGAACAAGGACAATCATTATTATCGTCTCTAGAGTACATAGGAGTACACAAAAGTACACAGGAATAACTCGTATTTTTTTAATTTATAATAAAAAAGATCTTTGTTAACTATGGCTTATTTCTGAAGACGATAATAATAGTTTTTATTGCCGTCAGACATGTTAGAGAGTCATACTTGTTGTGTACTGCTATGTATTATTAGAGTCGATAATAATGACTTAAAATTTTGAATTTTGTTCTTAGCAAAGAATTTGGGTACAACGAACTCTATAAAATTATAGAAGTTTGTCCGACAAACTCATTATAAAGAAGAAAACGCATTTCAAAAATTAAAATTGAAATAATTTATTTTTAAAAATATTAATTTTTTATTTATTTAAAAAAAGTCCATTTTATTTATACTGTAATTAAGTTATATTTTATGTTTACTTTGTTATTAGTGCACACAAGATAAATATTAAAAATACCAAAATATAATTAATTTTAAAAAATATATAATTGTAAACATAGAATTTAATTTACTTATTTAAAATAAAATCCTTTAAAGTTCCGTAATGAACTTAAAAAATGTGTTAAATCAATCTGCAAAATATAATTACAATAACAAGAGATGAATGATATCATTTGTTATAATTTTTCATGGATAATACTAGCGTTTTAATTTTCTGATAACTTAATTGATTTTTTTTTTCACTTATTTAATCCTTCACAAATTTACAAGACTGGTTTAATATTTTATTTTTTTCAAAAAAAAACCTAAAAATTTATTACAAATTTTGTTCAAAGACTCTTGTATATCCTAAGTCTCTTACACGAAAAATATTAATTATATTTAAATTCAATCATATTATATATACATAAAATATTAGTTACCAATTAAGAAACACACTTTTGTCGTTAAAATTTGGGTAAAAAACCTATTTAAGCCAAGGTAGGAATTTTGATACACAAATCAACCAAATACGAATCTGATACACCATTCAACCAAAGCAAACTTTAATGTAATTCGAATCAAGTAAACTCGAATTACATTCGTTAATAATTCGAATTGACTGAACTCGAATTATTCCCAAACATGCCATGCATCCAAGTAATTCGAAACAACTTGCATCGAATTAAACAAGCATAATTTGAATTATATCAATTCGAATTACTAAGTAAAAGTGATGCTGGAGGTAGTTCGAATCATCTTGATTCGAATTACTTGTTTTTGGTAACAATAGATAATTCGAAATATATTGATTCGAATTATATATATATAGTGCGAATGATGTTGATTCGAATTACTGTGAAGGAGATCTGTATATATATGAGGTGAACGTGAGTTGCTCTCATTAGAGGGTTGAGATGGCTAGTGAGGATAGTTTTCTAGTGTTGGTTCACCACAGATGATCGATTAAGAGAAAAACTCGGTCCGGTGTGAAGTTCACCGATAAGGATCCTCTTTGTATTATCGTGAGGCCTACCACGAGTTATGATGACATTGTTAGCTCTGTACTGCTGAAACTTGGACTGGAAGGTATGAAAAGGGTTAAGAAATTTTTCTATCGTATTCCAACCACGGTGCTACAAGATTTCGTGAAGTATGACTGTTTCACGATCGGCAGTGATGACGACTTGCAGGTCATATTTCACTGTCGCCGGCAGTTCCCCGAGGTGAGGACACCAAAGCTGCTGGCAAAGTTGGTTGACGTGGTATCCAGTTCAGGGGGTTCGAACCGGAATACCAACACTTTAGCCACGGTGGCCGGTTCTAGCTCGAGACCTGCCGTTGCTTCTTCCTCCGTCCCTGCGTACGAGCCGCCCACTCAGCCTGTCGCCTCCCCTTCGTTCGCTGTTGATCTCAGCGGCAATGTTGGCGACGAGGTTGGAACATGGGAATATCTTCCGACCTCAGTACAGTGTGCTGCACCGGCTGGTGTTGGTGACGCATTCTTTGATGATCCAGAGGGCGATGATGTTGAGCCGGATACGATTGCTGATGACAGTGGCGATGATATCGGAGCGAGTGAACCGGGAGGGGCTGCAGGTGGTTCCATCTCTGGCACACAGCAGTACCCTCCACATTTTTCATCTTTGGACTTGGATGCCATGCGCCAGGAGGGGGTTGCTGGGCAGCCTGCTGGATTTGGCTCTAGAGATGCGGAAGGGTCTGCTAGTATGACAGAGTTCCAGGTTTGTCAGCAATTTCAGGATAAAGATGAGGCCCTGTTGAGTGTGAAGACTTACAGCATCCGCCGAGGAGTACAGTACAAGGTAGTTGAGTCTGACTATCGCCGGTATGTGGGCAAGTGTACTGAGTTTGGGAATGGGTGCACGTGGTTGATTCGGTTAAGTCTCCGGCAGCGCAAGGGCATTTAGGAAGTCAAACGCTACAACGGACCTCATACGTGTCTCGCCACCTCTATCTCCAGCGACCACAGGAGTTTGGATTATCATGTCATAGCGACATTCATTATGCCCATAGTTAGGGCGGATGCATCCGTCAACATCAAGGTGCTCCTAAATGCCAAGGCTGTTGCCGTCATCTATGGTGCGACAAACTCTATAAAATTACAAAAGTTCGCCGATAAACTCATCTTAAAAAAGAAAACGCATTTCGAAAATTAAAATTGAAATAACTTATTTTTAAAAATATTAATTTTATTATTTATTTCAGAAAAAAATCCATTTTATTTATACTATATTTAAGTTATATATTATGTTTATTTTGTTGTTAGTGCGCACAAGATAAATATTAAAAATACCGAAATATAATTAATTTTAAAAAATATATAATTGTAAACATAGAATTTAATTTACTTATTTAAAATAAAATCCTTTAAAATTTTGCAATAGACTTAAAAAAAATGTGTTAAATTAGTCCGCAAAAAATATAATTATAATAATAAGAGATGAACGATATCATTCGCTACAATTTTTTATAGATAATACTAACGTTTTAATTTTCTGACAGCTTAATTGATTTTTTTCACTTATTTAATCCTTCACAAATTTACAAGACTGGTTTAATATTTTATTTAAAAAAAACTATAAATTTATTACAAATTTTGTTCAAAGACTTGTATATCCTATATCTCTTAAACAAAAAAGACTAATTATATTTAAATTGAATGATATTATATATACATAAATAAAATATTAGTCACCAATTAAACACACTTTGGTGCTAACGAACTATAATTTTAATGATATAGTCTTTTCATACTCATTTAAAGATCACAAATTTGAATCTTGCTATCTCTGGAAAAATTAAACACACTTTGATTAGTAAAATTTAGTTGCCATGTTGTAGAGTTTCTTGGTATAGCAGCTAATTCTCTGATAATATTGTACTTTGTTTTTTGGTCGAAATAATAATTAAGATGAATTGATGAATTGTCACTGTCTTCAAAACAAAACCTCTTTGTAAAAGATATGCAATAAATTCACGCTCATGTGAAGAGTTTCGATATCCTCTAAACTCAAAATTCTTGAGATGTGATGTCACACAATTAAGAACCATGGTTGGCGGTGTTGACCCATAATCCTCCACCGGGCGTAAATATACTCCCTGATAACAAAAAATAACACTTCTCAATAGACTCAGACAAACAACAAAAAACAAATAGAGATACTAATTTTAAATTGAAATGTATTCATAGTTTCATACCTTAACATCATGAATCACCAGAGATTCAAGCACATGACAATTATGAAGGAAGTTTAGCAAGAAATTAGTATTGAAACTTGGAACATGAAGCTCTAGATTGAGCAAATTGGAAGATTCTGAAAACTTAAAAGCTTGACCACTAAATAAGCACTATATAGAATATAAGTATATATTAGTTATAATTTCTAATTTATAATTACAGTTATAATTACACTAAATAAACATGTTACCTGTGTTGTGTGACCTCTCAATGCCAAAAATTTTATTTTGCAAAGTGCATGAAGAAGGTCGGACACCCAACCAACATACTTAACACCATGATGAAGAATATCAAGATGTGCCTCTATCATGTTAGAAAAATTGCTAAACGAAACCTGTAACTTAGATTTCGCAATTATTTTCACATCGAGGTATTTAAGAAAGAGCAATGCTAGGGGTCAGCAACATTTGCGATTGGTAGCCATCAACTAGTCATCAATGATGATTTGATGGTGTGAGATTGGTGTGAGATTTCATCCAATGGCTTACCTTTCTCTGCTGGTTACATGCTGGCCAAAATGCAATAAAATTGCTGGCCCCCTAGACTTTTCCTTTAAGAAATGGCGTTTCTATCACACGATAGCTAATGTCATTACACACAGTACTGTTATCTTCAAAGATTAAACTTTTCAATGTGCGAGGCATATGGATTGTGGGTACATAAAAAGCAGAAGAAAAATCGTTGCTCTGTAGAAAGAGTTTAAGATTTTCAAGAACAGGACAGTCGGATAAAAGCTTGCTGGGAATCCACAGAGAAGGTATCCAACTCTAGGTTTTTGAGGGTGTTGTTGTTTCACTCAATCCTCACACACTCTCACTCACTGTCCTGCAATGAATTTGCAGAACTCACACTCGAACTGTTGTATGTTCAGAGAAAAAAAAAGGGAGAGAGAGTTGAACACTAGAGAACTGAAGAAGCAAAACTACATTTTAACACTATTCAATAAACTGTTAAATACAATAACAGAAAAAAAAAAAAAAAACTAACCACTCACTCCACTACCTTAAGAATAGGACTCCACTTCCTTAAAAATAGAAACTAGCTGAACAAAAAAGATTAACTTGCCTCTGAGGCCACTAATGACTTTGACCCTATTAACTGAATCATACACATAAGCATAAAACAGAAATAAATAAATATCAGGTCCTAATACATTATCTAACATTTCTCCTCCTTGGATTAGAGACCTGGACACATTCCAACTTCATGAATCAATTGACTAAATCGACTAACAGCAAGAGGCTTGGTGAAGACATCAGCTATCTGATTATCTGTCTTGCAATACTTCAGCTCCACCTCTTCCTCCTGTTGTGCTTCACGCAGATAATAGAATCTCAGCTTGAAATGTTTAGTCTTGCCATGAAAGACTGGATTCTGAGCAATTGCAATTGCAGCTTGATTGTCCACATACAACACAGTTGATCTTTTCTCTTGCAGCCGCAAATCACAGAGTAACTTCCTGAGCCATACTGCATGCTTTGCAGCTGCAGTTGCAGCCACAAATTCAGCTTCAGCTGTAGACTGTGCTACAACTTCCTGCTTCTTTGAGCTCCAGGAAAAATAACCTGATCCAAGTGAAAAACAGAAACCCGTTGTGCTTTTCATGTCTTCCACCGAACCACCCCAGTCACTATCTACAAAGCCAACCAGCTTCATCTCAGGAACTGCTTTGAATTTCACACTATAACTTTGAGTCCCCTTTAGATATCTCAACACCCTTTTTGCTGCAGTAAGATGTTCCTTAGCTGCACAATGAAGGAACCTCGATAGAATACTCACTGCATACTGAATGTCAGGCCTAGTAGCTGTTAAATACATTAGACAGCCTACTAGACTTCTGTACACATTCTCATGCTCAGAATCCTGCACATTACTCTTGCTTAACTTCTCTTTCTGATTAACAGGAGTAGTGACTGTCTTGCATTCTCCCATTTCAAACCTCTTTAGGACCTCTCTGATGTACTTTCTCTGACAGATAAATATCTCACCTTCTTTTTGCTGAATCTCCATGCCAAGAAAGTAAGACATTCTCCCCAAATCTGTCATCTCAAACTGCTTCATCAGTCCTACCTTCAGCTTCACTATCTCACTCTCCTTCTCTCCTGTAACAAGCAGATCATCGACATAGATAGACACCACCACAAGGCCTCTCTCACTCTGTTTGTAGTACAGAGTGACTTCACTTAGACTCTTCTGGAACCCAAGCTGATGCAGATAACAATCAATTTTGCTATACCAAGCCCTGGGAGCTTGTTTCAGCCCATACAAGGCTTTCCTCAGCTTATACACTTTGTCTTCATGGCCTTTAACAACAAATCCTTCTGGTTGGTCTACATAGATATCCTCAGATAGGTCACCATTTAGGAAAGCTGATTTCACATCCAGCTGATAGATGGTCCACCTTTTCTGTGCAGCAACAGCTAGTAGCAATCTGATGGTATCCATGCGAGCAACCGGAGCAAAAGTTTCAGAGTAGTCCACCCCACTCACTTGAGCATATCCCTTCACAACCAACCTGGCTTTATACTTGTTCACAGTGCCATTTGGGTTCAATTTTGTCTTAAAAACCCATTTGACACCTATAGTCTTCTTGTGATCAGGCTTAGACACAAGTTGCCATGTGTTGTTCTTGTTGATCATGCTCAGTTCTTCTTTCATAGCTGAGGCCCACTCCACACTTCCTTTTGCTTCCTCAACTGTTCCTAGTTCTAGGAGAGCCACATTACATCTGGCATAGACCTCTGCCAGTGGTCTTGTACCTCGCATAGGCAAACTATCAATCAATTCATCTTCAATCAGCTCACACTCATTCTGTAGATCTGCTTCCTCATTTAACTCATCCTCATTCTGCACATTAGCTTCAACTACAATATTGTCAGCTATTTTCTTTTCAAATACTGCCCTCTCCCAATTTTTATCTTCACAAAAAATCACATCTCTACTCACAGTAATCTTTTGTGCATCAGGACAATACACTCTATAGGCTTTAGACTGAGAACTATACCCTACAAAGATACCAGCCTCACCTCTATGATCAAGCTTGTCTCTACTGACTGAAGGAGTCAAGTAATAGCATAGACAACCAAATGTTCTTAGTCCACTAACCTTTGGTTTGTACCCGTGCCATGCCTCGAATGATGTCTGCTTGTTGAGAGCTTTGGTTGGTAACCTATTCAACAAGAAGACAGCAGTATTTACTGCTTCTGCCCAGAAGCTCTTGGGTAGTTGTTTGCCTTGTAGCATACATCTTCCCATCTCCACAATGCTTCTATTTTTCCTTTCACTCACCCCATTTTGTTGGGGAGTGTAAGGAACTGTAAACTGCTGCTTTATGCCAGAGTCCTCACAGATGGCTTTGAACCTTTTTGAGGTATACTCACCACCATTATCACTCCTCACTGTCTTTATTTTACAATTTGCTTCATTCTCCACCTCTTGTTTGAACCTCAGAAATACTTCATCAACTTCTGACTTTTGTTTGAGAAAGTAGACCCAGCAAAATCTTGTGCAGTCATCAATGAAGGTCACAAAGTACTTGCTTTTGTTCAGTGACTCCTCAGGCATAGGCCCACAAACATCTGAGTGAACCAGTTGAAGCTTCTCCTTGGCCCTCCATCTTGTTTTCTGGAATGGCTTCCTTACTAGCTTCCCTTGCAGACATACTTCACAATCAGACACTTCACTTCCCAACTGAGGCAAGTCTTCAACTAAACCATGCCTCTGCATAAACTGCAATCCCTTATAGTGAAAGTGACCCAACCTTCTATGCCACAACTCCTCCTGACCCTGCACACATGCCATAGCTTTGCTCTCTTTGCTTGCAGGATCGAATGCAAATGTTTTGTTCTGCATAGGGATCCTAAACAAGAGTTTGCCCTCCTCATCTGCAATAGCACATTCATTCTTATCAAACACAATCTTCATACCCTTCTCAACTAACTGTCCCACACTCAGAAGATTCTGATCTATCTTGGGAACATAGTAGACATCAGACATCAGCTTCACTCCTCCAGGGCCTTCAAGTAACACATTGCCTCTTCCTTCAACCTCTAGATGATCACCGTTCCCAATTCTCACTCTAGTATTGACTGATCTGTCAATATTAGTGAAAATTACCTCATTTCCTGACATGTGATTGGAACAGCCACTGTCCACCAGCCATCCATCACGTGAGACTTGAGACACAACGCCTGAAGCAGCAAACAATTGCTCCACTTCACCTGCAGCTGCTTGAGCCTCTCCTTGTTGAGAGCTCTTTTCTTTTCAGATTCTCTCTATGTGCCCCATCTTCCCACACTTCCTGCAGACTACATTTGGTCTTCTCCAACACCTAAAGAAAGAATGACCTTTCTTTCCACAGTGTTTGCAGGCTTCATCACTCCCTTTCCTCACTTGTGCATCACTTGAACTAAAACTGGTCTGTTAAGCACCAAACTGCTTGCCTTGCTTCTTCTTCTCACCACTTCCATGCTTCACCCTAGCCTGCATTGCACCTTCAACTGGCTCATCTCCTCTCCTCAGTACCCTCCTTTGTTCTTGTGCTTGAAGAGCACTAACTGCTTCAGCAAATGGCATCTCTGAGATTTCTCTTGTGTTCTCAAGAGATGCTATAGTAGCTTCAAATCTTTCAGGTACAGAACACAGGAGCTTCTCGACAAGTCTTTCCTCTCCAAGATCAGTACCCAACAGTGCCAATTTATTGGTTAAGTCTAGGAGTTTATCAGCAAATTCTTGAACTGATTCATTTTCCTTCATCTGCACTCTTTCTAGCTCCCTTTTAAGGTTCATTGCTTTCATTCCTTTAATCTTCTTATTGCCCTCATATTCTTTCTTCAAAAAATCCCAAATATCTTTTGCAGATTCTAGACTCATAATCCTATTAAAAATAATAGGAGTAACAGCAGCATAGAGACTAGATCTTGCTTTGGCTTTTCTAGTCACACGTTCTTTGTAGAGCTTTTGTTGATTTGCAGTTGGATTGGCAACCAATGGAGGCACCACGTAGTCATCCTCCACTGCCTCCCACAGATCAGCTCCTTCAAGGAATGCTTTCATCCTCACTTGCCAGACATGATAATTGCTCCCATCAAGGATTGGAGGAGCAATGCCTGCTAGCCCAATAGTTGTTGATGAAGCTTCCATCACCACAGCCCTTAAGATACTTAAGGCTCTTGATACCAATTTGTTGTTGTTTCACTCAATCCTCACACACTCTCACTCACTGTCCTGCAATGAATTTGCAGAACTCACACTCGAACTGTTGTATGTTCAGAGAAAAAAAAAGGGAGAGAGAGTTGAACACTAGAGAACTGAAGAAGCAAAACTACATTTTAACACTATTCAATAAACTGTTAAATACAATAACAGAAAAAAAAAAAAACTAACCACTCACTCCACTACCTTAAGAATAGGACTCCACTTCCTTAAAAATAGAAACTAGCTGAACAAAAAAGATTAACTTGCCTCTGAGGCCACTAATGACTTTAACCCTATTAACTGAATCATACACAAGCATAAAACAGAAATAAATAAATATCAGGTCCTAATACATTATCTAACAGAGGGATGGCAGATAAACATTTGGAAACTCTCGATAACAATACAAATAAGACTCACGTTTCAAAGCAAGGGATTTCAGTGATGGACAAGTGAGTATAGCTTCAGGCAAATTAATTCCAAACATTAGATCAATGTTGAGATGCAGATCTTGAAGATGGGGACCAATGACGGCATTAAGCCATGTTAATAATATGAGACTCTCTGAAATTTGATAACAAGTGAGGCGGAACCTTTCAATGGGATAATCTGCATTGCGCTGAGCTAGAATAGCATTCACATTCAAATTAAATCGATCTTCCTATTCCGAAGTCCACCAAAAGGGTGTATCATCTATGTCAAGGACTTGGAGATCCTTCTAAACATAGCGCCACTTACGAGAGAGGATACTGGTGGTCAGAGCTTGTTTTGTTGGAAGGTATGAGAGAATGTCGCAAAGGATAGAATCCGGTAATAAACTGATCCTATCCATCTTCGTGGTTGATGGTTTCGCTTTCTTTTTGTCTCAGAGAGGGTAAAACTCAGGTCAAAGGGTTTATGGTGTTTCTTTGTTTGATTTTGATTATATAGATTTGATTAAGATGATTATAAATGGTATTGTATGATTTGAATTTTTTTTAATTTGATTACATTTAAATTATTATATTTTATTTTGCCTCGATTTATTTGAATTTTTTTTTGTGACTAGGATTTATTTGGATTTGAAAAATCAATCAATGATTTAGAATTTTTTAATTATAAATTTTTTAAAAGTTAAAATTTGAATTGAAAATATTTGATAACTACAAAAATTTAGTTAAAATGAGCCCGAACTTGCCTTATTTAATTTTTATTAATTGTTGCAGTTTTTTTTTCTTCTCTAACATTATCGATTTGAATCGGATATAATTCAATTCTATAAAAGAATTAATAATAAAAAATTGAGTAATTCTCCACATACAAGTGATTTTACATACAAGTCATACAAATCATTTATAAACACGCCGTTTCACGTTTTTTTTGGTGCCTCTTTTTCTTCTTCTTCTTTCTTCGTGCTTTCTCTTCCTCTTCCTCTTTCTCTTCCTCTTCTTCTTCTTCTTCTTCTTTCTCCGTGTCTCTTTTTCTTCTCTTCCTCCCTCTTTTTTTATTGAAATTTCTTCTCCTCTTTTCGTTTTCTCTTTCTCCTTCGTCAAAATCACCAGAAAAAACGAAGAAACATTATTCAAGGTACGTTTCTTGCCTTCTCTTTCTCCTTCTTCTTCTTCTTGCTGCATGTTCTTCTTCCTCTTCCTGTTCTTCTTCTTCATTTACGTGCTTTTCTCTTTGTTTTCTTTCTTCGTTATTCTCGATTTTCATTGTTTTTTGACATCAAGCTCTGAAATCGTTTTTGAAGAAGAAGAAGCAGCAGAAGATGAGGAGGAAAAAGAGAAAGAGTTCTGAATTATGCATAAGGTGTACTTCAACGAATTTTGGGTGTATTTCTTAAATCTTTTGGGTGTATTTTTGTAATCCTTTGGGTGTATTTCTGTAATCCTTTGGGTGTATTGATTTCAAGAAGAAATATACTGTCTCTCCCTATATTGGGTGTATTTCTTAAATCCTTTGGGTGTATTTCTTAAATCCTTTGGGTGTATTTCTGTAATCGTTTGGTTTATTTCTGTAACTGTTTGGGTGTATTTCTGTAATCCTTTGGATGTATTTCTGTAATCGTTTGGGTGTATTTTTGTAATCGTTCGGGTGTATTTCTGAAGTTCCATCATCTTCAAAACAATTTCAAAGCTTGATTTCAGAAACCATGAAAATAAAAAAAAACAGAAGGAGATCGAAGGCAAAGAGAGAACGCTTTTCTATACAAATCATACAAGTCATTTATATTCACGCCGTTTTCACGCTTCTTCTTCTTCCGTCCTCCTCCTCATTCTTCTTCTTCTTCTTCGTAAAAAAGGAAACGAAAATGAAACACGCGAAGATGGTTCAGTAACGCGCATGTTAGGCCCAACTTGTAAGACTTGTAAACAAAAATGACTTGTATGTGTAGCACTCCTCAAAAAAATTATAAAATTTGAAAGGATATAAAATAATCCAATCAAATCACAATAATTTGAATTAGATTGGATTAAAAAATAAATTCAAATTGATATAATGTAATTATGCAAATTATAACTTTTTGTTTTTCATAATATTTTTAATATGATATACTAAGAACTAATCCATTGTAAATTTAAACTCTATGTAAAAATTTATCATTAACTAATAAATTATTATATGCAGAATTAACATGCAAATTATAACATTTTAAATTAGATATATTAAAGAATTAAATTAAAGATTTAATTATTCTGTTGGTACCTATAGTTTTAAAAAATTTTCAATGAGGTCCCTATATTTTTTTTTAATTTGGTCCTTGCACCAAATTTTTTTTCAATTAGGTCCTTTTTATAGTAATTGGTTTAATTGTATAAGGATCCAATAAAAAAAATTAGTGCAGAAACCTAAATAAAAGAGAAAAAAAAAGTATAGAGACCCAACTAAAAAAAATTTTGGTACAAGGACTCAATTAAAAGAAAAAAATATATATGAACTTAAGTAAAAATTTCACAAAACTATAAAGACAAGTAGAATAATCAAAACTTAAATTAAATTGATATAATGCAAATTAAAATAAATTATATCTATTTTAATTGTCAAATAACATGATCTTATAACTATAAACGAGATAAATATTTTATTTATGTTATAATTAAATTATATATATATTTATTTTATTGTTAGTGAAAATGAGATAAATAAAATTAAAATATAAATGATTTAAAAATATATATAATTGTAATTATAGTATTTAAGATGAATGATAATATCATAAGCTACAAATCTTTACGGATAATTCTAGTATGTTAGTTCTCTGACAACTTACATGATATTTTCTTTTTACTTATTCAGTCTTTTTCAAATTTTTCTTAGACTTGTTTAATATTTTATTTTCCAGAAAAATATATGAATTTATCATAAAACTTTTCCAGAGATTTATATATGGGAAATGAATCATCTAATTTTTTTCATTTTTTTTTTCAATTATTTGGTAAAGTGTGATCTCTTGTGAAGGTTGTGGTAGGCTTAGAGAAGGAAGGGGTTGAATCTGTGCCTTCTTTTTAAGTTACTGAAATGACCCTTTAAAATAAACTTTTAATTCTGATTCTGTTTGAACTCAGCAGTAAAAATTTTATGAGACAATTTATTTTTGTCTCATGAATATCAGAAAACAAAACATAGTAGAGAAGAGAGAAGCTAACACCAGCATGTATCCTGGTTCGGTTGCCTTATGCTATGCAACCTACGTCCAGTCTCCTCCACAACAATGGAAGAATTTCCACTATAGTAAAAAGTATTACATACACCAATTTCACAGGATTGACACAATCCTTACACACTCAAGTTCTAACCTAACTTGACATTGACTATGCTAATACCTAACTCTTCACTCTTAGTGCTAACCCAACTAAGAAAGGGATACCTCACAGGTACAATATACAAGACACAAACATACCTAAAGAAATCTGAAATAACTCTAGACTTTTTTTTCAAGTGATTCACTCAGCCTCTTTCCACTCATAGACTTTTACTTGAGCTCTCTCAATATGCCTTTTCACACTCAAAAAATTACAGAAAGATATACATTAAAAAGTAAATTACAATTTGTAAAACATGAAGGAGATTGACTTCAACAACAACCTCTTTGCTATGTGACAAACCAGATTTGTCAGCCTCTGATTTGGTTCTTCAATATTGGTCGAATGCTTCTTTGAAAGAAAGCATTATCCAAGTAGAGGAACTTCTTCAGGGAACTCTTCACAGAACAAAACTCACCAAACTCTGGTTTTCTCTCCTTAGCTTCTGCATGAACAACAAACCTCTTTTATTTCCTTGCATATTGCTAGGTTCTTCTTTCTAGGTCAACTTCTTGAGCACTGTGCTTCACCAACCCACAAACTCACTTTTTCTCATTAATCCTCAGAATAGAAAATTTGCTTCTGACCTTCTCTTGTTGACCGAAAGCCATAAAACAGCAACCATAAAAGTTTTTCAATGGTAAACCGAATCTGAGCCATTGAAAAACTACTTGGTCCCCAAGAATCACTTGTGACCGTAGATACACAGCAGTGAAGAACAGAAAATAACTTTCCTTTGTATCCCATTTCAGACTGAGCAGAGAGTTGGGAAGAAGAGAAGAAAGTAGTTTGCATGTAATAGGAAATGGGTTACCTTTAACCTTTACCTAAGCTTGATTTGGTTTGAAATGGTTGATTTGACCTCAGCCTTTCTTGCCTAACCTTCTCTTTCTTTCTTTTTCTTTGAATAGCTTAGGAGCTAAACACTTTCTCTTGCTTCTGTGATTTGATTGAGACAGAGAAAAAGAACATTGCTTTAGAAGCAAGATGGAGGGATTTGCTGAAATCAAATCGGGCTTGGATCGGGTTCTACTCAAGTTCAGCTCGTTGGTTCCTTGCCTTTGCTTCTTAGAGAATTTTGCTTGAGATGGATGACATGGGCTTGGTTTATTTTTACTTACCATTCAGCCCACCAGCAGATTTTTTTTTTGTTTAACATTGGGCTGCTACATCACTTATTTTTGGCCTGCATCACTTAACCAAAATAATCAAAACTAATTGGATAATCAGCCCAATAATCAAATGTTTGTTATCATTAATCATATTAGTTAATTTCTTAACTCAACAATCTCCCCCTTGATGAAAAACATATTTAAGCAATAACCAAAAGGAATTAAATTTTAGTGAAGTTAGAAAACTTCCCTTGATGTTTCTTGCTTTAGTGTTGTCTCCCTTTCCTTTTCAAGATTAGCTCCCCCTTGATTTATGCTCTTCTCTTCTTTCCTGTTTACATATACTTATTTGGAACCAGATATATGATATATCCTAACCAAAGATGCAGTAAACATTGATAGTTTTAATAGCTCATGACAGATCATGCTTTAGCCAAGACAATGCATTAAAACATCAGGGACAGGGTCAAAACAGTAACATATCATAAAGCAAGTTTCCAAACTCATGCCAAAAGAAAACTCAGCAGTTAGCACAAAGTGAAAAAACACTTTCTCATGCTCAAATCAATTTGGCACCTTCAGTTTTTAAAACATAGAAAACAGTAGCAGCAATTTAAACGATCATAAGATCACAAATTAAATTCACATGTTAATGCTACTAGTGCCACTCATGCCATTTACTCTCCCTTTTGTCATCAAGGGCGGACAATAGGCAATATCAACAAAAACAGCACCTTAAATCCTGCAAGAAAGTGTCAGATCACAGTCCAAAGTATGAAATAAGTTAAACCGAAGTGCAGCAGTAGTTATGGTTATACAGTCATCCACAAATAACAAAATTAAGTTCCAAAGAACTAAAAGAGATAATTTTTATGAGACAAAAAGAAGCAGTCAGCAGCAGCTTGATGAGACAATCCTAAGCATAAGAACCATTCTCCTCGGAGTCAACTTCTTCATCAGCATCAGTGGCAAGGTCTTCATCCTTTTGTAGGTTGTCAATGAATGTCATGAACACAGCCACTCCATCTCTTGACTTCCGAAGGAAGTTTTCATGCTTGCTCACTAGCTTCCTTTGTTCCTTGCTCATAGCAATCATGTGATTAGATTGGGAGACAAACTCTTGAACAACATCCTTGACTACATTCAGCAGAGCGGATTTCTAGCCAGTAGAGATGGAAGTACCCTCGATGGAAGGAGGAGGAGATTCCTCAGGAATGAACTCTTCATCATCATCATCTAGAACCACTCTTTCAGATCGAGTAGTTTCTTTTTGCTGTTTCACTGCACCACCTTCCTTTAGATATGAATGTCTATTTTCATAATTCTTATTGGTCAAATCAACACCAAAATACTCAAATATACAAGTTAGAAACATGCCATAAGGAAGTACTTTGTCTTTTTCACTCCTAACAGAGTCAAACATGTATCTAACCATCAAATATGCAAATGAAATTTCTGTTTTGGTGAGAAGAGCATATAAAACAAGAGTATCAGTGTAGGAAACTCGTTGATATGAACCACTTTGAGGAAGTATGATGTGGTTGACCATTCGGTGCAACTGAGCACGTTTATATCCTAGGGCTTTGTGAGTGGGTGTAACGCCATCAATCAAGGAGACATGTTCACAAATATTAGCCATGGCATCATTGTAAGAAACACCAACACATTTATCCCACTTAACTGAAGTATAAGCACAAGGCCCAACATCAGTATACTTCAATGCTTCACTGATTGTTTCATTATTCAAGATAATATCTCGACCTTTAACATAAGAGTGAACAATCCCTTCATGATATGTCAGATTTGCATAAAACTCTTGAACCAACAGAAGATAAACAGGCTTTTTTATTTTAAAGAGATGGTTCCAATCCAAAAATTCCAGATTTTCAACAAAAGGAAAATCTTTCTTTTTCAAAGTTGGTATCAGCAAGAAAAGAGAGACACAGGGTACGGTACTTAATAACTCCTTCAAAGAAATCATTGTTCATGGCTGACCTAAATCTATATGGATTATAATTTGAGTGTGACGTCATGAAGTGGGATTTATGAGCAAAAGGATCAATGTCTGGTTCTCTAATAGATTTGAGAGGAGGATGAGGTTTACCTCTTTGAGAACGCACAGGAACCGACCTATATTTAGGCTGAGTTGGCTCGGGAACTGGTTCCTCAGCCACCGGAAGTTTGCCTTTAGAAGAGCTTGGTTTTGAAGAGCCAGGTTTTGAGGGAGGAGCCTTTGGAGGTGGCGTCGGCTTGGCAGAGGCAGGATATCTGGGAGTATTCTTGGTTCGTGCCATGGGGTCAGTTCTTGGAGGAGAGATAGGAGGAGAAGGTGAGGGTGTGAAGGTTCGGTCTTGAGAGCGAGTTGAAGGTTTTGTAGGAAACTTGTAAACTTTCTCACGAGGAGGCTTTTTAGCAAGAACTTTCTTCCTCATTTGGTTAGTTTCAGGTTTTTGAGGGAAGAGAAGTAGTAAAGATAATGGAGGAAACCGAGGAGTTGAGGAGAAGTTAATGGAGGGAAGAGAGGGAGTGTTGGTAACCGTACCCACGAGAAACTTTCACAAACCATGCAACTGCATCACTTTCTGATATGACTTGATAAAACTTGACATCACAAAAAAGAAAGATTTTATTTGATTTGAAATTAAAACAGAAAATTAATTTTAAATTTTGAAAACCTTTTTGAACAAAAAATTAAATCAACCTGAAAGCCTTTTTGGACAAAAAATTTGAAACACACAAGCTAACAAAAACAAATATCAAACATAAAAAATGTAACATTCATATTGGGCCCAGAGGTGGTTTGAATTAAGGAAACACATAGGAACACCCATATCTGATTTGAGATTGGCCCAGATTAATTTTTCACTTGCAACAAGCCCAAAACATGTTGATTAAAGGGGAATGTTCTTCACTTGCCCAGAATTGTCTCATACTTGTTTATGAGACAAAAACTCCAACAAACACATCAGCAACTTTCAAACAAAGAATCATGGTTCATGGCTTAAAATCTCTAGACTAGTCCTAAGCATACAAAATCTGTCCTCTGCTAGTGGTTTAGTGAAAATATCTGCCAATTGCTCTTCTGATTTAACAAATTGGATGCTAATATCCCCTTTTTGAACATGTTCTCTTATTGAGTGAAATTTCACTTCAATATGTTTAGTTCTAGAGTGCAAAACTGGATTTTTAGAAATATTAATGGCACTCATATTGTCACACAATAGGAGAATATTTTCAGTATTTAATTTGTAATCAGCAAGCTGTGTTTTTAACCACATAAGCTGAGAACAACAAGAAGAAGCAGCTACATACTCAGCCTCTGCAGTGGATAAAGCCACTGTTGGCTGCTTCTTACTTGACCAAACATTTAAGGACTTTTCAAGGAAGCAACATAAGCCTGAAGTGCTCCTTCTATCAACTCTATCACCAGCAAAATCTGCATCACAATAACCAACTACAGAAAAATCATCAATCTTAGGATACCAAAAACCAAAATTGGATGTGCCATGAACATATCTAATGATCCTCTTAACTGCAGAAAGATGTGATTTCTTTTGGTTTGGATTGGAACCTTGAACACAATCCAACACTTTGCACAATATCGGGTCTAGAGGAAGTCAAGTACGTGAGAGAGCCAATCATTCCTCTATACCTAGTCTCATCTACATCTTTCTCAGTTTCTCCCTTATCTAGTTTTGAACTAGGGTGCATGGAAATTCCCATGGGTTTGGCATTTTCCATACAAAATTTCTTAACTAGTTCCTTGGCATACTTCTCTTGATGAATAAAAATACCTTTTTCAGTTTGTTTAATTTGTAGCCCAAGGAAAAAATTAAGTTCACCCATCATACTCATGTCAAATTCACTTGTCATGAGTTTTCCAAATTCAGTACAAAGGGATTCATTGGCTGATCCAAAAATAATGTCATCAACATATATTTGGATTAGAATAAAAGAATCATCAGAATTTTTTATAAAGAGGGTAGTGTCTGTGGTGCCTCTTTGAAAATCATTTTTAAAGAGAAAGGTGCTAAGTCTCTCATACCAAGCTCTAGGAGCTTGTCTCAAACCATAGAGAGCTTTAGATAATTTGAAAACATGGTTGGAAAACTCTTTATTTTCAAAACCTGGTGGTTGCTCCACATACACTTCCCTATCTATCACACCATTTAAAAATGCACATTTCACATCCATTTGATATAATTTAAAACCACAAAACGCAGCATAAGCTAAGAGAAGTCTTATGGCTTCCATTCGAGCAACAGGGGCAAAGGATTCATTAAAGTCTATTCCTTCTTCTTGGTCATATCCTTTGTGCCACTAGCCTTGTCTTGTTTCTTGCAATGCTACCATCCTCTCCTAACTTGTTCCGAAAAATCTATTTGGTTTCGGTCACTTTCTTTCCATTTGGTCTAGGAACCAATGTCCAAACTTGGTTCTTCTCAAACTCTTGGAGCTCATCTTCCATTGCCTTTACCCAAGAAGGGTCACCAAGGGCTTTCTTAACATTTTGAGGCTCCATTTGAGAGAGAAGGACAATGTTTGTTCCTTCATTTTCTTTTCTTGTTGAAGACCGAGTTCTAACTCCATGAGAGACGTCCCAATGACAAATTCCTCATGATAATTCTTCAAGAATCTCCATTCACGAGGTCTGGTGGACTTGGAGGCAGATTCAGATACCAAGGGAGTTTGGGTGCTGCTGGCTTCAAGATTTCCTTCAGATTTATGAGACAAAATGGAATTGTCTCTTGAATTTTCAGCAACTGTAGTTTCTGGTTCAGTTTGAATAGAATTTCCATTTTCTTGATTTTGCACAGTTTCAACGTCCTTTTGAGCTTGATTTCCTGCATCACAATCTTCCAAAATACTTTGCACCAAGTTAGTATCACAAAATGTAACATGTATGGACTCCTCAATAATCCTAGCATCTTGATGATAAACTCTATATGCTTTACTAGTTGTAGAATATCCTACAAATAAACACTCATACGCCTTTGGATCAAATTTACCCAAATTATCCTTGTTATTTAAAACAAAACATTTGCATCCAAAGATGTGCAAGTAGTCTAAGTTTGGTGGGTAACCTTTCCAAAATTCATAAGGGGTTTTCTTAAAAAATTTTCTTATGATTGTTCTATTCAAAATGTGGCAAGTTGTGTTAACCGCTTCAGCCCAAAGAAATTTTGGAACATTGCTCTCACAAAGCATAGCTCTTGTCATTTCTTGTATGCTTCTATTTCTTCTTTCCACCACACCATTTTGTTGTGGTGTTCTTGGACAAGAGAAGTTGTGAGATATTCAAAATTCCTCACAAAAGGATTCAAATAAATTATTTTCAAATTCAGTTCCATGATCACTTCTTATTGAAGAGATCTTCAAATCCTTTTCATTTTGAATTTTCTTGCAAAAAGGTTCAAAGACCGAAAAGGCATCATTTTGTTGGGCAAGAAATAAAACCCAACCAAACCTAGTGTAGTCATCCACAATCACTAAGCTATAATGTTTACCACCTAGGCTTTGAGTTCATGTTGGACCAAATAAATCAATGTGTAGCAATTCAAGTGGCCTATTAGTAGAGATGCCTTCTTTTAGTTTAAATGAACTTTTAGTTTGTTTTCCCATTTGACAAGCATCACAAGTGATGTCTTTGTCAAACTTTATCAAAGGAAGACCTCTTACTAATTCTTTCTTTATAAGTTTGTTTATTTGAAACATACTTGCGTGGCCCAATCTCTTGTGCCATAACCACTTTTTAGATTCTTTAGAGTGAAAACAAGCTACATTTTGATCCTTTAGTTCATCAAGAGTAAGTCCATACACATTATTAAAACGCTTGGCAACAAAAAGCACTTCATTTGTCTTTTTATTTATAACACAACATTCAAGCCTTTTGAAAGTCACTAAATATCCTAAGTCACACAGCTGACTTATACTCAAAAGATTGTGTTTTAAACCACATACCAAAAATACATCATCAATGAAAGTAGATTGTTCATTACCTACTTTTCCAACAACAATTATTTTACCTTTACCATCATCTCCAAAGGTCACAAAACTTCCATCATACTTGTTTAGTTTGATGAAGTAAGTTGACCTTCCAGTCATGTGCCTTGAGCATCCACTATCCAAGTACCACATATCATTTTTGTTCTTGGATGCTAGGCAAATCTGCATGAAAAGCTTCAAATAACCTTAGGTATCCAAATAAATTTGGATCCTTTGAAGTTAATCCACCTTGGTTGCCCAAGTGCATTGAAACAAACAACATTGTAAACTTTGTTTCCCACAACTCTCTTTTCAATGAAACATTGTGCATATGAGTGACCAATTTTCTTGCAATTAACACAATAATTTTCTTATGTGTATCGCTGAAATTGAGGTGAGTTATTTTGCTGGAAATGATTAAAGGGTTGAAATTTTCTGGTTTTTGGAAGAGGTGCATTTCTTTTGACAAACTGATTTTTATTAAAATTGTTCCTCTTTGCAAAAGCATTTTCACCAGAATTTTGTTAAACTTTTGTACTTTTCGAATATGAGGTTTTGTTGTAAAATGGTAGTTTTTTGAAAGCAACCTCATTTTTCGAAAAGTATCCCAAACCTGGCCTATTTGAACTAGGTTCGGTTCTTGGTGAAGGTTCAGTTTCACTTGTGTATACTTCATCAAATTTTTTTTCAAATGTTGGAACATGTCCAATACCATATTTGTTTGGTGTGGATTTAGTATTTGATGAAGAAGCCACAAATTTTATAGAGGAATCATCGAAAACTGCACTTTCCTTGACTATATAACCTAAACCATATTTTTCAAATAATGGTCTTTGGCCTGCAAGTAATCTGTCCAAGTTACTAGAACTTTGAGCAAATTTTGCTAAGTCACCATTCAGTCTTTTAATCATGTCATTTAATCTTTCATTTTCAGCAATTAACTCATGAGAAGGATCCACAATGTGCTTTCTTTTTAATTTTTCAAGTTCAGATTTTAGAAATCTGTTTTCTTCAATAATGTCCAAAGCACATTCAGTTTCCTTCACTTTTTCTTTTAAAAAATCATTTTCAGCTCTTAACACATCTCTTTCAAATCTGCACTCATTGTACTTGTCAAGCAGTTTTGAGGTGTTTAAAGTGAGATCATCAATAATAGCATGTAAATCATCCATAGACAAGTCAAAGTAATTTACCTCATCAAAATTATTGTTTCCAGCCATGAAACAGTCTTTGTCTTCATCTTCAGAGTCTTCTTCTTCATTTGAGTCGTTCTCGAGATCCTCCCAAGCTGCCATGAGCACTCTCTTCTTTTCCTTCTTTTCTTTGTCCTCTTTCTTGCGCTTTGGACAGTTTAGCTTGAAGTGTCCAGCCTCCTTGAAATGATGACACGTCACTTTGCTCAAGTCCATCTTGTGTTCCTTTGAGCTTGAACCCTTGTACTTGCCCTTGTTATTCATCATCCTTCTAAATCTCCAAACAAAAAACATAAGCTCATCATCTGAAATACCATCACTTGACTCACTTTCTTTTGGTTCTATTTTTGACTTGAGGGCTATTCCCTTTTTCTTTAAGTCCGGGTTTGTGTGTGTGGTTTTATAGGCAAGGAGTTTTCCTCTCAGCTCATCATAAGTTATAGGGCTTAGGTTGTTGCTCTCGGTTAGGACAGTGGCAGTGGTTTTCCATTCTTTTGTGAGGCTTCTAAGGAGTTTTCTCATTAGGGTTTGTTCTGTGTAGTTTGTACCCATGGCATCAAGGTTGTTGATTATGATTGAGAATCTCTCAAAAACTTCATCAATGCTTTCTCCATCCTTCATGTTGAACATCTCGTACTCTTTTCGCAGCATATCAATCCTCGTTTCTTTGACTTGCTTAGTGTCTTCGTGTGTAACCTGGAGTTTTTCTCAGATTTCTTTGGCTGTCTTGCATCTAGACACCTTTCGGTACTCTTCAAAGCTGATAGCACAGTGAAGAAGATTGATGGCTTTAGCATTCAGCTCCATCTTCTTCTTATCATCTTCATTCCATTCAGCTTCTTCTTTTGGAGTCACCACTCCATCAGCACTTATTTTTGTTGGGATCTTGGGACGCTCACAATAATCTTCCATATGTTGTAGTCAATGGATTGGATGAAGATCCTCATCCTCTCTTTCCAGTAGGCATAGTTCTTTCCATTGAAGAATGGTGGCCGGTTGTTTGACTGGCCTTCAGTGAGGGTGTAGGCAACTGTGGTTGTGCCTAAGTTGTTCGCCATTAGATCTTTGCTCGAAGCGGTTAAGCTTGATTCTTGAGACCTTAGCTCTTGATACCAATTGAAGGTTGTGGTAGGCTTAGAGAAGGGGGTTGAATCTATGCCTTCCTTTTAAGTTACTGAAATGACCCTTTAAAACAAAGTTTCAATTCTGATTCTGTTTGAACTCAGCAGCGGAAAATTTATGAGACAATTTATTTGTCTCATGAATATTAGAAAACAAAACACAGCAGAGAAGAGAGAAGCTAACACCAGCATGTATCCTGGTTCGGTTGCCTTGTGCTATGCAACCTACGTCCAGTCTCCTCCACAACAATGGAGAAATTACCGCTATAGTTAAAAGTATTACATACACCAATTCCACAGGATTGACACAATCCTTACACACTCAAGTTCTAACCTAACTTGACATTGGCTATGCTAATACCTAACTCTTCACTCTTAGTGCTAACCCAACTAAGAAGGGGATACCTCACAGGTACAAGATACAAGACACAGACATACCTAAAGAAATCTAAAATAACTCTAGGCTTTTCTCTCAAGTGATTCACTCAGCCTCTTTTCACTCATAGGCTTTTACTTGAGCTCTCTCAATATGCCTTTTTACACTCAAGAAATTATAGAAAGATATACATTAAAAAGTAAATTACAATCTGTAAAACATGAAGGAGATTGACTTCAACAACAGCCTCTTTGCTATGTGATAAACCAGATTTGTTAGCCTCTGATTTGGTTCTTCAATATTGGTTGAATGCTTCTTTGAAAGAAAGTATTATCCAAGTAGAGGAACTTCTTCAGGGAACTCTTCACAGAACAAAACTCACCAAACTCTGGTTTTCTCTCCTTAGCTTCTGCATGAACAGCAAACCTCTTTTATCTCCTTGCATATTGCTGGGTTCTTCTTCCTAGGTCAATTTCTTGAGCACTATACTTCACCAACCCACAAACTCACTTTTTCTCATTAATCTTCAGAGTAGAAACTTTGCTTCTGACCTTCTCTTGTTGACCGAAAGCCGTAAAACAGCAACCACAATAGTTTTCCAATGGTAAACCGAATCTGAGCCATTGAGAAACTACTTGGTCCCCAAGAATCACTTGTGACCGTAGATACACAGCAATGAAAAACAGAAAACAACTTTTCTTTGTATCCCATTTCGGACTGAGCAGAGAGTTGGGAAGAAGAGAAGAAAGCAGTTTGCATGTAATAGGAAATTGGTTACCTTTAACCTTTACCTAAGTTTGATTTGGTTTGAAATGGTTGATTTGACCTCAACCTTTCTTGCCTAACCTTCTCTTTCTTTCCTTTTCTTTGAATAGCTTAGGAGCTAAGCACTTTCTCTTGGTTCTGTGATTTGATTGAGACAGAGAAAAAGAACGTTGCTTTGAAAGCAAGATGGAGGGATTTGCTGAAATCAAATCGGGCTTGGATTGGGTTCTACTCAAGTTCAGCCCGTTGGTTCTTTGCCTTTGCTTCTTGAAGAATTTTGCTTGAGATGGATAACATGGGCTTGGTTTATTTTCACTTACCATTCAGCCCACCAACAGATTTCGTTTGTTTAACATTGGGCTGCTACATCACTTATTTTTTGCCTGCATCACTTAACCAAAATAATCAAAACTAATTGGGTAACCAGCCCAATAATCAAATGTTTGTCATCATTAATCATATTAGTTAATTTCTTAACTCAACATCTTGCTTTATATTCTTTAAGTAGGATCAAGAAAAAATATAATAAAAAAAATTTAAATAATAAAAAATTATACTTTACTAAACAATTAAAAAAAATTTAAAAAAATTCACTTCCATCCTATTATATGTGCCATATTTCCAAACAAAAGATATTAATTATATTTAAATTTAATCATATTATACGTACATAAAAAATTAATAATTAATCAATTATATATTGTATATAAAAATAAGTATTTTACATTTTATAAAAATATTATTATATTATTATAAACAAGATCGTCTATTGCATATTTGATTATTCAGATAATTGATAATTTAACGAAAAATATGTGTAAATCAATATATATGTATAAATATACACAAATATATATTTTTATAGTATTTTTTGTGTCTACACATAAAAAAAAAAAAAGAAAAATAAAACAGAAAAAATAAGAAAACAAAACTAAATTAATTGGCTTAATTCCTATTTAAGCAAATGAAATGATGAAGACCATTTTAAAGCTATAGTGATTTCTCCAAATTTAAAGCAGTATTTTTAGCCATAAAATCAGTTACGTGATTAGATGTCCTTTAAATTAAGGCGATGTAAGTCTTTTAATTTCCACTCAAAGACTCTTGAATCTTTTTTACTAAATTCCTTTTTAGGATAATATCCTCAATCTTCTTCCTATGTCACACCATAAAAAAAGCATCTAAACAATTCGTCTAAAAAAAATCATGAAAACGACATTTTCAAATAAGGATTAAATTTCTTGAAATAATATGATGTTTAGCCTAAAGAATACACACTAGCATTTTTTAATTTTTTAGAGCAACCTTTCATCCAATACTTATTCGAATTGTTAATAAGATAACTAAAATCTACTGATCCACTAAGAGAATTCTGGTTAACATTACCGTTTACTTTAACCGAATTTATAGAAAGAGACACCCAAACAAAACAGAGCCAAGGAAAAGATAAAAGAAGAAGTCTATATTAAAAATGAGGCTTTTTTACCAAAATACGCACCTGGAGAACATTAATTCCCAAAATGCGCATGGATGAAAATGTTTCTATAAATGCGTATCGCCATTTTGTGGCAGCTGCACGTGAAATGGAAATGAACTCCATTTCCTTTATGGTGCCCACGAAATGGGCATGCCATGTCAAGGAAACCACACACAAAATGGGCATGCCATTTCCATGAGGGCAGCCGCGAAATGGAGGGAGCAACTCATGGCTGCGAAATGTGTCAGTGCCATAATCCCATTTCGTGGCCACCCTCCTTGATGTCTATATCATTTCCATTTCGTGGTTGCTGGCTGCGAGTTGGGGCTGCGCATTTGCAGAAACATTTTCATCCATGCGCATTTTGGGAATTAATGTTTTTCAGGTGCGCATTTTGGTAAAAAAACCTTAAAAATGATATGTATTTCCTTAGTTGAACTCTGAATCACACTTACTACTATGTTAACACCTTATCCGTCATCAAGGTTGTAAATATCATTATTTTTATCCCTTAAGATCAACCAAAAAGTTAAATAGAACAAGAATGTATCCCTCTAATAAAAATCCTACTTCAACTAGTTCTTCAATCTAGGACAAACATACTAAGGAACAATCAGAAACATTAAGACCAGGTGACTTTGATCAGCTTGAACACTTTAATCGTGTGTGACTCTAGAGTGAAATGTGGAAGAGAGGAAATTCTGTAATCTGATTCTCATTAGTGTTAGAGAGAAAAATTACAGAGGAGATGAAAAAATGGTTGATCAGCAACCTTACACATTACACGTTTTATGTATATATACTCTATCTAAGTGGACCTAGTAGCTAGAGATAAATACAATTAGTCGAAATCTAACTCAATTAACTAACTAACTCTTCAGTCAATATGTGCACAATTAGTTACCAGTCAATATGTGCACAGTTAGACGAAAATCTTCACCATATGTTAGTCATTTTCTGATATATATTTAACATAAAAAAAAACCAGAAGCAATAGATAATTTCAGTTTCCAAACATAATTTGATTTAAAAAGATAAAGATACATAAATACTCCAACCAAAGTTTATAGCCCTACACACATAAATTAGGCCGAGTATTCTTATTAGCTAGTAAGAAAACTTGCAATTATTTCTCAAACAAATTGCAAAGCTCATGCTTTAAAGAAGTACATAAATCCAATGAGCTTAGCAAATGTTGATTTCACACAATGGAGAGCCCCTTGGCATGGCCAACAACTTCATGAGGACATCATTCTTTGAATCGTCATCCAGAGATTTTTCAAGATCAATAATGATTGTACTCAAAAGAAGTCCTCTTTCTAGAATATACCCAACAATTTTGCTCTCATCATGAATTCCTCTATATCCCACAAAGTGAAAACAGCTCAAGTATGATGCAAGGCAAGGAAGATCTCTTCTTGGTTTCATCCAACTTTGTGAAACAATTGGTAGCTCCTGAAAACAAGAGACAAAAACCACTCATAAGATTCAAACCTAATAATACAACTAAAATGATAATGTCAAATGGAAGAAATAAAAAACCTCATCAATTTCGATTTTCAGTTCTTGAAGCTTGTGACATTTGCTAAGCAAGCTCATCAGGAAACTTGAATTGAACCACGGAAGAACAACCTCTAGACGAATCAAGTGGTGAAAGTCTGGAAAGACTGGAACTTGGGCACGAAGCAACCACTGTTTAGGGTGAAAAGGGAAAAAAATAACATGTTACAATGATAATTAAATTATAAATACATAGCTAAAATACCACATGAAAAAAAATGTTACATAAAAAGACCATTTAGTTAAATCTATACATTTCTATGTGCATTGACTGATTTTTTTTTATTGAAGATAGAGAAATTCGAACTCGCATCCTCTTAGGTGAGTATAGAAAGACTACTATTTGAGTTATAATTTATTGGCATTGATTGATATGTGCATTAACTGATTGATAACTGAATTTTAGAGGATAGGTAGAACATATGATTAAAAATATATATACATATAAACAAACATTAAAATGGCAAGATAATATCAAAATTTGGTTGATAATATGCAAATTATGGTTGGGAATATGATAATAAATTTTACCTTTGTTGTGAAACGATGAAGAGCTAGAATCTCTGTTCTGCGTACTGCAATGAGAATCCTGATCAAAACATCAATAGGCTCATGGGTAGCATACATGTTGAGACTCACTTCCCTTACGTTGTTCATTTCACTAACCCTGTAACTGAAACGGTTAGCAGCATGGGCGATACTAATGTACGTAAGTCCCTGCGCGTGTATCTCAATCGCGGCCGCAACTTGATTCTTAATTGCAAACTTCAACTTTTTCAGTGTGAGTGGCAAGCAAACCCTCACTGGCTGCCTCAGTGTGAAGCACGCGCTCAAGGTTTCAATCTGAGGACACTTACTAAGAATACCATCGATCCAATCAACATCATCGATGTCCAAGGAAAGTATCTTAAGAGACACCAAATCAACCGTTAGGGGCTGTTTTGGCAGCAAGTGAACACCACCGCTCAAGGATAGCGTGACAAGTTTGCTGCAAGAGAGAATGTTATGTGGCACCACGAAACCGCGCGCATCATTACAAAAGAGCGTAAGGTGAAACTCTTCGAGATTTGGCCCAATCGCGGCGCGTACCCACGCCGCAACTGAGCTAGCATTGAGAGGATCATTGTTCGAGTGGCCGCAAGAGAGGCGGAGCGCGTGAATGTCACGCGGATCGTTGTGCAGGTTGAAAACATTGTTTACGAATATAGAGAAACGTTTGAAGGACTCCCCGGTCTCGTCAAACAATTCATGTGAGTCATCGGAGAAGTGGAGGGTCTTCACATCCTTCCAAACGTGGCGCCACCGTGGAGACAAAACACTTGTCCTCACGGCGGTTTTGGTAGGAACGAAGGATAATATGTAGCATAAGACAGTGTTCGGGAGAGCACTGATCCTATCTGTGTTGTTATTCTCTAGTCTTAGCTGTTTTGGCTGCCATGGTGGTTCCACCATGGTTTTCTTTTAAGGTCAATAAGACATGGAAAGAAAGGAGATGTGTGTTTTCATCAACACAATGGGTGTATTTATATATAAGAACCTATAATATAAAAATGGTTTGACTAAGACTAATTTTTTAAAAAATAATTTTTTAAAAAGTTGTAACATTTATGTTCGGTAAATCAAATTAAAAATAGCTTTCAATAAATAAAACAATAATAATTACGTTTGGTAAAATAATTTTTAAAAATTAAAAATATTATAATAGACATAAATATAAGCATTAAATTTAAAAATTAGTTAACATATAAGGTTATATTAGACTTTTAAATTTTAAAAAGCACAATCCAACTTTAAAAGTTTTTAAAAGTATTCTAATCTTTTAAAAATTACAAGTACAAGCACATGATCTTTTTTATTTATCAAATAAAAAATGAGGAGTTTAAACTTTTAAAAAACATAAACACCTTTTTAAAAAATTTTACCAAACTAAGTCTAATAAAGTCTATTACAATACTAGCTAATGTTACCTTTTTTTGAAAAAATGTCATTTTTATTTAATAATGTTATACATCTAAATTTTTTTTATGAACCAAATAATAGCTCAAATGGGGTTGTGGGTTCGAATCTCATATCTTTGGTAAAAAAAAAAAGTCTACTTAAGTTAAATAATAAAATTTGGAATAATATTAGTCATAGCCGATTTTAGTTATGTTAAACTAATTTGGTTGGACTTGGTTAACAAATATCATTATTCATTTTTATATACTTTTACATTTAAAAATATAGTTTAATTTTGATGTATTGATCGTGTAAGACATTTTACACAGTTATGCAATCGCATCCGTTTTTTAGATGACTATTCACGCGACTAATATGAAGCGTTTTATCTTTATTGATGCGTTGTCCCGTAATTAAATACACGTGTAAAACTATTTTACACTCACAGTGCATCAAAATTAAATTTTTTAAAATATTATATAAACACCAAAAATTAATTACTATATATTTATATATGAATGCATGTGTTATTTAATTTATTTTTTATATATATTTTATAAAATAATAAATTTGATAATAATTAATTTTAAATGTGTATCTAACATAGTTATTTTACATTATAAATATTTCAAAAACTTTTATATTAAATATACAAATTAATCTTTAAAATATTCTAGAAGTTTTGGTTCTCAACAAAGTTTTATTAGATAAATTGGTTTCTCTTTAGTATTAAAAGATAGTTAATTTACCTTAAAATGTATTTTTGGAATCTAATTATATTATAATAAAATTTATTACAAATTTATTTTATCAATATAAACATTAAATATTGGTTTAAAGCGAATGATAGATCAATTTGTTTAATGAGAATAATTTTTTAAAACCTTTAAAGAATAAAAAATTAGCAGGTCAAAATATCAAATATAATTTTTTTAGGATTAATTTGAGTGTTTATTCTAAAAGTTGATAATCTATTTAGTTTGTATTTTTATTTTTAAAATTTCTTTAGTCAAAATTATTTTTTTTAATATTTATAGAAGTCATTTTTTCGATTTTTTAAAAGAATTTAACAAGGTGTTTTTATTATTAAAAAAAAAAAGAGAGATTTAACTCCTATATCTATTAAGATAGAGTTTATAAATTTATTTAATTATAACAGAAAATATAAGCATATCTTTCACTTTTGGTTTTCTTTTGTCCAATTATTTAATTGTTTATCCAAATTAAAAAAAAATTAAATTACTACAAGCAAATTAATTTAATTTAATTACCTTGTATTTTAAATTATCTTAAAAAATTTATAATTCTCTATCCAAACACACGCTCACACTTTTTCTTAATCACTAATGTAATTTAAATTGTGTGTAAGATAAAGTTAAAAATAAGAATTAAAATAACTTATATAAAAAATTACGAAGTTTAACTTTTTTTTAATACGTTTTTTATTTATTTAATAAAGTAAAATATTTAAAAATTTTACTATAATAATCTTAATATGTATTTTTAAGATGCATAATAATTAAATTATAAACTATTTATTAATGAATGAGAATAAATAAAAGCATATGAATAAAATTGAAAAAAAAGTACTATTATTAGTATTGTTGTTATTATTATTATTAACAAATGTTTTGTATACAAACAAAACAACCCATTATTAATTACTAAAAATATTTAATTATAAATGTAAATTATATTTAATTATAAATTGTAAATTTAGTTTGGATTATAAATTACGTTGAAGTTCGCAATATCTCAGCCAACTTCAAATGACAGATTTTATAAGCGCTGTCAACCTATTCAAGTTTTACAACCTTTTTTTTTTTCAGCCACCTTTTAAATGATAGATTTTATAAGCGTCGTCAACTTACTCAAGTTTTATAACTTATTTTTTCAATGTCAGAGAGTATCATCTTTACTGCATTATTGCAGCGTACTATTTAAATTTCATCTCATTCTTTTTATGAAATCTTCAAGAGTACATGTTCTAAAAAAAACTAATGTGATTTATTACTGTATATTTTTGCGTATTTTTTTGACAGAGTCAATGATAACGTTATCAGTCATGTTGAAGAATTGAAATTATCTGTACTGTTTAATATTCAGCTATTTTAACTGCTTTTTTCATCCAAATTAAACTATATTTTTTTAGAATTAAATTTTTTTCATCATATATATTCTTCCCAAGACAGAGACACAGAAACCTGTTCACCGTAAATTTTTTACTGTGTAATTGGTTGACGGCTGCGATAAATCTTAATCACAGGTTAGCTTTTGAAAATTAAAGTTGGTTTATTTATTTTTTGGAATTAAATATCTTTTATTTTATTTTAATATTAATTATCTAACTATAATACTTCTTTCTCTCTCTTAAAATTTGAGGTATTAATTAAAAAATATTAATTCCTAGATTTTTTTCTATTAATTATTATGTATAAGTCAACTTAAATATTAATTTAGTATTTATATTCTTTGTATTTAAAATTAAATACAAAGAATATAAATACTAAATTAATATTTAAGTTGACTTATACATTATAATTAATAAGAAAAAATCTAAGAATTAATATTTTTTTAGTCAACACCTCAAATTTTAAGAGACAGAAGAGTATTATAGTTGAATAGTTGATATTAAAATAAAATAAAAAATATTTAGTTACAAAAAAAATAGATAAATAAGCCAACCTTAATTTTCAAAAACGAACTTGTAATTAAGGTTTACCGCACCGTCAACAAACTTCACAATAAAAAAGGCCAACTTTAAGGTTTGTGTCCGGTACTTGGGAAGAATATATACGATGATAAAAAATTTTAATTGTGAAAAAACTTAATTTAATTTAAATGAGAAAGACAGTTAAAAAAAAGCTAAATATTGAACAGTATAGATAACATAAATTCTTCAACGTCGCCACATTAGTTTTGTTTAAAAAACATGTACTCTTGAAAAATTCATAAAAAAAATGAGATGAAATTTAAATAGTCTCGTAGTAGCTAGGAATGATACTCTCTGACATTAAAAAAATAGATGTAAAACTGAAGTAATAGAATTAGATTGTGAATTTTACGTATGTATATGTATATTCGCAAAATAAATAAATAAGTAAATATTTTTTTTATATTTTATTTTAACTAATAATTATCATATATGTTGTATTATTTTATTTTTATTATTTTAAAAAGTATGTTTAATATTATTTAAAAAACATATTTAAAAAAATAAAAAAATAATTTTTTAATTTTTTAATAAAATAAGCTTAAAAAATAAGCCTTAAAATTTTTTCCATACATGCACTTTTTAAAGAAAATGCTATATGTAAAATTTTTGTTAAGTATTTAATTTTGATAGGTAAAATAGTTTTACATGTTGCTTAGGAATAAATGCGAATATTATGAACAATTTTAAATACCTTATATCTATAACAATTTATATAAATTAAAAATAAGACATCCAATTTAATCCAATTATCACAAAGAAATAAGTAAATAAATAAATAAATAATAAAATCATCACATCATTACTCTTTTTATTTTATAATGAAACACTACATTTTAATTAATACCAGTTAATATTATTTAAATTCTTCCTCAAATTAATGAATTGTTATGAAGTATTATTACAACTGTAATAAAAAATTTTTCATACATGCACTTCTCAAGGAAAATGCTATATGTATAATTTTTATTAAGTATTTAATTTTGGTACACGGTCCGTAAAATAGTTTTATATATTGCGTTCAATTATGTAGGGGTGAATGTGGATCGGATATGGCCAAAATTTACGAATTTAACATCAAAATTTTGATTATATCCAATCCACATTCACCCTTACTAAATTTAACGCAATATATAAAACTATTTTACGGACATTGTATCAAAATTAAATATTTAACAAAAATTATATATATATATATATAGTATTTTTCTTGAAAGGTGCATGTATGGAAAAAATTTTATTATAGTTGTAATAATAACTTCATAACAATTTATTAATTTGAGGAAGAATTTAAATAATATTGACTGGTATTAATTAAAATGTAGTGTTAGTCACCGAAAAAAATAAAATGTAATGTGTAATAATGTGATGATTTTATTATTTATTTATTTATTTACTTATTTTCTTATGACAATTGGATTAAATTGGAAGCAAATTTATCGTATTATCTTAAATCAATTCTTATTATAAATTTGTTTTATTTATAATTTATATAAATTGTTATAGATACAAGATATTTAAAATGATTTTTAATAATTTATATAACTGGCAATGATTCAGTAGGTTAACGTATACAACAAAAATTAAAGAATTGATTTTTAAGTAGTCAATATTAATTATTTTTTTATTGTAAAATTATTTTTTTAATTTTATTTTGGAGAATTGGTTTAATATTAAATTTCATATATAAATTTAAGATTTAAAATTTAAAATATAGAATTCAAAATAATATAAAAAATATAATTGACATTAGTGGTAAAAAGTTGACTCATTAATTAAATTTAAGTTAGTTCATTAATTTTAACATTTTTGACATAAAATAATGAATTTAATTATAAAATTAAAAGTAATATAGAGATCTAATTAAAAAAAAATATAAAAATTTAATTGTAAATTTGGTGAAATTATAAGGAACAAAAAAGTAATTAAATCTTATTTTTTGTGGGATCTTACTCCTCTAAAGTTATATTGTCAGTTTAGAAAAAATATTAATCACCTTTGGATAAAGATAGTCTTTAGATGAAGATAATGAAGCTCATAAATAATAAATGTTATAAATTTAAAGGTAATTAAAGTATCATTTATTATTTTACTAACATATCATTTTAAAATTTTTTTTTATTTTTTTATTTGACTTGCTTGCATTTGGCTGTTTGGACAGAAATATTTAGCTTTGGCATCATCTTGGCGCATCAAATGCATATTCGAGATGTGGACTAATTTAAGAAACAGTTAAATATTTCCCAAAATGTGAGAAATCTAAAATTATCGGTAAGTTATTAGATTTTTCTATTATTAATATTGATGAGGCAAGTAGTTTTGGCTCGTGAATTGGAAAAGTACTGCCTAGTAAAGAATGCGTGGTAAAGAATTAATTCTAGTGCTAAATTGTGGTGAATTTTAAAACGTAGTTGTATTGAGAATTGATACTTTTAATCTAGATAAATTTTGTCTGATTATAAAGGTTGCGTTTGGTTTAACGTTAGAAAAAAGAGAAATATATTTGAGTACATTGAACGTTTCTTTTATATTTATAAGAAGTTAGAAATTATAACTTTTATGTTTAAAAAATTACGTTAAGATTGAATTTATTTTTTTCTTATCTATTCTATCTTTTATTTCTTTGCTTGTAGTCTCTCTAGTATTTAAATATTTTAAATATATAATAATATATTTTTATAAAATTTTATTTTTGGTTTTGTATAAAAAATTTTTATTTTTTGTTTAACTCTATTAAAATTTATAAGTGTAAATCTTGTATATTAATTTATTATTATAATTTTGTTATAATATAAATTATTGATACCATTAAAGAAACAAAGTAAATAAAAAGTTAGTTATAACTAATAATAAGGTTATAAATAATTAAAATTTATAGTTTAAAATAGTATTAAATAAAAGAATACTAAGAGTACTAAAAACTTTATAAGTAATATAATTTAATAAAGTATATTTTGATATATTTTTCATATATTATTTTTGTTTTTGATATAAAAATATATTTTGTCAATTTTTATATGTTATTTTTATTTTAGTAAGTAAATATTAATTTTATTATAAAATTAATTAATAAGATCTATTTAAATATCTAAATTGAAATTATAGGATAATATAAAAAATTTATTTGAGTTGATGTTTATTTTAGTAATTTTTTTAGTTAAAAGTAATTTTGAGTAGTATAATCTAAACAATATTTACTTTACTATAATTTTTTTTTGATATAAAGATTATTAGATATAAATCATTCTAACATTAACTTATTTTTTGCAAAATCAAGTTTACAAAATCAATTTTATATAAACTCTTATTTATAAACTGTAATTCAAATTGTCAATGTTAGAATCACTAGAAACGATCTTCAAATGTATGTGGATCATGAACAATTATTCAAATATTGGTTAGTTGTTCAATTGAAAATTCTTGTCAGGTAATTTATACAAAATTAACTGTAATGTTAGTTTATCGTCTGATAGGGATATAGCTCGTTTCAGATGCATTATTAGAGATTCTTAAACTCTTGTAGTAATTGGATTTTGGATTTTTTTGAGTCTATTTCAACTTAGAATATTTTTAAATGTAAATTGTTTACAGTTTGAAAATGACTTACTTTGACGTAGAAGAACGACATAAAAAAATAATTTGGTGACTGTTGTAATACTCGTTTGATGTTTGGAATCTTAAAATTGCATATAATTTAAAAAAAATATTAAAATTCAAAATTCAATTCAACCTTGCGTTGATTTAGCTTAACATTTAATGCATGTTAATAAGATTAATAAATAATTAATACATTTTTTTATAAAACTACAAACACATTAATTATAACTTCTAAAATATATTTTCAATAAATAATAATTATCATTATTATAAAAAATTTAATATGCTCTATTAGTATATAAATGATTAAATTAGTTCATAAAATCTAATTAATTAATAATTTTATATTTTATTTATTTTAATTATTTATTTAAAATTATAATTTATCTCATAAAATTTATCTTATATACTACTTTCTTTTGTTCATCGAAAATAATGAATTTGTCTAGGGACAAACTAATTCTTATTTTTATATAATTTAAATTGTATTCGTATATTTTTATTTTTTGTATTAATTTAATTTTATTCACATATTTAAATTTTAAAATTATAAAATTTGTTATTTAAAATTTAGATAGATATAATTTAAATTAATAATTTAATTTAATAAAAATAAACGTATTCGTATTATTTTTATTATCTTAAGTAAAAGATATCTCTAATTATATTTTTTAGGTAAGATTTATTAATTTCTTCCGATATATATCTATATATACACTCTAGTGTTATTAATTTGAAAGATTTTATATATCTATTTTTTTGTTGAGATATTTAAAGATTATTTTCAACTGCTTTAAAAAATAATAATAAGAGAACATTTATTTTAAATAAGACGAATATGTTTATTTAAAATTTAAAAATTTTAAATAAATTTATTTGTATTAATTTTAAAATAATACGAGTATATTTATTTAAATAAAAATATTTAAAATAATAAGAGTATTTAGTCATTTTAATTCTTTTAAATTTTTGTTTTTGTCATAATTTTGTAATAATTTAATATCAATTTAAAAATAAAATAAATTTAAATTAAAACAAAAAAAATTAGCCCAAATAGAGTTTTAATGTTATTCTTTTCTCTCTTCTTAATAATTTAATGTTCTTTTTCTTTTTGACTTTTTCTTTTTCAAGAATTGGACGTGATTTAATGCTCCAAAATTGTTTGGAATTTTAGTGCTCTTTTATTAAAATAAAAAGAGAAAACTTGTATAAAGTTTTAGTACTCCTTGGTTAAAAAGAGAAAGAAGAATCAACATTAAATTACTAAGAAGAGAGGAAAGAATCAGTCAATCAGCATTAAAATTCTATTTGGACTAATTTTTTTTGTTTTAATTTGAATTTATTTTATTTTAGATTGATATTAAATTGTTATAAAATTATGACAAAAATAAAAATTTAAAAGATTTAAAAGGGCAATATGTTCTTATTATTTTAAATTTAACACGAATAAATTTATTTAAAATTTTTAAATTTTAAATAAATATATTCATCTTATTTTAAATAAACGTTCTCGTATTATTCTTTTAAAAGCGACTAAGTATGGCTTTTAAGTATTTCAACAAAAGAGATAAATATATGTAATCTTTTAAATTAATAACATTCGAGTGTATATATAGGTACATAATATCTGAAAAGATTAATAAATCTTACCTAAAAATTATAGTTAGAGATATCTTTTGTTTAAGATAATAAAAATAATACAAATACGTTTATTTTTATTAAATTAAATTATTAATTTAAATTATATCTATCTAAATTTTAAATAAAAAATTTTATAATTTTAATATTTAAATATATGAATAAAATTAGATTAATAAAAATATACGAATACGATCCAAATTATATAGAAATAAGACCAAGTTTGTCCGTGAACGAACTCATTATTTTTAAAAAACAAATGAAGGTAGTATATAAGATAAATTTTAATATTTTATGAGATAAATTATAATTTTAAATAAATAATTAAAATAAATAAAATATAAAATTATTAATTAATTAGATTTTATGAACTAATTTAATAACCTTAATAACTTATATACTAATAGAGCATGTTAAATTTTTTATAGTAAGGGTAAAGTATACTTTTTGTCCTTGAAGTTTGACAAAAATTTCAAAAATATCCCTAAGTTTTATTTTGTTTCAATTTTGTTCCAAAAGTTTTCGATTTGCATCAAATATACCTTCGACGGCTAAATTTTCAAAACAATTAAGATCAATCTAACAATAATGCATGAAAATTATGCTTGATTTGTTTGTGTTGAGGGTTGTTCTTATGAAATTGTTGTTGAATTGGTCTTTAATTTTTTGAAAAAATAGCCGTCAGTGGTATATTTGATGCAAATCAAAAACTTCTGGGACAAAATTGAAACAAAATAAAACTTAGGGGTATTTTTGAAACTTTTGTCAAACTTTAGGGACAAAAAATATACTTCACCCTTATAGTAATCATAATTATCATTAATTGAAAATATATTTTAGAGATTGTAATTAATGTGTTTGTAGTTTTACAAAAAAATTGTATTAATTGTTTATTGATCTTATTAATATGCATTAAATGTTAAGCCAAATCAACGCAATGTTAAATTGAATTTTAAATTTTGACAGTGGTTTTTGTTTTATATGAAATTTTAAAACTCCAAACATTAAAGGAGTATTGTAACAACTCTTGTTATTTTTTTCTGTCTTTTTTAATTAAAGAGCACTAAAATTCTATACAAATTTTCTCTTTTTCTTTTAATTAAACAATACTAAAACTCCAAACAATTTGAGAGCATCAAATCACATCCCAAAAAGTTTATATGTGAAGTTAATTGTTAGAATGTCCTCATTCTTTTTCAAAATTTATATTGTCTCAACAAATATGAAGATTATGATATTGTCTCTAAGATTCAAGAGATCATCCTTCGACAATAGAATATTCAATTTGTTTAAATTCTTGGTAAAGCAAATTCTATAGTAGATTGAGCTAATTTTCATATTAAGATCAACATTAATCATGTAATATGATTAGCTCCAAATAATCTTCAACAAATTTTCTATTTGGATAGGAAGATTACTATTTAAACGTGTTCTTTTTTTTTTTTCGGACAAAAATAAACCTAGTACAACTGTTTATATCAACATGTCTTGGATCATATTACTATGATAACTAAATTATGAATGTTAAACTATTTAATTTATACCAATCAAGTTGGTTGGAGACATAATATATGTAATTATTTTTGTTGAGAGACTCACTCGTTACAATTAAGTGTATGTTTAGATTGAGTTTGATTGTTCGAATGAGTTAGAATAAAATTTCGAAAATCGAATGAACAACAAATAAAAAATATTAAATTTATTACTTGATTTATTTTGTGAAATTCTTAAGATTGTGTTTTTTTATCTACTTATTTACTTAATATATTAAAATTAGATTTTTTCTTCAAATAATAAAAGTGCTATTCTAAATTTATTTTAGAAAAATATTTTTATTATAATTATATTAATTTAGAAAAATATATTTATTATAATTATATAAAATCAATATTTAATACATTATCAACTAATAAAATTAAGGTGTCAATTCATCATAAATTTAGTTTTTCTCCAAAATAAATGTACTATTCTCTCTTCTAAATTTATTTTAGAAAAATATCTTTATTATAATTATATTACAATATTACAATTAATATTTAATAAATAATGCATAATACTAATTATCTTTATTACAATTATATAAAGTCAATATTAATGCATTATTAAACTAATTGTCAATTAGAAATATTTTAATTATTTAATTATATTGATATAATTCTAATTCTCATTCATTATGCAATAATTTTATTAGTGGCAAGTTGTTACGTTAATGATGACCCATTAATAATAATAATAATAATAATAATAATAATAATAATAATAATAATAATAATAATAATAATAATAATAGATATCAATAATTAAATGTAAAAATAATTGCCAAACATTATATAATTAACTTAAATTAGTTAACAAATTTAATTTTAGTTGTTATATTTTATTTTTTACATAATTATGTTATTAATTGTCAATTATTATACGTCAAATTAGCATTTAATATATAATTATGTTAATTGTCAATAAATTTTTTTTATAATTATGCATCAAATAAGCATTTAATACATAACTACGTTAATTATCAATAATTTTAATTTTTAATCATTGTAATATAATTTTAAATTAATCGTAATTTCTATTAAGTTGATATTGATATCTACCTTAAAAAATAAAAGTAAAAATTTATGATTCTAATCATGTTAAAAAGGTATATGATATGATAATGGTTTATTCAATCACGACAAATATACGATGTATAACGTAAATAATAAAAAAATTAACTTAATAATAACTAATTTATATAATTATTTTTTCTAATAAAGGCTATATATAATATTTTTTTGTGATTTGTGAGTCTAGATTTAAAAGTTAACTTATTTTTTTAATTTATTATTCTTTTTTGACTATTTCATAGAATAAAAATATATTCTTCGTTTTTCGTCGAAGTTGATCCTTTTAAGGTACAATTTATAATTTTTTATAGTATTTTTTATATATTCATTCTATTATATTATTCTTTTAATAATTTAATGATTGTTCTTACTCCAACTTATTCTTTTCACCTAATGCTCTAGTGCGATTATTTTTGCCGTAATCGTTTACAATGCACCACATCCATCAAATACCATCTCAAGTTGTATTCACTGATTTGGATTCTGATTACATGGATGTAAGCATTCAACGAAAGGACAATAAACTCTATTTTACCGAAACATGGTTGGATCTACTCACATATTATGACAAACCTAATGGAATATGAGTAAAGTTAGTTTTCTTAGGAGGAATTCGATTTTTTATTAAGAAATTATTTTCACGAAATTTTGTAGGCCAAGTTCAAGTTCCATTCCCTCCATGCTTTTCTACGTCTTTCCATAAATTTTTGAAGTGGATCATATAATAAGATTGAATTTCCTCAATTTAAGTTCAGTTTTGGTAAATTCGTGTCAAATTCGGAGATGCAATTCAAAGATTGGTAATGTATTCAAATTTTCTTATTTTAAACTTTTCGTAATTAAAATATGTTTATAACATATTATGATTTTTTTTTCAGAAATTACCGGCCTTCATTTGCATCAATGCAATGCCATTGAGGAAAAATAAGAGTCAGTTTAGTTTCTTAATGTAGCAATTATATACCTTGCCGCATTGCATGGATAGCAAATCATGAAGCTTATTTAACAAATCTATCTACTTAATATACTAAAACTGGATTTTCCCTAAACTAATGAAGGTGACGTGTCGATCTCTCGTGACTATGTTTTTCCTCCAAAATGAATTTTTCTATTCTCTATTCTAAATTATTTTATAAAAAATATATTTATTATAATTATATTATAATTAATATTTAATGAATAATACATAATTATACTAATTTAGGAACATATATTTATTTTTAGAAAGTATTATTTTCATGTAATTAAAGCACTCTTCTCTCTTCTAAAATTATTTTTAGAAAAATATGTTTATTATAATTATATTACAATTAGCATTTAATGAATAATGCATGATTATACTAATTTAGGAAAATATCTTTATTTTTAGAAAGTACTATTCTCATGTATTGAAAGTACTATTCTCTCTTCTAAAATTATTTTTAGAAAAATATCTTTATTATAATTATATTACAATTATCATTTAATGAATAATGCATGATTATACCAATTTAGAAAAATATCTTTATTATAATTATATAAAATAATCTACTTAATATACTAAAATTGGATTTTTCCCAACTAATGAAAGTAAGGTGTCAATTTCTCATGAATTTATTTTCTTTTCAAAATAAAGGCACTATTCTCTCTTCTAAATTTATATTAAAAAATATCTTTATTAGAATTATATTACAATTAGTATTTAATAAATAATGCATAATTATACTGATTTAAAAAATATCTTAATTATAATTATATAAAAAGTTAAACATAAATTTATAATTCTAATTGCTATAAATATGATACTAACGTTCATAGTGGTAAATTGATATTGCAATAATTAATTTCTATAATTATTTTTGTACTACTAAAGGCTATATATAGTGTTTCTTTGTGGTTAGTGAGTCTAAATCTAAGAATCAAAGCATTTTTTTTCTAATCTGTTATTCTTTTTTGATTGGACAATTGTTTCTAAGGAGCTTTGTAGGTCAAGTTCAAGTCACATCTCCTCTACGTTTTCTATGTTTGTCCAAAAATATTCGAAGTGGAGCATATAATAAGATCGAATTTCCTCAATTTAGGTTCAATTTTGAAAAATTCGTGCCAAGCTTGAAGATGCAATTCAAAGATTGGTACTATATTTAAATTTTTTTCTCTTAAACTTTTTGTATTAAAAATAATTTTATAACATATTGTATTTTTTTTAGAAACTACCGGTCTTTTGGTGCATTAATGCAATGCCATTGAAGAGAATAAAAGTCAATTTAATTTGACAATTTTAACAAAAAGATAGTCTGAATTTGTACCGATTCTAAGTATTCGATCTTATGATGTTACTTCGGTTGGTTGTTACGAGAATGACTCTAATCTATATGTATCTAAGGATTAGAATAGATTAAATATTATTTAAATAATTTAGTTCTAATATTGATAGTTGATTAAATTAGTTTTAAGAGAAATGTAATTCATCAATAAATTAGAATGATTAAAAGTTTAATTAAGATTAACTAACATCTGTTTTGGATACAAGATTGATTAATTAAGATTAAGGCGTGAAAAAGGAAAAAGAGTCACAATACGTGGTTTTGCTTTCTTGCTAATATATAAAAAAAATGTGAAAGAAAAAAATTAAAATATCACCATTTAAAAAAAATTATTAATCATACATATGAAAAGGGATTGGAGAATATGCATGGATATAAAAAATTAAAAAATTATTACTTGATTGTAGAATAAAAAATAATCATAACAAAAAAATAATTAGCATATGTGACTTAAATTTATATATATATAAACAAATATTTAGAATTATTTAACAAAATTAATATATATGTATAGATAAATAAAGAAATTATTATAATTTATAAACATTACACATACAATGACATTAATAATAAAGAATAAAAAAATTATTGAATGATTGTAGACTCAAAAAAATTAATTAATATATACGATTTAAATATATTTACATACAATTAATATATATATAAACTACATAAAGAAGTATTTAGAATTATTTAAAACAATAAATATATTCTAAAAATAAGAAAATTATTAACTAAACAATTGATATATATATATATATATATATATATATATATATATGTAACACCCTATCACACTAAGCTTTACGCTTAAGCCGTAAAACAGAGGTGGTGTGGTATTACGACTTCTAAAATAGAATGAGTACATATAATAGCAGAAGAATTATAATATGCTAGGAGCCTTGAAGAATAGGGGAAATAAAAATCGCGAGATAAAAGCGCAACGCTCAAGGAACGAGTTAACTTGCGTTCTAAGAAAACCATAACTATCAAGCATAAGATAACAGAAGTAGGAATAGAGTGCCAAAGATACAAAATAACAAGCTCCTGACTCAGCCTGCGAAGTCAAGAATGGCCGGAGAATATTTACACATATATACATACATATCCAAAACCCAAAAGTACATATACACAATCCTACCTCTCCATAAACCTCTAAGAGGATCAAAAAGAATAAGTCATGCGGAGAGAAAGCTAAGTACATATATATACATCATAGCATAACAAAATATCCCAGTAACCACTCCGCTTCAAGAGTCCAGATGCCTAACGAGATGCCTCTCGACCTGCATCTGAAAAACAACAACATAGTATGGAATGAGAACCGGAGGTTCTCAGTATGGTAAAGGTGCCACACATATAATATATAAGGTCCTGAGAATGCCAGAGGCAATCCTAGAACGCCGACACTCAGATTATAGAGCTTAAAGTATTAAACAGAAGCCATAAAAGGTGGTTTACTAAGGATATTTAGACCTAACTTAACTTAACCTTAAATCTAAATCCCAGTTTGCCATTCCTCCATACCTCCAACTCCATCATGCATTTCACAGACAGATAGACAAATAAAGGCAAACACAAGAAGGTTACAACTACTGCAGATAACAAATACACATTTAGCATGGCAAATACAGATAGGCACACCCAATTAGAGCACAAGCAAGTAATTCAAGTAATATGCATATGATGCATGCCTGTCCTATGGCTGATGAGGCTCATCTGTCGGTTATCCAGCCAACCCGACAAGTCTGAATTGTACTTAGACTGTCCCCCGACGTGCATCCCCAAGAGTCTATGCATAGTTTTTTCTCAAATAATCAATAATACTCAATGGGGGTAACATTCCCGGGAATTTATATAGTGCCCGGTCACACACTTACGTCGTAGGGTCAACAGAGTATCGAGTTTTCAACCTGGTACACGTGGTGGCAAGCCACGGCACTTAATCCAGGGAATCTCGTATCTCAGATTATTCAAATTCATAAGCCATATAAATAATTCAATTATAATTCATCAACATCAACATCATTCTCAATCGCATTTCATTCATCATCATACATCAATCATATTCAATCCTTATCCTTCATTATCACACCTCTCATTCCGTCCATCAATAGTTCCAATTCAAAACATAATTCATTCTTTTCTAAATGAATCAAACTTAAAACATGCTCATTTTCTTAATAACTCTAAATCAAACCATATAACCTTTGAATCTAAATCTTTCTAAATAATCATATAAACAAAATCTCTAATCTCTAATTTTTATAAAATTTCGGCAGCATCTCCTCTAAAACTCGGACTTTGCCACCCTGTTCGGGTCCAAACCTGTATTCTTTTCAATTCAACATTTCCTTCCTCATTATCATAACAATCTCCACAAAAAATCTACCTCAGATCAACAATTAAACTCATACAATATTCAAATCCAACAACCAAAATTCAACTAAGAGTCATAGTTCACAAATCCTAGGCTTTTAACACAAAATACCTCAAATCAATAATTCATCGAATCGTTAATTAATCAACAAGCACCAAACCAACCATGTTCATCAACAATAACATTCAACTATAATTCTCTCCAAATTAACATAACAACATTCACCATCTAAAATTAATAACTAATTATCCAATAAACTTCAACCAATTATATTCATCGACAAATTACTAAATATTAAATATACACCTGCATTCCAACTTATCCTATGGTCATCTAGCCTAAGTTTTCACAGAATATTATATATTAAATGCAAGAAACCTAAACCATACCTTAGCCGATTCCCAAGTATTATTCCAAGAAAATTTTCCTAAAAGAACACAGCCCTCAAAACCTCAACTAATCTGCTTCCTCCAAGTTCCAGTATTCACAATTTCAAGCTCCAATTATTTATTTTCAACCTAATACACATTCATAACACATACATACCCAATTTAATACTCAAAGCTTAAATTTAATGAAATTAAAATAAAATTATCGTATCCTCACCTTACCCAAGCTTCACATAAGCAAGAGTGAACGTTTTTCTCAAGCTAATTGGATCCTAAAACATCAGAAATCAAAGAAATTCAACATTCCCACTTAAAATTCGAAAATTGGGGGAAAAGAGGCTGAGAGTGATTAAACAAGTTACCAGTGAAATTGTTCTGGTAGAAATGTAGAGCTCGACGCGGTGGACGCGTGGCCGCAAACGGTGCGGCGATTGGAGCTCGGACGGAGAAGTTACGGGGATCGGAAATTTATGTGAGGGTTACGGGAATGTTTCTCGTCCTTCCCTCCCCTGGAAGCTTTCTTTTCTGTTGGAATGATGGGGACGAAGGGCTTGGGTTCACTTAAAAGGGCTGGTCCGGTTGGACCGATAGCCCGGTTCGGGTCCGGTTCAACCGGTTCGGTCCTTTCGGTCCAATTTTGGACCGTTTTCTTCGAAATTAGTGTCAAAATTCTCGTTTCAATGAGCTCTACCCTAATTTAATATAATATTCACATTTTTAATCCTCCTTATTAAAAACTAATTTATTGACTAATTATCTACTAATTTAATCGGGGTTTACATTCTACCCACCTAACAAAGAATTTTGCCCTCAAAATTCAAATCTAGTTACCTGAAAAGAGATGTGGATAGTCCTTTCGCATATCTGATTCGAGCTCCCAGGTATGTTCCTCGATACCAACTCGACTCCAAGCTACTTTTACCAATGATACTTCCCTTCCTCGTAATCGTTTAACGCTGGTGTCATCAATTATTACCGGAATTACCGGAAGTGTTAGATCTTCTCTTACTTGGATTGGTTCTGGTTCCAGAACATGACTTGCGTCAGGAGTATACTTTCGAAGCTGTGATACATGAAATACATCGTGCAAATTCGAAAGATACAGCGGTAAGGCAATTCTATAAGCTACTGGTCCAATTCTCTTCAGAATCTCAAACGGTCCAATATAACGGGGATTCAATTTCTTGGTCTTAATAGCTCTTCCCACTCCAGTGGTTGGTGTAACTTTCAAAAAGACATGTTCTCCTTCTTCAAATTCCAAAGGCTTTCGCCTCTGGTAGAAAGAAAAGTCTATGTCTTCTCAAATTTTGAGATCGAGAAATCAAGCGGAATATATCTTCTGACTGTACACACGTGCAAAATATCTTTTAAGATGGAGTCAGATATAGTACATTTGGTCGATGATCGTAAAATTCTGGATAATTATTTTAATTTGCTTGCTCATGCTGATCTATTGAAACAAACAAATGAACGATTCTACTTATTTCGTACGTAATTAATTTATGTTAACCCACACAAAATTATTTTCCTTTTGATTTTAAGTTTTGCCAAAAAATTGTATAATAGCATCATTTTATCGATAACAAAAATTTTAACCGTTTATTTATGAAAATATTTGAAATTGTATTGTGACTTTTTTAAAGGTATATCCTTTTATTAATATACTATTGTTAGTTTTATTGTTTAATATAAAATAAATCAGTAAATTCTTTTTATTTTATACACATTCGAAGTTATAATTTCTTATATTATTCACTCATTTGTCCTTAATTTGGTACTTTTAATTCAATTTTTTTGTTCAATTAGATGTTATTAGATTCTTGACTAGAAAAGAAAAACTCATATCATGGTCAAAAATAGAGAGAAGTGGCCAGTACATTGTGATTGATCTTCATGATTTGCAGTATGTAAAATTTTAATATGAATATTTCTTTAGGTTATAATTATGTGTTGTGGTGCAAATTTTTTTTCTTTATATATTACTACTTACTCCTTTAATTATCGCTTTCATTCAAAAATGAGAAAAAAATAAGATATACACTATGAGATCAATTTACAATCCAATTACTTGATCATCTATGTGATCACCAAGCAACCGAATACATAATTTATTCTCTAATTTATAAAATTTAACAAAGACATTGGTAAACATATTGGTTTCGCATTTATTTATATATTTTATTTATTTATGTTATATTTGTAATTATATTATATCTATTTTTATTAATATATTTTTTTTAAATATCATTAGTGTTAGCACATTGTGTATTAAATAAATTAAATGATAGAAACACGTAACTATTTTCTTTTTCAGTCAAGATTAAGTAAAATACTGTAATTTAGACTTGCAATATCAACATATTAATAGTAAAATGAAGAAAAAAATGTAATATTATATAAAAAAATGTTTAAATCATAATTATAATTTATGATTGAAATCATAATTTAAATATTTTAAACGGGATAATTTCATTTAGAGAATTCATAATTCAAACATCATTTTTATACACTTAATAGCTATATTCGAGTTAATACATTTAATACTATATTTAAAAAAAGCGAACAATGCATATCTTATTATTTATTTATTAATTAAATTATTACAATTCAAATTAATTTTAATAGAATAATTTAAAATTATAATTTCAGTTTTATCACGTGCATGGCACGGGTTATTACACTTGTAAATGGTCTGAATTTGCATGAATTCTAAATGTTCGAACTTATGGTGTTGTTTCAGTTGGTTGTCATTACAAGAATGACTCTAATATATATGTGTCTAAGGATTAGAATAGATTAAATATTATTTAAGTAATTTAATTCTAATATTGGTATTTGATTAAATTACTTTTAGATTAATTTAAATTTAAATTGTTACCTCAATTGATATATTACGATTATTCTTCTTTAATATGTTATTTTTAAATTTTTTAGTATGAAGTTTTTTTTTCTTTCTTCGGGTTTTAAGTTATTTTTATTTCTACTTTTATTTGCTCTCCGTATAACTAAGAAAAAAAAAGTTAAGTTAAAAAACTACAAATAATAAATATTATTTTTTATATGACAATTATTTTAATCAATTATATAAAATTATTGTAAATAAATAATAAAATAATTAATAATTGGGCCCGAATAAATTAACAATAATCTTTATTAAAAGTTTTATACGTCTAATAATAATTCTTAGTTATGTTTAAATTTTGATAATAAGTTTAACTTACTTATTTTATATAATGAATACATTGGAGATTATATCATTTTTTATAGAATACGAAATTTTTACTCTATATTATTTGACAATTATTTATTTATTTAATATTATATCTTTTTTCTCTTCTTTAACTACTTAGATAATATATATATTGAGCAAGTATCTCCATTAAATTAATCATAAAGGTTAATAAAATGTAACGACATAATTTTTACCTAAGTGTAGTAAGTATCTCTGTTGAAAATATTACCTAATTATTGTCGTATACAATTAGTGTGTGTGTATATATACATTGAGTAATAGTGATATTTTATAATTATTTATCATTTACAGAATTTATAATTCAGACATAATTTTTCTTCTGTTTTTTATTTTTCATACCTAATGGCTACTAACTACGATTCTATCAATAGTATTACCTATGGTATATACGAAATTTTTACTCTATATTATTTGACAATTATTTATTTATTTAATATTATATCTTTTTTCTCTTCTTTAACTACTTAGATAATATATATACTGAGCAAGTATCTCCATTAAATTAATCATAAAGGTTAATAAAATGTAACGACATAATTTTTACCTAAGTGTAGTAAGTATCTCTGTTGAAAATATTACCTAATTATTGTCGTATACAATTAGTGTGTGTGTATATATACATTGAGTAATAGTGATATTTTATAATTATTTATCATTTACAGAATTTATAATTCAGACATAATTTTTCTTCTGTTTTTTATTTTTCATACCTAATGGCTACTAACTACGATTCTATCAATAGTATTACCTATGGTATATTATGTGATGAAAAAGTTTAGAAAATAAAAGTAATAATTAAAAAGTTATGGAAAGTCACATCTAAATTTGATAAGAGCAAGACGGCTTACATATAAATGGTTCTAATGGATGATAATATTAGTTGATTATTTTTCATGATTATTTCAAGTGATATTAGGTCCAATTTATAAATATTTTTAATAGCTTTATAAGTGTTAATAGTTTTTATATTTAATTTATTTAATTTATTTTAAAGTGTGATAAAATCCATTGTTCAATCAAGAGTTATTTAGTAAAGATGTTTGAAATTGTATTATACTTTTTTAAAGGTATATCCTTTTATTAATATATTGTTAATTTTATCGTTTGGTATAAAATAAATTGATAAAATCTCTTTAATTTATAAGCAATTTATTATATTATTCATTTATTTGTCTTTAATTTAATACTTTTAATTCAATTTTTTTAATTAGATGTTATTGGACTCTTGACCGAAAAAGAATAGCTTATATCATGATCAAAAAAGGGAGAAGTGGTCATTACATTATGGTTGATCTTCATAATTTGCAGGATGTAAAATTTTAATATTTCACAACGAGATTTTGTTTTGTAATAATTATCTATTCATATGCAAAATCTTTTATCTTTTTTCATGATATATTACTACTTATTTTTCTTAATTTCCACTTTTATTTAGAAATGAAAAAAAAAATAAGATACACACTGTGAGATTAATTTGCAACCCAAATATTCAATTATTTACCAAATAATCGAATACATACTTATTCTCTAATTTCCAAAACTTAACAAATGCATTGATAAGTATATTAGTTTAACCTTTTATTTAATATATTTGTTTATCTTATATTTGTAATCATATTATATCTATTATTATGTATATTTTTTTGAAAAATATTCTTAGTATTAGCACATGGTGTATTAAATAAATATTTTAAAATTAACTGTAACATATGATAAAAATAAAAATTAAACTAAATAGATATTACAAATACAAATACAGGCACAACTCATTTAATTGAGTTTCAAATACAATCACAATAAAAAAACTTATTAACCCACCTATTTAACTACCTCGTCTATTTTCATAAATCTACCTAACAATTCCCCTCTTCTCCTGACCAAGATCGTGAAACTCATCATAATTGGAGTCTAACTGTTGCCTGTTATAACAAAGCCCACAAATAACCTTAAATCTAAATAAGTGAATAAACCTAGCGATCATTTAATGGCATAAAAAACAAATCCGTTGAGTCATGCTTGTCATGGACTCATGGCCGCGCACCCGTCGCGTCGTCACATGCTCACTATTAAAGTTGATATACTTAATACCAAATTAAAAAAAATGAACAACACATGATATGTTATTTTTTTATTAATAAAATAATTATAATTTAAATTAATTTTAACAAAATAATTTAAAATTTTAATTTTAATTTTATCACGTTCATAACATGGGTTATTACACTTGTTTTGCCCTAAAATGATGAAAGCTTTTGTAATTTGTATATTTTTGTTTTTCCTTCTCTTTTTATTCATTAAGGAGTTTATTTGCTAGGTAATAAATCAATTATTTGATATGTACTTAAAATTAGCAATCATCATTATTCATTAGTATGAAAACATAAAAAGAAAATTTGAATAACCACGTAATTAATATTTGTAACTAAATGAATCAAATCCAATATTTCTGTTTTACTTTTTCACTCATGCGTTCCGAGTACTGGCTGCTCTTTCTTTTTTTTCTTTTAATCCTTCTTCTTCTACGCCTTCTTCTTCTCCTCCTCCTTCTTTTGCATCTATTTTCATTTTCTCCTTTTTCTTTTTTTCCTCCTTCTGCGTCACCGTCGCTGTTCGTCGCTCCGCCGTCGACCTTCACTGCCTCCGTTTAACGCCCTCTGTTGCGCTTCCGTTTCCCGTTCTTGTTTCCCTCCATCGCTTCTCTCACTTCCATTCTCCCTCTTTCACGGTTTCACCCTCTGCTTCTAGTCAGCTCTCTCTCTATTCAATTCTCCATTGGCGGTAATTTCTTTCTCCATTTATCGAAACGCATTATATTGAATTGAATTATCTAAAGGATTATGAGTAACTAAGCTTCGTGTTTAGGGGAAAATGGTTTCTTTGATTTATCAATGTTTGAGTGTGATTCTAGGTTTAGGAGGTGACACATATAGCTGCAACCATTCGAGAATGTATGTCTATTGAGGACATGTGACATAGTGTATGAAGCAATTTGAGGGCATGGAAATTGTATTTGAAATGGCAATGCAATTGATGATTTGTGGATATCATCATTTCCTCTTTTTAAGTGGTTTTCAATTTGTCATTTCAATTCCTATGCTCGGTTCCACTAGATATATAGTTTAATTCACGGCAATGTCAGAATCTGATGAGTGATGAGCTTGCTTTATTTTTTTTAAAGGGCTAAAAGGATTTCTTAGAATTACTTGTTTGATTTTTGCCCTAAAGTTTTTAATGCAGCTTGTTTTTATGTAGACGTTGATTTTCTGTATTCTAATATTTTATGATAGTGCAACGCTGCAAACTTGAGTTTTGTTTGGTTATAATCTGATGTTTGGAGGTTGTTTGATTATAATTGATTCTTAAACTTTAACAATATATGATTAAATGTCTTTGTAAAATTCTGATTAGCTATGTAATTTTGTATTCTACGGGAGTACGGGACTGTGATATTAGGTATAGCTATTCTAATTTTTTTTTTTCTCTTTGCTTGATGTGTATGTATATGGCAGGAATTCCAACCTTGCTCGCTGTTGTTATTCTTGAAAACCAATTTGAAGCAAGCCTAAACTTGAAGGCTGATTTTGTCTATATACATTTCTGTTACCATTTGCATCAATGGATAGGTTCTCCATAGATGAGGTAATGTCCCTTTTCACTTTGTATTGAGGAGTTTTATCTTCCATAGCAGACTATTAAATTACATGGGCCTCCCATGAGTCATTAGATAGAAAACCATTCATGTTCCCAATAGCCGCACCTAGTGGGATAAGGCTTTGTTGTTGTATGTTCCCCAATATGGGTGGTCCTATGCATTGTTTTCATGCTTTAAGCCCAAACAGGCTCTTGTGAAAAAGGGGTGTATTAATATAAAACTTCATGATTTCATAACATGAGGTTATGTGATATTACATATTTACATGACACTACTTGATTAGTCATGTTTATAGCGGAGACTAGTGTCACGTTATATAAAATCTAAAGGTATTGAGTATCATGTAACCTAAATTTCAGTTGAGGTCAATGTATATTCTTACGAATGGAGAGTTGTCGGGTGTAATGTCACCAATTCTTATTGGAGTTCAGTATAATTTACCCTTTGAATTATGGATGTGTTATCTGTTATGTACGGTCATTTCTTATTTTAAAAGATATGATGCATTATTTGAATGTTTTGTGTTCCACTTTATATTGGTGCTGTTAGCTGCGTTTTGCTTATATTGACTAAACCATGCCCTCTTCCTCTATTATGTTCCTGTGGCCACTGATGCATAGGTCAATGAATTGGAGAGAATATATAAGGAGATGGGAGAAAAATCAGTTGACCAGAATTTCTGCAAGTCGGTTGCCATAAGTTTTAGGTGATTAATTACAGTCTTGTATTAACTACAGGAATAAATAAAGAGGAATTTGTGCTACGTTTACCACTTTACTTGATATTTCATAATTGAGCTGTTTTTATGTTGCAGTTCCTCATCAAGACGTGCTGGTAAAGCTTCTTTAACTTGGGAACAGGTTGTTACAGTTGCTTTACCATTTATACATGTTTTGGAATTCATGCAGAGGATGTTATAAATGATGAATTTGTTGCATTGGGGTTTAGGTGCGGCATTGGTTTCAAAATAAACTGAAAGAGTCAGAGACTAATGTTGCTTCCACTACCAGTTCAATGAACCTATATATCGATCTTTCGGAAGCATCCGTGTTAAGAAATGGGCAGAAAAGCTCCTCAAATGCAAAAGGTTTTCACTTAAATTCATTATGTTCTTAAAGTCGTATATGTGAAGCCTAAAAATTCTTATCATGCTATCATTTCTTTAGGAAACAAAGGATTCACCTGATTTGTGTTGCTCTTAGCTCCTCCAATTACCAAAGCTTAAAAAAGTTAGGAACAATAATGGTATTTACATGTTATTATTTTGTATTACAACCTGTCAGTTAAATAATAATATTAAGAATCTGCTGTGGTTATTTGTTTCTTTTGATATCAATAAGGGTTTTTAGTATTTACACTTTCCAGTTTCTATATTACATTGAACTTCCTATTGTTTTGCCTCATATCAAGTTACAGTGCTAAAGTATTTTTTCTGAATAGTACTTTGATCAGATCTCTCCCTGCTAAATTCTGACTCTTGATTTCTATTAATGTGAAATGAAATCACTGAACAATTGTGCACATTGTAAGGTGATGTCATTCATGTGAAGCTTTGTTGAGACAGATTTAAGGAACAACTATAGAAATTAATACTAAACAGGACAACATAAGTTCTATAAAGTTTCTTTTTTCAATTAACTTCAGCAAGGATAGGATCCAGTGACAACCTAAATGGACAAGTGATGATTAACAGAGTTATGCCCTATATTCAGTCATTATACGTTTCTCAATTCAACTAGAATTTATGATTATAATGTCAGGCAAACGAGCAGAAGATATCTCAGAGTTGACATTTGAGGCAAGGTCTTCAAAAGATGTTGCATGGTGAGGAATGACCTTCTAATTGATATGCATGTCTTGTCTTGTGTTTAACTATCTGTAATGTGTGTGGCATTGTTATGCATTTTGGATCATAAGAGAATTGTAAGGTGTGGGTGAATTTTGTTTTGGAATTCTATTAGAGCACGATCCAATATGAGTCTGTCTTTCTCCCCCTCTCCTAAAACTCATCATTTGAGAATTATAAGGTGTGATTTTTTTCCTCCCCCCCCCCCCCCTTTTTTTTTTAAAAAGTACTGCTAAAACTACTCTTTCCTTCATAAAATGGGTTTTTTATTGTCTCGTCAGTTTGTTTTCTGATATCTTTGATTTCTTAATTACAGGCATGATGTTGCATCATTCCTTAACTATAGAGTTTTGAGCACAGGCGAACTTGTAAGATTCTGCTATATGTTTATGTATTTTTCATCTTTAGGAACTGAGACGCATTATTTAAAAGTTGTAATTGAGAGAGGAGTGATAGTTCCTTTCACACCTGCAATAATTGCCTTCTTTTACTCGAAAATATCTATCAACTTTTAAGTGGGAGGTACACGGATGTGTTTCCTTCCATTAAATTAACTAACGAGTAAACTGAAATTTACCTTGGTTTTAGTCAGTGTGTGCTCCAATAGTATCTTTCGAACAACTTGTGCATAACAACAGGCTATTTTTGTTTGGGTTATTTTTTTCACTGGAAAAAGGGATGCAAAAGTCAGAAAATGATCTATGCAAATTTTGTTTGTATACATATGTCATATGTGAAGTAGGGAAAAATTGCAAGTTATATCCTGCTGTCTTCTGATAGCTCTACTAGCTTATGTGTGCAATTTAATTGGATTTTGCGGATTTTAACCTATTAAAGTTAATGGATCTTGCTACGTACATTTAAGGAAGTGCGTATTCGATATGCCGGATTTGGTAAGGAGCAGGATGAGTGGATTAATGTAAAAGAGGGGGTGCGTGAGAGATCCATCCCTTTAGAACCTTCAGAGTGTCACAAGGTCAACGATGGAGATCTTATACTGTGTTTCCTGGTAAGTGGAACTATAGCTATTTCATTCTATTTCAAGCTAAGGTTAACTCTAAACATAGGTCATTTCAATTTTGATCCATCCAGAATTTTGCGTTGGTTTTGGTCTCTCTCTCTCTAGCCCCGACCATTCAAAATTGTAGTCTTTATAAATACTTCACAATATCTATGTAATGAATGCAAGTTTGTTCTGGTCAATATACATGTTTTCAAACCTTATTTTGATCCTTATAAACATGATAACATCAGATCTAGAGAGCAGGACTAAGAACCTATCAATAGAAGAAAAGAGAGACCAAATTCAAAAGAAAATTCTAGAGGTGATAAAATCAAAGTTACTTATATTTATATGGACTATAAACATATTTACATCTTCAATTTATCTTATGCAATTTGCTTGTGACATGATTGAATTGTTGCTAAGTCATTGTTTGTGTACAGACATCAAAACTCATCTATAAGTTCTCTCTTTGGCATTTGTTTGTTCTGTTTCTTCTTCCTCACAGGAAAAAGATGATTATGCGCTCTATGTTGATGCTCGTGTTGTCAGAGTCCTCAGAAGGCTCCATGGTCCTACAGACTGTAGGTGTATCTTCATTGTTCGTTATGTTCATGATAAAACTGAGGTAACTTCAATTTTTCTTTTTTCAATGCTATTCTCAAAACTCTCCCATATCACAAGCAGTCATGCTGTCAATCTTGAAATGTGTTTGTACACAATTTATCCAATCAAAATCAAAGGAATTGTCAACATGATTTATTCTTTCGGTAAATTACATTCACTTCTCCCGTGGTTAAGCATGTTACACACGACACTTTTTCATTTGTAAAACGATACGCCAACTTAAAACTGACATTTAAATTATGCGAAACTTGAAACATTTGTATTTTTTAAAATGTGACACTAACATTTCTTATAAATATGAGGTTAGCATAGGCATGAAAAATCGAGGGGTGCCGTGTGTAATAGTTTATCATGATTCATGGTATGTCAAGTCCCATAATTTCTATTGGATGACATCATGGGTGCATGAAAACTAATCTTGTCGAATTTTGCTTCATATGGTGGTTGAATCCTTCTATTTTACATGTGACAGGAAGGAGTTTCGTGGAACAGGTTATGCTGTAGACCTACACAAGAGGAACATGTCCCTGAAGAAATCCCCCTAAATCCCCTAGAGGACCTATGGGGATGAATAAGAGCCAAATTTTATTGTGTTTCCCTTTCTTCCTTTCTTTCTTTATGATGGTAATATTGTTATGTTATATCCAAGGATGTTGTTTGAATATTTTTAAAATATTATTTGGTTAGCATCAACAAATTTTGGATAGAGAAATTATAAGTGATCAATAATATTATGGGTGGCTTAGGCCAAGCAAAAAAGATAAACTTCGTGTCTAAGCTACTTATGATTACAATTTTAAAGAGCAGACCAAATCTAATGCTATTTAATTACAACAGAAAAGGATGATCAATCACATGGATGTGTAGCATCTAGCATATGAAACATTTTCCGGCATATATGGTAGGAACATATGCAATGTCTGCGTTGTCCTTTTTTGTTCCGAATTCCCATTGATTAGTGCTTGAATACTTGTACTAAGCGTGGAGGTAACAGTGTAGCCCATTTTCTAGACAACTTTGCACAATCATAATTGTTTGGCGAAGAAAACGTCACACCATTGGTGGACACACATGTCTATTATTATTGCAAGATGTTATTATCAGAATAAAGGTGTGTCTTCCGTGTCCCAAATCTATCCCCATCATATATATAGGTAAATTATTACAGCCATGTTTTTTTTAGAGTATAAAACTATTTTAGTATCTAGTTTGATATTTAGTGCTATAAACAATGTAACAAATATTTCTGCTCAATTAAAAAGAATCTTATTAGAGTTTACTTTTGATACATTGTAAATTCAGAACAATTTCACACATGCATCTAATAACGAATTACCTAGTTAGCAAAAAGTAACTACTATTTTCATTGATTACGTAAAATTATATAAAATATTTTACACTATCACTACATCAAAATACTCTTACGTTTTCTTTTACCTCTCTCTTTCTCTCTATATATATAATTTAACTGTATAATTCTTGCACAATAATATATTAAATTAAAATTAATTGATATTCGTAGAAACACAGCCGTCCCAATATTAAAATGAAAATAATTTATGAACAATTTTTGGTTTCCAAACACGCCTATTAATAGCTTTACTATTATATATCGATCTCGTGATCAAACTTGGAGTGGAAATATGGAATAACCATGAACCTATATAAACATGTCCTTAACAGGGTAAGTAAAATCACATTAAAGGGGAAGAAAAACAGGTGACTCCTTTGCATAACATTAACTGATATTTTGACATGAACCAATTTACCACCCCAATGGCAACTTTCAGATATTACTTTTAACCCAAGATAATGTGCTACCTACAAACAATGTTAAGCCCTTTTTCGTGTCGCCATCAAAATTTCTCGGAGCCTGCACTGCGCCATCATCAATCGTGTCACTTCACATATCTTCACCGTGTTCGAGTTGGGGCGTGGTAGCAGAACAGCCATAATCACCAGAACCACAACTGACACATGCAGGGTCAAGAAACTGTACGTCCATAGCATATAGAAGCAATGTAGAGGTTCTTCCCCCACTTCTCCTGTAAGAAACCAATTATAGAAGTTGAATCAGAGACTGCAACGAAAAGTAATGGCGTAGCGGCACAGGCACAGTACGGCCGTGAGGATAATAACATAGGTTCTAGTAATGGAGAGAGAGCACGAATGAAAGTATAATCCACCTTGACATGCGTACTCGGAAAGGCAGAAGTCCGAAGTGTTTCCTGAGTTTCATCCACAGGCTTCTTCCTGGGCACACTCAGGACAAAAGCCGCTTGGTCCCATGTTGCGGCAGTCGAGGTGATTCGGTATCCACAATCCCACCGCTTGTGAATCCCTTCACTAGGGTACAGGAAATCTAGCTCAACCACCTGAAACCCCGGAGACGAATATAAAGGTCGGTTAATCACGCTAAGAAGTTGCATTATCAACTGAATTACCGGTATGCAAAGCTGAAAATCAAATGGTGACCTGGTCTGAAAATCCTGCACCACGAGACATGACTACTCCCCATCTGTTCAATGAAGTAGCCATTGAAGTGACATAAAATCCCTCCCTCCATTTTTTGTTGATCCACTTGAAAGGAAACGAATCACTAACTTTGTATGATTGCTGCAGATACTGTGTGCCTGGAAATCCATGATCTTTGTTAGCAGAAAACTAAATTGAAAATTGCCAACACATCAGCAACTACACTTGTTTGAGGAACTAACCCTTAGACATCACTACTAGCGAGCTTCCATTTGCAGCTCCGGCAATTGCGCTGATATAGTAATTTTTTTCCCACTGCTCCATGATCCATTCCTTAAAACACACCAAGACGGTTAATTTCTCTTTATTAAGCATGTGTTGCTTAAAGCAATAAACATTAACAGTTCTAAAAGCATGCATATACGATGCTAAACCGAAAATTCTAAGAATTCACAAGAAGAATTTAAAGCAACATATTGAAAGTTACCTTATGGAGAAAGTAATAGGAAAGTTCATACACTTGGGAAGTGAAACCTGTTCCTGCATCCATTATTAAGGCCCACAGGTTCTGACATGAAGCAACACTGCTAATATATAAACCATCCTCGTTTCCTTTCTCAATGTGCTGGGATAGCCTTTGATCAGACACATTGTAGTGATATCTGTAACACAAGGACAATCATTCCTTGTGCATCAAGTTCCATTCTAATAGGATAATTATCATCTAATTTATGTTATTTAAAAAGAGTCTGATTAAATCAAACATACAATTCAGCAAATACACACAAAAGGCGTGTCGGATTGATTAACTTAGATGACATGTGTCTTTGCCATCATCATAATCTTACAGATGGGGAAACAGATGCTCGCCACTGATTTTTATGCATAGAATCATACAAGGGAGACGACAAAATTTTCGGCATACTACTATATACCTTTGTTTCATAGGTCTACGAGCATTGTAAACGCTTATCCACTGAGTTGCTGGCAAACCCATACGATACTTCTTTTTTGGTTGTTCATCATCATCATCTTCCATTGCCTGCCGGCCTCTCTTGTGACCAATGAGCTTCAAGGGAAAAAAGATAGTAATATCAAGTCTATTAGATTATGAACTTTGGATGCATATAAAGCAACAAAAGGGTAAAAGAATAATAAAACCATTACCTTTTGTGCTCCTTCTGTATTAATTGGCCTGATATCTGGATTTGGACCAACAATTCCATCGAAGAAAGAAATGTATTTTGCATAGTTAGGTTCTTCATCGAACTTTAAGTTCACAACATGTTCAACAAATAGTTTAAAAGGCTGGGGGCAAAAGCAACATAAGCTGTCCGGAGGTGTTCCCATCTTCTTCTTGCAAACAAGAAATCCTTTGTTTTCTCCCTATGAAAAGGATGTCAAGGTCCATCATTACAAAGCTGGGCATTAGGATATGATATTAAGTTATTTAAAAACTGTCTAACCTGGAAACCCTGCCAAGGAAGACGACCTCGAAGAAGAAAAATCAGTGTATAAGCTAGAGATTCCAAATCATCCCTCCTGCTTCCAGTTCTCCCTAAATGGGCATTTGCACTAGCATAACGGACTGTGCCCCTGGAATAACATAAGAAACCAAGAAGGTATAGGTTAATATAAATACATAGAAACCTTTGACAATATGGCATTTCCAACAAAATCCAAAAGCAATTATCAATACCTGAAAACATCTGGCCTTTGGTCATATTCTACATGCAAACCCGTTGTACTGTCTCGCCATTTAGTAGCTGTTAAATGTGAGTAATAGATGAGTAAGTAAATTAGCTAACAAAATCATAAGGGAAAAGGCTTGGTTGTTATCATTGTATAATAGATGAGTAAGTAGTCAACAGTTACATCATACCCAAACCAAGATCGACAAGAAACAATTTCTTCTCATTAGGTGTCCCAGGAGGACCAAGCAGAAAATTTTCAGGCTTCACATCCCCATGCACATACCTGCCAATTAGCAGTCATATAGTTTAAGAAACACAATTTCAATTACTAACATGAATGACAGTAAAACAAGCGAAGCATAACATAAAGCATAGCAAAGCAATCGATCTAGCTTCTACAGAAGCTGCCTACCAAATTGTCGATTCATAAAATGAATAAATATACTAAAAACTAGGTTTACATAGATTGATAGGAATATGTTTAGGAAGGATGATAGACAGATTACCCTCGAGAGTGCATCTTCTCCAAGATGGATATTGCCTCGATGGCAATACATGCGACCATTTCAGTGGACATGCTGGAATACCAAAAAACACATTAGAATGGCAAATGAATCTCAAAAATACAATGGGAAACACGGTTTCACACGCATCAGGCAAATATTTTCCAAAGCACTTACCTGTGGGAGTTGTTATTCCAAACATCCCACAAGCTCGGACCCAGCATATCCATAACCTGAAAAAATGAATTCCTCAAGTCAAACAGACTCTTCATAAGTAAAAAAAAAAAAAAAAAGGCAAACACTGATGAGGGAAATATTGCAGCACCATTGAAAATTCAAAATTATAGAACAGAATGTAATAATTGAGAAAAAAAGCTCTAGAATACGACCCGAAAACATACCATAACATAATAGTCACCTTGCCTGCCCTTGTAATGTACTTGAGGCACACCATGACTGCCACCAAGAGTACTGCGCAAGCAGAGGGAAAAGATTGAAAAAGAAGCAAGGTACACAAACCGAGCCAAGAGAAAATACAGAGGTCAAAACTAGCACTCACTTGTACACTTGCCACTCGTATGGTGGTCCATAATTACATCCTTTACTACTTCTATGCTCAAATTTTAATGCAACCTGAGAACAAAAGTTTAAACTGTCATATCAAAAATTAAAATTACTTGCACAACTAAAAGTGAAAATACAACTTATCACCCAAGGTTGGTAGCATGCGCATACCTCTACAGCTCCAGGTCCAGTTCTCTCATTCAAATTTCCACCAGTAAGACGTCGACCAACATATACTTGACCAAACCCACCCTTTCCAAGTTTTCTTTCTAATTTATACAAAGGGGAACCACCTACTTGAATCTGTGCCATAGTGACAAAAAGATTAGTACACAGGTATCAATTAAACAAAAGTAGTCATCTATGTTTTTGCGGATAATTATTTAATTATTAGGCAACACCGTGTGGAGAAATTTAAAATAGAATGACGCATCAAGATAAGTAAAACAAAATTAAACAAAAGACAGTTCCCGTCCTCTGATGAACTAAGAAAACAAAAGAAAGGGAGAATTGAAGACCCTAACTGAGTGCAGAAACAACTGTTAGCAACCATCATTTCAATTTTTTTGTGACATCAGCACAGATAATTTCATTTTACAGTAACACAATTGCGATGCAGACTGTATGAATGCCTTATCGATTTGCGAAAACAAACTCAAGAAGCAAGCCACCATCATATGCAGATTCGTCAGTTTAAAAGACATCAAGACCGAACAAAGAGAATTCATCAAGACTGTTCCCCAAAAGTAATACACAATCACAATAAGTTGAGAAAAGGCAAGTGAAATAATGGATTGAAAACTTTTAAACCAAAACAAAGGTGTCACTATCATCAAAACTAGAATGACTAAAATAGGAAGTTTTCAAAGAGATTGAGTTTCAGTCTTCCCTGACTACTAGCCACCCTAAACAGTTACTTACACATTAATAACAATTTGAAGAACACCCTGCCATGCACCATAGTATCCGATATCATGAAACATAACTATATTCAAACCTCAAGGCATAATAAACCACAATTAAAATTCAAGAAATGATGGATTTTGATCAAGCAGAAAAAAAAAAAACAAATTGATCAACATGCATATTGATTGGATTATATAATCCAAAGAGACACAAGAAGCATAAATAGTAACAAACCTTCTCTGGAAGGGGAGCAGTGCTGCCCTCATCTTCACCAGCATTGGCCTTATTGCTGCGGCCGCCGCTGTCGAAATCATCCATCTGTTTCTCTCCTACTTCTTCTTTATCGGCTCCTTCACCTACCTCAATTCCCTTCTTCTCTTCTTCCTTCCCAACAACTACCCTCTCATTGACCTTCAGCTGCGCCTCCTCCTTCCTTTTATTGCTATTCTTTGGCACAATAACCTCTGCTGCCGCCGCTGCTGCACGACGCCTCCTTGTTCTCGTAGCAATCGCTTCCTCTTCCACCACTGGACTCTGCTGCTGATGTGGCTGTAGCTGTGGCTCCTCCTGCTGTTCTTGCTGCTTCTTCTTCTTCACTGCTGCCCGGCCCCTGCGCGCTCCGCTACGCAGCACAGGCATCGTTCATCCTTCAAATCTCATCCTCTTCTCTCAAAATTACCCAAACAAGACATACAAAAAGCCACCACAAACGCACAAAACAGCACACACACCCACAGAGAAAATGGTATATGAAAAGTTATGAAATTTGTGCGTGTTTCTGAGACCCTTTTGGGTTCCGATCAGGACACACCGAAAAGGGAATGTTAGTCTCTCGTGGGAATCTTCTAGAACAGTGATGAGTTGAAAAGAGGAGGTGAGAGAGAGGAATGTGGTTGAGTATGGGATTGTTGGCGGGTTGGGTACTCTGAAGAGTGGAATCTACGCGCGAAATGGGATCGTGACGGAAGATTTAGGGTTCCGATCACGGAGTGAGGGAAGAAGTAAGAACCGATCGCAGAGGAGAGAGAAAATACAGAGAGAGACAGAGAGAGAGTGTACTTGCAGGTGCACAGAACACGATGTTTATATTTGTTTATTTGCAAATTTACGAAAGCTATATATATTCTCCTTTTTTTTATCTTACAAAAATTTTATTTTTATTCTCTAAAATCGTTTTACACAATAATATTTTGTATTTTTATTTCAGTAAAAATAATTCATTTTAAAATTGTTTTTTAAATATTATTTTAACCCATAAATAAAATTAAGTATTTATATAAAATTATTTATAAAATAAACTCTATAAACAAATAACAACATTTTTAATAATTAAATAAATTTTAATTATTAATATTATAAAACTTTTATAGAATTGTTTATTCAAATTTGTTATTTGATTGGTTATATATGTAAATTAGTTATTTATATTGATCTAATAACATATGATAAAATTCGTGAATAAAATGTTTCTATATTAAGAATGTAAAAGTACATAAAAATTTAAACTCACTAAAAAATTATTTTAAGAATTTAAAATTAGAATGATTTTATTGAGATAATAAGATTTTTTTATTTGTATTTGATTTATATATAATAAATAAATAAATAAATTTTCTATCCATATGTTGTTAATCATAATTTTGTATTATATAGACTAATAGAGACTAATTACTTATGCATATAAATTATTTTAAAATATTTGCAATTCTTAAAACAAAAAATACTATTCTTAAAAAAATATTGTATTCTGTACAATTTTAAAAATCGAAGATGAACAGGAAAGAGACTTTGAGGATGAAACACGGGGAGACAACCAATAATATCGGCGGAAGAGATAGGAGGAGAGCGGGGGAGGACTTACATCAGAGAAAAAGGAGGATCATCGGGAGGGGTTTCTAAGCCTTTAAAGGTTTCTTTCCAGGACAAAGTTGTGGGTTCTAAGATTGCTAAAACTTTTTTACTCGTTGAAAATAACATTGCGGTAGTTTCTGGGAAGTAAGGAGATCTCTTGCCATCGAATCGAGTGTCACGTTTACCCAAGAAGCTAAGAATTGTTTGACAGAACCTTATAAGGATGCTATAGTAATTAAGGTGCTAGGTAAACATTATAGCTACACTGCATTATCTCATAAACTCCGAACGGTATGGCAGATTAAGGGAGGTGGGGTTTGACTACTTTCTTGTGAAGTTTGATGTGGCTAAGGAGCGATAAAAGGTTCTCTTAGGAGGTCCATGGATGATCGAGGGAAATTATGTGGCTGTGAAGCCTTGGGATCAAGAGTTTAGATCAAGTGAAAACTGTTTTGGATCAACTTTAGTGTGGATTAGCTGAAAGAGGACGATATGCTCGAGCCTGTGTTCAAATAGATTTAGGATTGCCAGTGACTAAGAAGATTCTTGTTGAAGGTGTTGAATATGAGGTTAAATATGAAAATTTTCACCTTATTTGTGGCTCCTGTCTCAAGTTTGGTCATGATATGAAGGTGTGCAAGACTGACAGCAATGCGGGAGGAGGAGCTAATGCCAAGGTGGTCGGCGATGTAGCAAAGCATCCAAAAAGTTCAAATTCAAAAAATCCAGTGCATGTGAAAAAGGCAAGTTTTAATTTTGGCAAGAATCTTTGAGATGAGACTGTAAATGTTGCTGTCCCGGATTTGGTGGAGAGTGATTTGCATGTTGTTCATGTAGACCATGCACAACATGAGGATTTGGAAGGCTGGACTCAAGTGATTAGGAAAGGAAAGTATAAAATGGGTCAAAAGCCTTCTCTTAGCACCCATCAGGTCCAACTAAAAGCAAAGAAGACTCCTAACAAGGCTACCAATACTTGAACAAGGCCTAATCACCAACGTACAACACAAGCTACTGGCTCCAAAGTAAAATTAAGCAGGGGCATCAATATTGGAAAACCGGTTAGTGTGGTTTCTTCGGGGACTCGGCACAATGTTCATCATCAGCAGCAAGGTGAAACAACAAATGGCACTGTGCGAAAGCGTCCTCGCCCGAACTCTTTGCAGAATTCACCAGTAGATAAGGATGGAGCATCGACGGCGGATGTGGCGCAAGTTTCGACGGAGAAAATTGTGCTGCAACTTGAGAGTCCATTAAAGGCAGGATCGTCGAAGACAGGGACATCATGTTGAGTCTCGAGTTTGTTATTGGAGCTCCCTTTTTGCTGTTTTTTTATGGATAGTTTCAATATCATAGCCTGGAATGTGAGGGATGCGTCTAACAAGATGGCCCGTATGCCTTGCAAAAATTTGATGAGAATATATAAACCATCTTTCTTCTTTCTCTTTGAGACTTATACCATGTTTAATAATTTGAGGAATTTTTGGGATAAGTTGGGTTTTCATTGTGTTGGTATTGAGGAAGCAGTAGGACACTGGGGTGGCATTTGGTTTTTATCTTCTATCGCTAATGCTTCTTGTGTGGTTATTGACCAAATTGACCAATGTATCACAGTGAAAGTGAGTGTGAGTAACTTAGTTTGGCTTTGTAGTGCAGTGTATGGGAGTCCTCAATTCGAAAAAAGAAGTATGCTTTGGGATCATTTGTGTTCTATTAATTCATGCCATAATGGACCGTGGATGGCCGTTGGTGATTTTAATGAGATTGTGGCACCAGACGAGAGTACATGTGCTTATTTTTCTTCTCACAGAGCTAGTCTATTAGCTGCTACTCTAGATGACTGTGAGCTCTTTGATCTTAAAGTGACTGGTAGGAGATATACTTGGTATAGAGCAGTTCAGGCTGGCAGGGACTTGGCTAAAAAGTTGGATATAACTCTAGTTAATGAGGCGTGGATGACAATGTTTCCTGAGGATTATTCTGAAATTTTTAGCAGGCTTCATTTTGATCATTGTCCTATTTTAGTTTGTTGTCATGGTGGCCACAGAGTGAAAGGTTCTCGTCCTTTTAGATTCCAAGCTGCGTGGGCAACACATCCTTCTTATAAACATGTTATTAGTAAGGCTTGAAATCAAGAGTTTGGAGGCATTACTAAAAGGTTTAACATGGTTCAACAGGCTTCTTTGGACTTTAACTCAAAGAATTTTGGAAATATTTTTGTGCAAAAAAAGTAAGCTGGAATATCAGATTGATCAGATTCAACGGCGTTTGGAGGTTACCGATGTGTTATCTCTGAGAATTAAAGAAGCTGAACTGAGGGAAGATTACAATAGGCTTTTATTGTAAGAGGAACTTTTTTGGTACCAGAAATCTAGAGAGCAGTGGGTCAAGTATGGGGATAGAAACACTAAATTCTTTCATCTTCAAATTTTGGTGCGTAGAAACCATAATAGAGTATATGGATTATATGTTAGAGAAGGGTCTTGGTCTACTGATCCAGATATTCTCCAGGAAGAAGCCCTCTCTTTTTACAAGAATCTCTTTGGTACAACGGAAGAGGTTGAGGTTGATTGTTTAGGGGATGTTCCGATGCCCACTCTAAGCATCGAGGCTTGTGCTAGGTTAATTGACCCTATCTCTTTTGCGAAAGTCAAGTCAGCAGTATTTAGTATGAGCCCTTTTAAGGCTCCTAGTCCAGATGGCTTTCAATCTTATTTTTTTAAAGATTATTTGGAGATAGTAGGCACTGAGATTTGAAATATTATCCGGAACGATTTTTTGGGAGAGTACTTAAATCCTAGCATCATGAAAACTCTGATTGTGCTTATTCCTAAAATTGATATCCCTATCTTTATGAAGGATTTCAGGTCTATTAACTTGTGTAATGTTGTTTATAAAATTATCACCAAAGTATTGACTAATCGACTTCGGTCTTTTCTTTCAGATATTACTAGTCCTTTACAAGGAGGTTTTATTCCGGGTCGTGGTACTCCTGATAATATTATTGTGGCCGAAGAAATTCTGAATTTCATGAAGCACACAAAATCCAAGAAAGGTACTCTTGCTTTTAAAATTTATCTTGAAAAAGCTTATGATAGGGGTGGATTGGAGGTTTTTGGAGAGTACTCTCATTGCTTTTGGTTTTCCTATCATCACTGTTAATTTGATTATGAATTATGTTCGTGCATCATCTCTTTCTATTATGTGGAATGGGAATAGATTGGATATTTTTGCTCATAGAAGGGGGCTTAGACAGGGAGATCCAATGTCTCCTTACTTATTTGTGCTTTGTATGGAAAGACTTGTTGCTATATATCTCATAAGGTGGTCGAGGGTGTGTGGAAACCAGTTTCTATCACTAGGGGTGGCCCAAAATTTTCTCATTTGATGTTTGCAGATGATCTCTTACTTTTCTGTCAAGCTACAAAGAGTCAGATCCAAATGGTCATGCATTCTCTTAATATTTTTTGCAAGGCATCTGGTATGAAAGTGAATCTTGAAAAGTCTAAAGCTTTTTGTTCTAAAAATGTGACTGCTCGTAGAAGAGATATTTTTACTAGTGTTTCTTCAATACGTTTTGCCTTAGACTTAGGAAGATATCTTGGAGTTAACCTTAATCATTCCCGTACCAGTAGGGCTTATTTTCATTCAGTGATTGAAAAGGTGAGGGGAAGATTAGCTAACTGGAAAGGAAGGCTTCTAAATAAAGCAGGGAGACTTTGCATGATCAATTCTGTTGCAACATCCATTCTTGTCTATCATATTCAGGTATCTTTTTTTCCAAATTGGGTTTGCGATAAATTGTCTTCTATGATGAGACAGTTCCTTTGGAAGGGTCAAGTTGATGGTAGAGGTCTTTCTCTTGTTAATTGGAGGACCGAGATCACTCCAAAGAAATTTGGTGGCCTGGGTGTTAGAGATCCTGCGTGTGTTAATATATCTTTACTTGCTAAATTAGTTTGGCAACTTTTTCATTCTCAAGACAAGTCTTGGGTTGCTCTATTGAGGGCGAAGTATCTGAGGAATGAGGGAGTTTTAGATGGCCCTGTCCCTTGCAACACTTCTCATGTTTAGAAGAGTATTTCAAAGGCTTTTGGTGCTCTTAAGGATGCCTTCTCTTGGTGCGTTGGGTCACTTGATCAATCTTTTTGGTTTGACAATTAGAGTATTGAGGGCCCAATTGCTCAAGATGTCCCTTTTGTACATATATCTGACTCTGATTTAACTATTAGAGACGTTTGGAAAGATGGTCAATGGAATCTCCATGATATTTTTTCTATCATTTCAGAAGATGTCAAACAGCGTTTGGATGCTTATAATCCGGATTTGAATGCTGGAGAGAGTTCGGGTTGGTCGTGGGGTGTGGCATCTTCTAGACTCTACTCAGTTAGGAGTGGGTACAGTTGGCTAGCCAAAAGAAAGTTTGACTGGAATGAGCATGATAATTGGTTGTGGGTATGACGACTGCATATTCCTGAGAAGTACAAGTTCTTGATTTGGCTCAATCTTTGTAATGCTATTCCTACGGCATAGTTTCGTTTGGGTCGTGGTTTAGCTTTATCTAGCACCTGTCATCGGTGTCATAATGGTTCTGAATCCATTCTTCATTGTCTTCGGGAGTGTCCTAGTGCCAAGGAGGTCTGGAACCTTTTTAGCCTGTATTCAAATAACTTGGATTTACGTGATTGGCTCTACAAAGATGCAAGGAGTGGAGATATTTTTCTTTTCTTTTCGACCATCTGGTGGATTTGGAGAAATAGAAATCATGACTTATTTAATATAGATGATTCTTGGAGTGCTAGTAAAGTGGTGAGTTTGATTCGTAGTTCAGTAAGGGAGTTTCACACTATTTTTGCTATGCATCAATCCTGGTCTCCTCCTTCGCTTTGTTTGGATTGGGTTCCACCTCCAGTTCATTCTGTTAAATTGAATTGTGATGCTAGTTGTTTTGCTCCTTTTGGCTATGCTGGTTTTGGTTGTATCTTTCGCAATCCTGATGGATGTTGGTTGAAAGGTTGCACTCAAAAAGTCGAAGTGTGCAGTGTTCTTTTTGCTGAATTGTATGCAATTTGGAGAGGTTTACTTCTTACTTGGGAGAGTGGATTTCATAAAGTTATTTGTGAAACAGACTGTTTAGAAGCTCTTTTCTTGGTAAACCAAAGAATACTTGGTAAGGATATTCCAGAATGGAATTTGGCTAAGCATATACAGGAAGTTATGAATTGGAATTGGAGAGTCTCTATTATTTTAATTTAGAGGAATGCAAATAGTATTACAGATTGTATGGCCAAAACAGCTGCTTCTGGCGCGGACATTCATTCGAATTAGAGCCAACCATAAAATGAACCTCAACATCTAATAGATTTAGATATAAATCTAGCCAATTAATTTAGTTTTGTCTTTTTTTTATTTAGTCAACAAAAAAAAAAGGAAACTAACCGTCCCGGGAAGGAGTACCAATCTTTAAGCAATTAATAACAAAGTCCAAAGAAGTATAACCAGGTCGTTAATAAAAAGGTGTATATTATGAGTTCATGACAAAATGTGATGTTGATTTTAGAGACTTTTTGTAAAGCATCTGGGATGAAGATTAATGTCGAGAAGTCTAAAGCGCTTTGCTTCAAGAATGTCTCTGCAACAAGGAAAGAGGTCTTCACTGGGGTATCCTCTATCAGATTTGTCCAGGACTTGGGCAAGTATCTTGGAGTTACCCTTAGCCATTCTATGGTGACTCGTTCAGCTTTCAATGGTGTCCTGGATAAGATTCGGAGTAGGCTAGCAAGCTGGAAAGGAAGTTTACTCAATCGGGCTGGTAGGCTCTGCTTGGTTAATTCTGTTGCTGCTGCTATTCCCACGTACCAGATGCAAGTCTCTATTTTTCCCAAAGGAATCATTAGTAAATTGGAGTCTATGATGAGAAATTTTCTTTGGAAAGGACAAGTTGATGGAAGAGGATTGAATCTTGTTAGTTGGAAGGTACTGGTTACTCCAAAAAAATATGGAGGTTTGGGGATTAGAGATCCTTATTGTGTAAATATTGCTCTTCTTGGGAAGCTAGTTTGGACTTTTTTCCAGCAGCCAAACAAGCTATGGGTCCAATTGTTGGATGTCAAATACCGACCATCTCTATATGACTGTTTTAGTTATCCTAAGAACAAGGACTCTCCCATTTGGAGGTGTCTTTGCAAGGCTTGAGAAGTGTTGAAGGATGGGTTTGCTTGGTGTATTGGAGATTTGAACCAGAATTTTTGATTTTCTAGCTGGAGGAGAGAAGGACGGTTATCTAATGAGATGGATTATGTTCACATTTCTGATTCGAATCTCCGGATACAGGATATTTGGTCGGTTGGTAAGTGGCATTTGGATACTCTTTATTCTCCTTTATCTCAAAATCTGAAAGATAATATTCTCTCTTACAATCCAGATGAACAAGCAGGTCCGGAAGTGGGTTGGTATTGGAGTGGGTCTGCTGCCAAAGTCTATGACTCACGCAATGGTTACTTGTGGTTGTGTAAGCAGCTGTTTGGTTGGGAGGAGCGGGAGAATTGGCTTTGGCTTTGGCGTCAGCTTGTTCCGGAAAAGCATAAGTTTTTGGCTTGGTTGTGTCTTAAGGAGGCTCTTCCTACTGCAAGTTTTCGCTTTAGAAGAGGGATGTCGTCATCGGATAGGTGTCCAAGATGTCTTTCTAGCCAGGAATCGGTTTTACATTGTATTCGGGATTGTCCAAAAGCTCAGCTTGTCTAGCATAGGTTGGATATTTCTTGTCATCCTTTGGATTTGAAGAACTGGTTCTTGTATCATAGCAGAGAGCATCCGTTCAAGTTCTTTTCGGGACTTTGGTGGATATGGCGAGCAAGGAATAATGACATCTTTAATCCCCATGAAACTTGGCCTCCGGAAAAAGTGATTTGTCTGGCATTAACTTCAGAAAAGGAGCTTAGGAATATTTTTGAATTACAACGTATGTCCCTTCCCTCTACTCTAAATGGTTTTTGGAATCCCCCATCTATTGGTACTTTTAAGATTAATTGTGATGCTAGTTATTTTGGTTCGGGTGATAGTGTTGGTTTTGCTTGTGTTATTAGAGATTGTAATGGGAGCTGGCAAAGAGGGTGTTTGGGAATGATTGAGAGTAATAGTATTCTTCAAGGAGAATTGTTTGCTATTTGGAGAGGATATCTCTTAGCTTGGGATGTGGGTCAACGAGACATTATTTGTGAGACGGATTGTGTGGAAGCATTTAATCTTGTTACTCAAGATGCTTTTGGGTTTATTGATCCACTGGTGCTCAAAATAAGAGATATCATGCATTGGAATTGGCGGATTGACTTTCGTTTGATTATGAGAGATGCAAACACGGTGGTAGATACTATGGCAAAGATGGCGATGAAGTTACAACTTTCGCATGTGGAGCTACTTTCACCTTGGGAGGAGTTTAAGAGTAGTCTTGAACGGGACTGTCCCTCTATTTAGGCAGTTCCTTGTTTTGTTTGTTTTGTTTTTCTTTGTTTAATTTATTTCAGTCACCAAAAAAAAAAAATTCTTCCTCATAATTCATAATTCTCACGGCAAACAAATTTGTTTCTCTCATTTAAAAAAAGTAATTATATTAGCTCTCTCATATATATACGAATATATCCTATTAAATATGAACACTTTTTTAATTTACTGTGTCTGATTTGTAGTGTCTGAATATCAGATATATTTTAGACATAATATTTATTGATATTTATTAGATACGTATATTTTTTATATTTAATTTTATTTTAATAAAAAAATAAAAAAATTTAGACATTTTAAAATATATCTAAATATCATCATATATTAATATGTCAAACTTTATTATTAATATGTATTTTTAAAATAAATTTAAAAATAATATATATTATTAATTATTAAAACAAAAAATATTTTAAATATTTTATATTAAAAATAATAAAAAATTTTATATTTTATATATACGACGTATTTTTGTATCTTATAAAAATTTTAAACAAAAATGCCCATATATTATATATTATGTCGTGTTTTGTATTCATATGAGTATTGATAAATCATAATATATGTCTCAAAATTAAAATGTCCCTTTTCTTTTTTTTTTTCCAAAATATCATTCTAAACTCTAATAGACAATTTGGTCCAATAAATAATTTACATGTCGGAACTTTGAGCCTAATAAAAAATTTGAGACAAAATTGTCTATAAAAAATTGTTAAAGATATATTTTTCAGTAATAATGAGAATTGAATATAACCCTGATCCCATAAGAGGTCAAAGATATCTAAGCATAATTTAGTGGGAACGAAATCATCAAATTTTGTTTAAGTTATTAAAAATTTAAACCCTCAACTCATAACCAAAGCCCGTCTAGCTCAGTTGGTAGAGCGCAAGGCTCTTAACCTTGTGGTCGTGGGTTCGAGCCCCACGGTGGGCGTTTTAATCATTAGTTTGTTTTTTCGAATCTTATGTGTTTTTCCAATTGGGCTTTATATTCCAATTTTGGGCTGTACTTATATAAGAAGATCCCAATTTTTGGGCTAGGCCTTTTACAACATTTTAATTTTGCCTTCAGTTCTGTTTTCTATTGTTAAACGAAAACCAAAATGTATTGTTATGAGCTTCGGCCAAGTTACAGATTTTTTGCTTCTCCTTTTCTTGGGCATTTGGCCCCTTATGTCATAAAAAAAAAGATGCTAACCAAAGAAGCAGCTTTGGCCATTTCCTAGAAATTATCACACAATAGAGTACAGCTAATCCTTATTACACAAATAAATTATGCCATACTACATATTGCAAAAATATTAATATACATACAAGAAAAAGTTTGTTTTAATCTTAATTTGGAATAGTAGTTATAATTTTGTTGAGAGAAAGTTTAACCTTGGCTTACTAATCTCTTGGAAATTACCATCAAGAGAGAAAGTAAAAAGGGCAAAATTAATAACTTTGAAGAAACATTAATATTGTGATTTCTTGCACTATATGAGAGGCATATATGAGGTAAATTCCTCCCTTTTCGTGATAGTTTTCCATGCTTCAAAGGAATCTAATTCTAAGCATAATCTATAGCATCCTCTATCTATGGCTATTTGGAGAACGCATGCAACCGTTTTCGATCAGTTTTAATATATAGGATAAAATATTATTTTGATTCTTAGTATTTAGATCGAATTTTAATTTAATTTATAATATTTTAAATATTTTATTTTAGTCTAAAATTTTTTTTAACAAATTTAATGTTATACTACCATTAAATGTGACATGAATCATTATTAGGGTGAGTGACGTGAATTTAATAATATTATTAGTTAAAAAAATATTAGATAATTATCAGAATTTATTATTTTTTATTATCATTTTTAGCCATCAATTTAATTATCTTAATTTAGTAATTCATATGTTAATAACATAACCAAATCTTTGTAACATTTTCTTTTTTCATTTTTTTTCGTACAAAACTCCAAAACCTAGAAATTAGGCACTCTAAAGAAAAAGTATTTATATTGGTAATTATTAAAGGACTAATTTCACTTATGTACCGAAATCGAATGTTATTACCTCTTTAATATGTTAAATATTGTTAATTATTAAGATACTTGAGGGGCAGATTAACTAATACTTTTAATTTAATTGGCTGTGTTTAATTTATTCCTATGATATTTGGAATGTGAAATTCCCACCCTCTTATGATAGGAATAAAAATCACTTGAGAATATGTATTTTTGGATGCCTATACAATTAAGTTAAACTTGAGAATCATTCTTTAAAACACATGAAACATTAACTAAAGAATTATTATACGTTATTCCCAGGTAATAACAATTCCTAGAAACAAGTTGAAACACTAGGTTAGTTTACCAAAAGTTTGATTCACGAAAATAAGAAAAAAACCTCCATTGGTGATGAGAGAGATATATTTAGAGTTTTTCAACTCGAATTAGTTCCAAAATAGGAATGGTAGGAAAAAGTTGATACAAAATCAATATATATATATAAGCTTGTTCATATGTATATGTATGTATAAATATATAAATTGGTATATTAGGTTGGATCTTGTCGCCTCTAACTCCAACAAGCTTCCTTTGATAAGCAAAAGATTATTAATTAATTACTCTGAAAAATAATAATGTGCACTTGTTTTGTGTCACTATATATACGCTTTTGGATCCAAACTGAATATATATAATAACAATTATAAGTGGCCAAATGCACGAAGCCAAAGCTCTCTTACCTTGCATTATTATATTGTATTGTATACCCGTAACTCTTTTAAGCGCACTTCATCATAAAAAATTGCATGTAAGAAAAAGCAAAATTCAATGAGAAATAAAATGTTTGTTATAGTTCAACTCTTTTGCAGCATGCATTATTATATCTCAATCAACTATGTATGTTTGGTTTACAACTAATAATAAATCTATAGAAAGTACCACCGAACAATAAAAAATAATTCATAGAATTATTGGCGACAAAGATAGGGATCCGAGCTAGATTTGCAAAATTGCAAGTGCATATAAGAAATAAGAATTGAGCTGTTAAGTAATTGACCACCAACTCCTTCTTAGTAAAATAATACGATCATACACACTTATAAAAACCAAACATATATATTATTGTTGAGCTTTTAAAAAATTTTAGATTTGATATTTTAGTATTTAATATTTTTTTTAAATTTTAAAAAATTACTCTCATGGAATGATAAAACGGTCCTTTCATCGTTTTGAATCAAAATTTTGATATGCGACTCAAAAAAATAAATTTTTAATAAATTTTATTATAAGATAATTAGATTTTTAGGAATTAAAATTATTAAACTACTCTTCTATATTAGCCCATGACAACAATAAAGAAGTCTCGTGGCCCATAAATTCAGCCCAACAGAATACATAAATTCAATTACAATTTTAGTCTTTATTATTTTATCTTATCTTATCTTTATGTTATCTTCTCTTCTTATCTTATCTTTACTTTTATCTTTCATAGGACAATGCTCTATATATATTTAGTTTTACCCTCATAGTTTACAACACAAGTACAATTTCAATCAATCAATAATCAATAAAAGTTCGCATTCTTTTCTTTTCTTATTCTTTCACAATTTTATCAAAAATATCACTATATGACAAATTGAACTCTCTTTAAAATGATAGAAGGACTGATTTATTCGATGTAAGTTGTTGAAAGGTGTTGATGGTGTGGGCAACAGCACCTTTGAGAGAGAACTTCGAAAAAAAAGATTCAATTGTAAAATTTAATAAGATAAAATGGTAAATCTCAGTTATTAGAAAAGTCTACATACATATATATACACTTTCTACAATGCACCTCAACTGCAGTAGAACCAAGCCTCTCTAACTAACTAATAGTAATGAACTTGATGAGCTTTCACCTGATAAATTTACCTAAGCTACTAACATACACTATATATAACAGCTACTGACTTACACTATACTAACAACCTATAGCTCTAAACATAAAGGTCAAGTGACATCTTCCCTTAACTTAGGAGCATATATGTTCAACATTCCAAGTTTGTTCCGTAACCCACTGAACACTGTGGGTGCAAGTGCCTTAGTGAGCAGATCAGCCACTTGCTCATGAGTCGAAATCGGTAGTAAGTGAATCAGTCTTTTTTGAAGTTTATTTCTTACCACATGACAATCTATTTTTATGTGTTTTGTTCTCTCGTGGAAAACAGGATTGGATGTAATGTATATAACCGATTGGCTATCACAAAAGATGTTAATAGCCTTGGAAAGGGGAACTTACAAGTCTCTTAATATGTAACTAATCCATTGTGCTTTTCGAGTGGTACTTGCCAAAGCTCGATACTCAGCCTCAGAGGATGAAGAGGCCACTGTCAATTACTTTTTTCTCTTCCACGATATGAGTGAGTTTCCCAGATAGAAGCAATAGGCCAAAATTTACTTCCTTGTGTCTAGGCATGCTGCCCAGTCTGAATCTGAGAACCCAGTCAGATTGTAATTTACCTCTGAAGTGAAGAACAACCCTGCTGCCGGTGCTCCCTTTAGGTACCTGAGCACATGATGTGCTGCCTGCATATGTTGAGTGGTCGGACAGTAAAAAAATTGACTGAGTTTTCCCACTGCATGGCTGATATCTGGTCTGGTATTGGCTAAGTACAACAGCCTCTGGTGCGGAATTTATAACCTACAAACTAACCGGTAAGTGCACCGGGTCGTAACAAGTAATACCTCAGGTGAGTGAGGGTCGATCCCACGAGGATTGATGGACTAAGCAACAATGATTGAGTGATTGGCTTAGTTAGACAAACAGAAAATAGTGTTTGAGAGTTCAAAGACATTAAACAATATAAAGAATATTAAAAGAGCAAGTAAATAAGTTGGGAATATGTATGGAGAAAACAGTTAAGGTTTCAAAGTTATCTATTTTTCGGATTGACTTTTCTTATTAATTTATTTTAATCATGTAAGATTTAATTCATGGCAAACTATATGTGACTAGACCATAATTTCTTAGACCTTTCTAGTCTCTTCTAAAATTCATCAACTGCCAATTCATTGGTCAATTTATTCCAATTAGAAGGTGAAGCTTAATTCTAGTTTATATGCCACATAAATCCTAATTACCCAAATATAAGAGGATTATATGCCACGTATCCTGTTAAATCCAAATAATTAAAATTTAGGAGAATTTATTTTCAAGCTGTTGTTTTAAGTAAAGAGCTTTTCCAAGTTATACAAGAACTCAATTAGAACATGGGCCATACTTCTGTTCCACCCAAGTTCATAAGATAAAGAACGAAAACAATTCTTGAAATATAAATCAATACATGAATTAAAATAAAGAAAACAATAGAATCAATCCATACAAATAGACAGAGCTCCTAACCTTAACAGTGGAGGTTTAGTTGCTCATGGTTCAAAGAGGAAATAAGGATTCTGATAGAATGTATTTTGGTAGTCTGGAATGGAATGGCCTCTCCTCCTTTTTTTGGAATAATTCCAATCCCCTTTTATATCTAATCCTAATAAATTTAAAATATATCTTCTAAAACTATAATAATATCTTTTCCTATTTTGAATTAAAAATAAAGTTTAAATATGAATTAATTAAAGCAATCAGCATGTCTTCAATTGATGGATGGGGACCACTTGCTTCGTAGGGTCCACGCTTAACTTTGAGTGGGCATAACCATTCTTGTGTGAATCTCCCTTGAGTCTCTGCTATCCCCTGACTATAGTCTGTGTTTCTGGGCCGAAAACTGGGTCAAAACTCGGCCTGAAATCGCCCCCAGCATTTTCTGTGAATTCTGCATGTCGCGCATGTCACGCGTACGCGTCAGTCACGCGTATGCATCGATGATCTTCTTCACGTGTCACGCGTACGCGTCACGCACGTGCACATGTCGCTCCTCGCTGGTCAGCTCCTTGGTTTCTTCTCTTTCTCTGTAGAAACTCCATCAAATCCATCTGAATGCTACCTAAAATAAACAGAAATGCACAAGACTCAAAGTAGCATCCATAGTGGCTAAAAGATAATTAATTCTTGATAAAACTTAACAAATTACATGCAAATTCATTAGGAAAAGATAGGAAAGATGCTCACGCATTAGCCTCCCAACTATCTTTCTGTAGCCTCGAGTGATCCTTCAATGTCTCTCCCTTTTCTGTGGACAGCTTCACTATATTGTCTAAAGGTGTAGTCGCAGGCTTGCATTCTTCGAACCTTGTCTCCTTTAAAAGATCCATAACATACTTCCTTTGATAGAGAGCAATCCCCTTCTTTGACCTTGCAACCTCCAGTCCTAGGAAGAATTTGAGGTCTCATAAATCTTTGATCTTGAACTTCTCATCTAAGATTCCTTTAATTTGGTTGATTTCCTTCTCATCATTTTCCGCTATCACCAAATTGTCCACATATACCAGCAACGCTGTAAAACCAAATTCTGTCCCCTTTGTAAACAAAAAGTGGTTGGATGCTGATTTGGTGTACCCAGCTTCTACCAATACTAAGTGTAGCATGTGATTCCATTCCCTACTTGCTTGTTTAAGCCTATATAACGACTTTCTAGCTTGTAAACTTTTCCTTCTTCAACATCTAAGCATTGTGGTGGCTTCATGTATACCTCCTCCTTGAGTATACCATGCAAGAAAGCAGTATTCACATCGACTTATTTAAGCATCCAACCCTTCATGGCAGCTAGAGCCAACATAATCCTCAATGTTTTCAACTTCACCACTGGGCTGAAAGTGTCTAAATAATCGATACCAGCCACTTGTGTGTATCTTTTTGCCACTAACCGGGTCTTATACCTCTCTATTGAACCATCCGGATTATGCTTTATCTTGAAAACCCACTTGCTTCTAATCACCTTCTTTCCATGTGGTAGAGTTGTGAGCTTCCATGTCTTGTTCAACTCTAGAGCCTTGAGCTCAGCATTGATGGCTTCTTGTAAACAACATTGTGAGATTACCTCTTCATAATATTTTGGCTCAACATCATTGGTTAATGCAAGTGAATATACCTTATGCAATGTAGAAAGTGAATCATATGACACAAAATTTGAAATTGGATACCTGGTTTTGATGCAATTGATGGACCGATTGGACCCAACATTATTAATGGTGGTGCTTACACAAACAAAATCTTTTAAATGAGTGGGTGATCATTTCTTCTTTGTAGATCTTCTAAGTGTACTATGTTCAATTTCTCTTGGTTGGATGTTTTCTATGTTTGGCTCACAAGTGTCCTCATGAGGCCTTATCGAGTTATCTCAATAACTATTGGCCAATTTTCAGTTTGGGAATATGAAAAGGGGTCTTGTTCCGGTTCTAGCATTTCAGGTCTTGGTGTAAGTGGCATAGTAATTTTAGATTCGGGTGTATGTGTTTGTTTGTGCTTGTTTTGTGCAAAAGAGAAGTAATTTTCATAAAATTCAAAATTTTTTGAGACAAAAACTTCCTTGGATTTCAAATCAAGTAGAACATATCCTTTTGCTCCCTCCCTAAATTCAAGGAATGCGCACTTCGGTGCTCGGGGATCCAATTTGGATCGATGAGCAGTGAGGGTCCTGCCATAAGCTAGACAACCAAACACTCGTAAGTGCACTAGATCAGGGAGAGAATCATGTAAAATTTGGAATGGAGATTTATTCTTAAGAAAAGTTGAAGAAATTCTGTTCAATAAGAAAACAGCATGCTTGAGAGCAAAATTCCAAAAGCAGTGTGGAATTTGAGATTGAAATAGAAGAGCTCTACTAATGTTGAAGATATGTTGATGCTTACTTTCCACTATTCCATTCTGTTGAGGTGTTTCAACGCAGGAAGTTTGATGCAAAAAATTCCAATTTTAGCAAAAACATATTCCATACAAAATTATGGACCATTGTCAAACCATATGAATTTTATTGATTTATTAAACTGAGTTTGAATGAAAGTTACAAAATATTGAAGTAAAATACATGCTTCAGATTTCAACTTCATCAAATACACCCATGTATACCGAGATTTATTTTTTACAATGGTGAGAAAATATCTATGACCACTACTTGAATGTACACCAAAAGGTCCCCAAATATCTACGTGTACAAGTTCAAACAGTACAGTTGGTTGAAAACTACTTACAGAAAAAGGGAGTCATTTCTGCTTGGCAAAATGGCAAGCATCGCACGGAGCTACTTTATTATCTAATGAGATGAAGGAGAAATCTCGCTTCATCTGTTTTAGCCTATCATTGGGTAAGTGTCCTAACCTATAATGCCATATACAAGGATCCAAACTATGATTATTATGATTATTATTGACAACTGAACAGATTTGTGCACTAGAACATGGGAGTTTCGAAACCTCATTATTTAATATGTAAAGACCACCATTCTCCTTAGCTGCTCCAATCGTCCTCATCAAGCTCAGATCTTGTATCTCACATTTTGTGTCAGTAAAAATCATTTGACAATGCAATCAGGAAGTGAGTTTTGAAACCAAAATTAGTTTGAAGTTGAAGGATGGAATGTATAATGCGTTATGCAGCAGAAGTTCATTGGAAAAAATAATAGTTCCCATAATAGTGCTTGTGGTCCAGGCCCCATTGGGTAGCTTAACTATTATGGGAGCTACTTGTTTATATGTATAAAAATCACTTAGGCAATAAGATACATGGTCAATAGCACCTATATCAATTACTCAAGACAAGAATTTATTTGGAGAAACATCTAATGCATTAATGTTAGTTTTAAAATGTAAAATTCTTCCCACTATTCCTATAGGAGGGACTACCGAATGCTCTAATTTACCTTGATGAGGTATATCGGGTAAAACCTTTGATGCCATCAAGTTGATATTATGGGAGTGCTCTCCTAGGCTCTTGTTGAGAAGAGTAAGCAATGATTGCTTTTGTTCAAGAGTGAACTCCAACGTGTCACCCCCAACCTTTTCCAAATGAGCGGAACGTGATGAAAGGTTATTCTCACTGAGCTTCTTTGAATCACCCTTAGTGACTAGGGAGGCTGCAAAATTTCCAACTCCTTCTGCAGCATTGTGTCCCTTGAAGTTCGGTGGGTAGCCGTGTTTCTTGTAACACACGTCAATGTTGTGACCCAACATTCCACAGTGCGAGCATTGCACCTTTCCTCTCCCTCCCTGACTCCTTCCGCCTTTAACCCTTCCTTTTCCTCTGCGATTTCCTGGGTTTGCTGTGTTTAAGGGAGTAGTGGCATAGGCAATTTTGACTTCTGGATTAATGTCCATATTCAAGAATTGACGTTCCTGCTGTGTCAACATGTATCCAACAACATAATATGAGACCTAACATTCAAAAATTGCTCATTTAGGCCTCTCAAAAAATGAGCTACTTGATCCTCAATTCTATATTGTTGCATTATACCTAGGCCACAGTTACACTTTTATGAACAATCACAGTCAGGAATAGATCTAAAACTTTCAAGGTCTTCCCAAATAGTCTTCAACTTAGTGAAATAAGATGTTACATCAAGGTCTCCTTACCTAATTGCAAAAAGTTCCTCCTGTAATTCTGCTACTCTGAATCTATCCCTTTGACAGTATCTGTGCTTCAATTCAGTCCACAAACTACTTGCCACAGTGTTCCAGACAACACTTCGTGATATATTAGGACTAAGAGAGTGATTAATCAATGCCACAACATATGTGTTACATCTATCCCATGCTTCAAAATTTTCATCATCCTTATCAAGCCTAGGCAGGCTACCATCAACAAACCTTACTTTATTCTTTTCCTTCAGCCCCCAAAGTATAGCTCTACTCTAGTCACCATAATTTTTACCATCAAGTGTAACAGTAGAAAGAGGTGTACTAGTACTTTCAGATGGATGAAGGTAGTAAATGCTTGTCGGATCTTGATTCGGTTTGACATTCTTCTTGCTAAGGTTCGCTTGAAATGCTGTGATCTGGTTCAAAAAATTCATGAACGCCTCTGCGTTGACACCTTCCATCGGGAAATCACAATTGAACAACCTTCTTCATACAATCTCGTTGATCGGAGTTGCTGCCTCACAATTGAAGGAAGTGAGAGGGAGCACACTCTCATCAAGCTCTGTCGTTTGAGTTAGTAGGAAAAGAAGAAATCAGAAGAAGAAGAAGAAAGAGGTCAGACTTGAGAATTGGAGAAGGATTGGGAGAAAACAGGGGAAGTCACTGGAGGTTGAACCAAATCGCCAACCCTAACTTCAACGGAGAGTGTGAATCAACAAATTGAGAAGAAATCGCGAACCCTGGCGTCAATTCGGTGTTAAATTCGAGATTGAAATTGAAATCTAGATCGAGATCGCAAGGTGAGGGTAGAAATTGAGAACTTGGATCACCATTACCGTAACTGAACTCTTGCGAAAATTGGCAAGATTTCAAATCAAGCTGCGTCTTCCTCAATTTGAATTTCAGTGCTTGTCACACTCCACGCTCACCGCACCATATTAAAAGGTGTTGATGGTGTGGGTAGCAGTACCTTCGAGAGAGAACTTGAGAGAGAAAGATACAATTGTAAAACTTGATAGAATAAAATGGTGAATCCCAGTTATTAAAAGAGTCTACATACATATATATACACTCTCTACAATGCACCTCAACTACTACAGTAAAACCAAATCTCTTTAACTAACTAACAGTAATGAACTTGGTGAGCTTTTACCTGATAAATTTAAATAAGCTACTAACATGTACTATATATATATAACAGCTCCTGACTTACACTATACTAATAACCTATAGCTCTATACTTAAAATTTATTGAGAACTAATTTAAGTTTTTATTTATTATTATTATTATTATTATTATTATTATTATTATTATTATTATTATATCCAAAATTGAACTAATAGTCTAATAACTGATAATTAGAATAAATACACAAATTAATTTTTAAAAAAATTTAAATGGGACACTTTAGTTTTTTTTTTTTTGAAAGGAGTAATTTAATTATTCAATTATCTTATGATGATATTTCTTACAATTCTATTATATTATAATAAAATTTGTTAGAGATTTATTTATTCAATACGCATATTAAAATTTTGATTATGAGCGATAAAAAGATCAATTTATCTGACGGAAGTATTTTTTAAAAGTTTTAAAAAAATTATTATAAACTAAAATGGTCAATCGGGGTTTTTTTTAAGACAAATTTTGTTATTTACTCCCAATAATGACCTATTTTAAGCAACCCTATATAATATGATCTTAAATTATACCCCATGGGTGTATAGGTATTAGAACGTAAATTCTAGAAACGGTCATGAACAACACGCGCAGACATTATATTTTTGTGTTCATTAGGGTTTCTACTTTTCTTATGTTAAGGTTTTGTTTGGCAGCATGCAACAAATAAGTGAAAGCTTAGCATAGAAGAAAATGAGCTTTGTTTTCTCCATGCGGGCCACGTTTTTTTTTGTATAGAATATATAATTTTTTATTTTATTTTATTTTTTTAAATTCCAAGCCACCTTCTCCACCTTCGTTCTATGTCGTGCCATAGATTTTTTGAAACAAATATTTTTGCATACAAACTTTACCTTCTACGTGTTGTTAAATGAAATGCTCAATTTTTTTTTTTTACATAAGTGTATGATTTAGCAAAAATAATATTTATATACTAAAATCAATCATCATATATTTATATATAAATATATATATTGTTTAACTTATTTTAATATATATTTTATATTTTAATATATATTTTATACTATATGTACATAGTATATTTGATGATTTAGTGTGAACCTAACCGTTCTAAATTGATCATTTAACTTTTAATATATATTTATATATATCGATACTATTAATTATTTATTTTATTCAAAATAATTATGACAAGTAGTGTTAAGGTTCTTATTGATATCATATATAAAGGAAGAGAATTTAATACGTATATATTATAAGACAAAACACGAAAATATATATATGGGATATATATAAAATCAAGTAATCAACCAAAGAATTGGAGTAAACCCTTTTACTTAATTAATATACATCAATCATCAATAGTATATATTAATTTAGAAAATCGTTGAAAACCGGCTATTATATATTAATGAAATAATATATTTTCTTTCTGTGAATTCTCAACATATTGAGTCTGTGTAAGTGATTTCGACCAATCAACCACTTCCAATAATAGAAGACAGGTCATAGTAAAAAAAACAAAAATTCTAAAGAGAAACATGCATATATGGAAGTTTGAATTATTCAAAGTGTGAAGGAAAATAAGAGTAAAATAATGCGCATGAATAGCAGTAAGTTGCATAGTCTCGGACATAAAAAGTAAAAACAAGTTCCTATTGACTAAATATACTACTAAACTAATTATATGTACTAGTAGATTAATAAACATCAATGGTCCATATTAATCAATTGTTTTTCTTATCAAACGAACTTTTGTAATGACAATGAATATGGTATAGTCACCAAAAAAAATGAATATGGTATTCATTAATATTGTAACTAATTAAATCTCTTAAGTAATAATTTTGAACTACATTAAATATAATAATAATAATAATAATAATAATAATAATAATAATAATAATAATAATAATAATAATAATAATAGCTCAAATGGCATAGTCTCCCCATACTCAATTAAGAGGTTGCGAGTTCGAGTCTCCTATCTTTGGTAAAAAAAAAAATTAATAATAATAATAATAATAATAATAAATAAATAAATAAATAAATAACCCGGACACTACTAAAAATAGTTAATTACAAACGAATTTACCGATAAATTTGAGCTTACTCACGAATTTACTGATAGATTATTATTATTATTATTATTATTATTATTATTATTATTATACTAAAGTTTTAAATTAAGTTCTTATATTTTATAATTAAATTTTTATGTTATTTTTTATTTTGTAATTAAATTTTTTTATATTAAAAATATTAAAATTAACATAATATTTTTTTTAAATTCATGTGATTAAAAATCTAATTAGATTATTAATTATGTATATTTTTAATTTGTAAAATAATATTCAGTTAATTTTAATATTTTTTATAGATCTAATTATAAAATTAAAAATAATATAAAAATTTAATTAAAAAATATATACAAATTTAATAAAATTATAGAACTAAGAAAATAATTAAAACTATCTCTTATTCCTCGGAAATGAACTATCGAGCTTGTTTCAATACACACATGACGGGGAAAAAAACCCTACTTTATATAAGTCAACCAATAATTCCTCCTTGGTTATAATAAAATTATAATTATTTTGCCCCTTCTTTCATGAACTATTGATAAACTTTAATTTTGAAAAACGAAGTGCCAAGAATTTAGTATATTAGAGGGGTGCAAAAACTAAACTCAAGAAGTCGAGAAGGGCTTTGAATTTGATGATGCATATAACAATAAGTATTTTTATTATTTACATGTTGAAATTAACGTTTTATTTTTGTATGAAATTTTATTGCATTAGATATATAAAATATAATAAATTGTTATACTTATTTTATATTGGTTTGAAATTCTTATTAAATTATATTTTCTTAAAATAATATTAATTATTGGAAAATTTTAATTATTTTATCATATTAAAATAAAATATTTCATGATTAAAAGTAATCTAATTATCTTTTTCAAACCAAATAAACATTTAAAAATATAACCAACGTGATTATATTTTCTCAAAAAACAAAGTACTTTGAAATTGAAAAAAATTATTGCAGCATTTAAATTTTTATATTGAAAATTCTCGACAATTTAAAAATACGAAAAATTATATAAACAAGTATATATTGAGAATCTTTAATCTTCTGGTAAATTTCATTTCTATGCAAGCTACTGGCAGGTATGGTTTCATGATAATGTAAAATAAATAAAATACTTATTACATAGGTGAATTAAAATATTGGTAATATTAAAAAGACAAAAAATAATCAGTCTAAATCGTTCAAATTTACTTTATTTAATATTTATTTATTACTGAATATATTAAATAAAGTCAAAATGAATAAAGTTTTACTAATATTCTTTTATTTGACGGGTATTATCAACTATTTTGTTAAAGTATATATATCATTGACATGTTTTTTTAGTGCAAGGGAATTACTACTATTCCTATGATTTAAGTGTCTCTTCTGAACATTAAATCATCATCACTACGTAATGTACCTAGATTATGTAGGCTTAGATATTAAATAAAGCTACAAATTAAGGTACTATTCAAAGCGAAATTTGAGAATTGAATTGGAGAACAACATAATTGAATCAACTTTAAGCAAATAATTAAAGGTGAGAAGAAAAAAGATCAATGCATATATAAAGCGTATACGGCTGCATTAAGCTTTTAATAGGAAGTGTTGGGGTGCTTCGTTTTTTCCTCATGCGCAAAATTTGTAGTCAGAGTCAACCTCTCAAACTTAAATTATTTAAATCCCCCCCCCCCCCCCCTCCCCCCCTTTTTTTATATTTTTTAAATCTCACTCCTTTCCATATATAGTTCTGATTCTAATGGGAGACCAAGTCACGTTAAAAACAACCACGTAAATTGAAAAGGGGTACCTAAATACATAGAATCCTATATACATGTACATAAGTTTATGCTTGCTAGCTGCATGCATGTATTTGTATTATTATTATTATTATTATTATTATTATTATTATTATTATTGTTGTTGTTGTTGTTGTTGTTGTTGTTGTTAAATGTAAGATTATAGGAGAATTGACAAGTATTATATTTACTTTAATAAAATATCCCGGATAAATTCAAATCATATAAATAGCCTAAATTTTTTTTTTTTATATATTATCTATATGTATAACAATGAGTATTTTATAAGGTTATGCAAATCAAATCGGTTCATAAATTATTAGAGTTAGAAATTTAAAAATTTAAAGGTTCAACTGAAATTAAATTAGATATAATAAAATAATATATTTATATATAAAATATTTTATTTTAATTTTTTTTTTGTATTTTATTATTTTAACTCGATTAACTGCTAAAAAGCGTTTTTTTTTTCAGTTTTTAAACTAATTCATTATTAATTTTTTTTATTTGAATCTTAATCTAATTAGACCAACCAATTCGATCTGATTCTAAAAACTATATATGGTATTATAAGAAATAAATTTAATTTATACATCAAAATTCTCCTATATTATCATTAATTCATTATATATAATAATATATATATTACTATTATTTTAATTAGATTTCTTTTCCAAACTAGTAAAAGTAGCTACGGAAATTCTTTACTGTGTGCCTAAACTGTGGTTATGGTAGCCAGCTAAAACAGCACTGTATATTATATATGTTTATACTTTATAAATTGTTTCTTGCATGCAAAGAAATGAGGCTTCATATCAGAAAACTTCAAATTCGATTTACCTTAGCTTTTAATGTTAAGAAATATTATAACTAATTTTTTTAAAAATATACATTGTACATTATTATTCCATCATTGTATGTAAAAAGAATAATAATTTGTATTTTTCATTAAAAAAGTACTCTGCACGTTATATAACACATGCCTCTTAATTTTATTTGACTTCTCTTATAAGAAGAAAATAGAGTTATGGCCTAAACATTTAAAAATATAATTATAGCAAAGTTGATTAGTTCTTAAAGTGAGAGATGTCCCCCCAAAACCCAACTAATAATAGTTACCATATATATATCATTATTACTTCACCTAAACATTTGGCTCTATCATCAATAGTTTCTTATTATCCAGCTAGCATTCACAGGAATAATTGTATCCAATCAAAGTTTTCTTTTGTATTTTTCTTGTGATAAATGTAATTTAAATAGTGTTCTTAATTATTGACTCTAATTTAATTTTGTGTGTTAGTTATTATTTTCTCTCTTTTTAAATAACCCTAATTTCTAGGGTTATAGACGAATTCTTTATTAATAAATTAAAGTGAAAATGCATTATTTTTTTATTATTACTAACAAAAAATTTATTGATAATGCGCTTCTGTCAAATTTATCAATAAATTAAATGAAAGTTTATCAATAAATTTATCAATAATTTGTAATGAGATTTTCATATAAGTATCATTTAATTTGTAATGAGATTTTCATAGAAATGTCAAAAATTTATTCTTTTTACATTTCTATGAAAATCTCATTATAAATTAAATGAAACTTATATATAAATATCTTTATTATACAAAGTTTTTAGTTAAAAATTGTTAGATGATTTAATATTATTTTTTAACCGTTCTCGATTATTAACTTTACGTAAAAATAATTGCTGGTAAGTGTTCACCAACAAATTATGTCAATAATTCCGCCGAAAGCATTTTCAATAATAAAATCCATTTGTAATACCTATTTTTCATTCGTGTCTTTTTTTTCCCTCAAATAATCATTATCTAATATAGTATTCTTTCTTGTAATTAATTAATTATATATATCCCTACTTATCTCAGATTGTATCACAAGATTTACAATAATGGTGATTTTGACAAGAACTAATAATAAGCTATGTAAGAGTGTAACATACACTTCAGTTACAACAACTAAAGTGTAATCAGACATTACTTAATTAATTGTTGTTACTTGCTAATTCTTCTTTTGATAATTTATTGATCATTATTTGATACCAATAAAGGGTAGTATTACATCAGAAAAGGTTCTGTTTAACATTTTTTTTAAAGAAAACAATTAAAACGGATTCTTTTAAAAAATTCTATTTTTTATTCCAAAATACAATTATTTTTGTCAGAAAAGTTAAAACAAAGGCATCCATTTTTGTATAAGAATGAAATGCAATAATGTGGATAAGAAGCATAATAAACTCGAGTAATGCTAGGTAGACAAAAAAAACAGCTAGAACTTACCTTATTTAACATTAATTAATTATCACAACAATTAATTAATGCTAAATAAGGCAAGTTATAACTGTTTTTAGCTGATTTTCTTTGGTTACCAAACATTTCCAAATAAACTCAGCCTCAAACATACATAATAGTTGATCTAGCTGACACAACAATTTGACATGAACATATACATACCCTAAACAAAATCCAAGCAATCCCAACAAGTTGGTGAAATTTTATTATTTGTTTTTTTATTATATTTGATTTCTAATTTACATATCCCTCTTTGGCTACTACGCCTCCTTGACTAATCATCATCAATAATATAAAATCAAAATACTAATTTTAACAAAATAAAAGTTAAATTATTAGATAAAGATATATTAACGATTACTATATACATCTAACAAGTCTTCTCATATAGAAAGGTCTTTTTAGATTTGAAGTATATACAAAATAAAACTTATCTCATAAGTTTAAGCAGATAATATAACTAATAATTATAATATCTAATAATATATTTTTTCAATTAATTAAGAGCTTTTTTTTTGGATTTAAAACGTAAATTAAATATCAATTTTATATTTTTTGTCGATATTAAATTTTTTTCTTTGTTAAGAAGAATAAAGACAACAATAAATTTTTTAAATTTTAGATCTATTAGTCATAAAATTTCTGATATTTATATGGTAAAAATTATTTATCCTACAAATTTAAAACGATTATAAAGGAATATATGATTCTATATGTAAAACCCTCTTATTGTATTATTATTATTATTAGAGATACATACATGATACAAATTAAAAATTAAATTTTGAATTAATCAGATATAATTCTTATTTTAAATAGTTAATAAAACTAGCTAAAATATAATCTGTTATTTACGTTGTTCATATCTCTCATTATTCATTAATAAAATTGAATATTATTATGTCTAATATGTTTCACTTGTTTCTTTATTTTTATGTCTTCTTCCCGTGGTGGCGTTGACACTTTCCTTCATATAGAGCAAACCATAAAAGTGGAACCATACAAAACATGAAATAATAATTAAATTAAACATATATTACTAAATTATTCAAAAGAAAATTAAAAGCAAAAGAAGGGAGAAAGGCAATAAAGAAGTTGAGAAAGGCAACAATATTTTATAGGAGAGGGGCCACAGCTATGTATGTGTATGGTTATTGGTTTCACTTTGATGTATGAGTGGTGGAATCATATGAAGAAATTTTAGTGGAGATTGTGGTCTTGCTGTTAAAGCCAATTTATTTAACTTTTAAACCAATTCAGATTTCAGAGGCTCCAAATTAAATCACATAATCAAAAAGCGTTAGGTCCAGTAACGTTTGTTTTTGAGAGACTACACAAATATTAAAGAGATAAAAGTATACAAAAAAATTCGAATGAGAGATAGAAATAGATAATTAAATCAGAGATAAAATATATGGATAAATAAAAAAATCTTTTATCCCATGTTATTCTTTTTGTTTTTTTTTTCCTCCTACTGCATCTTCTAATTTATAGGTTAAGTAATAATTCATCATGAATTGAAACTTTATTTAAAAAGATAATTAATAAATTATTACATATACAAAACATATCCAAACATTATTATTATTATTATTATTATTATTAAAAAAGATATATGACTTTTTTCCGTCTTTATTACTGTTTTTGTCCCTTTTATTTTTTTCTGTTTTAGATGAAAATATACTTAGGATTATTGGTCATCACCAAATGGACAAGATTATTGCAACTATATTGAATAAAAAGAGTTGCAACAAAAATTTATTAAATTCAATTCTCACATCTAAAATATTAGGACTATTTTCGATTTTGGGTAATGCTAGGTAGACAAAAAAAAGGCCAAAATTTGCTTTATTTAGCATTAATTAATTATCGCAACAATTAATGAATGCTAAATAAGGCAAATTATGGCTGTTTTTGGCTGATTTTCTTTGGTTACCAAACATTTCCGATTTTAATTTGGTGGATGATAATCTACAATGCAAGTACTAAATTCTAATAAATACTTTAAGAGTTTAAAGATACGTTAGTTCTAACTTTAATAAGATGATTAATATTGATGAATGTCTAGCTAAATGTAATAATCATAAAAAAAAAATGGTCACGAAATGTGGTGGTCGTGGAGCTGGTGCGTATACATAAGGCAAGCAATGTAGTTCTATTAATTAAAATGAATGAATGATATTAAATCCCAGAAAGCTAAAAGAAGAGGCTAAAGACAAGAGCAGCCTTAAAAGAGGAAGAAAAGAAAAATATTTCCTTAATAAAAAAAGGGCAACAAAACAAAAAAGAGAAAGCTTGATTATAAGTTATAATAACAAACATACACTACTAATTCCAAATGCAAAGATTCAACATATTCTTTGAGTACACAAGCGTGTACTAATAAATCAACAAGATATACCAACAGATATCGATAAGATTCTTCTCATATACGATTAATTTTATAATTTCAATTAATCATGATGATAAATCTTTGTTTGCAACACTTTTAGCTAGCTAGCATCTAATAATATTATTACACTTTTATATATCGAAAAAATTGCTTACCAACAAAATCCTTGAACAGTTTAGTCATAAAAAAATTAAAAATAAAATTGAAAATATATCTCTGAATAATAACTTTGAATTTTGTTTATTCTTTTATTGTTCATATATAAAAGTAATTAACACACATGAAACTCATTCTACAAATATCCAAAACTGTATGTATAAGCATATATTTGCTTTTTTATTTTAGAAATTTCCAAACCATGATTTGGCTAAACTATTTATTTTAATAACCAAACCATAATTTAGATTTCCAAACTGAAGAATCACTCATGCTCTTACTATATATATATATATATGTGTGACTACTTTACTTTAGTATAATAATCAACATGGTTTTGTAAACAAATTGAAGAAAATTAAAACTCCATAGCCATGGAAAATTAATTAATTAGGGTTGCTTCCTCAACTCTTTGTAGAACCTCTTAATGAATTCTTCGGCAGCCTTGTCCACTTGATGATCTTTATCGTATTCTGTGTCGACATTCATTGGGAACGGTGAATCCGTTACCCTTAACCGACTCACGGTAGGGCTCCGGCCGAACCCCGGTAGCGCCGGGGATGCCTCGACCACATTATCATTGTTGTTGTTTAGGATCTCTAACACCGCCTTTACAGCACTGACCGTCACGACGTCGTCGTCGCACTCGTGAGGCGCGTGGGAGCGCGTGAACAGCTTGTTCTTGCGGTGGAGCTTGGAGAAGAAGTTATTGGGCGTGTTGCTGCAGCTGAACTCGTACTCCCTGGTGGTGGAGAATTGTTGGAGGTGCATGTCGGCGTGTTGGTGGTGGTGGAACATCATGAGGTTGGCGATGGCTTTTCCGGCGAGTTTGCGGCGGCGTTTGAGAACCATGTTGAGTTCTAACATGAGTTTGCCTTTTGAAATTCCCTTCCTTAACATGTAGAAGGCAACACGTATTATGTTCCACACTTTCTTTGCTATCACTGGTAGGTTACTTTCCATTTTTAGAGAGAGAGAGAGAGAGAGATGATTAGAAGGTTTGGTTGAAGGGATGGGTAAAAGAAGGAAGGGGAAGAGGCATATTTATATGTGTGTGATAGTGTGGGGAAATAAAAATTAAAGTAAGAGAAGAAGGAGAAAAATGTGATGGTATTGTTTTGTAGTGGTAGTATTGTACTATTGAATCTGCCTACCCTTGATTATTGAACCATGGGTCATGAATTGCTATTTAATCTTAATTTAGAACCCACTTTTCTTTTTAGTTTTCTTTCTTTTTCTTCACTTCATCATTATTGGTGGGGCTACCCTAAAAATAGATTTTTGTTTATTTAAATAAAAAAATATTGGTTGTTTTTTAATACAAGTTTAATTTTGTTACACTGGTTACAGTGGTACAATTATATTCGTTCTTTTCAATTATTATTTACACCGTCAATATAAAAAAAATTATTTTTATTGATATGATATTACGTAATTAAACATATTTATAAAATTATTTTACATTGATAATATATATATTTGTTTTTATTAGAGTATTTCAGATAAAACGTACACTTATGTTTACTTTAACTAGATCAGAAATATTTGAGGATTAAGTTGTACGAAAAATAATATAATTCAAGTTTAGATCATAGGTTTTTCCGTTTTTGTGTTTTGTTGGTTTGCATGCTAAGCTAGCTCTAAGATAAGACTTCTATAAAGTTTCATATTATCTAGAATATTATCCCAATATTTTAGTTACAAACAAAAATATTCTATCACTACTAGAAATTAGCTATCAATAGTTTTTATATAGTTGCATACATTTATACATATTTTATATATTTTCTTAAAAGAGTAATTAATTATTAAAATAATCAAATTTTTATAAAAAAATAAAAAAAATTTATAAGCAAAAAAATTAGCTATCATGATAATTTTTTCAATATAAATATATAAATATAATTTGATTATTGTAACAACTATCCCTTCTAAAAACAAAATTAAATTCGAAATTTAAAAATCAGTTAGGAGATGGGTTTAAAATTTTGAATTTATGGATAGAAATCTAGTAACTACCCTCCGTTTGAATTTAAAATTATCTCAACCACCCTATCCCCAAGTGTATATAAATAGGGGTGCACCTATAGGTAGAAAATCACTCATCTCAAATACTAATCCTCTCCCTTCTCTATCTACAAAAAATATATTCTGTGTGCAAACACAAGAGGCAAGCTCAAAAAAGCGTTAGGAAAAGAGTAGGGAATTATGCTTTTCTTACTTTTATGTTGGCATGTAGTATGCTCTATTTTATTTCCTTCAATCCATGCATGGCTACCATCTTTCATGTGTCTTATGGCATTAATTATCCTTTACTCATCTTTTATCCACATTGATCATTAGGGGTGTTCAAATCTAAACCGATCCAAATTAAACCGTTCATCCAATCCGATCCAAACCGAAAACCGATTAAAACCGCACGAATTCGGATTCGATTGGATTTTATTTTTTGCAAATCGCTGGATTGGATTGGATTTCGGATCTACTTTTCATAACTAATCCAATCCAATCCAAACCGCACAATGTGCTATAATAATATTATTTTATGAGTAAATGCCCAAAATGGTCCCTGAATTTCAAATCGGTATTCAATTTAGTCCTTAATTTTTATAAATGACCAACTAAATCCCTTAAATTCAGAAACGTACGTCTCCGTTAGTCCCTTGCAGAAGTGCCGTCTAAACGTTGCTGATGTGGAACGTTAACTGCCATGTGGGCAATCCATTAAACGACGTCGTTGAAGGAGTGGATGCCCTAAGTGTGTAAAACGACGTCGTTTCAAATAACATCTTCTCCCCCTTTGAATAAACAATTCTTGTTGGTCCCCCCTTCCACTTCAACGTTTCCCACCAAAACTTCAGAAAAGCGTTCTCTTCTTCTCTGTCCGTTCATTCTCCTATACTTCCCACTCACATTTGCTCGCCGAGGATCATCTTTAGAATCTGTTCTCTCCGGTCACTGAAGGAGTTATCGACGAAGCATCACCTTCTACACTGCCGATGGTGAGAAGTAACAGTTCAAGTTGATCATTCTCTTTCATTTTTTGTATTTCATTGAGGGTTCTTGATACTTATGTGTGAATGCGTTGTTGTATATGTAAGGGAGTGGTTTAGAATATTGTGGTTGTTGATGGCGCAAATGTTAGGGTTTAGGGTTTCTAATATGAAACTTGTAACCACATAAATCATAATCTGGTTTAAGTTATAGTCAATAGGAAGTTATATGGCAAATTCACCTGGTTTAAGTTATATAGCAAATTCACCTGCGGTACATGTGGAGATGTTGGTCACACGATAAGGAGTTGTAGAATAGCAAAAAAAAAAAAGGCTGATGAGCTAGCAGTTGCTGCAAAGGCTGCTGAAGATGCTGCAAATAAGGGTGACACTGGTTCTAAAGGTAACAAAAGTGAGGTTGTTACTGAAGAATGTGAGGTTGGTGCTGAATGAGGACAAATTGATACTCAAACAGAAGTTGCTGCTGAAGGGGGTCTAGGAGCTGAACAAGAACCTGCAACTCAGGTAATAATAGTATTAAAAACATTAATCAAAATTAGAGCTTGAGTTAATAAATCTGGAAACAAACAAATCCATTTTCTTGTTAACTTGGGAGGATATGTTTTTGGTCAGCTAATGTGATTCTTGACAGTGTCATCATCCATATTATGACACTTTTATTGTTGTTATTGATATCATAGGCTGCAAAGACTACAAAGAATGCCAAGAAAGGGCATCTGAGAACTAAAAGTGAGAGACGCATAGACAAACTCCCTGTCAAGAGGACAACTTCATTCACTGCTGCTACTGCTGCGGCTGCTCCACATCCAACTGAGATTTCAAGAGAGACTATTCAAGGAGCTAGTGCAACAACCTCTGAAAAACTGGCCTCCTTCTTGAAATTTGTTCTAACTCCAGGATTCAACCCACCAAGAAAAAATGTCTAACTAGCACAAAGTGTAGTGGCTTTTTGAGTTCATGTTGTTGTAGTTGAATGCTATGGTTAAACAATCCTATCTTTTTGTAATGTAACCTTTGAAACCTGTATGCATGGTCTTTGAATGTTGTTATGGCCTATGATGTTTTGGGTTGTGATAGTATGTTATGCACAATGTGCTTTAGCACAAACAACACTTGTTCCATATTACGAAATTAGTTATGTTAAATTAATGAAGTTTTTGGTTTAGTTCATGTTATGATTTATCTCTTTCTAGTTTAGTTGAACCCAATTTTAGCAGAATAAGTGCAGCATCAAGAGTTGAACTCATGTCAAATTAGTGTTTCATTTCATTTCATTCCATCTTCATCAAGACATTACATACCACTTAAGAAATTTAAAATTTCATAACATAATCATCATTTGTTGAATATAAACCCCAACAAACTAAAATCTAAACACACACCAAAAGTAACTACAAAAGCCAGCAGCACCATTGTCATCATCTTCACGGTCTTAACATCACTCTCCAAAACTTTAATGTTTCCCACCAAAACTTCAGAAAAGCTTTCTCTTCTTCTCTGTCCGTTCATTCTCCCATACTTCCCACTCACATTTGCTCGCCGAGGATCATCTTTAGAATCTGTTCTCTCCGGTCAGTGAAGGAGTTATCGACGAAGCATCACCTTCGTACACTGCTGATGGTGAGAAGTAACAGTTCAAGTTGATCATTCTCTTTCATTTTTTGTATTTCATTGAGGGTTCTTGATACTTATGTGTGAATGTGTTGTTGTATATGTAAGGGAGTGGTTTAGAATGTTGTGGTTGTTGATGGCACAAATGTTAGGGTTTAGGGTTTCTAATATGAAACTTGTAACCACATAAATCATAATCTGGTTTAAGTTATAGTCAATAGGAAGTTATATGGCAAATTCACCTGGTTTAAGTTATATGGCAAATTTACCTGTGGTACATGTGGAGATGTTGGTCACACAACAAGGAGTTGTAGAATAGCAAAGAAACAAAAGGCTGATGAGCTAGTAGTTGCTGCAAAGGCTGCTGAAGATGCTGCAAATAAGGGTGACACTGGTTCTAAAGGTAACGAAAGTGAGGTTGTTACTGAAGAATGTGAGGTTGGTGCTGAAGGAGGACAAATTGATACTCAAACAAAAGTTGCTGCTGAATGGGGTCTAGGAGCTGACCAAGAACCTGCATCTCAGATAATAATAGTATTAAAAATATTAATCAAAATTAGAGCTTGAGTTAATAAATCTGGAAACAAACAAATCCATTTTCTTGTTAACTTGGGAGGATATGTTTTTGGTCAGTTAATGTGATTCTTGACAGTGTCATCATCCATATTATGACACTTTTATTATTGTTATTGATATCATAGGCTGCAAAGACTATAAAGAATGCCAAGAAAGGGCATCTGAGAACTAAAAGTGAGAGACGCATAGACAAACTCCCTGTCAAGATGACAACTTCATCCACTGCTACTACTGCTGCGGCTGCTCCACATCCAACTGAGATTTCAAGAGAGACTATTCAAGGAGCTAGTGCAGCAACCTCTGAAAACTGGCCTCCTTCTTGAAATTTGTTCTAACTCCAAGATTCAATCCACCAAGAAAAAATGTCTAACTAGCACAAAGTGTAGTGGCTTTTTGAGTTCATATTGTTGTAGTTGAATGCTATGGTTAAACAATCCTGTCTTTTTGTAATGTAACCTTTGAAACCTGTATGCATGGCCTTTGAATGTTGTTATGGCCTATGATGTTTTGGGTTGTGATAGTATGTTATGCACAATGTGCTTTAGCACAAACAACACTTGTTCCATATTCCGGAATTAGTTATGTTAAATTAATGAAGTTTTTGGTTTAGTTCATGTTATGATTTATCTCTTTCTAGTTTAGTTGAACACAATTTTAGCAGAATAAGTGCAGCATCAAGAGTTGAACTCATGTCAAATTAGTGTTTCATTTCATTTCATTCCATCTTCATCAAGACATTACATACCACTTAAGAAATTTAAAATTTCATAACATAATCATCATTTGTTGAATATAAACCCCAACAAACTAAAATCTAAATACACACCAAACGTAACTACAAAAGCCAGCAGCACCATTGTCATCATCTTCACGGTCTTAACATCACTCTCCAAAACTTTAACGTTTCCCACCAAAACTTCAGAAAAGCTTTCTCTTCTTCTCTGTCCGTTCATTCTCCCATACTTCCCACTCACATTTGCTCGCCGAGGATCATCTTTAGAATCTGTTCTCTCCGGTCAGTGAAGGAGTTATCGACGAATCATCACCTTCGTACACTACCGATGGTGAGAAGTAACAGTTCAAGTTGATCATTCTCTTTCATTTTTTGTATTTCATTGAGGGTTCTTGATACTTATGTGTGAATGCGTTGTTGTATATGTAAGGGAGTGGTTTAGAATGTTGTGGTTGTTGATGGCGCAAATGTTAGGGTTTAGGGTTTCTAATATGAAACTTGTAACCACATAAATCATAATCTGGTTTAAGTTATAGTCAATAGGAAGTTATATGGCAAATTCACCTGGTTTAAGTTATATGGCAAATTCACCTGCGGTACATGTGGAGATGTTGGTCACACAACAAGGAGTTGTAGAATAACAAAGAAACAAAAGGCTGATGAGCTAGCAGTTGCTGCAAAGGCTGCTGAAGATGCTGCAAATAAGGGTGACACTGGTTCTAAAGGTAACGAAAGTGAGGTTGTTACTGAAGAATGTGAGGTTGGTGCTAAAGGAGGACAAATTGATACTCAAACAGAAGTTGCTGCTGAAGGGTGTCTAGGAGCTGAACAAGAACCTGCAACTCAGGTAATAATAGTATTAAAAACATTAATCAAAATTAGAGCTTGAGTTAATAAATCTGGAAACAAACAAATCCATTTTCTTGTTAACTTGGGAGGATATGTTTTTGGTCAGCTAATGTGATTCTTGACAGTGTCATCATCCATATTATGACACTTTTATTGTTGTTATTGATATCATAGGCTACAAAGACTACAAAGAATGCTAAGAAAGGGTATCTGAGAACTAAAAGTGAGAGACGCATAGACAAACTCCCTGTCAAGAGGACAACTTCATCCACTGCTGCTACTGCTGCGGCTGCTCCACATCCAACTGAGATTTCAAGAGAGACTTTTCAAGGAGCTAGTGCAGCAACCTCTGAAAAACTGGCCTCCTTCTTGAAATTTGTTCTAACTCCAGGATTCAACCCACCAAGAAAAAATGTCTAACTAGCACAAAGTGTAGTGGCTTTTTGAGTTCATGTTGTTGTAGTTAAATGCTATGGTTAAACAATCCTGTCTTTTTGTAATGTAACCTTGGAAACCTGTATGCATGGCCTTTGAATATTGTTATGGCCTATGATGTTTTGGGTTGTGATAGTATGTTATGCACAATGTGCTTTAGCACAAACAACACTTGTTCCATATTCCGGAATTAGTTATGTTAAATTAATGAAGTTTTTGGTTTAGTTCATGTTATGATTTATCTCTTTCTAGTTTAGTTGAACACAATTTTAGTAGAATAAGTGCAACATCAAGAGTTGAACTCATGTCAAATTAGTGTTTCATTTCATTTTATTCCATCTTCATCAAGACATTACATACCACTTAAGAAATTTAAAATTTCATAACATAATCATCATTTGTTGAATATAAACCCCAACAAACTAAAATCTAAACACACACCAAAAGTAACTACAAAAGCCAGCAGCACCATTGTCATCATCTTCACGGTCTTAACATCACTCTCCAAACTTGTCATCCTCCAACTTAACTCATGCAAAATTCTAGTGGAATGGGTGTTGCACAAACTTGTTCTTCACATCCATCAGCCCAACAAAAAGAATTACAATGAATTCTATACTGCAAAGTAAAAAATGCAGGTGAATCCAACTCAAATTCAAACAATCTTAACAATTTCTTCACAGCCATAACCTTACCTCATAGTTCGGACAACCATAAAATGGTCTACCTAGATTTTCTGCTGTTGTTGAGTACTTCATCACCGTTCGAAGCCCGCAATTATAGAAAACAGCGTTCTTACCTCCCCTATTGCGCATTTCTTTGTTGCCATAAGGCCTGCCTGCAGAGTTGTTCCTACTTGAGCTACTTTGACTTCTCTCGCCACCACCCATCATCACTCACATAGACAAGAAATCAATTTGGGTTTTAGGGCGAAGAAGAGAGGTCGAAGAAGAGGAGACTCGAAGAAGAAAAGGAGAGTCGAAGAACAGAAGAACATAGCATACAGTTTGAAGAAGGGAAGACAATTAGGGTTTTATAATTGAAATGGACTAATTTGGGTAATATTAGGCAATTCCAGATACCAATTTGAATCAAATTCAACCTTCTCACACATCAGCATACAGCTGGAACGCCCACATGGCAGTTAACGTTCCACATCAGCAACGTTTAGACGGCAATTCTGCGAGAGACTAACGGAGACGCACGTTTCTGAATTTAAGGGATTTAGTTGGTCATTTATAAAAATCAAGGACTAAATTGAATATCGATTTGAAATTCAGGGACCATTTTGGGCATTTACTCATTATTTTATTATTATATTTACAATTATACTTATAACATATTCAATTTGTTATATATTTTTCTATTATTCATGTATTATTATTATTTAATAAATATTTTATGTTCAAAATATTATTTATTTATTTATTTTAACTAACCTATAATTTTATTTCTATTGTTATGTTATCGTTGGCTTTTTAAGATATTGTTAAGACTTGTTATGTCATTGTTGATTATTTAAAATTTGATATTGAGACTTGTTATATGTATTTAATTTTTTATTTAAAAAACCGCAAATCCAAACCAATCTAAACCGCTTGTAATCGGATCGAGTCGGATCGGATTTCCAAAAAAATTTCATCCAATCCAAACCGCACCGCGCATAGATTAAGCGCTCGGATCGGATGACTTTTTCCCTTAAAACCGAACTAAACCGCACCGCGAACACCCCTATTGATCATGATTATCTATTATGTCATTCATTCCCTCTTGATCCATTAATATATATCCCATATTTCTCTATGTGCATTTACATGACCTTTTATGCCATTATATTATTATTCCTTTAATGTTGAGAGTACATACCCCTTTAAAATATTTTATTTAATTATTTAACATACCCTAATTTTACTATGTGCATTTACATGACTTTTTATACCATTAAATTATTATTATTATCCCCTTTAATGTTGAGAGTGCATGCCTTTTTTATATCTTATTCAATGTACCCTATTCTATGATGTGCATCTAAATTACCTCTTATATCATTATGTTATTATTACTCCTTTAATTTAAGGTCAAAGGTACATGCTTTCTTATAATATTTTATTCAAGTATTTAATATACCCCATTCTTACCATGTGCACTTAGATAATATTTAATACATTATATTATTAATATTTTCTTAGGGTCAAGAGTACATGTTTCTTTATAATTATTTTATTCAACTAATTAATATCCCGTATTTTATTATGTGGAATTATATGAACTTTTATACCATTGGATTAATAATATTTCTTTTGAGTCAAGAGTACATACCCTCTCATAACTATTTTATTCAACTATTTAAAATATTCTATTTTTTTTATATAATGTACATTTATATGATATTTTATACATTATATTATTAACATCCCTCTAGGGTCGAGAGAACCTACTTTCTTATAACATCTTATTCAACATGCTCATTTTGTCATGGTATATGTCACTCCTCTTGTATGATCTATTATTGCTTGAATCTCTTCTTGTGTATGCCTAAACAACCCTAATGGTAAATTAAACTGAAGGAATGATCCTTCGGTAAGGGAAGATGACCCCAAAGACAAGATATCGAGATGATCTCTTGGTAAAGGAGGGTGATCGATCGAGATGATCCTTTGGTAAGGGAAGGTGATCGCTAAGACATTCGAGATAAGAACCTTCGGTAAGGGAAGAGGACTCTCATTTTATACCGGTTTGAACTCAATACCCTTCATAAAAGCTACAAGTTAAGAAAGGAGAAAGTATAAAGCAAAGTTTGATCACAATGATGTTCTTTTTTAAGATTTATTTATGAATATGTCGAAATTCCATATGTTACTATCCTTTCTATTTTTTTTTCTATGTGCTTTTCTTTTTGCCTATATGCTTTACAAGAAAGGTTCATATTACATGCCATATCGTACGACCTTTTTTTAAAATCTCGCACGTGGGCTGGAGATAGATATGGAGGTGTTGCATAGCACTCCTACTGAGACTTTAAGTTCTCATCCCTTTTATTTTCCCATACTGTCTCCAGAGGAACATGGCACAGCGGATAGAGACGACGCAGTGCCCCCGAAGGTAACTTCTGAATATGACCCCTCGAAGCACGCGTGGGTAGTTACGATCACTACTACCGTGCTCCAAACTATCTACTTAGGTCGAGAGTTCGTGGAAAGAGAACCCCAGCTGGCCGTCGTAACCTTTCTAGATAAGAACGCTTCAGCATTCAAGAAGCGGTCATCTGAGGTGATGCATCTCGAATTAGATTCCGAGACGGAGGAAGAGGAATCTAACAACCCTGGCCAGGAGGATCCAGATGAGGAGTTGAACCCTTGCGGAAGTCCAAAGGTGGAATACGTACCCTACTCCCTCACTTCGGCACCCCGTCGAGTCTTAGTTCATCCCACACAACGGAACCGGATCTTCACTGCGCGAAAAGGTGTTGGAGGAAAACCACTGGTATCTCGATTCGTGAATAACTGAAAGGTCCTGATCAAGGATAGGATATGACACGAGTTTGGGAGCCTCTTCGACGAAATTAGTTAGGACGTATTAGTTTCTTTTTCTTTTGTTATAATTACCCCTAAGCATTTTATTTTGAATCGTACTCATGGGAAAGTTGTTATTTCATATTTATTATATTCAATTCCATCGTACTACTGGTATCTCACACAACTCCTGATTGGAATCAGCTTTTACCGAATTTAGCAAGGCATATAATAAATATGAAATAACAACTATCCCATGAGTACGGTTCAAAATAAAATGCTCAGAGGTAATTATAACAAAAGAAAAAGAAACTAATACGTCATAACTAATTTCGTCGAAGAGGCTCCCATACTTATGTCCTATCTTATCCTTGATCAGGACCCTTCAGTTATTCACGAATCGAGGTACCAGTGGTTTTCCTCCAACACCTTTTCGCACAGTGAAGATCCGGTTCCGTTGTGTGGGATGAACTAAGACTCGATGGGGTGCCGAAGTAAGGGAGTAGGGTACGTATTCCACCTTTGGACTTCCGTAAGGGTTCAACTCCTCCTCGGGATCCTCCTCCATGGTGTCTTCCTCCTGCCCAGGGTTGTTGGATTACTCTTCCTCCATCTCGGAATCTGATTCGAGATGCATCACCTCAGATGACCGCTTCTTGAATGCTGAAGCGTTCTTATCTAGGAAGGTTACGACGGGCAGATGGGGTTCTCTTTCCACGAACTCTCGACCTAAGTAGATAGTTTGGAGCATAGTAGTAGTGGTCGTAACTACCCACGCATGCTTCGAGAGGTCATATTCAGAAGTTACCTTCGGGGGCACTGTGTCGTCTCTGTCCGCTGTGCCATGTTCCTTTGGAGATAGTATAGAAAAAGAAAAGGGATGAGAACTTAGAGTCTCAGTAGGAGTTCTATGCAACACCTTCATATCTATCTCCAGCCCACGTGCGAGATTTTTAAAAAAAGGTTCGTACGATATGACATGTAATATAAACTTTTCTTGTAAAGCATATAGGCAAAAAGGAAAGCACATAAAAAAAAATAGAAAGGATAGTAACATATGGAATGTCGACATATTCATAAATAAATCTTAAAAAAAGAACATCATTATGATCAAACTTTGCTTTATACTTTTTCCTTTCTTAACTTGTAGCTTTTATGAAGGGTATTGAGCTCAAACCGGTATAAAATGAGAGTCCTTTTCCCTTACCGAAGGTTCTTATCTCGAATGTCTTGGCGATCACCTTCCCTTAGCGAAGGATCATCTCGATCGATCACCCTCCCTTACCGAAGGATCATCTCGATATCTTGTCTTTGAGGGTCACCTTCCTTACCAAAGGATCATTCCCTCAGTTTAATTTATAATTAGGGTTGTTTAGGTATACACAAGAAGAGATTCATGCAAGAGGAGGGGCATATACCATGACAAAATAAGCATGTTGAATAAGATGTTATAAGAAGGTAGGTTCTCTCGACCCTAGAAGGATGTTAATAATATAATGTATAAAATATCATATAAATGTACATTATATATAAAAAAAAGATATTTTAAATAGTTGAATAAAATAGTTATGAGAGGGCATGTACTCTTGACTCAAAAGAAATATTATTAATCCAATGATATAAAAGTTCATATAATTCCACATAATAAAATAGGGAATATTAATTAGTTGAATAAAACAATTATAAGAAAACATGTACTCTTGACCCTAAGAAAATATTAATAATATAATGTATAAAATATAATCTAAATGCACATAGTAAGAATGGGGTATATTAAATACTTGAATAAAATATTATAAGAAAGCATGTACTCTTAACCTTAAATTAAAGGAGTAATAATAATATAATGATATAAAAGGTCATTTAGATGCACATAATAGAATAGGGTACATTAAACAAGACATAAAAAAAGGCATGTACTCTCAACATTAAAGGGATAATACTAATTTAATGGTATAAAAGGTCATGTAAATGCACATAGTAAAATTAGGATATGTTAAATAATTAAATAAAATATTTTAAAGGGGTATGTACTCTCAACATTAAATGAATAATAATATAATAGCATAAAAGGTCATGTAAATGCACATAGAGAAATATGGGATATATATTAATGGATCAAGAGGGCATGAATGACATAATAGATAATCATGATCAATGTGGATAAAAGATGAGTAAAGGATAATTAATGCCATAAGACACATGAAAGATGGTAGCCATGAAGGAAATAAAATAGAACATACTACATGCCAACATAAAAGTAAGAAAAACATAATTCCCTACTCTTTTTCTAACGCTTCTTTGAGCTTGCCTCCTGTGTTTGCACACAGAATATATTTTTTGTAGAGAGAGAAGGGAGAGGATTAGTATTTGAGATGAGTGATTTTCTACCTATGCACCCCTATTTATATACATTTGGAGATAGGGTGGTTGGGATAATTTTAAATTCAAACGGAGGTGGTTACTAGATTCCTATCCATAAATTCAAAATTCTAAACTCATCTCCTAACTGATTTTCAAATTTCGAATTTAATTTTATTTCTAGAAGAGGTGGTTGTTACATTATAATAACTTCTATAATTAGATTATAAATACAATTAACTTATGTATATATAAAAAATTAACTACTAAATTAATTATTAATATAAAGTATATATTAAAAATAAATTAAATATATATATATATATAGTTGTTAATTTTTTATATGCATATACTATTTGTAGAATTATTTATTCCGATATTCTTGTATAGGTAGCTAATTAATGGTATCCAAACATGACCCTTAATTATAGGTAAGGTTTAATAACTACAAAAATCAAAGACTCAAAACGACAAATATTAAAGCGGTCTAATGATTAAAAGAAAAAAAAAAGGATTGTCAATATGTAGTTATCTAATATTTTTAAAGTTACTCTTAATTTCTCTAGTGTTTTTAAGATATTTTAAGATTTAATCATATATTCTCTTCATAGATAAAGGCTGGCTACTTCAATCTTCATCAACAACTTGTTTGTTAATTGTTATTATCCATTCCATTATTGTTTTAATATGCTTGTGTAACTTATTCTAGAACAATGCAACTTGACATAACATGCCAAACACAATGTATTCCTGAAGTTGAAGTATATCATTTATTTGAATGAAAATGAGTTAAAAGAAAATTAAAATCAAGTTCCGGGCGAGGTATCAAGAATCATCATGTAATAAAACTAACAAACAAACAGAAAGGAAAAGGAAAATTCATGAAAAAGTTATTCATATCCCCAGCCTCAGATATTATAGATCCATTAAAGCAGCTATACTTAAAATAATTTCATATATATCCTGTTAGAATTTTTATTCTAATTGTGGTCCAATTTGTTAATATAGAAATTAGTTTGGGTGGTATTGTAATTATTCATTATTATATTGACAGTTGGTCTGTTCTTTGATGGAAAGAACACGACTGTTCATCATAAACTTTATAAAATTTGGGCCCCCAATTCTGATCACAACAACAACAAAAAAAAATACACCTTGATTCCATCTGGTTCTCTGTGATTCAAGAATTGGAAGTTCCAAATTAAATCAAAGAATTTATTGGCAATGGCTGGAGGTACGTAAATTACTGGTTTTATAAAGAAATCTAACATGTGGTATCAAAGCAAAATTGTCTCTACCTTGCCATTTGAAAATTTTGATTACTGTGCATCATTTTGATAAATTATTTTCAAAAGAAGAATGTGTAGTATGAATTTTGAAATAAGAAAAATCATTGAAAGTTAAAGTTGACGTACCATAAGAAGAGAGAATAATAAATAATATTCTCAGAAAGAATCTTCTAAATTTGTGTCGTAGTTGTTCTTTATAATAGTATAATTTTCCATGATTTCCATAAGTTTTCTTATTCTTAAATTAAAAAAAAAAAAAAAAGAGAGAAGAAGAAAGGGAAGACGGTGGAAGAAAGAAGACAGAATAAACTTGTTTCAATTGATGAATTTTGTTTGTTATATAATATTAAATGCTTTCTACTTTTACGTTGAAGTTGTTGTGTTTCAAAATTTAAATTTTATTATAAAATTTAAATTTTGGTTGGAGTGAGGTTTGAACTTGGATCTTCTAAATATTGGCAAAATAGTTATCCACTAGATCATCTTCACTTTTGATATTAATCATGTTATTGAATTTATTTATTTAATGATTATATTTGCATGCAATATAAATTCTTCCGCTGCATATCATATTGTGATTAATATATGATTTATTGAGGAGTAGCCACAGCATCCTTAATAATAATTATATTTAAAGAAATCACATAAATATTAATATAATATATTTGTAATTGTTGTGAACTATATAATAAACTTACCCACAGGAATTTATTATGTTATTCACATATAATTAGATTGAAATAGAAAATATTTTTTACTTCTTAATTAGCCTACAGGTATTAAGAAGTAGTATTTTATTTTCTAGTTTCAATACTTTAGTTCATATAGTAAATATTATGTGTGTTAAAATCTTTGCCCACAGGTAGATTTTAATGACACTATAATTTATATTTATTTTGATATGACTTGCATTGGCATGTATTATCATATATTATGGATTTTGATGTGCCTATTTAAAGTTGAGTAATGTTAGCATGATTTATTATTTGCAGCAGTAATGATATCTGAAACTGTATCTGAAGTTCATTTGTTAAGTGGTGACAACTATAAAGAATGGAAAGATAAGATTTTCTTTCACTTAGGGTGTGCAGACCTTGACTATGCTCTTCGTAGGGAAGAGCCTCTGACACCTACTGATGCTAGTTCTCAAGCCGAGGTAGCATTATACGAACGGTGGGAGAAATCCAACCGTTTAAGTATGATGTTCATTAAGTCTCGTATTTCAGCTAGTATCCGAGGTTCAATTCCTGATTGTAGGAATGTCAAGGATTATATGAAGGCTATTGATGAACAGTTTGAGTCTTCTAGTAAGGCACTTGCAAGCACCCTAATGGCACAATTGTCATCTATGAGGCTTACCGGCGTAAGAGGTGTGCGTGAACACATCATGAGGTTGAGAGACATTGCAGCACAACTGAAAGCTTTAGAGGTTGAGATCTCTGACTCATTTCTGGTGCATTTTATTCTGAATTCTCTTCCTGTCCAGTACGGACCATTTAAGATTTCTTATAACACACATAAGGAAAAATGGTCCATTAATGAATTACTGGTGATGTGTGTGCAAGAGGAAGGAAGGCTAATTCAGGAACTTGGTAAAAGTGCACTATTAGTGACAAATGAGGGTAGTAAAAGCAAGCTCATAAGAAGAAAGGAAAGGGTATTGTATCCCATCCTATGAAGAAAGAAGGTGCACGGTGTTTCTTTTGTAAAAAGAAAGGACACATGAAGAAGGAGTGCCCAAAATTTAAAGTTTGGCTTGAAAAGAAAGGTACTAACCTTTGTGATCTTATTCCTTCAGTGTGTTTTGAATCTAATTTTGTTGAAATATGTCATGACACTTGGTGGATTGATTCTGGTGCTGAAATTCATATTTCAAATACCATGCAGGGTTTCATAAGGAAAAGAAAACCGATAGGAAGTGAACTGAGCATCTATATGGGCAATCAGATGCGTTCACGTGTGGAAGCTGTTGGAACATTTAGGCTTGTATTAAGTACTGGTTGTATTTTAGATTTAGAAATAACCTTTTATATTCCAGATTTTTCTAAAAATTTGATTTCTTTATCTAAGCTTGTAAAACAAGGATTATGTATAAATTTTTATGATGATTCTGTTGACATTATTAAAAATTCTAATATTATTGGACGTGGTACTTTAATTGGTGATTTATTTAAAGTCCATTTAGCTAATAATGTTCCATCTAGTCTAATGATTATGCATGGTAATGGTATAAATGAAAAATCCTCCATGTTATGGCACCGAAGGTTGGGACACATCTCCATTGAGAGAATAAAGAAATTAGTAAGTGATGGAGTTCTTGAAACTCTAGACTTTACTGATTTTGATACTTGTGTGGATTGCATTAAAGGAAAGCAAACCAAAAGGTCTCAAAAAGGTGCTAAAAGGAGTTCTGACATATTAGAAATAATTCACACTGACATATGTTGTCCTGATATGTCATTAAGTGGTCAGAAATACTTCATCTCCTTTATTGATGATTATTCACGATATATGTATCTCTATATACTTCATAATAAATATGAGGCATTGGACGCTTTTAAAGTTTATAAAGCTGAAGTAGAGAAACAATGCGGAAAGAAAATTAAGATCGTGAGATCAGATAGAGGTGGAGAATTCTATGGGAGATATACTGAAAGTGGACAAGCACCTGGTCCATTTGCAAAGTATCTTCAAGAGCATGGTATTGTGGCACAATACACCATGCCTGGTACACCAGATCAAAATGGTGTAGCTGAAAGAAGAAATAGGACTTTGCTGGATATGGTGAGGAGTATGCTTAGCAACTCCAATCTTCCTTTATCCTTGTGGAGTGAAGCCCTTAAGACAGCTGCGTATATATTAAATAGAGTTCCAACAAAGGCAGTTTCTAAAACGCCATTTGAGCTATGGAAAGGTTGGAAACCTAGTTTGAATCATATACGTATTTGGGGTTGTCCTGCTGAAGTTCGGGTTTATAATCCACAAGAAAGGAAGTTGGACCCAAGGACGATAAGTGCCTATTTTATCGGCTATGCAGAAAAGTCTAAGGGTTACAGATTTTATTGTCCCTCCCATTCAAGTAAAATAGTTGAATCTAGAAATGCAAGGTTTTTAGAGCATGATGTGGAAAGTGGGAGAAATCATCCTCTTAAAGTTGTTGAGAATGATAATGTTTATCAAACCTCTCCATGTACAAGAATGATTGTTCAATACAATGCCCATACAAATAGGGTCAATGTAGAACAACCTATTACTAATGTTCCACATCATGAAGATAATGTTCAAGTAGATCATATGGTGGAGGATCAAACTCTTCATAATAAAAATGTTGTTCAAGAACATATTGCTCAAGAGCAACTTCAAGAAGAGGGAGAACCTGTTATGCCACTACCTTTACAAGAGGTTGATGATGTAACATTAAGAAGATCAACAAGAATAAGAAAGCCTGCAATTTCTAGTGACTATGTAGTGTATCTTGCTGAATCTGACTATGATGTTTGTGATGAAAATGACCCAACGACGTTTTCACAAGCAATGGAAAGTCGTAATTCCAATTTCTGGCTAGATGCTATGAAGGATGAAATGAATTCTATGGCAGATAACCAAGTTTGGGATCTTGTAGAATTGCCTGATGGGAAAAAGGCCATTGGCTGTAAATGGGTATTTAAAACCAAGAAGGATTCATCAGGCAATATTGAGCGCTACAAGGCTCGACTTGTTGCCAAAGGATTTACTCAAAGGGAAGGAGTTGACTACAGGGAAACCTTTTCTCCTGTTTCAAAGAAAGACTCTTTCCGCATCATTATGGCATTGGTAGCACACTTTAACATGGAATTGCATCAAATGGATGTGAAAACGGCCTTCCTTAATGGAGATTTGGAAGAAGAGGTCTATATGAGACAACCCGAAGGGTTTATCTCAAGTGCTGGTAAGGAGTTAGTTTGCAAGCTTAAGAGAGCAATGTATGGTCTTAAGCAGGCTTCCCGACAATGGTATTTGAAGTTTCACAATGTGATTTCTTCATTTGGATTCATTGAAAATATTTCTGATCAATGTATATATCACAAGGTTAGTGGGAGCAAGATCATATTTCTCATCTTATATGTAGATGATATTTTGCTTGCAACAAATGATTTAGGGTTGTTACATGAAGTGAAACAATTTCTCTCTAGACATTTTGATATGAAAGATATGGGTGATGCATCTTATGTCATTGGCATAAAGATTCATAGAGATAAACATAAAGGAATTTTAGGTTTATCTCAAGAAGCCTATATTAATAAAGTTCTTGAGAGGTTTAAAATGCAAAATTGTTCACCAAGTGTTGCACCTATTGTGAAAGGTGACAAATTCTGCTTAGATCAATGTCCCAAAAATGAACTTGAAAAGAAACAGATGCAAAATATTCCTTATGCTTCAGCTGTTGGAAGCCTAATGTATGCTCAGGTCTGTACAAGACCTGACATTACTTTTGCTGTTAGCATGTTAGGAAGATATCAAAGTAATCCAGGAATTATCCATTGGAGAGCTACAAAGAAGGTCTTAAGGTACCTTCAAGGGACCAAGGATTTCATGCTTACATATAGACGAACCGACAATTTGGAAATTGTTGGATACTCAGATTCAGACTTGGCGGGATGTGTTGATTCTAGAAAGTCAACGTCAAGATACATCTTTATGCTTGCTGATGGAGCAGTATCTTGGAAGAGTGCAAAACAATCACTTGTAGCCACTTCTACCATGGAAGCCGAGTTTATTGCTTGTTTTGAGGCTACATCACAAGGTGTTTGGTTAAAGAATTTCATCTCTGAGCTTAAGATTATGGATTGTATCTCTAGGCCATTAAGAATATATTGTGACAATTCAGCTGCTGTATTTATGGCTAAGAATAAGCACATCGATATTAAGTACTTAGCCATTAAAGACCGAGTTAGGTCTAATGAGGTACAGATAGAGCATATTAGTACTAAACAGATGATAGCTGATCCTTTGACAAAAGGCATGCCACCAGGATTGTTTAAGGATCATGTTACTAGTATGGGTTTATGTTCTGTAACGTCACTTATATGACTCATGTTATATTATATGACATATTTGGATATGAAATTCCTATTATTGTTTGTTTCTCATTTGGTCAGTATATATGCGCATACATGATTGAGAATGACAAATAAAATTCAGTGAAGGACCTAGAATAAGCATTGGGCTTATTCCTACATAAATACCACATGAAGAGTTTATTCAGTTAGGAGATATTACATTGTAATACATAGAAGGTAATACTCGATTAATGAGAAACTACCGCTATGATTCGTGTAATTTGTCTTAATTGTTTAAGTATAGTATGTAATTACAAACTATACGTAACAAATGTTGGACCAAGTGGGAGAATGTTAGAATTTTTATTCTAATTGTGGTCCAATTTGTTAATATAGAAATTAGTTTGGGTGGTATTGTAATTATTCATTATTATATTGACAGTTGGTCTGTTCTTTGATGGAAAGAACACGACTGTTCATCATAAACTTTATAAAATTTGGGTCCCCAATTCTGATCACAACAACAACAAAAAAAAATACACCTTGATTCCATCTGGTTCTCTGTGATTCAAGAATTGGAAGTTCCAAATTAAATCAAAGAATTTATTGACAATGGCTGGAGGTACGTAAATTACTGGTTTTATAAAGAAATCTAACATATCCATAATTTGGATTTAATCTATGTTGTTATGGATGCATTATTACTTAATTATATTGCACATAATTTATTCCTTCTTACTAAACGTATATTCTCAGCCTGGAAAGATGTTTGTATCTAGGGATGTTATTTTCCATGCAGATAAATTTTCATCTGCAAAATTTTCAACTCAATGTAATTCTCATAAACAAACTACTAATTTAGATTTTACAACTACTAATTCTCAACACACAACTCTTAATACAGATTCTTCATATGAGAATAATCAACCTATTGCTACTAACAATTAGGGGTTTACATGGCTCGACTCGATCCGAAGATCCGGTTCGAACCCGAACATTTTAGAGGCTAATTTCATGTGATTTCATCGAGTTTAGAGTCGGGTAAGAGTCTTAAAAATAAACCCACTCATTATTTAGGACCGGGTCTGGGTTAAGGCGAATTCGACTTCACCCGATCCATATGCACTTTAAGAAAACTAAAAAGTTATATATGTCTTAAATTAATTCCAATATTATGTTATATTAATTATAAGCTTACTGTTTTATTTTTAATCACACTTGTTGAATTAGAAAATAGATAAAAAAAACATCAAATCAAAATTTATGAACAAATTCAAATTTAAATATGGATATCAATTTCTTGATAACAAGCTTCTTCTTTATAAATAGCTGCATCATAAATAAGTTTTTTTATAAATTATTATTAAAGTTTTAAAGGTTCGGTTTTCACCTTATTTATACTTGGTATAATTGTGACCCAAAAATATTTAAGCTTCATCAGATTTAGAGTTGGGTTAGAATCTAAGAAATAGACCCAATATATATTTAAGATCCGATCTGAGTTAGAACAAGCCCGATTTTACCTGACTCATGTACACTCTACTAATAGTAACACTACTAGTACAGATTTAGTACCATGCACCATCTCATACTGCATCTACTACTATACCAATTTCATCTATTGAGATCACCCTACCCTTTGACTCTCAAAATTTAGATACCATATTAGATTTCAAGAAGAAGAAAAGATGATTGAAAATGAGAATAGTGGCGGCAGAGAAATATAGAGAAAGAATAGAGAGAAAGTTAGATAGTAAAAAAGAAAGAAGTAAAACTAAGAAAAGATTTTTAAACCCAAAACAGGCCGAACGTCCAAATCCAACACGAATAAGACCCAGAAAAGAAAGAACAAAGAAGACATAAATCTAAGTAAAACTGCTAAAAACTAATGAAAAAGGGCCCAAGAATGTACATTGTTGTTTTTTCTTTGGGAAATATCAAAATGCCTAACAGTTAAACAGCCCAGCTCATTTAACTCCATCAAGCTTATGTTAATTGGTGGTATGGTTTCTTTAGTTAGTCCCTTTAATCAAGTGTTAAACAAAATAAATTTTCTGACCAAAACAATAAATAAATAAATAAATTTAAAATAATTATTCTTTGGTACTTTTCAAGATGGAGAGTAAATCATCTTTATATATATATATATATTATCGCATAATAAATTCAGTTTTACATTGTTTAACACATGAAATAAATTCTGTTATATATTTTAGGGATAAGTATTGTTTTGGTCCCTTATGTTGAGGGTCGGAATCGAACCCCTGATGTATATTTTGATTTAAAATCATTCTTAAAGTCGTATTTGAATTTAAAATCGTCCTTTCTAATAAATTTTTTTAATTTATTCCTAAACTACCCCTAAAATAAAAAAATTATAAAATTATAAAAAAAATAAAACGCGTTCGGGAGGGGGGGAAGGGTTTACGAAGGGGGAGAGGGAAGGGGGAAAAGGGGAAGGGGGGAGGGGGGACGGCGCCGGCGGCAAAGAGGGAGGAGGGGAAGTGAAAGAAGCCGGAGAAGAAGCGGGTTCAGGGTGGGGGAAAGGGGGAGGGGACGGCGGCGGAAGGGGAAAGGGGAGAGGGGGCGCGAGGTGGGGGTGGGGTGGGGGTGGGGGGAAGGGGAGAGGAAAGGGGAGAGGGGGAGGAGGACGGCGGCGGCGAAGGGGGAAGGGGGAAGAACGCGGGGTGGGGGTGGGAGGTGGGGGGAAGGGGAGAGGGAGAGGAGGAGGGGGAAGGGAAAAAGGGGGAGAGGGACGGCGAGCCACTGCCGTTGGAGTCCGCCTGCCGCCTCGCCTCGCCGCCTCCGCCTAACTTCTGCCGCCTCACGCCTCGCCGCCTCTGCCTTGCCGCCTCACATCGTCGCCTCCGCCTCGCTTCTGCCGTCTCTGCCTCGCCGCCTCCGCCTCACGTCACCACCTCCGCCTCACCGCCTCACGTCGCCGCCTCCGCCTCGCTTCTGCCACCTCACACCTCGCCGCCTCCGCCTCCGCCTCACGTCTTGCTTCTGCTTTCTTGTTTTCTGTTTCTGTGGTGGTTGTGGTTGTGGTTGTGGTTGTGGTTGGTGGTGCTGGTGGTGGTTGTGGTGTTTGTGGAGGAGGTAATTATGCTGGTAGTGGTGAGGGTATTTTTGTCCAAAAGAATTAAAAGGACGATTTTAATACGAAAAAAAAACGTTAAATATGATTCTAAATCGAAAATTATGTCGGAGATGGGTTCGATTCTGACCCTCAACGTGAGGGACCAAAACAATACTTATCCCTATATTTTATCTAAATATAAAATATTATGTTTGAATTAAATTCTAGATATTAATAAATTATTCATTATTTATATTTTCATGAGACAATTTTGTTGTGTTCTAAAAGTTTACTTTTATCCAAACTTTAATTAATTAAGTGTTAAATTGGTTAAATATATGATTATTTTTTTTATCAAAGATAGAGAGACTCGAACTCACAACCTCTAAGTGAGTATGAGGAGACTATACCATTTGAGTTATGCCAAAAAGTTATAACTCAAATGGTTTAGTCTTCCTATACTCATCTAAGAGGTCGCGGGTTCGAGTATCTTTATCTTTGGTAAAAAAATATATATATAATTATTTTATGTGTTAAAAATGTATAAAATATATGTATACAATAATATTTAAAAGACAATAAAAAATTTATCCAAACATCTTAAAATTATTATATTTAAAAATTATTAACTATTATTTTTATTGTGCAATTTTAAATATAATAAATATATAATTACATATATTATCTATATAAAATTATAAATATTATATTATATAAAATAATTTGAGATATTATCTCTCCAGTATTACCAACATTTATATTACCATCGTACACGAATTAAAGAAGATAATTTATTTTCTAATTTATGTATACTTATACTGTTTTTCCTATAATTTCCTTTTGGGTTAGTGCTAAACTGCCAATAGAGTTTGTTTCTAATTTCTCTCGTCATAGATAATTAACAAAATTTTATTGCATCAATAAATATTACACATCATCATTACATCAAGTACACTTTTATTCCATAATACATGATTATTGGTCACATCTAGGATACATATCTTGACTTTGGAGGAAAAAGACAATAAAATTAAAAACCACTAATAACAAATTAAAAAACAACCAACAACTCTCTTCATAGGAAGAAATATCAAAACTTAAAGATACAAAAAGGAAAAATAAAAGATTCATAAGAAACCTGTAGGACTCAAAGGTTAGAATAGGGAGATATAGACCATCACCTAATAAAAAAAACCTAAGAATCAACTTTGGGGTTTCATGAAGCATATTTTAATCTGCACTAAGAAGAGAAACTATTGGAGACATGTATAAAATATACAAGACTATGTCCCCATATACCTAGCTAGAAAGCTAGTATCAAATTATCAATAATAATTTAATACAGCAAAAAACATTTTATCTTAATTCAAACATAAAGTTTATTCATATTCATGTGAGTAACCATGTTCTTTTATCTTAACTCAAACTTAACTGTACTTATAGTATCATTCAAACACATAAAATTAAAGTAGAAACTCAGCTGCAGTCAACTTCACGTGAAGTTAATAGTAGAGAATCATTAGCTACACGTGAAGTAAACTGAACCTGAATTTTTACCAAAAATTAATTAATGAGCTATTTTGATTTCATTTAACTCTTTTGTGATTGCTGGAATACAACTTGAACTACGAGCAAGCCCTCCTTTATTGATGATCCCTCCTCCTTTCTCTCTAGGGCTAATAGACTTAGCCCTAATTTTTCCATCAAACTTACTCTTCTTCAGCATCTCCTTCATTGCTTCAGCTTGAAACAATACCGGAAATGCCCTTCCAAACTTGTTAAACCTAACACATGCACTCATGTGTGAACTCAAAGCCTCTTCTTTCTTCCCTCCATTTTTCTCCAACTCTTCCTTCACGGCCTCAGAACACAAACCACACACAAACTTCCCTAGGAACTTGTCGCGGACGCGGTCCATGTACTCAAGAGTACACTCCTCACACATGCCACAACACTCACACTTTCCATCTACTTCAACCTCGGATATCGACGAAAGCTGCTTGGTATTGTTATTATTCTTAGAAGAATCGATCATGGCTTCTTTCGCTAGCTCGAAGGAGATGTCCGAGATGGTTCTTTGAAGATTCTCAGATGAAAGCTTTGGTGGCTTTGATAATATGTTGTTGTTGCTCCTAGTAGAGAAAGTGCTACTAGGCAAAGATTCTCCATGTGGTGCCATATATGGTGAAATTAAACTAGCCACTACCACCAACTATGAACCTAATTGAAGGATCAAAATAGGGAATTGGGATATTAGAAAACTTGGTTAATTATGTGGGGTTTGAGGAAAAATTTGTAGTGAAACACTTGGCTTAAACTAAGAGCAAGAACACATTATCTTAATGGAGGAACAACAATGCTATTTATAATAGTTCTAGGTACTAATTAATTAGCTAGGTTCTTGGAATTGAATCTAGAACTTTATAAATTTGTGTGGATGCTACAGAAACTCAATTTAATGCCAACTTTCCAAAGCCGTGAACTTAATTTTACTAGATTTTTCGAGTTTGATTTAATGAGAAAGCAATGGCTCGTGTAATGCAACTTTTTTGTGAGTGAAGTTTGAATTAAATGTATATCTATTATCTAACCTGAAAGGTAAGTGTGCCTTGTTTTTTTCTTTATGTTACCTATAAATATTTCAGTACTATAGTGAGCTTCAATCCACGTTTGTTTGGTAGTTGTATATGACAATCCAAAGAAGAAAAAAGGGTTTTGATGAAAATGACAAATGCAGCACGAGGTTTAACTGCATCATTTCTTTCTTAGCTTTTTCTCGTGCATGCTAGAGCCTAGAGCTAGGTATAACCGCACACTTTTTCTTTTCTTTTCTTTTTTAAAAAAAAATTTTCTTAGTTTTTCATGCGGTGTACATATATATATAATTTAATCATGTGATCTGATCAAGACTCATCATACAAAGAGTAAGTTAAATCTGAACTGTTAAGTGACATAAAACTTTTACAAATCAAGGGAATATATAAAAAATATTAATGTATATATTATATTATTTAGGTTCAATTATTTTGTTGGTTTCTATAATTTTATTAAATTTATTTTTATATATTTTTTAATTAAATTTTTATATTATTTTTATTTTTTTTAATTAGTTTATTTTTATGTTAAAAATATTAAAATTAATATAATATATTTTTTTAAAATATATAGTCAAATATCTAATTAAATTTTTAATTGTGTGGATATATTTAATTTATAGATAAATATTTAATTAATTTTAATATTTTTTATATTAAAAATGATCTAATTATAAAATTAAAAATAATATAAAAATTTAATTAAAAAAATATATAAAAATTTAATTACAAATTTGATAAAACTGTAAAAACTAACATAATAACTAAATTTATTATTTATTTGAGAAATATTATTTATATATTAAAATTAGCCATTAAAATTAACTACTAATGTATTTATGTATAAATACATGTGTAATTTGATTTATTTTCAATGTATATTTATATTTCAGCATATATTTTATATTGGTAGCTAATTTTAATATACACGTAACATAATCCTATTTATTTATTTTTAATTGTTGGGAGGAATACAAGAGTCACGTGTATTCTCTTTAACTACTTGTAAACAGTTGCCATACTATAGAACCTATGTGGATCTTATATCTGAATCCAACTATATTTGATCAAGATAGTTCTACACTAACATAGCACATTTTAACAAATAAATTAAGTGAATAACTATAGTAGTAATATTTAAAGTTTCATACATAATTAATAGGCTAATATCATAAAATTATTCCACGTTAATCTGGGATCATGTAATTGAATTGACTAATGGAAGTTAAAGCTACAATGGAAAAACATCAATAATATAGTTTCCAAATTCATATTCCATATGCATATATAAACAAAAACTAAAGTTGCAAAAAAAAAATATGGAATACAAAATATTACTATAATGATAACTAAATTTAAATATAGTGATGCAATAAACAAGTTTATCTTGCCATACTAAAAGTAATATTTTTTAGATAGCTATTAGAGATGTGGTCCAATACCAAGTAGGCACCGATACAAGTTGTTAGCGGTATTCACATGCTAGCATGGTGAAACCATATACACTACTATTTAAATTTATTCTTTAATTTTGTGGTAAAATTAATCACACGACTAAGAAAAGAAGAAATATGCAATACGGTATAAGCTGAGTTTAATTTGCTCCACATACATAAACAAACTTTTGCTTCTTCACGGGACCTTAAATGAACCATATAGAAAGATGATCCAAAGTCGTTGAAGTTAGTTAATTGACTTAATAAGTAGTGCTACTAATCAATCTCTACAAAAGCTAAGGTCATAAATAATGTTGGATAAATTCAATCATAGTCAGATCGCGATATGAGTGTGTGAGCAACATCAAGCCTATATATAAGTCAATATATGCGATGAGCCGATGAATAGGTTTTTTATTTTTATTTTTATAAGTAAAATTATGGGAAGACATTACTCTTACAATTTTTAATTTTTTGGTGTCTGTTACTCCTACAATTGGAACATTTAAAGTTATTCCCATTTCAAAAGGTGAGTATTTAATATTCTCATGTCGTTAAAAAAAAAAAAAATCTCATGTCAAATGAATAAAGATTGATATATAAAATTAAAATTACTATTAAACCAAGTTGGGTTGGTCTAGTGGTTAGCTTACTAGTTCGCTTAAGCAAGTGTCGGGGATTCGAATCTCGCCTTGTGTTTGCAGCAACTCATTGGCTAGCAGCAAACCTTTAAATGGAGCTTAGTACCGCGACAGATTAGTCTTTGACCTGCCGGATTAGGGGATATAATACTTTTAAGTCCCTGACCCTCACAAAACTTGGACGGATCAGTCCCTGATGGAGGCATTTGGACGGATCAGTTCCTGACGGAGGCATTTGGACGGAAGGACTGATCCGTCCAAGTTTTGTAAAGGTCAGGGACTTAAAAGTATTTTTCAATGGTTAGGGACGAAAATGTCTGCGGAACAAAAAGTCAGGACCTATTTGTCATTTTCTCCTTTTTTTTAATTTTTGGACAGTGTTTGTTTTTTCTTTCCTTTTTCGGATACTGGGTTTTTTTTTTTTTTGTATGCTTCGGACACTAGAGCCCATTTTGGTGGTTACTTTGTGGAAATGGCATCAAGCAATAACAACGGAAGTCCAAAATTTAAATGGTCAACTCTAAGGGTTTTTTTTGGGCCAACATACTATGGGCTTTGATATAGTGAATTGTCAACCATGAATTCCTACTAAAATGACCAAAAACTAAGATATCCATTACTATATAACAAAAAAAAGGGGTGTATTCAGGGCTGCTTATAATAATATGTAGTAAATATTAAAGTATTGATTCCTTTGCATATTTAAGATAATGTGTTGGATCCTCTTCGGTGTGGGCCGGGCTGCCCGGTTCTCACCATGTCCAAAAAAAAAAAGATAATGTGTTGATAAGATTTAGTGATTTACTACCATTTTTATTTTTTAATTGCATTAGATTTTAGAGGGAGAAAAATGGAATATTCAATTCATACTCTTTTCTTATATAGAGAAATAGTTTTTTTTCCCTCTTTTGATATCATGTTGCTTCTTGCAAATTGAAAGATGCTTGCACATAATATATTGTGTGCGGTGCACGTGGTTCCATGTTAGCAATAAGACATGGTTGAGGAGTACGCACGTGTGGGGGAGGAAGCACCAAAGGAAATTGATCAAGCATAATTATTATTTATTTTAAAAAAAAATGAAAAATAAAAAACCCTTCAAATTGAAAATTGAGTTATATATTATTATCCCATTGGAACAAAAAATAAACAAGCTTCATTGAGAAGACTCACTCATCATCTTCATACCTACACTCACATGATAGCTGACACACTCTCTCTTTCTCGCGTGCTCACTGCAATCTCACTAATTTTCTAATTAAGTGGGAAAATAAAAAATAAAAAATAAAAATACTCCCCAATATAGATAAAAGCTTATAATATATATTATATGTTATTATTTACATTTGTTGCCTTATTTTTCACTGAAATGTGCAATGAGTGAACACACTAACAATCTATAAGACATTTTGTGTTCAACTTTTATATATGAAAAAGATTAAGAGAGTTTTGCATGTGATGATAGTGTAATCTAGTTCAAACAAAATTAAATTGAGTGAGTTTAATTTTAAAATTATTGGCTTCTAAGAGATTGGACGATGTCTAGAGTTTATATTAAAATCGATGGATCTAACTAATTTTAAAATTTATATAAGATAAGACAATTTTTTTTTCAAAGACTGGCAAAATTATCAATGTTTGACAAGGGAAAAGAACAACTACACAATAATTAATGCACTAAATTTTTCGTTATTTATTTATTTATTTATTTTGGATTTTTTTAGAATAATAGCTGAAATCAATCTCTAGCGAATTTTTAGTCGAACACTATTTTACTAACATATTTTAGTTACTAAAATTAGTCTTCAATTTTTTCTCTTTGTTAAATAAATCAATTCTTGCGCCAATTTTTTTATTAGAGACTAATAAACTTTGTCAAATCTATATGGATTGATATTTAAAAATAATTTGAAAACTATTAAAAGGTTTTAAAATTTTCATATGAGCTCCTTATCCCATAATAATATAAGGATTTGACATAAGCATTATATATTTAATGAAATAAAAAAAAAATTAGAGGCTGATTTAAATTTAGATAGAAGTTGAAATTGTTGAAAATTAAAATATTTGAATTAAAATTTGGTAAATCATTTGAAATTTGGGATATATTTGGGGAATGTTTGGCCAATATTTTTCATTAAAAAATAGAAAATTAATTTATATTATTTCAAATGTAACATAAAATATTAGTTATCTTTTTTTTGTCCACGACATGTTAAGGACTAATTCACTGATAATTTGAGCTTTATTTAATAATCTGTTGTTTGTTAATGGGTTACTACATACACAAGATAAAATTTAAACTCCTTATATTTAGTTAAACGGACGAATGAACGAACCATTCGACCAATTCAAGTTAATTTATTTTATTTTTTTTCTTTTAAAGTGCACTAGAAGTTTGAATAAAAATATGACAGTAATAATGGGGTAAGGAAACCTTATCCAGTAGTTACTGAGGCTTCTTCTTTAACCTGGGGATCGGAGTCCGGCCCATCTGACTCAATCCTTGTTTTATCTTATCGAATAATTTAAATTTAAATAAAATAAAATAAATAAAATAAAGCTATATGCTTGCTCTACCTCCAGCACCCACATGATTTTTCATCAATATGTTTTTGAATTTATACAAGTCGGTACACAATATGTTCTTAGTAAATAAAATATCAATAAACTTCCCTTTGCTAAAAATCAACCTTTTCTAATCACATGACCTATAATCCAATTATCACCAATAATCGAAATCTTTTCTATTCAAATTGTATTATAATAATGTGTTAATAGTTATTAACGTGTCTATATATTATTTTACTCTTTTTTATAATTTTATAAATTAAATATAGTTGTTACAATAAAATTAAATTGAATTAAGATAATAAACATATTATACTAAAAATAAAATGTTATAATGAGTTTAAAATTAATACATTTTTTTGTAAGTTATATATAAAATTCGTCGAGGCACATCTTTTTTATTGCTTTATATAATATAATAAATATAAAAAAATTATGATTTAATAGTTAAAAAATTTATAAAAGATATAAGTTAAAAGAACTAAATTTAATTCTTCACAAAAATATTTTGAAAAAGACCAAAAAAATACGAAAGATCAAAATTCAAATTAAATTATTCCAGTACATTTTACATATGGACAATTGGATATACATATAGTGTAGCTAGGCACCCGTTTGATTATGGGGTGTCACATTTACTTCTCAAAATCAAACATATTTTAGAGGCATAAACCTTATCATCATCATATAGTTTATATATCCAGAAGACGAGGAGATTCTTTGAAAAGTTAACAAATGTTATTTAATCCAATGTAACAATGTTACCTAACAAGAGTAAGTTGAGTACATGTATGTGATTAGAGGGAGAAAAAAAAAAGAAACCCTAAACACTACATGCATCTTAATTTAATCCAAAATCTTAAAATACAAGATATTCACTTAATTTAAACTTATAAAATCATCTAGCCGTTTTCGACTATCAACTTTATATAAAGACAATTGCATATGAGTTTTTGCTCTAAAATAACGTTCATATTATAGTAGCTAGAATCTCAATTTAACTCTTAAAATATTTTGATATTACGATTTTAAATGAGTTAATCGATTTTACGAAATTTGTACTAAATTTGACGATTTTACAATTTAAATCTTTGTTAAAATTTTACGTTTTACGTACTTAATTTATTTTTTTGATTTTACTTAAAATCTCGATTTTTCCTACCTTAGTTCATGCTTAAAATTGTAAGAAATTATATTTTATTTCACCCCATATAAAGTAAAGTGTTAGACTTGGACACAGTTTTCCTTCTTGAAAAGTGCTAGGTAAATAATGAATATTTTGAACAACATGAACAACCACCAATTAAATAAAAATACACTACACCCTAATTTAATGCTACTAATTAAATTTATTCTTTTAACTTTATTAATTCATATTGTTTACACATTGTTCAAAAATATTGTTAGTTGCCTATACTTTTCCTTTCCAATATAATTAAACGGTGTAGAGCATATGGTTATTACCAAACCTAAGAAAGGCTAGGAAATGTTGCAGTTAAAAGGAACAAAATTAAGAACGGTATAGATTATAGAATAATGGTGACTTGGTAGCAGGTGAAATTAAAGTTAAAAATGATGGTAAGTAGCCACGTGGATGGGGTGATGGCCAATGAATGGATTAAGTTGAGCTGTAAGCATCGTGCTAAAACGTGAGTTAGGGAATATAATAAGGGGTCATGATAGGGCAACAAACGGGGGTAGAAAAAGTACAATTAATTCAACTAAACTAATGTAATAATTCAGAATATAAGACCTTAATTAATAGATTTTGCACGGCTTTCCAAGTAATAATATTATTAGGAGCAGAGGAATCCGGCTGTAAACTTGGACACTATTGGAGGAGTCACAGCGACAAAACCTGCTAAGAGATCGATTCTTTAGGGTTTGAATTTCTTGAACATTTAATTCCACAAATCATTCTTAATTATGCCATTAATTGTCCAATAATTCATACTCTCTTCTTTGGTGTTAGTCTCTTTAAGGTTTTATAACGATTTGAGTAAAATTTTAACTTTGTTTATTCTATGGAGAATAAGCAGTTGAAATCATAATTCAATGGTTAATTAAGTCATTTACATTTTATTTGAAATTTTGAATCTAAAATTAAATGTTGGATTTTTATTCATCATTCTTTTACCATCTTCGGTAATATGAATGTTCGGAATAAAATCACCATATAAATTTTAGAATAGTAAATTTGTCTTTAATTTTAGCATAAAGAAGAAGAGATATTTATGTAAAATTCATACATATACACAAGGACTATATGTTAATCAATGTTTTCAACAAGTAATGAACCAAAAAAAAAAGAATTTGTCCAATAAAAGAAAAAAAAGTAAATTTCTTTTGTGTCAATAACCAAAATTTGTTAGTTGTTTAAGAATAATGAAGTTAATTTGAATTTAATCCTTTTAAGTATATATTATTTTGACTTTTTACTATTCAGTTTATTAAAAATTATTATTTAATAATAAACTTTTAAATAAAATTCAGATATACAACAGATTAATCTTTAATCTATTGAATTTGAGGATACTGTAAACAGAACCAAAAAAGAAAATCACACCATACATACCCACAAGACTAAAAATTAAACCATTGATTAAATTCTACTAATTGTGGTGAATTTTGTTGATTATTCTACAATGGAGTGCATGTATGTGTGTATGTGTCTTAAACTGAAATGTTAAGGAAAGTGAGCAGAGTGTGTCTGTGGCCATAGCTGTTTTCTTTCTAAGTGACAGCCCACCATTGTGTGCAATGCTTAAAACACTTTGATTCCTGTTCACACCACATGATCATTATTCATTGCATCAACTAATCCCTCTTCTTTTTCTTTTTAATTTTTCTCTCATATAAAACTTCAATATATAACAGAATTAACACTTTTTTTTTCTCCCAACGTTACCAATTCATGAAAGATACAAAGAATCTTCAACAAAAGTAATCAAAACACACTAGTGTCAGTGGATGGTGCTACTATATGCTCCTTTAATTCAGAGTTTTAACACTTTATAATAGGTTTAACTAAACCTCTAAACCTCAATCTTCTTTTAATTATAAGTTGATAGTTTCTATATACAAAGCAGTCAATAATTGATGTGCCAGAAATATGATATTAGTTAAAAATAATAATAATAAAAAGAAGTGATGCACTCATCACAAGGGCACTTGCAGATTTTTTTTATTTTTTATTTTTTATTTTTTTCTAAATGGCATGCAACACATTTTCTTTCTAAAATTATATGAATTAGTACTTATTGTATAGGTGAACATCAATTGGTATTTACTATCTATATTTTGAGAGGTTGGTGGAATGGTTATCCATTAATCAAAGGGAACTGTAACTTATTGATTGTCATGGTTGTGTTCACCACAATTGCCAACTCCTTCAATTCAAGGAAAAAATGAAACAAATAAACAATAAGAATAACATTATTCGCCCCCCCCCCCCCCCCAATTTTCTTCATATTAATTATGATTTTTTGAAATTGTATGTCTTCCAATTTAGAAAAAAATTAAGACTTTGTATTTATGTATTTATATTTCTAATCATAAGTGTTTGACTCTTTAAGTATTTTAATAGTATTTATTATGTAATTTTTCTCAATCTTATTATTTCATTTGTTGTATTATAATATATTTCTTTTTATTTTGAAAAAATAATGTAACTGAATAAATACAACTCATTAAAGATCATTTAATAAGTCAAAAGGCAATTCAATTTTACGTAATTACTAGCTTTGACAAATATTAAAACTATTGATTTATTTTCACATTTTTTTAAAAAAAATCACTGAATTATTTTAAAAAAATATATAACAATTTGCTTAAAATCAATACATAAATAATTTATATAACATACTCATCATGTAATTTGGATGAAATAAAAAATTTATCTCATTGGGTTTTTAAAGTTTACCCAATACAAACTATTTTTCCTAAATAACACCTATAGTGAAATGAAAGAGGGGAAAAAAATCACTATTAAGGGAAAGTAAAAGAGAAGAAACAAGTGAAAAAAGGAAAAGAAAAGAAGGAAAAGCTTTCATGGCAGGAACAGAAGGAAAGGAAAATCTGAGAATTGTTTCCAAATAAAGGAAAGGAGAGAAAGAAAAAATAAAATGAAAGTGGGCTTAAACGACTTTACAGAACTTGCAAGTCACTTCCCTATTATTATATTGACACACCCATATGTATCTGTGTGCATTACAATTAAAAAAAGAAGCTCCAATGTTTCATTATTTACAATTTCTGCCACTCCCCTTTACTCCTCAAAACCCCCTCACCCTCACTCACTCCTTTCTCTCAGACACTTCCCCTCAAACCCCTCTCTTCCCAAAACGGTGCGTTCCGTTGCGTTTTACGTTCACACAAAAAAACACACACACTCTCTCTCTCCCTCTCTCTCTCTCTCACTTTCTCTCTCTAAAACTACAACGCCGTAGCATTGTTAGAGAGTCAGTGCATTTATTAAATAACTGAAAAATGGAAGTGCCGGAATACTTCGTCGGTGGCTATTATGGCACCGGAGGAGACCAATTCTCAACGGAGAAGCGGCACGGCGTCGGCGGTGGTGACCAGAAGCACGGTGGCTATGGCGGCGGTGGTGAGCCGTTTGCCATTGACGACCTACTTGATTTCTCCAACGCCGACGCCATCATGTCCGACGGATTCTTTGAAAATGTCGCCGGAAACTCCTCCACCGACTCGTCCAACGTCACCGCGGTTGACAGCTGTAACTCCTCCGTCTCCGGTGGCGACAACCATTTCCCTGCCGGCATTGTCCCTCGTGCATTCTCCTCCGGCGATCCACAATTCTCCGGCGGTGAACTCTGCGTTCCGGTAATTCTCTCTAGGCCGCATTTACAGACCTCGATATCGTAAATATTAAACCAAGACATTACGATAATCTTGAACTCAATTGTTGAGATAATTCGAGAAGTACGATTTAACATACAGGGCTCATTATCATGAAAATTAAACTAAATATTTACGATATATATTTGTTATAATTCGAAAATTCATGAAAATGAAACTCAAACTTGCATGAAAATTACGATGATAATTTTGAATTTAATTTGATAAGTCAGTGTTCTAACCGTATATTTTTGTTTTAACAGTATGATGACATGGCGGAACTGGAGTGGCTCTCGAACTTCGTGGAGGACTCGTTCTCCACCGAAGAAGATCTGAAAACGCTGCAGCTTCTCTCCGGCGGTGGCGCCGCTGCCATCAACGGCAGAAAACCTCAGACGCCGGAGTCATCATCTTCCTCGGAAAACGCGCTCCATCCTCCATTTGACACCGCGCGAAACGCACCGTTTCTTCTTCATCAGGAGACGCCGCTTCCAGGCAAAGCTCGCAGCAAGCGCTCACGCGCGGCGCCGGGGGATTGGTCCACGCGCTTGCTTCACCTCTCGACTCCTCCGCCGCCGAAACTCCAGACGTCTGCGATGGAGCATAAGCCTCCGACACCGAAAGTGGCGGCACCGACGATGACGAAGAGGAGGGAGGCGAATGCGGAGTGTTTGGGGAGAAAGTGTCTACACTGCGGCGCAGATAAGACGCCACAGTGGCGAACAGGGCCCATGGGCCCAAAGACTCTGTGCAACGCTTGCGGTGTGAGGTTTAAGTCGGGCCGACTTGTGCCTGAGTACAGGCCCGCGGCGAGCCCAACATTCGTTTCAACGAAGCACTCGAATTCTCATAGGAAGGTTCTGGAACTGAGGAGGCAGAAGGATATGCAGCGGCAGCAACAGCAGCAGCAGCAACTGATGAGTCAAACTTCCATTTTTGGTGTATCCAACGGTGGAGATGAGTTCTTAATCCATCATCATCATCATCATCCCCATCATCATCAACAACACCATTGTGGCCCTGATTTTAGGCATGTTATCTAGTGCGTGCGGGTCTAGCTTAATTTAGGGTGGAGAAGAGAGAGGTCTAAACTTAATTAACATCACACCACAGCACTTCCTTTTTTTTAAAGAAGTTTTTTTCAAATATCTTTTGGCTCTGAAAATTTTGTCTTATAAATTTTAATTTGTAGCTTTGCTTCCTTTTTTTTCTTTTCTTAATGTTGCTTTTTATGGCAGAAAGTGAGAAAAGAAGGAAAAGACGAAAAAAAGAAAAAAAAATTGTAGAATTAAGGGGAGAAAGAAAAAGAAGAAGGGAAAATTAGGGAAGAGAGAGCTTCTTCATTCGAGTTGTAGAATCAATTATCTGCCTCTTCATTGTTCCATTGCCGAATTTGGCAAATTGAGTATCAAAAGTTTTTATCTTTTGTTAATTGGAAATGACTAAATGAGGATTAATTAAAGTTCAAGAGTGAGGTAATTATGAAGATTTACGTTTTACTAAAAAAAAAAAGAAAGAAAAGAAAAAATTAACCAGACCAAGAAATTAAAATGCTTGATCACTTTTCTAAAATGCTAGTGTATCTATGGGTCAATGAATAAAGCATAGAACCCAGATTGCCTAAATAGCTAGGGATATGATTTTTGGGCGATATTCATTTATTTTGTAATAGTAAGTAGTAATAAATTGGCCGAAATCGATGGTTGCTTGATTCATATGCTAATTTGGTCAATATGTAATGATGAAACAATGTGCTGATATTTTTTGCCTTATCATAAAAGGTGGGTTACGTTACTCTTGATACCATTGTAATTTTTCTTCTCTTTGCAAGGAGGGAATAATTAAGAATAATATCATCATCATCATCATGATGTGCGTATTTTTATCTAGCAAAGATATTGATTTTTAAGAATATGAGAATTTATTATATTGATATGAAAAATAATGTAAGTGATAACCACTAAACTGTGATTCTATCTCTTGAGTCTTGATATTGATAATTGAACTTAGTTTTAGTAGTATAAAAACATAACCGACACATGTATATACATACACCAAATGTGATGAAGTTGACCCGTTTTTCACCAACAATTTTGAAGGCTTGATTAAAGGGGAAGTACTGAAGTAGCACTTGGTTTTGTGCATTGAGGAGTCCCAAACAAGTGGGGATAAGGGAAGAAGAACAAATATGAAAATACTAAAAAGAATTGGCATAGATTTCAGTGAAATTAAAAAGAAGATTTCTTCAATGTTAGCAAGTAGCCATTCACGCATCGTCCTCTATACGTACCATAATCTCTCTCTAACATGGAAGTGCGTTAAAGGAAAGAGAAGAATATATATAGGAATTATGAAACCCCAACGTGGGGAGGCCCTAAATTATAGTTCTCAAATCAAAATTAAAAAATAAAAAATGAGGGGGGTGCTTACTGCTTAGTGCTTAGCTTGCAAAATGGTGCAGCAAGGTCATGTGAGGAGAGTAATAAATAAACAAAGAATTAGGTACACATTGAGGGGTGATATAACTGTCCACCTGATCCTAGACATATCCTCTTCCATGGGCTCCACTATTTCATTATATGCAATACAGTAAGTAACACTATTCACGGGTCAATTGCTGTGAATTTCTCATTCTTTCTTCTAACATACCCATTAGCCCATTACGCATGAAAATATTTAAGTAAATATTAGAAATTTCAATATTATTTTATCTATGTTTTAAATTATTAAATTTTTTTTTTTTACCAAAGATAGGAGACACGAATACGCAACCTCTTAATTAAGTATAGAAAGACTATATCATTTGAGTTATAACTCATTGACTTAAATTATTAAAATTTTGATTCGTCATGAATAACGTAGAAAAAAAATAAAAAGTCAATTTTTAACTAATTCGTCGTATTTAAAATTTTTTTATTAAGATTATTATTTTTATTTTTTACACAATTTCAATTAATTCCCCTTTGTTCATATAGAAGGTCTAAATACATTTTTAAAATTATTTTATTTTTTTTTCAAGGAAAACCGTTATTATTTTTTACTTTGTATTATTAACATTATTAATTTTAACAAAATTGTTCGGATTTATCCCAAAAATATACTTTGTTAAAAGTTACATTTTTCGAGAAACTTTTGTCTTAGAAAAAAAAATTAATTCCAGTGAAATTCCAAAATCTATTTGCTTAATTAAAAAAAAAAAGCGTTTAATTCTCCTAACTTTGCACAATAAATCTGTTGTTTTCACTTTTCTCTACCTGCCAAACTAGTTTCTTTTGGCTGAATTGGCTGAATTTTTCTTCACAATATGTTAATGCCGCACCTGATAAAGTAGTTTAATTTGGTGTATAAACTAGATAGAAAAATGGTGAAATGAGAAGCAAGAACTACTAATCCTGTTTTAGTAATCTCCTTTCCTTTTGTATATTTAATTAAGTCAATAATGAAACTAAGTGTAAATGACTCTAATATTTATTCCGTGAAACATTTATAATTTTATGTATATAGCATTTAGAATTATATATTTATTATATTTAATATTATATATTTATTTTAAAAATAATTAATAAATATAATAAGATAAGATACTTTTAGATTAATTTTTATTATTTCTCAAATATTTTCAAATAACTAATAGGTAACATATTAATTAGTAATTACGCTTGCACTCCAAATCGGGTCGAATATTGTATCAGTCTTTAATTTTCAATTCACTTTGCTTCTTTGACGGGATCTTGTGTAATTGAATTTGAGTTATTAGTGTAATAAAAGTATTTTCATAATAATTTTTTGTTATTATTCTTTCTGTTTTAAAATAATTATTATTTTAATTTTTTTTAGAAAATTAATACACCTAAACCTATGTTGTATCCAAATATATTAGCTTTTTAATATATACAAAAATTAAAATGGTAATTATTTTAAAACGAAAGAAGTGTTTTTTTTTTATAATTATTACCAATGATCTGAGTAAGACAAAAACTATGTAGAAAGAATGGAAATGACTAATTACCACATGAACCCTACTAAATAATGCATGGAGGGATAAGGTCTCGTTTATTTCTCGCACTTTTAGAAAAGCATGTAGCGTGAGTGTGACTTTCAATTCTCAAACTCATAAACGAAATTGAAAAAAATATTAAATAAAAAAGCAAAAGAGAAAGAAAAAGGGTCTTATGAAACTTTCCATGCATATGCATAGTGCATGGCTAAGTATATGGCTAACATAGTGATATAGTTATCTTTTTTTGAAGCTTTTTAAGCCTTTCACAAAGCCACCATATAATAATAATACACTCACTATTTCAAGAGAAGAAATGGTACAAACAAAGTACACTGTATGTACAAATTTGTGTGTAGCTATCCACTGTATATGTCGGCACTCTTCAGAAATATTTTTTGTTTTTAATTTTTTTTTTATTTATTATTTCTTGTTTCTAATGATGTTTCTAACTACTTACATAGCTTACATAGAGTGGACATTGATTTATTATAGATATTAATAAAGATTGTATTAATAAAGATAGAATTCTTGGTATTTTTTTTTTCTTCATTCACATGATTACAATCAGTGACGGTTCTAAGTGTAGGGTTGTAGGAGTAAGTATTTTATTATAATTTAAATTTTTTTTGATAAGTAGTATGATAATAATATTTATTTATCTTTATTAGATTATTAAATTTGATTTTATAACAATTTTTTACTTAATTTTTAATATTTAACAGTAAATTTAAGAATTTTATATTAAATATTCTTTAGAAGGATCAATTTTTATATTTAAATAAAATTAGTGTTTTTTCTTAAAAATTAACTCAAAAAAATATTATTTTATCTTCTTTTGAAATTAGGTTTAGTTTTTGCGTAGTAACTGTATTAATTGAAAGAACTTTTCTAACTATAAATATCAATAAGAGTCGGCTTCTAATTATATTAGGAAGTAAATTTTTAAATAATTATTTAATAATATATATAGAAAGAGAGAAATTTCGATTGTAGTGTTAAGAAAAAAATTACTTAATTTTTTAAAAATATAAAACTTAAAAAAAATAGAATTTTAACTTATATATTATTATTTAAATTACTATTTTAGTGTTTTAATTTATAAATTAAATATTTTGAAGATTAATCATATTTTACAATAACAAAATATAATTATAACAATAATCATGCTCTATATACATAAAAAATAACTATCCGTATAAAATACATATTAAAATATAAAATACACAATTAAAAATGAGTTAAAGAATACATGTATTTATACACAACTACATAATAGTTAATAAATAATTTAATAATTAATTTTTATATAATATATTATTTTTATTATAAAAATTATTATCATGTTATATAAATTTTGTCCTCACTATTAAAATTTTTTAGATCCATTATTAATTACAATCTAACATTTTATAAAATAAAATAAAATAATTTGTCAAATAAGTATCTATTGACTACATAGTTTTAACCGCATTATTGCACCGCATCACAAATGTAGCAATATCAAGCACATTTTAATTTCTATAGCTTTTACAATGCAATGCAATGCAACACAACTGGAACTATATATTTCTATACCATATGTCTATATCTAAATTCTATATTATATATAAAGAGAATATATAAAAATTGGTGTGCAATTTTTTGTAAATACTTTTTATTCTATATAATTTATTTAAAATTTGTTAGTTAAGTTATAAGTTATTTATCATTTTAAATAATTATAATACTATTTTTTTAATTTTATATATATTTAATAAATAAAAAGATAAATTAATAAGCACATTAGTATTTATTGATGGACTAATAAATATAATTACAATGTATAAATATATCACTGAATAAATATAATACCTATTTGGCTTCAAAATAACCACAAATCAGAGAATATATAGGTTTCTTTGATCTCTTCTCTCATTCTTTGGTTTTTTTTTACTTAGAAAAAATAAATTAAAGAACTACTTAAACTCAATACCATTAACTATAAAAATTAAAGATATTGTTATGTTGACTAATTTTACTATTTACACATCAATTATTGTTAAAATTATAATATAAATAAAAAATAAATTACTACACACTAATCCACTAGCTAGTTAAAACGAAGTAGTTACTAATAAGTTTTATTATTTAGATATATTAATATTTTCTTTGAATGGAAATTTATTATAGCTAGCATTATTATTGACATATGTAGGAATAAGATAGAATAGAGAGCCGAATTACAAAGGGTTAGAAAATTATTTAAAGATCTGTTCACTTTTGGAGTGAAAATATTTAATTTGCAGGCGAATATTTCAACTATATTAAATTAAAAAAAAAAGATTCTATACTTTTTTTTTTAATTTAAAGACAAATAAAATTTTAATTAATTAAAAATATAAAAATATATTTTTTTTAAAAAAATACGAGATATCTAAGTCTCTCCTTCCAAAATATATGAAGACAAATACGTCATTCGAAAAAACTTAGATATTTCGTATTTTAAAAAATTAAAGACTTTTTTATATTTTTAATTAATTAAAAACTTATTTAATTTGTAAAATTTGTAACACAACACATTATTATTAGAAATATGATGTGAATGTATGGCTATAGTTAGAAAGGATGTGACCAATGAGTTATAACTCAAATAGTATAGTTTTCATATTCAATTAAGAGGTTGCGAGTTCGAGTCTCCTATCTTTGGTAATAAAAAATAAAAAATTAAAAAAATTAAAAAAAAAAAAAAAAAGAAGAAGGAAGGGTGTGGAGAGTAGTAGTGTCAAGTGTATGTGTGTGCATGTGGCTGATGAAACAAAGCACATGTGCTAAGTGACATGCATGACTACTACCTACTTTTATTTTCTTTTATTTATTTATTTATTTAATAACTGAGGCCTGAGTAGTGTGTTGAATTTGTTTGATGATAATATAAATCCAAAAAGATATTGAGGAAATGGCTCTATATATAAGTGCTATGGTGGTGGTATATGAGCAATGACCCCATAGTGAAGGGATCTTTGCATGTTATGTGTGTAAAGAGTGAGGTGAGATGAATAATAATGGGTTATTGCATTGTCCCCTCCCACCATCCTTAATTGCTTCCTATCTATTTACATCACTTATGTCTCTATATATGACATGCCCCTTCTTTTGGGGCCCTTATATTATTGTTTCTTACAACAAATTCATGTATATATACATAACAATATAGGAAAATTTTAAAGTGTACCATCATAACGATGTTTCAGTTATTTTTAACCTTAAATTATTGTTTCTTACAACAAATTCATGTATATATACATAACAATATAGAAAAATTTTTAAGTGTATCGTCATACCGGTGTTTCAGTTATTTTTAACCGTTGATTTTAATTATAAAAAATATATATAATATATATAATTAAGATCAACGATTAAAAATCACTGATATACCGATATAACGGTACACTTGAAAATCTTCCAACAATGTATATATCAGCAATTATTCATTTTCAGTTTTAGATATAAGTAGTGTCTGACTTTTTATTCTAAAGATAAATAAATTTTTAATTAATTAAAAATACACAAATTTTTTTATTTTTTAAAATGTCAGACATTTAAATTTCTCTAAAAGATTAATTTATTTTTATATATTTTAAATGAAAAAAATTTAAATATTTCGTATTTTAAAAAGTTAAAAATATTTTTGTATTTTTAAATTTTAATTAATAAAAAACTTATGTATCTTTAAATAAAAAGATTAAGGATTTATCTATTTTTTTTTCTAAATTTTAAGAGTTTTTTACATTTTTATTTTAGTAACATAGTACTAGCAAAGTTATTCTAGTAATTAAGTGTTCATTAATTAGGATCCTGTAATTTTTCTTTAAGATATGAATAATACTAAGTAAGCAACAAAATTTATCATTTTTAGTTTGTATTTGATTGGTTCTGAATATTAAAAACTAAATTTTAAATATCAAAATTTAATAATATAAAAATAAAATATTAGTCAAAATAATAATTAATACTAATAAGAATATTTATAGAATTGACCCTTTTAGGAGTTATATATTATTTGAATAGTACAAGGAAATATTGGAAATTTCACAGAGATAACGACTAGAGAATCAAATTGCAGCAGCAAGTCATAAATGATAAGTCACTTGATTCCCCAATCATATAAGGAAAATTTTCACTTATTCAAATATGAATAATGGCCAACAAATTAAATGACAAGTGACCTACGTAGTACTCTCATCTATCCAATCTCTCAATAATTATGCATGTGACCCAGTAATTTTCACTTCAATATATATCCTCTCCTAGATAATAACAAACATGTACAAGTTGAAATTTGCCATTTTTCCTTTTTTTGCATTAGCACTGCAAAAAACTAATATAGAATATTATTTTACTTTCAATAAATATCTAAATTAATTTTAATAAAATTTAGATTAAATATATTATTAGATATATAACTAACTATTCATATATTTTTTTTATCCATTTAAGTTTTTAAAAAAAATAATTTTATAATATAGTATCAGAATTTTTATGATAAAAAAAGGTAGAGTTCGATTTTTTTATTTCTTAAAATATATATATATATATATATATATATATATATATATATATATATATAACATATATCGGTGTTATTAAAACTGGATCGGATTGACCAGTTTGACTGAAAAATCGGTGAACCAAATTTTAAATCGATCCAATTTATTAATTAAACTAAATAAAGTAGAGAATCAGAATAAATCGGTCAAATTTGAAATAAATCGATAAAAATCGATCACTTAAAAATATAACTATTAATATATTACTTTCTATTAACTTAAATTTAAAAAAAAAAGTATTTTTATGACAAAACACTTTCGTTTTTAACAAATTTAAAACTAATTCAAAAAATATTTGGAAGAACACAAGAAGAGAAGAATAGAAATCATCAAACATACGACTCTATACTCAAATAGTCAAATGTAGAGAAAGACTTCTAAAGTGTTGGCTCAACCTACCAGTGATTATTATCATGCATGTTGATATAATTTTCAGCATTTTTTTTTTCTTTTTGAAAGAGAATATGAGAGAGGGTGTTGGGATAACTACTGGCGAGGGTTGATGTTATTAGCAAGAGAAGCACGGGTTAGGGATCATTATTGGAGAGTCATTGTCTTTAATTAGGTGATAACCGAAGCTAGCAAGCAACATTATATATGGTTCCATTGAAAAAGTTTGTGTGATACGCATAAATTAAAAAATGACAAAATGGCAAAATGCTCCAATCTATCTTACTCTCAGTCTTAGACGCCGCCACTCTTTTCTGTCTTTTTCGTCATCGGCTGCCTCTTTTTCGTCGTCAAAAATGCCTTGTCTCTGAGGCATTTTTCTTTCTCTCTTTGTCTGTGTCGAGCACCACTCTGTGCGAAGTGCGAACATATCTGTACCGACGTCGGCTCTTCTCCGTCGCTGTGTGTTCTTCAATCTTCGCTGTCCCTCAACATTTTTGTGTTCTTCTTTATTTTCACTGATTTCTTCCCTTTTTCACTTTAGTTTTTTATTTGTTTTCTCTGTTGTGTGTGGAACGAGTCACTGCTTATTTGTTAATTTTATTTATTGTGATTTATGAGTTGCTTCACTTGTTTGTTGATGATTTTTTTTATTCTCAGTTGATGGTGTTATGATGCATTGCTTCACTACATTGTTTATCTTGAAATATTTTTGGTTGAGATGTTTATGACTTTATGCTATGATTCTGATTTTGAATTGTTTTTGAGTTTATGCTGATTTTTTTAATTTGGTGATTCTGCTTCTTGTTCTTTCTGATGCTGAGTTCTTGATGTGTTGTGGTGGAGTTTGAAATTTTTGAAAATTCTAAGATGAATATGCTGATTTTTCTAAATTTTGATTTTTTATTTTTGTCTATTTTAATTTTTGTTAGTTATAAAATTTGATGTTTGAAATAATTTGTTAATTTTTAACCATAAATAATTTATTATATAAAATTATAAAATTTTAAATTTTATTAACCTAAAAATTATTAAATTTAAATATTTAAAATTATATATTAAATTTTTAATAATTTTATTATATATTTAGTTAAATCGGTTGAACTTCGGTTGAACCTTTAAACTATTAAACCAGTCACTTTATTGGTTCATTGACCGGTCCGGTTCTCACAACCTTGATTTTAGGAATTTTTGGGTGTATTTTTATTCTGATAAGTTCTACATAATTCAAAACTCTTGCTCTTCCTCTTCCTCATCTTCTTATTTCGTTTTCTTATAATTTTTGTTGGGAGAAAAAATCAAACAAAGAAGAAAAAAATACATAATATTACAAAATTAATAGAAAGAAGAGGAGGAAAAAAAATGCAGCAACAACAACAGTAATAAAAAACAACGATAAAGATAAAACATGCGAAGAAAAATGAGAAAAAACAGGAAGAGGAGGAGGAGAAAAAGGAACGTGAAGAAGAAACGTCTTCCATAATGGTGAGTGAGAGCGCGCTTTGGAAACGGTTGAATGATGCGCGTGTTATTACGCTCCAATGAGTAAATATAATTTTTGTTAAACTTGATCCAACTTGTAAAACTTGTATGTGTAGCATAACTCATAATTCTAATAAATACTAGTTAATCTTAATATATTCTACAGAGTTCATATAAATGCACGTTATTTTCTTATCCGAAGGCTAGCTACAAGCATGTTATACTAGTGATAGGTGAAGATAAACGCTTAGGGTTAATTTGGTTGAGAATTGGATTAAGATGCTTTAATTATTTGATTAATTCAATTATATTAGCTACCTAAAAATTAATTTTTTATATTATTTTATTTAAAATAATCTTTAAATAAATAATATTTTTTGAATAATCAATTATTTCTACTTAAAAAATCCATATATTCTATAAAAATATGATTATATATTCGCTTTATTTATCAAGCAAAAAACTTTTTCTCTTCTTCTCTTTTTTTCTTTTTTCTTTATATTTTTTTTATACAAAAAAAATCAACTTTAATTAGATAATAATAATTATTCTAAAAAGATTTTAATATAATATATATTTTTTTAACTTTATTTTTGAAAGATTTAAAATAAAAATATATTAATTAAAAAATAATTTCTTATTAAACTCCGATCCACTATTATTTAATATTGACTTTTTATCGAACTTACTTTTTTAATAAATTTTAAATATTTAAAATTTATTAATTTTTAAATTAAGTATTAACTATTTAATTTTTTGACAATTAAACACTAAATTTGTAGCCAACATAGCCTATGATGATTGCTATACAACTATGGTGTCTAGCTTAATTTGAACTCAGCGTTTTTGGGTTCAAATATAATTGGACTTTTAATATTGTGAGGACGAGGGACGGATTAATTAATTGGGTAATGTTAGAAAGATAAAAAAAAATTAAAATTTATTTTATTTAATAATAAATTTTAGATTTTTTTTGTTAATTTATTTTGGTTATCAAACATTTTCGTAATTAATTTATCCACAAAAATTTATGTCAATGATCAACATACATGAGGATTAGATTATTTATCATATATAATATCATAAATAGTATATAAATCATTCATATAAATTCCCATTTTTGGGAGCATTTTTGGCAAGCCTATGTATCACACTAGTTATTATATAATTAGGGAGATTTTGGCTTGCAAGAATGTAATATTGACTAAGAAATTAAAGTAAAGGGCCTTTGAGTTCAAGGCATGCATCAAATAATAATGAGAAAATGACATACAAAGTCAAAGTTTATGTGGATACCTAATTAGTTTATGTGATTTTCATTTTCATTTTGGAATGGCATTAGATTCTGATTCGAGTGGGTGAACTGGCATGGATTTACTATATAGTATTTAGGGGTGGTAATGGGTAGGGTATGGTAGGGTTTGGAGTCAACTCTAATCCTACCTGCGGGTTGAGATTTTTATATAAACTCAACCCTACCCTATTCGCGGGTTGAGAATATCTCAACCCTAACCTACCCGCTCTTAACCCGCGGATACCCGACTCTACCCGCGGATTACAAAAAAAATGCAATGTTATTATATAACTTGATGATAATTTAAAATAGAACTGACTTTTATGTAAAAAAAGTTTATTAAATTATCAATTAATGATCTTCTTTTAACGACTAAGGATCTTTTGTATTTAGTGAGAAATCTTTAGTTCAACATCTACTTAAAATATATTTTTATATAAGTATATAACATATACATATATAGGGTGCGGATTGGTCGAGTAGGGTTAAGGCTCAATCCGCACCCTACCCGACCCGCACAAAAACCCTACCCGCACCCTACCCGACCGGATAGGGTCGGATTGAGTACCCGCAGATAGGGTACATATTCCCCCCTAATAGTATTCAGTTCACATAAATAAGGTATATACATATATAATTATTAATTAAACAAATACATATGCGTGATCGGTGCTGTGTGTGTATTACTTGAAAAATATCATCTATGCCATAATTAATTAAAAAGATAAGTAGGTTTTGTAGTAGTAGCTAGGTTCATATATAGGCCTTAAATAAATTCAAACTAGTTAAGACTTAGAGCTAGCACCAACTATTCACTTGGCACATGATAGAGTCAACATTTATCTATTTGACTATAGCTTTGTGGCAAGCATGGCGACCCAATTTGGTTAATTATCACCATATCATAAGCTTAAAAAATATATATCAAAACTAAAAAAATGGGTATTCCTAGGTTGGGCAGATTTGACTCTTATGCGTGTATGAAATTTATGAGAAACTTATCTCTCGTCCTTGAAAAATGAAAATACTCGTTCTTCAAAATTAGTTTAATAAGTAATAGTTTTTATAATTTTACAAAATTTTAATTAAATCTTATATTTTAAAAAATTATAATTGAAAAAATAATAAGAACCTATTGAGATAGTATACTAATAAATTTCAGGACAAAATTTGTCTCTTATTTTTGGCAAACAAAATAACAACTATAACATAAATTATGGTAAATAAAGTATGAAAAAATAAAAAGTGGGACAAAATCATTTGTCGATGCCCAATAAATAAAAGTATGGTAACTATATTTATTAAATTTAGTGTTCAATAGCTAAAAATTATTAAATAACTCAACATATTTGATTAAATTGCATAATATAATATGTAACAACATATTAATTAGGGTAAAGTATATTTTTTATCCCTAAAGTTTGGCAAAAATTTTAAAAATACCCCTAAATTTTATTTTGTTTTAATTTTGTCCCAAAAATTTTCAATTTGCATCAAATATACCCTCGACGGCTAAATTTTCAAAAAATTTAAGACCAATCTAACAATAATACATGAAAATTATGCTTAATTTGCTTGTGTTGAGGGTTATTCTTATGAAATTGTTGTTGAATTGATTTTAAATTTTTTGAAAAATTAACCATCAGGAGTATATTTGATACAAATCAAAAACTTTTAAAACAAAATTAAAATAAAATAAAATTTAAGAATATTTTTAAAATTTTTATTAAACTTTAATGACAAAAAATATACTTTGGCCTATTAACTATTATCTTTACAGAGTAATGACTTAAAAAATATTCTCTGAAATAAATTAGAAGCCCCAAAAGAACCTTACTAATAAGGAAACCTCTACCATAAGATGGGCCTAAGCCATTTTAATGGAGGATAAACAAAAGAAAATAATGGTAACATGCATAAGCTAGCACTTTTTCCCCCACTTTATTTTTTGGCCACAATCCAACCAAATATCTCAGGCATTGAATGTCCCAAGCAAGCAAGAAAACTTTGTTCCCAATCTGGCCACGGGATCCAAAAGTATTAAAGCAACGTTTCTTTGATTATGGCCACAAATATTTTTCCTTCCAATCACCAAAAGACCCCGTGAATGCATTGAAAAAAAATTAATGGTCCTTATTGGTATGTATATATAGGTCTAATCTATGAATTGTCTACATTAAGTGCTTTTTGTTATGGGCTACAATTTCTACCCATCAAATTACATATTCTTTCGTGTACCAAAAAATATTCTTGAGATCAAATCTAGGCTTCTTTGTCATCATACATGGAAAAGAGATCTTGCTCCATTGAACTAGAGCCTAGGACCTTAAGTCAAGTGCAACTCATCCAAGTTAGGGTAATTCAATTTTGTTTCACTATTTATTCCCAATTATTTTATTTACTTTGGAGGTTTATTAATTCATTTCTTGTTAGTGTTTAGGGTATTTTCTTGTTCTAAATTTATGCGAATAATTTTTTTTCTCTTATTTGTCATTATGACTTGATTTTGATTTTGATTTTAAGGACGATCATTACACGTCTGAATTTGACTTTTAAATTTGTTCATTTGTAACTAATTTATAAATATTTTTATAAGCATTCGCTAAATTTATTCATGCAGGAAGTGGCTGCGGATGTAGTTCAAAAGTTAGAACCAAGAGAAGCCTCAGCTCTCTTTGTTGAGGTACATGAATTAATTAATTAATTAATTATTACACTTGGTTAATTATTCTTTAATAATTATTACTGAATAATGGTTATTTTTGTGAATGGAAGGGGCTGATGCATCCAATGAAGGATGAAAATGGAGGCAAAATTGAGAAGGCAGAGGATATTCTTAATGATGATGATGATGATGAGATTAAAGAATGTGAATGCCAATGTTCCTTCAACAATGAAAACACAAATCATGTTAATCTAAAAGAGCCTCTTTCAGCACCATTTTAAGTTAGTGTCAATTGCTTAGCTATATTATTCCATGCTTGTATTTATTAGTCTCCTTTTAAAATAATAATAAAAATAAAACTGATCTTGAAAGATTAAGTTATGTAAATGAAAATGTTGCTAATAAAGGACAAAGTTGGAAATATACATTTGAGACTTCCTCTTCTTCCTAGCTCCTATTCTTTAACCATTTTTTTTTTTTTTTTTTGGTTTTGTGCTTGCTAGGCAAATTTTTTAAAGGTTAAAAATATACAAGATGGGCCATCAATATTGGGCCAAACTCCTGTTGTCATTATAAAAAGAAAGGCCGAGTAATTATTATCTATAAAACTGAAAGGCCCAGTAATTTTTGGAGTAAGTACCAAAAGCTTAAAAGATTAAACTTAAAAATTTGAAAATAAATTTATGGTAAATGATATCGACCAAAATAATTGTGATAAAGAAAAAAATGGGGACAGCTTTGGAGTGCATATAATAGGATTTATTTTTCATAGTTTTAGGATTTTGTTTTCTATGTATATATAGTATATGTGGATGGAAGACCACATCTAAACATTAAATACGGTTTTGTAGGTTTGGTACGATTAACTTACGGATTAATTGTCAACGAAGTATAATTCAAATGGTCTAATCTTTTCATTCTTATTTAAAAATTTTGGATTTAAATTTCATTTTTAACTTTGAAAAAAAAAAAACTTACAAACTAATTAAGTATAATGAGTTATTTGTAGCGTAACCCAAATATTCTAATAGCCCAATATAATATATAAAAATGTCAAGTGAATAAGTGTTTTTTAATTTTTTTAAACTAAGTCTCAATTAAATTTTTAAAAAGAATTTTTTTCTAAATAGTAAAAACACATAAGTTTTATGAAATTAATATAGATATTTTTTATAATTAACACATAAATAAAAAAAGACATAAAATTTTTGAAAATAAATATAGAAAATTTTAGATAAAACATATAAATTTTGTATAAATGAAAGAACTTGAGGAAAATAAGAAGAGAAAAGAAGAAAAAAAATAGAAAAATAAGTAGAGGAATAAAATGCAAGAGAAGATAAGAAGAAAAAGAAAATTAAGAGAGATAAGAACAAAAAACAATATCAGAAGCGGGAAAAAAAAGTCTAATAAATGTGAAGGGAGAAAGAAGAAGAATAAAGATTAAGGGGGAAAGAAGAAAAAAAAAAAGTTTAATCATAATTTTTTGGTTATTCTAGAACAGTTAGTACCTTAGTGCAGAATTTGTTGAACAATAACTTATTTATCTATCTAGTAATATTATTTATTATTTCAAGCAAAAAGATTACCTTAATTTCTAAAGCCAAATATACCAAACACTAATTATCCTATATATTATATCAACAAAAAATATTAGCCGATATATTATCTCCATCTACCTAAACTCCTAGGCTATAATTATCTCCATCTAATTAAATATAATGGCTATAATCTTCTTGGCACTACAAAGGAAAAAAAAATTATATATATATATATATATATATATATATATATATATATATATATATATATATATAATTTGTTTGTGGTCACGGACTCTCACACTCTTAACAACTCATTCGTCAATTTACATTTGTGTTTTGAACTTCACTTTGTTTCTTGCATCATACTTATATCATCATTTCTGTCTCATGCTCTTTAATTTCTTGTATTTTATAGCCTCATCGTTCGAGTAAGAAATCATAGATAAAATGTTTTTTCACATCACATTATCTTGTAGGTTAGATCCAACATTTAATTAACCCGTAGCTATTAATCAGAATACAACTTTCACTACACTAGATCTAACAGTTAGCAGCGGTTATAGAGCTGAATAGTAACAATTTTTAATCGCTGTAAAACGAATAACAGCAGTTACTAATCAGCTTTAAGATAGGATGCGACAAAATTTTTAGCAGGAATTAATAATAACCACTGGAATAATTGCTGCTAGTTGATATTTTGTTGCGGATTGGTTTGGCGGCAATTCTAACTACTACAAAAATGAAACAAAGCCTACTTGTAGCTAGCGGCAGTTATTAACCGCTGCAAAATGTTCAATGCTAAAATTATTTATTTCAATTATAGCAGTGGATTCATAACTGTTACTAAATGACGTATTACAGTTTTTTTTAAGCCGAATTTTTTAATAGGTGACCAATTCGTTAATTCATTTTACGTTCTTTCACTATGTAATTTGCTTTAATTTAGTAAAACACACAACAACCAATCAAATTAAAAAATAAAAAATAGCATAAAAATATATACGCAAAAGTCAATATATATAATATTAATTTGTCTTAAGTGCATCAGTGAATATTAAGAAGAAATAAATAACTCAAAAGTAATTAAAGAGTGAACAATTAAAAAGTTATCAGATTCAAGTGTATCTATTTTTGTTGACTCAAACTCATGATTTATCATGCACATTATTAGTGCCAGAAGATAATCTTGCTCGGGATAAGGTCGGTGCATTTTTCAAAGAATCCAGATCTGCAGCTATGTCAGGTGGCAAATTATCTTCTTGTTACTGGATTCGGTATCTTAACAAATTCTCCATTATCTGTCTCTTTGCCTTTTTCTTTGCTGTCTCTAGGTTTAGTTCTGCTGCCTCTGCTTTAAATTCTGCAATCTCCTTCTGATTCTCCTCAATTTGCACATCGAAGTCCGACTATTGTGTAATATTACAAAAACACTAAGTGGGACATGGTCCGAAACCTAGTCCACGAACTCGTCTTGGGTGCACCTTTCCAAGAACTTGTGTAAGGGGATCATTCTATGAAAGCTCCTTATTAGATGCATCTTTACCCTCAATTTGTGCAATTGCTTCTTGCAGACATAGGAGATTTAGAGTTACACTAATTTTAAATTCACTGTTGTAAATTCAAAAAGAAAAGTGAAAAATAAAAAATATGTCTTACACCAACAACACGGACATCGTCATTTATATACGAGTCATCATTTTTTATGAGTCATGGTCCATATCTCTCTCCTACCAATGCACTTTCTCTGTCGTTGCTCCTATAACATTCATGTGGATACAATCATATAACAAACAACACTATATTACAAAAAAAGAAGCAAAAATCTAAAACTAAATTTAAATTGATTACTTTTTCGTGTTTTTATATGGCCAATGTTTTAGAACCCTAATATGTGTAACATTACTTTGAATGATTTATAGCATTTTTTTTACATTTCTATAAACAAAAAACAAACATAAATGTGCATGGGATGAATTAATACAACATGAGAGGTCTATGAAATAGTCATGTACGGTTTTAGAAAAAAAGTATAAAATAAAGGTATTTTGGGTAGAAGTTTTTTTACTATCACAACCAATTCAACATATTTAATAGTAATTCAGAAAATTTGAAATTGAATAGAATCAATTCATTATTTGTTACTTTTGTGTCGTCCTTCGTTCGATATTAAAAAAAATCATTTTCAGTGATTATTTGCATCTATATATTTCTGATAATTTATGGTTGGCATTATTATTATTATTATTATTATTATTATTATAGCAACCTTTCAAGCTAATTGGATCATGGTGGTGGCAAAATGACTATCATAAAGAAAAGATAAAATTCCAATGGTATTGAGAATTAATTTATTTTTAACTCAAATAATATATGTATATATGTCGATCTTATAATAAAGATATTATGTGTAGTATGTGTTGATTTTTATGTCAAAGATAAAGTTTTTTGATATAAGATTTAATAGTCTCAGAACATTTGGACCATTAAATGATCCATAATAAAATATATTTTTTAAATTTTTTAATAATTATTAAATAGTTTTTATTTAATTTTAATTATAAATTAATTTTTTATATATTATTTAATTATAAAATCTATTTTTATTTTATAAATTATTATTTTATCATTCATCTATCATGTTTATTAATAATCAAAAACAAAAACAATAACAAAATAGATCTTCCATTAATCGTAATAAATATTTTGGCAATCCTAATCAATTAGAATTTTATCATTGATCCGTTACATCCTTAAACGCTGGTAAAATCGTATTTCTTAGAAGTTCAATCGATTGGACATATAACACAATCGATTAAATTTTGAAAGGCATGTGGATTTTTTCTAATTCAGTCGATTGTTCTTGTTACCTAATCGAATGAAGTCATCAAAGTAATATGAATTTTCACAATTCAATCGATTGATTGTGTTACCCAATCGATTGGTGGTGTTTTTTAATTTTTTTTCTAAGATACACAAATAAACGTATCCAATGGAAGTGTTTGAATTGCTAGACTTGGTAGTTAAATATTTAATATTTAAAATATTATAATTTTGAGTAATATTTTAAGTTAGTCCCAAAATATTTTTTATTGAACGTTTTTGTCCTCAAAGATAAGTACCAGTGATATAATTCGTAGTTAGTTACTTCGATTTAGAGATTTGATAAAATGCTAATTGATTCGATTTGCTATGACGCTCAACCAATTCCATAAATCGAATTTATCTAATTCGATTTATCATGGAATATAAGCTATATAAATACTATCAAAACGTTGAACGTTCATCATAGTGCGACTCACAATGACAAAAGAAATACAAACTATATAATTTTTTTAGTATAATAATCCAATAATATATTTTAAGTCCACACTTTTAAATATTGTTGGCTAATTAATAATAAAAAATAATAAATTTTATTTACTTTCTAATATTCTTCAATGTATGTAAATTAAATTACTAAAGGATAAAAAAATATTTTTCATTACACAATCAATTTCAAGAATAAAGAATCGAAACGAAAAATTGCAACATTATTAGAGATTCTATTGACTAACCTCGATTTTTTAATCAAAACAATAGACTATTTTCTAAACATTACAATGAAGAAATTGATTGGATCTCTGCCGATTGCTGCAACTATGATTATCGCATAATTAACGACAAATATTGGATATTAAAGAGATGGATAAACAAGGAAGAAAAATTAGATATTAAGTAGATGGATAAATGATGAACAAAAATAATTGATAATTAAAGAGATTGATAAATGATTCCAATTATAGAATTGAGTAATTGATGATAGATTATTCACCAATTTATAATCTTAATTAAAAAAAATAAGATTAGAGTATCTAAATCAAATAAAAACTTAAAAATAGATTTTATAAGTAAATAATATATAAAAAATTAATTTATAATTAAAATTAAATAAAAACTATTTAATAATTATTAAAAAATTTAAAAAATATATTTTGTTATAGGTTCATTTAATAGTCTAAACGTTATAAAACCATTTGTGCTAAATTTCTTATACTTTGGGAATATATACATTGAGACATATATATAGTTTATAAATATCTTCAACTACTTATTTTTATTGTTTATTTACCAAAAATCTATAGTATATAAAAACATTTAAAATATTTAAAATTATTTTATTAATGAATGATTATATATCTATATGTTAAATCCCTATCGCAAGACATATGAGTAACCAAGTAGTATTTTTCTTATTATGTGAGTGCAGCAAAGTCAAGGGAATTATGCTTTGGAATTATTATTATTTTTCATTGGAGTGGATGCTAGGGTTCTTGTGAAAAGATACAAAATCAAGGAGGTGCTTGATTCTCAAACTATAGAAAAGGATTGATTTAAAATGTATATATAAATTAAGTTGCACGTGATCAACTCCTACATAAATTTATGTTCATGTAATTTTTTTTTCCGGTTAAATCAAATGTATTATTAATTTGTTATCACTTTAAAAAATACTATTTAAATTTTTGCTCCATATCTTAAAACTTAGAATGAAACTTTAAATTGGTCTTTAACAATATTTTTCTAGCTAGACGTACAATTTAATTTTTAATAAAAAATTATAAACTTATTTTTAATCTTTAAAATATGTTAAAATTAGACCTGACATTAAGAATGACAATAAATTATACTATCTGACTCTTGTACCTTATTTTATATAGATTCCATTCCATTTAAATACTTATGAATAATAAAATTTTGGATTGTAATTTATTTCACTTTTGAAAATTTTAAATTAATTTTTATATTTAGGCGGGTGGAGATGAATGCCTTCTATTACCTGATCCTTTACGTGATTTTTTAAAGTATGATTAGCAATTAATAATATATTATTTAGATGATTATTAGATTGATTAGTTAAGCTATTCTTGTAATGAACTTGTTAGTTATAACCAATATAAATAGCAAGGCAACTAATAGAATTAGTAACTGATTGTCAATTTCATTTCATTCATCTTTCATCGTTCTTTCTTACCGTGTTCTCTGAAAACTTCTTTTTCTCTCTTCCTCCAACAACTTCCCACATTCTTAACATGGTATCAGAGCCTTTAGATCTATGACACTCTTTACCATCTCCTTCTTCTTCCTCTTCTCCTAAACTCACACCATAGAGACTGATGAGAGCTGCTTGGTTCTTTCCACGACAGTGTTCCGATCAGCGAGTTCAAGAGGAGAAGTTCTGAATCTCACATTTCAAGATTCATTGATTACTCTTCATTCTTTTTTAGTTCTTGATTCTTTTTTTTTTGTGCCTTTTACTCCATTGCTTCCAATTTTTTTTCTTCGTGGTTTCTCTCATGGATTCTCAACAAGGTGATCTCGGCAATGCTACTCCGAATGTCGATCTCAATACTCTGTCTCAGTTGCTTCTTCAGATTACTCAACTTCATAATCGGTTGAATCAACCTTCAATACATCCTTCGGCTAATCCTAACAGTCCATATATATTTTCTTCATCCAGGTGAGAGTCCAGGAAACCCTATAATTTCCTTTCAACTCAATTCTCAGAACTACACTACATGGTCTTGATCTATATGGCTAGTCTTGAAATCGAAGAACAAGATCCCTTTTATTGACGGTTCTCTCTCCAGGCCTGAAATTTCTAATCCCTTATTCACTGCTTGGGATCGCTGTAATACATTTGTTCTCTCATGGTTAAATCTGTCCCTATCTCAAGATATACTTCAAAGTGTGATATGGAGGGATGATGCATATGATTTATGGAATGATCTGCGAAGAAGATATTACTAGGGTGATCTCTATCATGTGTCTGAACTGTATGAAGAATTATACAATGCTAAGCAAGGTGATCTTAACATCACATCCTATTTCACAAAAATGAAGGGTCTTTGGGAAGAAATTGACAATTTCATACTAATCCCTTTGTGTACCACATGCACCAGTGACTGTAATTGTGGGTTAGGAGTGATGCGTTTTTACAGAAATGAAGACTACATAGCAAGATTCCTCCGAGGTCTCAATGAACAGTTTTCCACAGCCAAGACTCAGATCATGTTGCTAAAACCCCTCCCCGATATTGACACCGTTTTTCCATGTTAAGTCAACAAGAACGCCAATTCAGCCCCTCACTTGATTTACAAGATTTCAAGATTTTGTACGCTGTAACACAAGGTCAAAACTCTAATAGAGGCAGAAGTAGGGGTAGAGGGGGCACTACAGGCAGAGGGAGAGGTCAAGAAAGAGGTTACAACACCAAACATTGCTCTTTTGTGAAAAAACTGGCCATATAATAGACACATGCTATAAGAAGCATAGTCTGCCTCCTCACTTACAAAGAAATGGTGCTGCCAACAACACATTCACTGATGAAGTTGATGAAACCAGTAATTCACAAAATGCCAATGTTAAAAAGGGTGAGAGCTCAGCTTATAGCCTGACCAATGACCCAAGGAATGCACTGATATCACTTCTTCAACAGTCCACACCACCATCATCCACAATCAATCAAATTTCTACACAACAATCCAAGAATCTCAATATCACTCAAGGTACTATTCTTGCTATCTCGTTATCTGTTAATAAAAAATTTCTCAAATCTGGTGCCTGGGTTATAGACACAGGTGCCACAGATCATGTATATTTTTCACTTGATTTCTTTCATTCATTCACTAACATCACTCCAATCTCAGTACACTTACCTGATAGGTCCATAGTTGTTACAAAAATTGTCGGAACAGTCTATTTTTCTCAAGATTTATACATTACAAATGTCCTTTATATACCATCATTCAAGTTTAATTTGATGTCGGTTTCTAAAGTCACTTCATTACTAAATTGTCTATTTCTCATCTCTCACAAATTCTGTCAGATTTGGGACCATCATCTATTGAAGATGATTGGCACAACTAAGAGTAATGGTGGATTATATGCGCTCGATCACACAAAAACACACACTGAGGTCTCTCATTCATCACCAAACACACCGCATCATATAAACACACATGCATCATCATCACGAGCCCAAAGCAATCAAATTTGGTATAAAAGATTGGGGCATCCAAGTAATTCTGTTTTAGAAACTATGAAGAAAGTTTTCCCTTTTATTGATTGTGATAATGACAATTCACCTTGTGAACCCTGCCACTTAGCTAAGCAAAAGAAAATTTCTTTTTCAATAAGTAATTATGTTACACAGTCTGTATTTGACCTTATACAGGTAGACATTTGGGGGCCAATTTCTATTACATCCGTTTCTGGTTATAAGTATTTCTTAACCATAGTAGATGATCATAGCCGTTTTACTTGGATAAGATTCATGAAGACAAAATCTGAAGTCTCTAGTTTACTGCAAAATTTCACAAAAATGATTGAAAATCAATTTTCAAAATCAATAAAATGTATAAGATCTGACAACGGTCCAGAATTTAACCTTGTTGATTTTTATGCTTCAAAAGAAATTTTACACCAAAATTCATGTGTGGAAACTCCTCAACAAAATGGAGTTGTTGAGAGAAAATACTAGCACATTCTTGTAGTAACTAGATCACTCTTATTTCAGTCTCATATTCCTAAATATTTTTGGCATCTTGATCTCCCATGCTGTGCATTTGATCAATCGAATTCCAAGTCCAATTATTCAAAATGTGTCTCCATTTGAAAAATTACATGGACGATTACCTGATTAGCTCATCTCAAAATTTTTGGATGCCTAGCTTTTGCTTCCACTTTAACTCATAATCGAAAGAAATTAGATGCAAGAGCAACTAAATGATGTTTTTTGGGTTATAAAGAAGATGTCAAAGGTTTTTTCCTATATGATTTAAAAACAAGACAATTTTTTCTTTCGAGAAATGTTTTCTTCTGAGTCTGTATTTCCTTTTATTTCAAAAGACAATTCAGAAGCACCTTCGCCTACTATGCATGCTATGCCGAACCCCTCTGTTCATTGAGATGATCTCTTCACACATGATCCATACACACACTTATACTTTACACAATCTGATATCACAAATCACACAAGTGTACATCCCGTCATTCCTCTTAACAATGTTTTCCCTCTTCCTCCGTCAATATCATTGCATTCCACAGAAAATAACTCACCACCACTGCCAGTGCATTCTTTAGAGCATAATCCTGTAGAACATATAGATAGATCATCTCATCTTAGAAGGTCTACTAGAGTCAAGAGGCCTCCAGTGTATCTAAAAATTTTTTAATGTGCAAATAGCATCACTACTCAACAATATGTACAATCATCTAATTACAAATATCTCATTTCTAATTATGTGTCTTACTCTTCATTATCCTCTACTCAACTCTCTTTTTCTCTTACTGTTACTACTATTAATGAACCAAAAACATATGAGGATGCTATCAGAGAAGATTGTTGGAGGAAGGCTATTAGTACAGAACTCTTGGCCCTTGAACAGTCTAAAACCTGGTCTCTTACCCTTTACCACATGGCAAGAAGGCAATCGGATGCCGTTTGGGTTTTCAAAGTGAAATTCAATCCTGATGGTTTAGTGGAGCGACATAAGGCAAGATTAGTGGCGAAAGGCTACACTCAACGCTATGGTTTAGATTATTTGGATACATTTAGTCCCGTGGTTAAAATCACCACTGTGAGACTAGTCTTGGACCTCACTGCCATCTATGGTTGGCACTGCCACCAACTTGACATAAACACTGCCTTCTTACATGGCGATTTGAAGGAAACAGTGTACATGCGACCTCCACCGGGATTACCCATCTCATCTCCTGACTTAGTGTGCAAGCTTGACAAGTCCCTCTATGGACTCAAGCAAGCAAGTCAACAATGGAATCTCAAGTTATGTTCAGTTTTTCTCACTCATGGTTACAAACAATCAAAGAATGACTATTCCCTTTTCACCAAGTCGGCTGCTAATTCTTCCTTTACTGTCATACTTGCTTATGTCGATGATTTAGTATTGACCGGCAATGATCTAACCAAAATTCAATCAATCAAAATCATCCTTGATGTTCAATTCAAGATCAAGGACCTTGGTAATCTCAAATATTTCCTTGGCTTCGAGGTTGCAAGAACTAAAGTTGGCATTAGTCTTTATCAAAGGAAGTATGCCTTAGATCTTTTGGAAGAATGTGACTTATTGGGTGCCAAACCAACCTCCACCCCTATAGAATATACCCTGAAGCTTTCAAAAGAGTCTGGTTTCCCTCTCACAAATGTTAAGCAGTATAGAAGAGTTATTGGGCGTTTGGTGTACCTAACGAATACACGGCCAGACATCAGTTTCACCGTAGGCAAGCTCAGTGAATTCCTCGACAAACCAACAGATTCTCATTTGCAAGCTGCATTTCATGTCCTCAAGTACATCAAGTCTGCACCAGCCTCTGGCTTATTCTTTGCAGCATCCTCAGAACTCAGACTTTATGGGTTTGCAGATTCTGATTGGGCTCAATGTCCAGATACACGTCGCTCTATCACGGAATTTTGCTTCTTTCTTGGCTCATCCCTCATCTTTTGAAAAAGCAAGAAACAATCAATAGTGTCTAGATCATCCTCTGAAGCAGAATACAGATCACTCGCCACAACCACTTATGAAGCTCGCTGGCTTTCCTATCTCCTCAAGGATCTTCAGATTCCTCATCCTCAACCCATCTCCTTGTATTGTGACAGTCAGTCTGCCCGGCACATCGCAACTAATCCAGTCTTCCATGAACGTACCAAGCACATTGAGATCGACTGTCACATCGTGCGTGATAAAATTCTTAGTGGCATGCTTCATCTCTTACCCATTCACACCACTGATCAAGTGGCTGATGTGTTTACAAAACTCTTGTCACTAGCTCCCTTTTCTTCTTGTGTTTTCAAGCTTGGCATGCTTGATTTTCATCAACCAAATACTGCCAGCTTGAGGGGGCAAATTACCTGACCCCTTACGTAATTTAGCTAGAGTATGATTAGTAATTAATAATATATTATTTAAATAATTATTAGATTGATTAGTTAAGTTATTATTGTAATGAATTTGTTAGTCATAGCCAATATAAATAGCCAGACAACTAACAGAATCAGTAACTGATTGCCAATTTCATTTCATTCATTTTTCATTTTCTTTCTTACTGTATTCTCTGAAAACTTCTTTTTCTCTCTTTCTCCAATAACTTCCCATATTTTTAACACCTTCCAATTTCAACTCCATTAAAAAAAAAATGTCTCAATCAAAATATTTTTACATACAATCATGCATGTTAGATATATATTAAAATAAAATATATATTAAAATAAAAATTATATATTAAAAATACGTATATTTATAGATAAATATATAATGATTAATTTTAGTATATAAATAATATTTTTTATTCGCATAAGATAAGATAATTATCCGATCCGAATGGTAATATATAGAATACCCACAAATACAGGTTGTATTTTCCTCTTTTTCTAGATGAAATTTATGTATATTATTGTCCTTGGACTGTGCAATAATGAGATTCATATATTTCATAGACCGACTATGTGATGACCAAATTAATCTCTTTGATGTTTAGCACTTTGAAACGAAAACGCAATCCCATTGATTTTCTTGTGAGTTGTGACATCATAGGCATTTGTTTATATAGTCCAAAATTGATGTTTGAGTAAAATAGAAAGGATGATGTATGCATTGGAGTTATTAGAGTCTTAGAGTTTCACTCGTTCTCTTCACAATTCACATAGCTCCATTCAAAGCATACGTAAGGTTCTCTTAAGTCTTCACTGTGAAGTGTGAACCCTCTTGAGATAAAAAACAATAAACGCTTTAAATGCAAACATAAGAAACAAAGTGTCATGTTTTAAATAGTGGTAAAATCCCTGGTTTTTTCTGAAAAGGATAAAAATATTCATAATGATCATTATCTATACTTCTATTTATACATGAAGAGGATTAGAATGTTAGATTTGAATTTTGGTTTATCTCATCACATTTTTTTTTACTTTTATATCTATCTCCTCTTGTACAATTTCATGAAAAATAATTCTAAAATGAGGATTGTGAAAAATTGAACATAATCATTTTAAGTTATGCTTTTTATAAATTTTTTTAACTATTGAATTATAATTTTTATATATTTATTATGTTATATAAAAATAATAAATAAAAATATAATTTCAAAAACACAAAATATTTAACAAATAGTTTAATTTTAATGTACTGATAGTATAAAATATTTTACATAGTTGTACGATTACATTCGTCATTTTAAATAACTATTTACGTGATCAATAAAAATAATAATTATCTTTTATGATATAATATTTCGTAATTAAATACATATATAAAATTATTTTTACACATTGACGATGCATCAAAATTAAATTCGTCTAACAAAAAGTTATATATATAATTCACTAAATTTCTATTACCTAAACCAAATGAAAAAAGTATAATTAATGGTGGAAACTCAGGTGCAGTCGATTTCATGTAAAGTTAATACCTGAGAGTCGTTAAATAATTTGACTGATTTGACTAAATTTTTACCTAACGGCTCTCAGATATCAACTTCACGTGAAGTCGATTTTACCTGAATTTTTACCATAATTAATTAGTCCATGACCTATTTAGGGTACATATGGACAAGCCATAGGGACTAGTCACCATAAAGGAAAAATGAAATGTGAAAGTTCCCCAAACAACAATAGTTAGATTAGACACTTAGACCCATTATTTATTTATTTTCAAATATAAATAGATCTTAACCATCAGTTTTTTGTTTTTTGTTTTTTTTTTGTTTTTTTTTTTTTAAGGCTCATAAAAAAGCTAATACAAAAGATGAATAACAAAAATATAATGTCCATATTTAAACCAAGAAAAGTGAGTTTAAATATTAATTCCCATGTCACACACAAATCCCACCCTCTTCCCCCTTTAAAACACCAATAACTCATTCATTCTCACAACCCCACCAACACAACCACACACTTTCATAGTTTCACTCAACAGTCTCAATAAAAAAATTAAACAAATAAACAAGAAAAAAAGAAAGGAAAAAAAAAACACTTCTTTTAGTTTTTCTCTCTTTTTTTTAAAAAAGAAAACAGAGAAAACAGAGGAAACAGAAGAAAAAAGAAAAACAGAGTGTTTTCCATGGTGAGTGAAGAGAGGATACGAGGAGAGGAATCAAAGGTGGCAGCTTTGGAGAGCAGCGGAAGAATGAGCGGAGCCCCTGTCGGAGCACGGCAGCGGCGGAGGAAGGAGGCGGTGGAGCTGTGTCTGAGGTTGATGTGCATGGCTTCTTCCATTGTTGCAGTGTCTCTCATGGTTACTGCAAAACAAGCTACAAATGTCTCCATCTATGGCTTCAGCTTCCCCATTAATTCAAAGTGGTCCTTCTCTCAATCATACGAGTAACCATTCTTCTTCTTCTTCTTCCATGTTCTTTGATCTTATATTGCTTCATCATCATTCCTCTGCTTCTCTCTTTTGGGTTGCTTTTTTCACTTTTATTTTATTAAAAATATTCTTTTTCTGTCTAAAGATATTCTTTTTATTTTGTGAATGGTGATCATGAACTATCTAAAACTTAGTAACTTAAAAGATAGTGAAGCAAACATAGGAAAATATCTTGTTCAATTCTGAGTGTTGGTTTCTCACTCTCTTTCCCCCTTTTTTTTTGGTCTGCTGCATTTTCTTGGCAGCCAACCACAACTTCATGAATACATGAGAGGTTATGTTTTTTTTTTTTCCTCTCTTATTATTATTATTATTATTATTATTATTATTATTATTATTATTATTATTATTATTATCTTGCCAGCAATGTCCTTGGACATTTTTTTAATAACCGAGGGATGAGGACAAAATTGACCATAAAAAAGTGGGGGCCTGGGAGGGGGTTGGTTTGTCATGTCATCATAGTATTTGAATGAACAGTTTCATGCACCCGTGAATTCGAATTTCTCTTTTTTATATCTTCTTTTCCCTTTCTCTAACACTAATTATTATTATTTGTGTTTGTTTGTCCCTTTTGCCTCTATTACTACCCATTTTGTCTTTTCAATTCATCAAATTGTTGAGTTTTCCGCATACCCTTAATTTGTCTACTTAACCAGTTAGTTTTTAATTAACTCTTGTTTAAAGTGTGATCTTTATTGATTCCATGATGTTGGTACAAATGTTTTGACTTTAATTGGACAAATAATTATTAAATTTGGTCTCTCAAAGATTATAGTGTTTGATAAACATGGATTATACATATTTAGTTCCAAATTGTCACACTCTGATTTTTTAAGGGCTAATTTGATAGTTTGCTAATTATTCTGCATCTGAAAATTGAAAGTACAATATATAGTTTGAATAATTACATACTAGCTAGCACATTTGTTATTATTACACACATTTAATTTATAAAAAGGTGAATTACTTATTAATACACTAGAAATAAATAAACTCTGAAGTAACCAGTATTGAATGATCTAAACCTTTGTGGTTCATTAATTTAAATTAAAACTTTTTTTCTTCTCTGAATTTGTGTTGGGTGGGGCAGATATCTTGTTGGGGTTTCAGCTGCTGTTGCTGCTCACTCATTGCTACAACTACTGATTGGCACATCAAGATTTGTTAGGAATTCCTCTGTCATTCCCTCAAGAAACTATGCATGGCTTATTTTTGCTGGGGACCAGGTACCCTTTAAATTTTATGATTCCCTCTAAATTATATTGAGAATTTAATTTTGATGCACTTTGTAAAATAGTTTTATATATGTATCTAATTACATAATGTCACATCAATAAAAATAATATCTTTTACATTAACTGCGTGAATGATCACCCAAAAGAACAGATGTGATTGCACGCATCAGTGCATCAAAATTAAAGTCGTTATATTGAATACAATTTTAGTGACTCTAACATACTCACATTTGTTCCTAAGCTATCACTTGTGCTAAAACCCTAAAACTAACCTAATTTGGATCAACTTGATGAATCATACACTAATAAGATAATAGAATGACATACATTTAAACAAGAATTTAATTTTGATGTACTATTAGATACGTAATATGTTTTTAACAAAAATAACTACTTTTTACATTATTCTACGAGAACGGTCATCCAAAAAACGGATGTAATTGATACTGTCAATACATCAAAATTAATTTTTTTTAAACAATAAAAAATCGGATGTAACACTAAATTACTTTAATACATTTTGGTGGAAATTTGTTTAGGCATTTGCTTATGCATTGATGAGTGCTGGATCTGCTGCATCTGGGGTTACCAACCTGAACCGAACCGGAATCCGGCACACGGCACTGCCAAATTTCTGCAAGCCATTGCACAAGTTCTGTGATCATGTTGCCATCTCAATAGCCTTCACTTTCACCAGCTGTTTCTTGCTGGCTATTTCTGCTGTCCAAGATGTAATTTGGCTCTCCCAACACTCTTCATGAGTTTTACTTCAATATATAACTAATTATATATATATACTTATATAACAAAATCATATGAAAATATATATGGGCCTTATGTGAATGTATTATGTGGGAGTATTATGCGTGTTATTGTTATGATCAATCTTCTACCTGACTAAGAATACTAAGTACAAGTTAAGGTTTAATTGCATTTTACATATCTGTTGCAATTTGAGCACTTTAATCTTAGTTTTAAGTGATACCTTTACATGCATAATCACATGAAATTGAAAAGTGTTTCACGTTGGCTTCTCCACTTGCCATGCTCCATAAACATCTCTTTTCCATGCATTATACTCTTTCATACCCATGACACATCCTTTGTCTTTGCTTTGCAAAAATTACAATTAGGATAATATATAGATTTAAGGATCTTAACCCAAATAGCATTGAATAAATTTCTCCTTCCAACTCTCTAATTTGTTTAACACCCTCTCTTCAATCCATGTTAGAGCTTTATTCAGAGATCTTTCACAAACTTTCATCTCCAGTATCTCTTTTACTCTCTTCTCAATGATTTATTAATATTTATGGTTTGTCTAGAAGCCTCAATATAATCAGTTAGAATAGTGACAATTTGGAACAACTCTTCCTCTTTTGCCTCCGCAAAAGTGATAGAATCATTGTAAACAATAAATGAGTGATCATAGTTCATAGGGCCTGTTGGTGCAACTCTATTTTACGTTTTTTCATTGGCAAATAGGCCTTTAAAAAGTTCTTAAAGGTCTACAGGCTCGAACCCAACAAGCTCCAAGAAACAAATTCTATTTTGTTAAAAGAATTTGTTATTTGCCTTGCACCTAACTTCCGGTTTCATTGGATTAAGCGTTTTCATTTTGATTTTCGATAAAAATAAAAATAAGACATGAAAATATAATTTATAAAATATTTTAAAAATACTTTTAATAAAAATAATTTTAAAAAGATAGAATAAAGTTAAAAATGCTATTTTTATGTTTTCAATCTTAACTCTTGAAAACGTTTTCAAACTAAAACACGATATTTTTGGATTCGGATAAAGGTTTCAATCTCTTCTACTCATTTTTTTTGTCACGCTTTGTTCGTTCTCTTCTGTCTTTTTCTATGGATATCCATTATTTTTCACTAATTTATACATACATTTCTTTAAAAAGATGAATTTTTTTAATTTTATTTGACCATTTCAATTTTTTATTTTAGGAGATAATACTCAATTTGGTCCCTGAACTTACACGCGAGTCTTAATTTAGTCCTTGAGGTTTCAATTGCCTCTATTTAGTCCCCGAAATTTATAAACATGCCTCATATTAGTTCCTGAGACCATTTTTAGTATAAAAACGTTAATAGAGCGCTGCTGTAGACTATCACATGTCACGTTAAAACTTGTAAAATGATGCAGGGTTTTGACATTTAAATAGCTCAAAAACGGCATTGTATTACTTATTTTATTAGGTAAAATTTTAATAAATACCATTTACGATGTTGTTTTTAGGTTATTTGAGTGCTAAAACCAAAACGACATCATTTTACAAAGTTTAGTATGGATCCGGTTGTCACAACAATGTTCCGTTAACGTTTGTACGTTGAAAATTGTTTCAAGGACTAACATGAGTTATGTTCACAAAGTTTGGGGACTAAATAGAAGCAATTAAAACTTCATAGACTAAATGGAAACTCCAGGGACTAAATTGAGTATTATCTCTTATTTTAGGCTTAATTTTTGTATCTTTGAATATATAGATAAAGTAATTAAAAAAATAGAGCTTTAATTATAATTAAAATATATATTTATTGAGTTTTTTATTTTATTTAAGATTGAGTACGTACTTTTTAAATTAACATGTATTTATTAAATTTCTTTATTTTTTACCTTCATTTTTTTGTATAAAATAATAATTTTTTTATGAAAATAATTTTTTAAATCGACAATCAATTATAAAAATATCGATAATAAAAATTAAAAGAATACATAAAAACTTAAAAATATTGATAATAATTTTTTTGTTCGATTGATATTTTTTGTTGTTATATAGTTTCATAAAAAATATAAAATCACATATGTATAAGAGATACCAAATTTTTTAAAATAGTATAATAAGATAGTAATTTATTCCATATTAATACCGTATAAAAATTAATTGTTAATTTAATAAAAAATTAAATAACTAATGTCGTACCTTTAATAAAAATATAGTTTTGTAATTTTAAACTATTAAAACTATAATTTAAAACTAAACCAACAAAACATTTTTATTATTTTTGATACTTAAAAATGAATTTTCTTTTCACAAACTAATCATATTTTCTAAAATGTATTAAAAATAAAATTATTAAAAAAAATAAAACTAAAACAAAACATATTTTCACACACCAATCAACTCTTAGTGTGAATTTGAATTGGAATTTTCAGTTTTGAATAACAAAAATTTCAGTTAATCCTTTGATCTTAATTGAATGATTGTTGTTGTTGCCACGTTTAGCCACATTCTCGGTCCTCACATACACGTTAAATTTGAAAACTACCTATAATAAGTAATAACCGCTACTATATACGTTTACACTGCAACCCTGTTTGTTATATATTACGAGTACCTTGCATTTTGCATTTTAGTTATCATCATCAGAAATTCAGAACCATTTGTGTTACTAGCATAGTCACCAAAAAACAATTTGTATTACTAACATGGCTTCACAACATTTTGGAGTAGTGTGTAGCTGCATGATTATGACGATGATAATTTTCTTGGGTGCTAGTTCAGCTGTTGAAGGTGCTAGAGATTTCAAAGTTGGTGATCACTTGGGATGGCATGAACCTGGCCCCAATAATATTTCATATTACATTCAATGGGCTCAAATGAACAGATTCCAAATTGGTGACTCTCTCGGTAAGCTTATTTTCTCTTCAATCACCTCTTCATCTTTGTATTATATATATGGTTCATACTCTGTTTTTTTTTTTTTCAATTTTTACTACTAAAATAGAATTGAGATTCATATAAAATGAATTTTAAATCTTATTAGCTATAAGGTCGAGAGTGGTGTAGATCTTTTTATTGTTGATGACAATACTAAAAATAATAACGGGATAGGTTTATTTTTTTTTAGTTATTTTTTTTGCATTGTTCTCTATTGGTTCTAATTTATTGTGTTAAACTCTCTTCTTTACAAAAATTAATAATAGAGAGATGTACTTTATTTAGTTTATAAGATTTTTAGTTTTTACTATTAAAAATGAGATTATGTGTTATTTTTTATATTTTTAATGTATATTCTAGGCCGAATAATTAATTTAATGGTTGATTTAATATACCTAAAAAATTGAATCCAAATTACATGTTTTTTTTCTCTCTCGAGTGTTTCCAGAATAATGTTATTTGCATTAATTATTACTACTAATTGATGATGTTGTTTTCTCCTTAAATTAATTTCATTGTGCAGTATTTGAGTACCAAAATGACTCAGTTCTAGTTGTTGAAAAATGGAAGTACTTCCATTGTGATCCAAATAATCCCATAACATCTTATGATGATGGAAACAGCACAGTGATTCTTGATAGGTCCGGTTTCTTCTACTTCATAAGTGGAACAGAGAATCACTGCCATAATGGGCAAAAACTTATTGTGGAAGTTATATCACCACAACACATGGCAATTTTTCGGCCAGCCGCGTCCCCTGCGCCAACCGAAGACGCTTCCTCATCATCAGAACTAGCTCCTTCACCCTATTATCATCATCATTATCATGGCTCCAATGCTTCTTCATCCACATCACGTTTCATGATGATTGGTTCAGCATTTATGGCTCTTCTTGTCACCTTTGTAGTTGTGCTAGTTTTAGCACCATGAATTATTGTTCTTGTTATTATGTGGTGACAGATTCTTATTAGTTTAGTTGTTAGTTAATTATCATTAGTTGTTTATTTTTATTTTTCATTTTTGTTGATTGCTTATTAGTTTGCTTTTGGAGTTTGTATTGTTTAGAATTTGAACCTTGACTATTGTACTTACTATTATCAGCTAATTTGATTTCATTATTATATTATTATTTTTTTGTTGATTAGTAACTAAAATCTTCTATTCTTCTTTGCTTTACTTTTTTTTTTTTTTCATTGGGTACCCTTATAAACTAGGGTATTGGTACCTTAGCTATATTTATCGTTGTGACTTAAATCATAAGAATTAGTATCATAAAGAACCATTTAAAAGAAAGACTTAGTTAAGAATATGTACTAAAATTATTACTAGTAATAAAATTTTTTAAACTTTATTACTATTACTATTAGAAAATTTTTCTTTATTTGTTTCTCTTTTTGGTTCTGAATTTTTTTTAAATAAATATTTTAAATATTTTTTATTTATCTATATAAATAATTTGGATATAGTTTATATTCTTGTGTAATGAGATAAGTAATAGAATACAAAAACATAAATTGTATCTAAATTAGCTCGGTAAATAAAATGTTTCAAATGTTTATTTAAAAAAAAATAATCCTTGAGTTCTGCGGTGAAACGTTTTTTCCTTTCTTTTTGGGACAAAAGTTCTCTGTATTTACTTTTTTTATAGTAGGATTCATTTCTAATTTTTTGGTAGGATGCGGTCCATTTTTTGGGCCCATCTACCTAAAAATGGGCCCTTGTAAATGTTGTCTTTCAATACCATGGTCCAAAAATGAAAAGGAACATTCCTTTCCAAAAAAAAAAAAAAGAGAAAAGGAACATTCATGTTATATTTTCAGGCATATTTCAGTGACTTACATATGGTCCTTCCCAACATTGTTTGTATTAGGCATAATGTATTCTTCATTATCAATTTTTTATGAAAAATAATGATCAATTTCTTCCACCAAAGGAATTAAAAAAAAAAAAGATGCCTAACATAAAGGAGAAAGAAAGTGAGAAATAGCCTTTTGCTTAGTGCACAACACACTAGGAGAAGTGACAAAGACATTTTATAATTATCATACTAATAAATACTCTAAAAACATTAGTTAACAGATATAACAAACAATAAAAAATTCTCTTAGAAAAAACGGATTTTTTTTAATGTTTTCAATACATTAATATTTAGTGTTATTTTTTAACATTAATATTTATGCATTTGCATAATGTTATAAAAAGAGGAATAAATAGTATTCTCACATAGTCACACATGTTTCAAAACCATGCAAATAATTGTTCTATGATCTGTTAATATCAATAAGTTCTTCCTTTATAGATGAATAATGATATATCATTAATCATATAGCACATGCATATATATTGTCTAATAATTACATGTTGCCAACAATGCTTATATTATATCCTATGCTCTTTCCAATCGGATTCTCTTATTTAAAATAAATACTTAAAATAATTAATTAAAAATAAAAGTAAATATGCTCAATGAGCACAAAGTACTAGTATCAGCAGTGACATCACAATGATTATAAGAACCCACCATATTCACAATGATATTACTTTCTAGATTGCAATCCACATGGAATATTTCCTTTTTTTGAACAAAAAAATCATATTAGTTGACATATTTAATTTCAGATTATTCTATTAGAATTGATTTTTTTAAAAATAAGTATTTTTTTTTACTAATTATAAATTGGCCCATGCAGGTCTCAAACCTGCGACCTTCGCGTTATTAGCACGACGCTCTAACCAACTGAGCTAATAGGCCATTTTTGAAATAAATATTAAATCATCTATATTCTCAAATCTGTAAAATTAAAATGTTTTAACACCCATTGAAATTTTTTCTATGTCATTGATAAAAAGCGTAACTTTGTTCTTCTTTTAAGTTTTGTCTCTATGAAAGATAAGATTTTCTGTAGGTATCGAATAATCACAACTTTCATAATTGAAAGAATCAAAATAAGGATAGGAAAAAATGGAAAGCAAGAGAAATATATAAATACTAATGGCAAAACATAGCTCTATATAAGCTTAAAATATTGATTAGGTGGTAATATTAAAAGTCTTGATGATGAGTTAAAAAAACTGAAAATTTAAAAATTAAACCGGTCGTTAGTTTTTGTTTGCTTTTTTTTTTTATCTTAATTAATTTATTTTAGCATGCATGCTCGAACCGGAGTTGTTCAATATAATTAATTAATTCAGTTTTTTTATTTTTATCTTAAATGGCATTCCATATATTGATCCGAATCAACGAATAATATTATATTCAAATACCAAATAATTTAAATTTGACACAGACTATTTAAACATTGATTGAATTAAATGCGATCTATGTGTGCTTAAATAATAATATTGTCAACTGTTCATTAATCTTGGGAAGAAAATACTTTTTATTAGAAACCATTTTAATATTCTCCACGAGATTATTAATGTCACGCACATTGAACAAATTAAACACGATCACGTTATAAACTACCATTTTTCTTCTCAAATAAGTTTTTTCGATTAAAAAAAATTATATGCATCCAAATAATTAAGTGTCTATCTAAAACAAAAATTCAATATTAGTTATTTTTCCACTAATAACTTTCTTAAACGAAGAAAAAAAATACGCGAAAAATGAAGAGTAAAACAAGTTTTAAAAAATCACTTTAATGTATTTAAAAATAAGATGCTTTTAGTAGTTTTTTTCTGCTTATTTTTAAAAGTTATTTACTTAGTAACGAGTATGACACTCTTTGTTAATTAAACAAATTTTAATATTTTATTTATTTATTTATTTTATATCATTAGTCCATATTTAGAATTTAAAATTTAGAATTTACGAAGTGAGATTTAAGATGTTTTTTTTTTTTTTTTTTTACTTTTCTTTTTTTCTTTAATAATAATTAATTTAAAAAAGCATTACATTCTATAATTGAAAACTAAAGAGTGATGAAGAGAATAATTAATTAGATAAAAAGAGAAGAAAATGCAGTTTGTCTTGGAAAATATATAATATGAATTTTCATAAAGGACTAAAGGTGTGAATAAATAATTAAATATATAATTAACTACCCATGAATTATTCTAAGTGATGATACACGTTGTACAAGTATGTTTTCTTTACCAATTTTGAAAGGTTCATAATTTACTCAACCTCCCTTTTTTTCTTATTTTTTTGTTATTAGCTCTGTTAGTGTTGGCATTATTTATAAAAAAGCTTTTTTCTTAGCTTTGTCCGATTATTCATTCCACATTTATTATTATTTATTGTCCTATTTTACCCTTTTGACATTAACGAATGGTGGATGCAAATAACATAAAACTTAGAATACAATTATGAGGTTCTAAACAGAAGACAATGCAATTATTATCATGATAATGTTCATCAACAAATTTGATTATGACTTCTCTTTAATTTAGGGACTACATACACAACTTTTAGCTACTCATAATTTGTTGACATTTTTATTTTTGTCTGTTCTCTCTAAATTGCAAGCATTTAATTAATTAATACTTGACAAATTCATGGACCACCAATTTGTTAATCACAACTAGCTAGCTGTAAATGTTGTTTTTATTCTATATAGGTGTAATGGTATAGAGAAATTAAGAATAGAAAAATGGTTTAATTATTGTGTTAGTTCTATAATTTTATCAAATTTATAATTAAATTTTTATAATATTTTTAATTAAAATTTTATATTGTTTTTAATTTTATAATTAAGTGTTTTCTAATGTAATAAATATGTTTAACTTTTTTTTATTGTGAAATTTAACATCAATTTTTCTTTTTTAAAGGATACTAATTAAACAAATCAAAATAGAGGTTAATGAAAGAGTAATAAATTAAGAGGTATTTATGTAATTTTTTATAATTTTAGAACAATAATTAAGTGTGATTTTCAAAACTAATTAATCAAATATAACTTGAACTTCAGTTGTTACAAGGTACCATGGAATAATATATATTATATAGCATCCCAAAATTCAATGGATTTGCATTAAGATATTAAAATGCTACACATCCATGCCACCTTGAGAACTATATACGATGTTAACTGCATACATTTCTTAGAATAAACAAAAGTATCTTATCTTATACCTTGAAAAAGACTTTTCATTCCAATAAACACATAATAGTCCGAATGCATTTTGTTGATATATTATAAAGACCAAAAACAAAAAGCACAACATATATAATTGTTAAGATTATAAGTAAATGTAGTTCAAAAAAATGGTTAAGAAAAAGGATACACGCCCAGTGGGACTCGAACCCACAATCGCTTGATTAGAAGTCAAGCGCCTTATCCATTAGGCCATGGGCGCTCTTGCCGTATTGTTTACACTCATTCATTTAAAACAGAAAGAGAAAGAGTGAGAGAGAGAGAGAGATTGGAAACTTAATTTGAGACTTCCTTAATCCTTAACTCTAAAAAGACATTCTAATTAATAATCAAGTTAGTAATACTTATATGTGCGTAAAGTAATATAAATTATTATTAGAGATGTGAGATATATCATTATACTAAGGTAAGTGAATTATAGAAAATGCAAAATTAGAGCATAAGACATGTTCTTTGTTAAGAGGTAGAATGGAGGATGACTCATATAGCTATTATTTTGATGAGGTATATAGTTGTCGTTGATACTTTGACTGTTTGGTTATACTAAAATCATCGTTACTTTGACAAATAAAGACGAGTTATAACTCTTGTTTTATTTTTTAAATAGATAAAAAAATTATGTATTACTTTATTTATTTAATTCTTTTTTAGTTCTTAACAAGTCTTAAATATAAAATATTGGATTAATAATCAAATTCATTTATGAAAAATCATTCAATTTTTAAATTAGTTCTCAAATGATTTTTTTAGTCATATTAATTTTTGGAAGATAAAACTTAAGTCAAATTAGTCTTTTTATTAGTTAGATGATGAGGTGTCATGTTAAGTGTCACGTAACATGATGACGTAGTAGGATAATGTCACGTGTCACAAGATGATTAGTTGACGTGTCAGGTCAGTGACACCTATCGCGTCACACGTCACTTGACATGTAAAAATGTTATTTATAATCAAAATTGTCCCTAAAAGTCAAGACATAAGTCATTTTCATCCCTAAAATTTTTAAAATTAATCAAATTAGTTATTATATAATTTTTTTATTTTTTTTCATAATATTAAATTTAAAATTTTTTTGATAGTATTAATTTTAATACTGTTGTTTAGACCTTAATAAACAATTTTTTTTACATAAAATAATAAAAATCAATAAATTATTATATATTTATTTTGTCATTTATATTTTAAAATTTTAGATTTTCAAATTGTAATTTTTTTATAGTAAAATTTTTTATTTAGATATATAATCAACAATAATTTATAAAACTCGTTTAAATAAAAAACTCGTTTAAAAAACTCATTTAAATTTTTTAAAATATATAATCAACAATAATTTAAAAAATTTATTTAAATAAAAAATTTTATTATAAAAAATTATAATTTAAAATTATAAAATTTTAAAATACAAATAATAAAATAATTTTGTAATAATTTAATTATTTTTATTATTTTATGTAAAAAAAATTTGTTTATTAAGGTTCAAAAAATAATATTAAAATTAGTACTATCAAAAAAATTTAAATTTAATATTATGAAAAAAATAAAAAAAATTATATAAAGACTAATTTGATTAATTTTTAAAATTTTACGAATGAAAATTACTTACGTCTAGATTTTTAGGGACTATTTTAATTATAAATAACTTTGTTACATATCAAATGACACGTGACATGCTAGGTGTCACTGACCTGACACGTCAACCAATCAGCTGGTGACACGTGGCATAACTTACCACATCATCATGTCACGTAGCACTTAACATAACACGTCATCATCTAACTAACAGAAGGATTAATTTGACTTACGTTTTATCTTTCAAAGACTAATATGACTAAAAAATTTATTTGAGAACTAAATTAAAAAATAAGTGATCTTTTAAAAACGAATTTGACTATTAATCGGTTAACCATAAAACATATGTTAAAAATAAAAAAGGCAAAAGTACAAAAAGATAAAATTTGGAAGTTTTCAATAAAATTTAGTAAGTAAACATTTATTTCTTTATAAAAAATACATGCACGCTTATACATAAATATATAAGTAAAAACCTTTTATTTTTTTTTAAGTTAGAAATGATATTCAAACTCAAAATTTTTAGGTGAAGATAAAAAATTTATGCTATTTAAATTATAATTTGTTAGCAAAAGAAACCTTTTACTTATTCATATATATTGTTTGAGTTTAATATGACAAATAGTATTACTTTAAAAGTATACACCAAATAAATCTTTAAGAAAGTTTAGATCATATATTTTTATCTTAAATTTTTAAACTTTATAAAAATAAGATATATAGGTATTTTTATTACATTTTTTAAAATTTATTTGTCTAAATAAAAACAATAAATCTAATTAAAATAGAGATTTATGTATTTTGATTTTATAAAATCCAGCAACTTTAACGTAATAAGAATTTTTTGAAGACGAAAACATTCGAAACGAAATTAGTTTTTTATTCTTTAGAGACTAATTTGAGTATATATTCTTAGACTTGGTTTTGTAAAATTTTTTGAAGAGGTGCATGTACTTTTTAAAAGTTCAAGCTCCTCATTTTGTATTTGGTAAATAAAAAAGATTATGTACTTATACTTACAACTTTTAAAAATTGGGGTACTTTTAAAAGCATCTAAGATATAAATTTTTAAAGTTGATTTATATTTTTTAAAATTTAAAAGTCTAATATAACCTCATATGTTAATTAATTTTTAAATTTAATGCTTGCACTTATGTCTATTATAATATTTTTAAATTTTAAAAGCTATTTTAAAATATGGGAATGGAAGCGCGGAAGAGATGCGGAGAAAAATGACAGAAGTTATTAGAAGAACAACAAAAGAAAAATTTGGTGAATATAAAGGGATAGGACCAAGAGACAAGGAGTCCTGGTGGTAGAATGCGAGTGTAAAAGAAAAGATAAAGATAAAAAGAGAGTGCTTTAAAGAGCAGTCTGTATGCCGCAATGCAATTAATTGAAAAAAATATAAGGCGGTTAAGAAAGAGACAAAAGTGGCTGTAAGTGAAGCAATAATAAGAGCATATGAGGGTTTCTACCACTCTTTGGACACGAAAGAAGGAGAAAAATGTTTATATAGAATCGCAAAGAGCCGTGAAAAAAGAACGAGAGATCTTGATCAGGTTAAGTACATAAAGGATAAGGATGGAGAGGTGCTGGCTCAAGAGGAGAATATTAATAAAAGGTGGAAGAGTTACTTCTACGAGTTATTTAATGAAAGACATAAGACTCTTTCAAATCTTGGTCGGTTATGCACAAGGGAAGAAGATCAAAACTTTGACTACTATCGAAAGATTCGAGACTTCGAGGTAAAAAAGGCTCTAAAACAGATGAAAAATAACAGGGTAGTACGACCTGATAATATCCGAATTGTGGTTTGGAAGGGCCTTGGAGGAAAAGACATCAATTAGTTAACCAAGCTTTTTAATGAGATTTTAAGGTCAAAGACGATGCCTGATGAGTGGAGAAAGAGTATCTTGGTACCTATCTACAAGAGTAAGGGAGATATACAAAGTTGCGAAAACTATAGAGGGATTAAGCTCATGAGCCATACCATGAATTTATGGGAGAGGGTGATAGAATGGAAGTTGAGAAAAGAGACACAAGTAACAGAGAACCAATTTGAATTTATGCCAGGAAGATCGACCACCAAAATGATATACCTGTTAAGAAGGATGATGTAGAGGTATCTCAGTAATAAAAGGATCTATATATGGTGTTTATTGATTTGGAAAAAGCGTACGATAGGGTGCCAAGGGAGGTATTATGAAAGGTTTTAGAAAAGAAGAGAGTAAGGATAGCATATATTCGTTCAATTAAAGACATGTATGATGGGGTCACAACTAGTGTGAAGACTCAAGGTGGTGTGACAGAGAAATTTCCTATTGGTATAGAGTTACACTAGGGATCATCCTTAAGTCCATACAGTGGCGGAACTTGAAACAAAATTTTGGGGGGCCAGATAGAAAATAATTGTCAAAATATTTTTGATATGGACTCCATTTAAGATAAGCTCGTCTAATCTCATCTCTCTGGTTTGGGTGATATTGCCAAATTTAAAGCCGTTTTTCAAGATCTCGTTCCAAAAAAAGCTAAAGTCATCAGATGTAACTTTTTAAACTTTTGAAGGTTATATCTCACTTTCTTTATGATTTATTAAAGTAGAAGAACTATCTATAAAAGTTATATGTTCTCCTTCTTAAATATTAGCCTTCCTCTTAAAAAATGTATCAATTCTTTAATTTTTTATTATTATTTTATATAAAAATTTAAATATATATTCTATAAAATATGTAAAGAAGAAGTTAGAAGGACAAATATTAAAATTTATAATATTTATTAAATTTTTTTTATCAATTTATACAAATATAATAATATTAATACTTATTGAATATTCTATTATTTTTTATCATATAAAAAATTAAATTAAATAAATAGTAAAATATAAAATAATATTAAATTAAATAAATAAAAAATATCTAATTTTTTATATTTGAACTTAAAGATAGAGAGAATGTTTATTGAACTTATTAGATACATTAAGTCATAGTAAAGTATTTAAGTCAATTGAACTATTTTTTATCTTTTGAAAAACTACTACTAAATTTTTTATAAAAAATTTGGGGGGTCATGGCCCCCCTTGTCTAAACTAAGCTCCACCACTGAGTCCATATCTTTTCACATTAGTCTTGGAAGTACTCACAGAGCACATCCAAGAGCCTGTGTCATGATGCATGCTTTTTGCCGATTATGGGAGAGTTAAGGAAAGACCTAAATAAGAAGTTGGACTTATGGAAAGAAGCTCTAGAAGTGTATGGTATGCGCATAAGCCGTAGCAAGATGGAATATATGGAATGTAAGTTCGGTTTGAGAAGGAAAAACCCTAATATAGAGGTGAAGATGGGAGAAAACATCCTACGAAAAGTTAAAAGTTTTAAGAATCTTGGGTGCATCATACAGGATAATGGAGAGATTGAAAATGATGTAAATCATAGGATCCAAGCAGGTTAGTTGAAATAGCGGAGTGCATCTGGTTTTATACGTGACAAAAAAGTGCCTTTAAAACTTAAAGGTAAATTCTATCGCGCTGCTATAAGACCGGCTATGCTTTATGGTACGGAGTGTTGGACGGCCAAAGGGGAGCACGAATATAAGTTAAGTGTGGCAGAGATGAAGATGTTGAGATGGATAAGTGGTCATACGCAATTGGATAAAATAAGGAACGAAGATATAAGGGAGAGAGTTGGAGTAGTACCCATTATGGAAAAAATGGTAGAATCGCATATCAGGTGGTTTGGACATGTGAGAAGAAGACCGACAGAATACCCAGTTAGGAGGATGGATAAAATGAAAGATGAACAATGGATGAAAGGTAGAGGAAGACCTAAGAAGACCATCTATGAGGTGGTCAAACGAGATCTACATGTAAACGGTATCTCTATAGACATTATACATGACAGAACTTAATGACGTTCTTTGATTTATGTAACCGACCCCACCTAGTGAAACAAGACTTTGTTGTTGTTGTTATTGTTACTAAATATAAATGCTATAATTTTTAAAAAGTTATTTTTTAAAAATTAACTTTTATAAGCTACTTCCAAAAAATAAAAACCTTACCAAATTAAATCTTAATTTAATTCAATGCATTACGATAGTGTTTATTTGCCAGCTTTAGTGTGGGAATTTTTTGTTGCCCAAATGTACCCCATAAACTTTCAAGGTTATAATGTTTGGCTTTTAAGAGATAAAACCAAATAGTGTAGCAGTTAGCTTTAATTTTCATTATTTATTTATTTATTTGTTGCCACAGTTATATATATTTGTAGTAGGAACAGAGAAATGAACAAGAGGCAAGGGGGTCCAAGTTTAATGCTAAACAGCTAAGCATTATGAACAATGAATGAACCATTTTAACCACCCTTTTTCGCTTTTAATATATTGTCCTCAAGTACTTCGCTATAATTAATGTGGAATTGTCAATTGTGTGGACAAATATGTCAAGTTAATTTCAAGCCTCTTAATTAATTGCCTCTGTCCATCCCTAATAATCAATCATCACCTAAGCCAAATTAATATTTTGCCTCTCGCAATAATGTTAAATTCTTATTAAATCTCTTGAAACATATTTTTCATAATAATAATGTTTTAAATTATTAAAATATTTTTTATGTACTTGAGGTATTAAGTGTATTATCTAAATATTAAAAAAAAATACATAGCAAACATATATATAGCAAGTCTTTTTCATTAGAAATTGATATTTTTTTTTTTTTGAGAAAAAAAATAAATTGACTTAACAAGTACTAGCACTACAACTACCAATTAATTACACGAATTCCTCATGCTATAAACAAATACTACCATGGGAGGGTATGAATCAGGAAGCTTTTTCCTAATTTATTTCACAACACAAATCATTGAGATTCAGAATCCGTATATGTATAAGGAATTCCTTTACTATTGAAGGACAAAAATTATTTGCTCATGTCTCATCCTTTCTTTTTTTGTAACAAGGTGCTAATAACCTCTAAAAAAGATTTTCTCTTCAGTTATATACTTGTGTTTGTGTTGCTTTCTTTAATATGTGGATCAATGGTTGAATTCATTTAATAATTTTTTATATTGTTTTTTTTATCGACTTAAATTTTTAGAAAAAGTGGTTTTATAACATAGTATCAGAATTTTGTTCTAAAAATTTAGAATTTGATTTTTGGTAAATTTTAAAAAAATAAAAAAAATAGTATTCGGTAGGTCGAGTACCAGACGGATCGGATTAGTATCCTGGTTGATGAGGGGGAGGTCTCACCTGGTCGTAAGTTAACGGGTTGGAGTAGACGATATCCCGAGCACTTCGTGTGAGGGGGTGTCATCTGCAAAGACACTCCGACGCTCTAGTCAGCAAAGTGTGTAGACAAAAAAGGGGTAAATGGTATGTGACGTACCTTGGGGGAAGGGTATGACATTCTCCATATATACCGTGTCAGAGGTGGGCCCTGCAAGGACAGGCTCACCTTCTTCGATACTTCCTTCGCACAGTTGTAGCAAAGCTGTCAGGGACGCGTGTCCGGGTCGACTACTGACCGCTTCACTCCTGACCGTCCGGGTCGGGTGGTGTTCGGGTCGAGCCGGCTCACAAATGGTTTGGGGCAGACCGTAACAAATATTATAAGACAAATAAAAAAAATTATTGTACAAATTAAGTAATTTAATGTATTACAATTTGACATGAATAATTATATTTTTAATAGTCTAATACATAAATTATATTAATATAATTCAAAATTAATTTAGTGTATTACAATTTTTCATATATAACTATAAATTCTCCAAAAAAAAAAAGATAATGCCGTTTTAATTTTAAACGTGTTGAGATTCAGTCATCTAACCGATGAGTAGTGCACTAGTTTACAGTTTTACACTTTTCAAATTTTAGATGTTCTCGTATGCAAATTTTTTGGTGTGAAGTTGATATTTAAGAATCGTTAGATAATTTGATAAATTTATTAACTAAATTATTATTTAATAATTTTTTTTTTCATAAAAAAAATCACTTAACAGTTTTTATTTATATAATTTATAAATTTTATATAAAAATAATTATACATATAAAAATAATCGTTAGATTTAGACAGCTGGATGAAGACATCAGACAACAATTTTGAGGGGGGAAGGGGTAGGAGTGTTGTTTGGATCGGTTTTGAGTAAAAACTCATCCAATTCGAACACTAGTTTTACTTGAGCTGCGGTTTGAATTGGATGTTTTTTTTTAAATAGATCCGATCCGATCCAATTTCAAGCGATTTAGATTATATTGGATTTACGGTTTTGTAAATTTAAAAAATTAAATACATATAACAAGCCTCAACATCAAATTTTAAATAATCAACAATGACATAACAAATCTCAACAATATCTTAAAAAAACTAAGATAACATAACAATGGAAATAAAATTCTAGGTTAGTTAAAATAAGTAAATAAATAATATTTTGGACATAAAATATTTATTAAATAATAATAATACATGAATAATATAAAAATGCATAACAAATTGAACATGTTAAAAGTATAATTGTAAATATAATAATAAAATAATAATATTATAACACATTGCACGATTTGGATTGGATTGGATCGGTTATGAAAAGTAGATCCGAAATCCGATCCGATCCAGTGGTTTGCAAAAAATAGAATCAAATCAAATCTGAATTAGTGAGGTTTTAGTTAGTTTTCGATTTGAATTGAATTAGATGAACGGTTTAATTTAGATCGGTTTGGATTTGAGAAGGGAAGGGGAGAGGGGGAAGGGGGGAATTAAATAAATAAATTAAAATATTACATAAAGTTGGTTAAATACTTAAGTTTGGGTTACAAAATTTGCAGATCGAATTGGCTTTCATTCTCGTGGGTTGAAAAATTAATTATCTATAGTCAACGATAATTTTAAACAACTTTGTAAGCTTATTGACTTGAAGAAGTATTTACCAATCAAATTTCTATTGGTTTATTTTAAAAAATACTAATTTAATAAATCAGTCTAGCACATGATCGTGCCATCTTGCTTATTTCTTAAATTTTGATTAGTTTGATATTTTTAACTAATCATATTTTTTAATATATTCTATATTCATATAGAATAATTTTAAATTTATTAACTTATTCAAAGTTAAATTAAAGAAATAATTATATATTATTGTGTATTAATATAATCGATCATACATTGATTTTTTTTGTGACAAAAACCATTTTATGGGTAATAAATAAAAAAAATTAATCTCTTAATCGATCTTGTGAAGATATTTCTTGCTAAACTCCTATTATGAATATCCTTTTAAATTATTAAAATATTAGTATTTCAAAAACACTTGAAATTCTTTTTAAAATTTATTGGAAACTTCAATTCCTCATGTTCTAGAATTCAGTGAAGTGTTCCAAATCTACGAGCTCTATTTATTTATTTTTAAGGTAAAGTATTAAATTGGTCCTTACGTATGGACGTAATCATGTTTTGGTCTTTAAAGTTTAAAATATTTTATTTAGATTCAAAAAAGTTTTATTTAGTAGTTGTATTATGAGGTCAAAATTAAATCATTAACGAAATGTCCTACATAACAGCAATACAAGAACAAGATCGATAATCTAAAAACCAAATACAAACTCCAAAAGCACAAAATCAACCGTAAATGCATCAATACATTTATTTATCATTCTCTTTAGTTTTATAGAAAATATTTCATTTAAATTGTAAAAAAATGATAAATAAATGAATTAATGCATCTACAGTTGATTTTGTATCTCTGGATCTTGTACTTGTTTTTTTATATTACCGACCTTATTCTTGTACTGTTGTTACGTAAGATATGCTGTTAATTATTTAACTTTGACCTTATGGTGAAACTATAATAAAATTAAATAAAACTATTTTAGATTTAAATAAAATATTTTAAATTTTAAACACTAAAATAAAATTATATCCAAATATAGAGGATTAATTTAGTGCTTTGTCTATATTTTTATTTAAATTTAATTTTCTTTTGTTAGGAGTGTCGTCACAAAGAATTTCGAAACATGATTACAACGGCATATTCCGATTGGGACATGTGAGTATGTGACGAATATTCATATTCAAATCCTTAAAAAACCAACGGCTCATTTTCCGAAACACAATTCCTTTTATAATTTTTTGAGGTTAGCTTTTCTGTCTTTGAATTTTGTGACATGCTTTTCTTTTTTCTTTTATTCTCTTTTTTCTTTATCTTTCTGTCAATCCTTTCAACCGAGCGTTAAAAAATTGTATTAGAATTTGTAAAAGAGTTGTAACGAGGCAATTAATTAGTCAAATATTGTGAATTGATTTGAAAGGGAAAATGATTGAATTAGCCAAATGCATTAGTTAAGAAAATTGGAAGAGATACGACCGTTATTGTAAATCACGTTGTTAATCAATTAACAAGTAATATGGTGCCACGTGTATGTATATAAAACACACATTACATATATCATATCAAATCCATGAGAGAGGGAAATAGGAGCTAAATTATATACGCATTAATGATAATATATCGAAGATGATTTATACACATTAACGGACATATAACAATTATCATTCAATCATACGGTAGCCAAAAAACTCTAACTCAAATGATAATTTTTTTATACTCACTTAAAAATTATGGGTTTAAATATAATTTTTAATTAAGGTTATGAAAATCAGACCAATTATTAAATTGGTCGACTAATTGATTCAATAATTCAATCAAAATCGAACTATGATTGAATTTTTTTTTATGGTGACTTAAAAGAAAATAAACAAAAACTAAGAAAGAAAAAAAAACAAGAAACTGCTTAAGAAAGGCAGTCTCGCTGAATACTACTCTCAAACTCCTTCCAAGGCAATGGAAGCTCCACTTGGAGAGAAATAGTCCTCATTGCAGTCTTTGCCATGATGTCTGCTACTGTATTTGCATCTCTCAAGATCAACCGAAGATCAGCACGCCATTTCCAAGACATGATATCTCGGATTTTTAACACCAAAGGATCAATAAACCCAGAGCAATCTTGTAAATTATTGACAATAGTAAAAGCCTCCACACAGTCTGTCTCACATATAATGTCTCTTTGTCCCGAGTCCCATGCTAAAAGAAAGCCTCTCCAAATAGCAAACAACTCTCCTTGCAAAATGCTACGACTCTCAATTGTTCCCAGACAGCCTCGTTGCCACCTTCCCTTCCAATCTCTGCTAACACAAGCAAAACCAACTCGAGCACCACTGCCAAGATAGCTAGCATCACAATTAATCTTAAAGGTACCCACTGAGGGGGGAATCCAAGAGCCACTAATGGTTGAGGGGATAGATAGTCGTTGCAACTCAAAAATATTTCGGAGCTCCTTTTCTAAGGACAAAGTCATACCAATCACCTTGTCTGTGGTCCAATGCTCGTGAGGATGAAAGATCTCGTTATTTCTCGAACACCAAATCCACCAGAGACCAGAAAAGAATCTAAAGGGGCGCTGTTTGCTATTATGTAAGAACCAACTCATCAAATCCACTGGTTGATCGGAGATCCCTAAAGGTTGCCAAACAAGTTGGGCTTTTGGACAATCCCGAATACAATGTAAAACCGACTCCTGACTTGAGAAACATCGTGGACAGCTATCCGTGTGCGAAATGCCCCTTCTAAAACGAAATGCAGCAGTAGGAAGAGCCTCCCGAAGACATAGCCAGGCCAAAAATTTGTGCTTTTCCGGAACATGTTGACGCCAAAGCCAAAACCAATTACCCCTATCCTCCCAACTAAACATCTTCTTACTGAGCCATAAATAACCACTATGAGCATCATAAACCTTTGAGGCTGCACCAGTCCAACACCAACCGACCTCTGAACCAGCTTGAACATCTGGGTTGTAAGAATTAATGTTGCTCTGCAGAGACTGATTCAGAGGAGAATAGATATTCTCAAGGTTCCACTGTCCAGATGACCAAAGGTCCAAGATCCTGAGATCCGAATCAGAAATGTGAACATAATCCATCTCCTGACACAGTCGCCCATCTCTTCTCCATTTAGAAAACCAAAAGTTCTGTTCCAAATCCCCAATGCACCAACTAAAACCTTCCTTTAGGATATCCCAAGCTCGACATATACTCTTCCACACATAAGATCCCCTTCCTCGAGACTGACTAAAACAATCATCCTTAGAAGAATGGTATTTCTCCGTCAACAGTTGAACCCATAGCTTGTTGGGATGGTGAAAAAGTTGCCAAACTAGTTTTCCAAGAAGAGCAATATTGGCACAAAAATGATCTCTAATTCCCAGACCTCCAAACTTCTTAGGAGTGACCAACACTTTCCAGTTAACTAGATTCAGGCCTCTACCATCAGCTTGACCCTTCCATAGAAAGTTTCGCATCATGGATTCTATCTTATTAGTTACCCCTTTAGGGAAGAGAGATACTTGCATGCGATAAGTAGGAATCGCAGTCACTACCGAGTTGAGCAAACAGAGTCTGCCTGCCTTATTAAGCAATCTTCCTTTCCAGCTGGCTAGCCTTCCCCGAATCTTGTCCAAAACATCGTTGAAAGTTGCGCGTGTCACCCGAGAGTGATTAAGGTTCACCCCTAAATACTTGCCCAAGTTCTGAACGAATCTGATGGAGGAGACTCCAGTGAAAATCTCTTTTCTTGTCGCTGAAACATTCCTGGAGCATAGCGCTTTAGATTTTTCCACATTAACCTTCATCCCAGAGGCTCTGCAGAAATTTTCCAAAGCTACCATTACAGTTGGAACTTGCTGTTTTTCAGCTTTACAGAAAAGAAGCAAATCATCGGCAAACATCAAATGAGAAATTCTTGGACCCCCTCTAGAAACCGCAACTGGCTTCCACAAGCCCTTATCAACTTGCTGATTAATAGAATAGGACAATCTCTCCATACACAACACAAACAGATACGGTGATATAGGATCTCCTTGCCTAAGACCCCTGCTCGGAGTAAAACTATTTAATCTATCCCCATTCTAGAGGATAGACAGTGAGGAAGCAGTGACACAACGCATAATCAGATTGACTGTCGGAGGAGGAAAGCCAAAACTCACCAGGGTTTGTTTCAGAAATCCCCAATCCACTCTATCGTACGCTTTCTCCAAATCAATCTTAAAGGCCAGGGTGCCTTTCTTTGACTTTGTCTTCTTCATAAAATGGAGAACCTCTTGTGCTACAATGATGTTGTCAGGGGTTCCTCTCCCCGGGATAAACCCTCCTTGAAGGGGCCCAATAATCTCTTTGAGATGGGGACGAAGTCTATTGACCAGGACCTTCGTTATAACTTTGTAAACCACATTACAGAGACTAATTGGTCGGAAATCCTTCATGGAAACCGGGTTTTCTACCTTCGGAATAAGAACCACAAGAGTTTCCATCATCCTTGGATCCATATCCAAACCAGAGAACGCATGACGAACCATAGTCCAAACATCAAAACCAACAATCTTCCAGTATTCTTTAAAGAAGAAAGCCTGAAACCCATCAGGGCCCGGCGCCTTAAAAGAATGCATACTGAAAACAGCCGACTTAACTTTTTCCAGAGTAATTGGCGCTGTGAGGCTACAACAGGCTTCATCATTCAGGGAAGGCAGTGGCACATCACCAAGACAACCTAAGTCTACATCCTCCGACTGGCAGAATAGGTGTTTATAGCACTATGATTGAATTGATTTAATTAAATATACAATAAAATTATAAAAAAATTAATATATAACTAAAAATTGAATATAGCATTCAAAAATTGAACAAACAAAATTTTAACTAAATAAAGACACTAAGTGTTTTATTGTCTCCATCATAAATAGATAATTCAAATTACAAAATTGAATATAGCAATCAAAAATCCAGAATTACAGAATCATAATCAAAAATATTTTATATAAAATTCAAAATAAAAAAATTGAAAAGCAGATTTTGAGTGGTCATCGAATTGTAAAAGAGTCTTTTGTATTTTCGACAACAAACAAACCACACAAGCGGTCAGCACCTATTGAAAATAAGATCATTCATTCATAACAAAGTTCTGTTATAGGGTTTGAACCAACGATGGGTTTAAATACACTTATCTTGAATTAAAAACAAGATCATTCATTCATAACAAGATTATCCATTGAAAACTCTTCTTCCAATATCAAATCAGAGCTAGATCCAGTTGAAGAGCACAAGTATCTCAATTGCATATTGACATATTCATTCCCAGTAAAGTACCATCAACAACTCAGAATTAGAAGTGTTACCTAGATTATTTCTTTATCAATAATAGACTTACCATTGTAATTATTTTTTAGTTAGAGTACATAAAGAGTACATAGTATATAAGGTGTCATTCTCTTCAACAATGATACTCTCCCTCTCTCCCTCTCTTGAAGGCAGAAGTTGGTAGATTCTTGACTTGAATCTTGCATTCCTCACACTGAATCCATATTAAGTGGGATCCAGTGTCCAATGCTAACAGATAAGATTTGTAAGAGATATCACCCTCGATGGTACCAATACCAATCTTTACTACCAAAGGATTTACAAGGTTAAAATGATAAAATGGAGAATTTGGGGGAATGGGGTGGTGGAGGAAGGGGTGATGACATTAATGATAAAACCATGAGGAAGAGGAAGAAGGCTAAAATCATCATTTTCATTAACAGTGGCAATGCCATATATAAATTAGATATTGTTCTGCACACACATATATATATAGGCAAGCAACATCATGGTATCATATCAATTACAAGTGCTTTAATTAATGGTAAGGACTAAGGACACAAATTCAGAAACTGGTGTCACATTTAACAATTCTTTTGCTAATTATTACAAATATTTGATAACAAAAAAAATTAGCCAAAAATAGTTAGAAATTACTTTATTTGGCATTTATAAATATTAAATAAAATTAAAGTTTAGCTATTTTTTTTTACCTTTCTAACATTATGGTAATTTGTTCACCATTCACATATTCTTTTACTAGTATATAATAAAAGAAGCTACCAAATCATTAAATACTCTAATAGTGAAAGAGAGAATAATTTGTTACCATCAACAACTCAGAATTAGAAGTGTTACCTAGATTATTTCTTTATCAATAATAAGTTTACCATTATAATTATTTTTTAGTTAGAGTACATAAAGAGTACATAGTATATAAGGTGTACTCTAATGGGATTTTTCATTCTCTTCAACAATGAGACTCTCCCTCTCTTAAACAAAATTTGTTGAGTTATTACACCTTATATACTATGTACTTTTTATGTACTCTAACTAAAAAAAATTACAATGGTAAGCCTATTATTGATAAAGAAATAATCTAGGTAACAAGAAGAATTAAAAAAAATCAGGAACCAAAATCAGAATCAATATAATAAAACTCAGAAATAAAAATTAATATAACAAACCAAATTTTTAAGTTTAACTAATTTTACTCGGCAACAAGCCAACAACTAGTAAATTAACCCAGAATTAGAAAAAATAACACAAATAACTCAGAAAATTACCAATAATCAACCATAATTAACCCAGAAGTCAGAATAAAATAACAACAATGCAGCAGCTCTGTTAACAACAATGAACAACAAAAAAATTTAACTCAGAAAATAACTAATTAACCCAGAAAAAAATAATCAACAATCACAGAGAGACGGACAAAGCAAAAAAACGCTGACAAGAAACGAACGGCGTGAGCGATGGCGATGAGAGAAGTCCACGACTGAGTTGAGGCGCGCCGGTGGGAGCCATAAGAGAGCTAAACTTAACAAAAACAGAAAAATTCAGCAACTCATGTTCTGGAGCTTGAAGGTGGCTTGACCTTCGATAAGGTTTGGTTCGTTTGAGAGCGAAACTGAAGATATGGTGCTTTTTTTTTTTTTTAATATGTAGTGTAGCGATTAACCACCGATTAACCACCGATTTATCTATTTTTTTGTCAATTTTTTGCAGTTCAGTTTTCAACATCTACTAGACCGATCAGATAATTAATTCTCGATTAATCCGGTCGAATCGATTAATCTGATCTAATTTTCAGAACCTTGTTCTTAACTAAAAAAAATCATTCAATCATCATATATTTATATGTAAATATGCATTACTTAATATACTCATAATATGTATTTGGATTATAATATATATTTCATATAAATAATTAATTTTTAATATATATATATATATATATATATATATAAAATATAGTTGTCCATATAATATAATAATTATCTAATAAAAATGAGTACATTTGAATAGTAAGTCGTCTAATATATTAAAATTTTTTAAATTAACTAATTCATTTAAAATTATAATATAAAAAATTTTAAAAATTAATATAGATATATAAAGTAGTAAAAAGAGATTTATGTGCAAACAATCTTAATATAAATATGATATATCATAGAATATAATGATGTTGTTTAATTCATTTAGCCTATCCTACTTGGTGAAATAACGTTTTATTGTTGTTGTTGTAATGTTGGGTATATGAAGATGGTAAGATGACAAAATCTTATATTTATGTAGTGGTTTCAAGGCACGATTAGATCGCTTTCTTTAGAGAGATATTTGTCCCCACACTTAGTTGCTATAGGGTTAATGACAATACTCTCCCAGGATACAATGAAACCTAAGAATTTCTTAATTAGCAATAATAAGAAATTCTCAACTCTCTTGAACAAAGAAAATCTCTTAATGGTTGAGTAATTTGTACACTTAGTACGTCATATCTGAAATAGTGAACAAGGACTTATTTATACATATTGCACATAGCAATTATGATTGGTTACGTATACAAATGGTTGTGTCTTTTCTATTGCCAATAGATACAATGTTTTGAATATACACAACTCTTAAAGAGTTGTGTCCCTTTAGCCAATAGACACAATGTTTTGAACATACACAATCCTTAAAAGGTTGTGTCCCTTCAACCAAATGGTACTAAACGGTTAGTAACCGTTTATTAATAATATTAATATTAATATCAATAATATTAATTAATCAAATTTGTAAAAGGTTGGTTTTTGATGCTTCCTTTTTCAGAAGTCTACATTCTTTGATATAGTGTCCTTTCTTGTGACAATGATAACACTCTCTTTGTCTCTTCTTATCTTGCTTTGAATCTTTAGAGAACTTTCTTTTCTTCTTATTGATGTTATTTTCATCAATATGATTCACTTTAGAACTTTGAGAAAGATACACAGCATCACGTTTTCGAGTTTCCTCCTCTATACGTATATGCCTTAGTAATTTCTCAATAGTGAAGTCCTCACCAAGATGTAAAAGTTTCTTCCTATAACCATTCCAAGATGAAGGCAATTTTGAAATAATTGCTCCAACTTGTAATGATTCAGGGATCACCACTTGTAGATCACGAAGTCTACTTACAAGGATTTGTAATTCATGAATTTGATCCATGACAGGCATAGTATCATTCATAATAAATTCAAAATATTTCATCATGATAAACTTATCTGTTCCTTGTCGTTCGGTATTGTACTTTTCTTCCAAAGACTTCCAAATCTCTAATGGTGATTGAATTGACATGAAGAGATCATAGAGTCGGTCGGATAAAGTGTTGAGGATATGACCTCGACATGCGAAAGTATCTTCATCACGTTTCTTCTTCAATTGAACGATCTTTTCTTTCTCTTCCGGTATGACGTTTTCAGCGGCATCGGCAATTGGTGTAGTCTTTGGGTCAATCACATATGCAAGATTGAGAACCGAAAGAAGAAACATCATCTTGTCTTTCCAACGGTTGAAGTTCGTTCTATCAAAGCGATCTAACTTGACAAACTCTTGATTCATGACCTTGAACGTGGTGTTTTGATCTTGTGCCATCTTCAACAAATATCTCTCTAAAATTGTTTGGTATATGAAGATGGTAAGATGACAAAATCTTATATTTATGTAATGGTTTCAAGGCACGATTAGATCGCTTTCTTTAGAGAGATATTTGTCCCCACACTTAGTTGCTATAGGGTTAATGACAATACTCTCCCAGGATACAATGAAACCTAAGAATTTCTTAATTAGCAATAGTAAGAAATTCTCAACTCTCTTGAACAAAGAAAATCTCTTAATGGTTGAGTAATTTGTACACTTAGTACGTCATATCTGAAATAGTGAACAAGGACTTATTTATACATATTGCACATAGCAATTATGATTGGTTACGTATACAAATGGTTGTGTCTTTTCTATTGCCAATAGATACAATGTTTTGAATATACACAACTCTTAAAGAGTTGTGTCCCTTTAGCCAATAGACACAATGTTTTGAACATACACAATCCTTAAAAGGTTGTGTCCCTTCAACCAAATGGTACTAAACGGTTAGTAACCGTTTATTAATAATATTAATATTAATATCAATAATATTAATAATATTAATTAATCAAATTTGTAAATACCCTTCATGTAATGTAGAGGGTAAAATACTCAAATAAACTAAAGCTATCCAAATATTACATAGATCACCCAAAGTAAAAAATCTTATGTAAATGTTTCAATTTACATAGGAATGTTGTCTTTACTGTAAATCGAATGAAGCAAACTCAAATTAGAGAAAGTCACAGTAAATCGAATCAAACATACTCGATTTATATGGTGCAAGAATAAAACAAACTATACAAATTCGATTTACATGATAAATCAAAATAGACAAATTTGATTTATAAATATTTGGTGGCAATGGTAAATTGAATCGACCATTGTTGATTTATTATGCATTGAGCTATATCTATAAATCGAATTTGACGAATTCAATTTAGTATGAGACCAACGTATATAAATAGGACCTGAACGTGAAATACTGATGATAGTGTAAGTCACAATGGCTAGTGATGATAGTTTTTAGTTTTGGTGCACTATAGAGGATCGATTAAGAAAAAAAAATGCGTTCCAGAATTAAATTTACTAATAAAGATCAACTTAGTGTTTTCCTAAAAACTTCAACGAGTTTCACCGAGTTTTAGAATACTATAATCAAAAAACTGGGGATGCAAGGCGTGAAACAGGTGGAGAAGTTATTCTACAAAATTTTAATTTCTGTGTTACAGGATGATGTGAAGTACGATTCCTTCATCATAGGCAGCAACGAAGATTTGCAAGTTCTGTTCCATTATCGTCGGCAATTTCCCAAGGTGAGGACCCCTGAGCTATTGGCCAAGCTTGTAGATGTGATCTTTAGTTTAGGAGGTTCGAACCGAAATCTTCAGCCTTCAATCACGATAGCCTGCTCTAGATCGATGCCTGTTGGTGCCTCTACATCTGTGTCCGTGATTGAGCCCGAGGCAGTTTTGGTTGCCTCCCCGTCCATCGTGATTGATCTAAACCACACTCGTGACGGAAAAGTAGGTGATACTGGACCCTTTAGTGATGTTACGATTGCGATGGCCGGTACTCCTAATGTGGTACCGGATTTCCGACAGGGTGGAGCACTAGATGGTGTGAAAGATGTACTGCAGGATGATGATGTGGAGTCCACCACGATTGCCGATGATAGCAATGAAGACATAGCGAGTAGTACTCTAGTTGGGGGTGGTAGAGCGGCTAGTTCAGGAACTCAGCAGTATTTCCCGCACTTTTCAACTATGGACTTGGATGTCATGAGACAGCAGAGGGTACCTGGCGTGCCTGTCGAATTTGGGACCAGAGACACACATGATACAAGAGGACTAGCTAAGTTCCAAGTCAGTCAGCAGTTTCAGGATAAAGAGGAGGTCGTGCTAAGCGTGAATACTTATAGCATCCGACGTGGGATTGAGTATAAAGTGTTGGAATCCAATTATCGTAAGTACCATGGGAAGTGTAAGGAATTCGACAACGGGTGCACATAGTTGATTCGTATCAGTCTCTGCTAGTGCAGAGATATTTGGGAGGTAAAACGGTACAATGGACTGCATACTTGTCTGGCCACTTCGATATCCAGTGATCACAGGAGGCTTGATTACTATGTGATCTCAGCCTTCATACTGATTAGAGCTGATATTGCCGTGTCGATCAAGGTACTGCTGAATACGACAGAGACCTATTTTGGTTTTGGACCTACTTACGGGAGGGTTTAGTTGGCTAAGCAGAAGGCCATTGTTCAGATTTACAGAGACTGGGAAGAGTCATATAATAAGTTTCCGCGATGGGTACTAGGAGTGCAGATGGCGATGTCGGGTAGTATTGCAGTGTTGAGGACGAGTTCTGTGCGAGTGGGCGGGCAAGTTGATGAGTTGCATGCTTATTTCCACCTTCTTTTTTGGACATTCCCACCGTGTATCGAGACCTGCCGACATTGCAAGCCATTGGTTAGTGTTAACGAGACCCACTTGTACAGTAAATACGGTGGTACACTGCTCATGGCGATTGCGATTGCTCAGGATGGGAATTCTAATATCATTCCCGTTGTATTCATACTTGTGGAGGGTGAGAATGCAGAGTCGTGGTCATTCTTCTTATCCCACCTTCGGCAGTATGTAAAGCCTCAATCGGGTATTCTAGTCATATCGGATAGGCACAACGGGATCAAGGCTGCACTAGAGACTCCTGATGGGTGTTGGCTTCCACCTAATGCATACCGGACATTTTATATCTGACACGTGACGACAAATTTTGCCCTGAGTTTTAAGGGCAAGGATGCCAGGAGGTTTCTAGTGAATGCTGTTTATGCGAAGACTGAGGTCGAGTTTGACTACTGGTTTGACATTCTCTTCTCTAAAAATCCTGCAATGTGTGACTGGGCTAATCGGATTGACTATGCCCAGTGGACTCAGCATCGAGATAAAGGTCGGAGGTTCGGGCATATGACTATGATAGTTGTCCGGAACATCAGGCACATGATCCATAGGTGGACCCTGTCCTGGACCTCCCTGCAACGCCTCGGCCGGGATTGCATCTGTTCTAGGGTTTTCGAAGAATAGCTCAGTCGACAAGAATCGCCTACATGCTGATGCCACCACTCTAAGTATGCATGAGAGGGACTTGGATCAGGAATAACATCAAACCGTAAGACATGCAGCGCCCTATTGGTCCAATGAGTGTGCCAACTCTATAAGGTAGTAAGAAACCACCGGTCGCCGCCTCTGCGATGTTCAGTGTGGGTTGCGGCCATTACTACACTTCTCCAAACTGTGCTAGAACTAGATCTACCTAATGCCGCTCTATGACAGCAAAGTAGATTAATGCCGTCATAGACCTCCATAACGCTGTATATCGTAGCTCTAGTATCTTGGGATGCACTACCTGTACTACATCAGGCGAGCTGTACGGCATCCAATCGAACTAAAAAGGAAAATTGGGTCTAAAATAAGGCTTCATGACTAGTAACAAAAAAAAAACTAAAGAAGAAAATGCTAAAGTGTCTGAATCTCACATCGCCAGGAAGAAGTAAATCTATTCTCAGGCTGCAGTGGGTGACTCGAGGTCCCTTCTTGCTCGACATTGGCTGATAACCTGACTACCTGCCACCCAAGATATGTTATCAACAAGTAAAAAAAAAATGGATAAATAGGAACACAGAGAACAACTAGTAATCAATTGAGTACTTCATCGCCAAGGGCCAGTGAAAGGCGTAAAACCTATCCGGCCTAAACCCGAAAACTACCAAAAGATCCATGACTAGAAGAGCTGCAGTGGACCTGCCAACTTAACCACGTGCTTGTTGGCCACACCGCATAGGCAGGAGTATAACCACGATAGAGCGACAGATCCCCAGCTATATCTGTTCATGTCCTCTAACCTCGCTACGTACGACAATCACCTGATATGCATGCAGGTACCAGACTTGTCACTGAAGAGCTAAGTCGATAATAGCATTTTGATGTACGCTTTCGCGTACCTCCTGACTGTCTCTTCGTCTACGCCCTCGGGAAGGTCACTGAATGTCTCCTGCATCCAAGCGCACTTCACAATAAACTTGTCGATGCAGTCCGGTGGTGGCAACACACCCAACAACTCCTCGAACCAAACCCATGCCGGACGACCACCATCGATGTACCGCTCGAATTTCGTCAGACATCCGCTGACATACTGTCCGTTGATCGGGAGCCCTAGTTGGTAGGCTACATCCTGTAGCTTAATCTTGCACTCACCGAATGGCAGGTAAAATGTATGCATCTTCGGACGCTATCTCTCCACAAATGCACTCACTAATGGCTCATCCAACCTAAACCAGTAGTCGTTGAGCCTCGCAAGATCGGCCAAGCCAGTCATCTGCAGGTACGACGTAATCGTATCGTTTAACGGCATGCCATGCTGCCTCCTTATGCTCGTGATATAGTGGTGGGGCTGCATGACATTGAAAAAATTCTCTTAGAATCATAACACTTTAGAAAACAACAATCACTTAAAACATATAATTTTAATCGAAAAATACTTTAACCAGAATTAAATTAAATTCTAACGGAATATAGTTAACCTACAATTTACGGCACACAGTCAAACCCTTTAGTATATAACTAATATTGTAGTGCCTCGTTAATCTACCATTTGATAATTCAAATTTTTGAATAAATTAAATCATTCTAGATCTTGATAATCTTCTGCTGCCTACATAATCCAAAGCTTGAAATCCAGATTAACTTAAATTAAGTTAAATTAAATTAAACTCCACAAAATTTCTAACCTCGTTAAACTTGTAATAATAAAAAATCACAAATCCTAACCAAACCTATTAAATCTACTCGTCAACATACTTAGTTACCCCTTATCCAATATGCATTTGTGATTTCAGTTTTCTAACACACTACTATTCCTATATCAATACTCTAACTACTACTATTTGAGGTTTAAAGATTCTAATCATTATAATATTCAAGTCCTAAACGGTTTAATATCACTACCAATCTTCTAACACACTACTGCCCCTAAATGAATAATACTTTAACTACTACTTGAAGTTTAGATATTCTAATTGTAATGTTTTGAATTTTTTTAGAACATTTTACATTTGATTTCTTTTATTACTAACCAACCATCTAATTTTATTAAAATTTCTATATTACCCTTATTCTGTCTTCCCAACCCTAACCCTAATTTTATCTATACTAACCCTATTCTAACACACACACACTTGAGAAAGAAAGAAAGAAAAAAAAAGAGGTAGAAGAGAACCAAGATGCGAGAGAGAGAAAGAGAAGGAGGCGTCTTCCAGCGTTGTCGTGCCTTGTCGCTGTCGAAGGGAGCTGTTGCTAAGCTTGAGAGAGCGAATGAGTGAGCTTCTTAGAGAGAGAAGGGGGTTCGCAGAGGAGGAAGAACCGCGACGAGGGAAAAAGAGGGGGGTTGCCTCCGTCGCGGACAAGCCATCACCGTTGAGGCCGCCACTGTCTCTGTTGGAGGCCGTCGTCATTGCTGGATGAAGAGGGAGAATTTGAGCTAGCCAGAGAAGGGGAGAAGAGAGTTGCGATGGAGGAGCCGTTCACCATCGTCGTGTCTGCTGTTGCCCTCAACGGAGCTTGTCGTCAAGGGAGCATCATCGACGTAACTGCTAATGAACCGTCTCAGTCCCTGTTTTGGTCTTGCTCAGCCCTATATCCCCTTCATTCTTCTCTCTGAATCAGCACCATTTTCTCTTGTTCTGACTCCATTTGTGAAACTGTAATGCTTCCACCTTTACTCTGCTACATTTTGTTCTTTTCTTACATGCTCTTGTTTTAATTGCGATAATATATGTCTCTGTTTTAGTACTATTACTCTACTTTTGTTGTGTTTCTGCTAGAAATTATCTTGAGTACTGGTAATGGTGCTGTCATAGAACGGTTGGAGCTGTTGATGTTATGATTACATCTGCGATGTAGCTGTGGAAGTTACTGTCACTGTTTCGGTCCAAATTCTCTGCTCTTTCATTCTATTCTTTTCCAACCTTTCTCACCTTTTAATTTGGCACTCTGGACTCGGTCTCTTCGGTCCCTTAGGACCAAGTTGTGAGTAGGCTTTATATTTATAATTATTTAGCTTTACATCTATATTTTTTTTATATATACGGCTTGAATTTATGACTATACTCACAAGTTACCAACAAAGGATTGGAATTTGATTTTAATAATGGATTTATTATAACTAAATATTTATTTCTGTGAAATTCATATTTTCAATCTGCACATGAGACTGTATACATATTTGATGAAGTTTTGTATTATTTTAGAATATTCGATTTTATTTGAATATGTATTTTTGGAACATTGAAGTATTGTTGATACTCACTTTTATACTCTGAATTTGTAAAGTATATTCGACATTTCATATAATTGAAAAGAATTTTTGATGAAAAAGTATTCTTTGATTTGATTTGATACTGTATATATTTGAAAGACCAATTGGTTATATTTGAAATTATATGTTTTGAATTGGTTTGGGAGGCTCGTATTAGAAAATCATAGTTAACGGCGGTTATGACATTAACCTAGATGCATCTGACTCAGACCTTAGCTAGCCTAATGTGTAGGCCACACGTTGGATCTGTTATTTCGTACGGAGACACGAGAAGAAAGGGCTACCCTTAGAGGTGGAGTCGCCTAAGTGCGGACTTTTAATTTAATTTTTGTATGAGAACTCCCTTATTGATTCACTTATTATTATCAACTACTATTTTTTAATTAAAATTACTTTGATAATAATGTTTATATGGTTTCATGTGGATTATAGATGTAATATTTTCCAAGAACAAATACTTGACTACGTGAGACTTTCTATTCAAGAGTCACGATTGCAATGAGTACCTATTCTTTGTTGAGTTCCTAAATGTATATGCTCTATATGTCACAGTCAGGATCCAACCATTCTTAATTATTTTAATTTTGTTAAAAATGTATAATTATTTATTTTAAAACTTGTAAAATATTTGTAACTTTCTTATTCAACTTATATAGACTTGCTAGGGAACTATTTTCTTGAGCGCCGGTCATGGTTCATTGGGTTGTGACACTAATATTTCTAATAATCAACTTCTAAGTGATTTAATATCACTAATAATTATTAATTTCTTAAAGAAAAAAAATTTAAATTTCGTTTACTAATTTCTTTATACACACTACTAGCAATATGAACAATTCTATCCAACCGATAGATTTGATTTAGGTCATCTTCTATTTCCACAATATCAACCTTGTAGTATACCTTACCTTACCTTCTCTGGATTTTCGACTTTTGTGGAGTATGGTGTGGTGAAAAGTAATTCGAATTCTATATATAGAGATTTGTGTGTAAATTGAATGAGGGTGAGTCAATTTACATTGAAGTACGTATATATATAAATAGAATTAGGACTCATAAAATTACATGGAAAGCACGTATAATGAGGGTGAGTCAATTTACATTGAAGTACGTATATATATAAATAGAATTAGGACTCATAAAATTACATGGAAAGCACGTGTGTCTATCTATCTATCTATATATATATATATATATACACCGAATTATCATGTGTCGAGTTACTATGAGTAATTCGAATTCACTCAATTTAATTTACCATGTGCAAAAATTTGTGGGCTAAATCGATATAGCGTATATCAATTTACTATAGGTGATCTCAAAATAATGTACTTCCTTAATAAATCAAAGCTACTTGCATCGATTTACCCTAAATTCTATTAAACTGATATAGATAATTCGATTTACTGTTATAATTCGTAATTTAACAATGCCTAATTCAATTTATATAATTACATAAATAGAGACATCTATATAATATTTTTTATTTTGAATAATTTATGTAATATTTATATGGCTTTGGTTTATTTGAGTATTTTATACTAATGTAAATTTTAACTATCTTTTTAGTAATACAACCTACATATAATTTAACCTATAATTTAATTTCATTAATTTGAAATACAAAAGTAGCTAGGAAAATATGTAATTGAAGGATACTAGCTAGCAATGATTGCAACAACAATTTGAAACCAATTAAAAAACCTACTTACACGAGGATGTGGACTATTTTGGCCCTCATATGAATGAGGAAAAGTTTCGATTATTTAGTACCTATATGGAGTAGGATGGGGAATGAGATCCCCACTAAATAGCCATGAAGATTAATTTACTTAATACTTAAATAATTAATTTATAATATAAGCTCGGCCACATACACACATTCTGATTTTGGCCTTTTTTTTTTTTTTCTTTTCTCATATTTATATATTTGTACGTACCATTGTGATTTATACATTTCTCAAAAATGTATTATTAAATAATATTATAATATACTATGTTATTTTTCCTTTCCTTGCACTGTTGTGTTTTTTAATAAAATCCTGTGGGCGTCCTTGTAGATTTGAAACCCTGCGGGAAATAAGGAATGTGGACCCATGATGAGAATGAAAATGTGTTTTGTGGGAAAAATTACATTTATAAATGATTTGTGAAAAACAATTTTACTGATATGTATATACTTATTTAATTAAATGTTATAATTTGTAAGATTTTTACAAATATACAATCTAATTTCTGAATTCAACCACATTATCTTTTATTTGAGATATATTTGTTAGTACTATAAATTATAGAGGGTATAAAGGAAAATCACATATAAAGTCTTATATTAAAATGAATCAAAATTATTTATATTCATGTAATTAAAAATAAGTTTAATTATTTTATCAGTCTCTATAATTTTATCGAATTTTCAGTTAAATTTTTATATTTTTTTAAATTAAATCTCTATACTATATTATATTTTGTAATTAAGTTCCTACTACTATAACAAAAATATTAAAATTAACATAATATTCTGTTAAATAAATTGAATATATTTAATTATTGATTGAATATTCTATTTTGTTTAAAAAAATATTATATTAATTTTAATTTTTTATTATGATAAAAATTTAATTATAAAATTTAATATAATATAAAAATTCAATTAAAAAATATATATAAAATTTAATTAAAAATTTAGTAAAACTATATAGATAGACAAAAATAATTAAACCTTATAAATATATGTACATATAATATGACGGCGTTACAATTAGTGTATGTGAGGACTACTTGAAGTGGTCTAGTAGGTTACTTTACCAAGCCAAAGATTGGAAAAGTATCTAAAAATTTAATATATTGAAAAGTTAATATTTTAGTGTTTTTTGTTAAGAAATATTATCTGGCGAATATATATTTTTTCGCTTGTATTTAAATTTTTTATTTGAATTAACATTAGGCAACTCTGTATTTTTTTTAACTAAAAATATTAGCTATCTAGTATTCTCTGAATTTTTTTATCAGAATATGTGACATATGTTTACTAAATTTTATAGATAAATATTTGGCAATAGAAAGAAACAATAAATAATTCTGATATTATAATTTATTCAACAAGTTATATTTTATTAAAAGCTTAGTTTTTGGTATAATTGATTAGAAAATGTATTATTTAATTTAGATATACCATTATTTGATCCCAAATGTTCGTTAAATAAAAAAGAGGTTTTGGTGACACAACTTAACTATAAATTAAAATTAATTAATCAATACAGTTGTGATATCAATTTTATGCAAAAATAGTATATTACTATGTTAAGATTACCGGCCAGGATTTATATTAATTAAGCTTCTTCAATAAAAACAAATTAAACAAAATATATAAAAGTGAAGTTAATTAGACATATAATAGGCACCAACTCTAGTGCTAATTAATGTTATAGAAAGGAGTATGTTACTGTTTTAAGATTATATGGACATATCAAATCATGCTCAACTGTAAAGACAAATGAAGAAAATATAAAGAGGGGGAACTTGTAGACAACCAACAACTATCGTACATTATTTAGAATGTCACATGAATCATGTCACGACAAACTTTATCATATTGTATGGAATGGAAAAATGTTTATATTATTAGGAATCTTCCTCAATGTACCATATACTACCCTTACCCGTTGAATGGGGTAACTCTTTCTCTTTTTTTCCTACCAAATGAAAGAAATTAATTAAAGATGTGTATACCGTGAGAAGGGGTCAATGATCCTTTGCTTTCTACGTTCTAGGACTTATTATTATTATTAAAGTAAAACTTTTGTTTATTAGTGACAATTCTTTGTTTAATTAATACTTGAATAAAAGGATTAGTTACCAATTCTCAGTACTTTAATTTATTCATTTCTTATAAATAGTCTCTTCATCAATAACACACAAAATATATCATATATGGTGAAAACTCAGGTGGAGTCGACTTTACGTGAAATTGATAGTTGTGAGTCGTTAGATGAAAATTTAGTCAAATTATCTAACAGCTCTTAGTTATCAAATTACGTAAAATTGATTGCACCTGAGTTTCTACCATATAATATTATGTGATATTTAATTTATTTTTTGTATAATCTATGATAGAAACTCAAGTGTAGTCGACTTCATGTGAAGTTGATAACTAAGAGCTATTAGATGATTTGACTGATTTGACTAAATTTTTATCTAATAATTTTTAACTATCAACTTCACGTAAAATTGAATGCATCTGAATTTTTATCAATAATTTTGTTAAAATAATAAGAGAAGGCGTACTCATAATTATTTAGTTAATTTGAGTCTTGTCTTGAGTGTAAATATTTTGAAAACGTTGTGAAAAATGAGAACTGAGTTTCTAAAAGGTATTTTTATAAGGATTTAACTAACAAAAGGATACTTGTTATAAGGTGTTAAATATAAAAAGTTTTTAATAAAAAATTGAAAATTTTAAAGTTTTCAATGTTTTTGTACATAGTGCATTTATTGAAGATAAAATTAAAAAATATGTACTTTAAGTAACTTCATCAATAAAAGCCCCTTTTATAAATACAAGGAAAAAAGTATATGGAACCAATTCTAAATCAGTCAAGAATAGAACAATTTAATTAATTATAAATATAGTAGTTAGTTTTATTTATTTATGATTTAAAATATTGGTTATTAAATGTTTCACCATATTCAAATTAGGAGGAGATACGTTCAGTATCATTGCAACGTGAATCACAGAAATTGATTCAATTAGCTTTCGTCTCTTCACCCTCCTTCCCTCTCCAAATGCCTAAACATAATAAATCAGAAAACAGATTCAAAACCATCCAATTTACAAAGAAAATGAACATTCTAATGCCTAGCATAAGTACCATCCATGTAAAAGTTTTAAATTCACCCAAAAATATTTAGCTGATTTTTTGCCGAAAGCATCTTGATTCCCTAGCATTATTGTAAATACAATAATAGATGAAATTAAAATTGTGTGTCTTGCCGTTAACTTTTTGTATACTGATCAATTTGAATTAGTTAAATACGGAAATATTTAGTAATAAAAAATAATTAAAATTTATTTTATTTAATATTTATTAATTTTAATAATAATAATTAAAAATATTAAATAAAATAAATTTTGATTATTTTTTTCTAATATTACCAAATTGAATATATATATGTCTAAAAAGACAAGTTTAAAATGATGGTGAATAAGCATTTACATCAAATTAAATTTTATACACTTAGTATGTTAGATATGTGCCATAGATATAATTATTTAATATTTTTTTATTAATTTAAATTTTTTAAAAAATAATTTTATAATATGATGTTAAAATTTTTACGATTCAAAATATCTAGAGTTTAATTTTTTTAGAAATAAAAATATTTAAATTAAGACAAATAAAAAATGTCTATTATGCAAAAATAACTCATGATGTATCTTCTTTTATTATTAGTTTAAGTTTTTAAGAAAAATAATTTCATGAGAATATGAAAGGATGGAATTCAAGTTGATTTTTTTTTTCTTTCTTAAAATTGATTTACAGATTTTAAATGCAAATCAACTTCCGATCCAAAACTGCAAAACAACTTGTTCTTAATGTCAGTTGCTAGTTTGATACACCAAAAAACTGAATCACTGGCCACCTATCCAGAATAAATATTTAATTATTTATTTTCTATTGGTGTATGTATTTCATAACTTGACATAGTCATTGTTGAATGATATTAATATTATTTTCACATTCAAGCCATGTCTACTTAAAATTAATTAGCCCAATTAATTATTTCACTAACCTTCACTTTCACAGGTAGCCATTTTTTTTTTCTTCTAACACAATAAATCTCATTAATTAATTTTGACCTAATCCCCCCTCAGGCAATTAAAACTGCAAAATCTTTAACTAAGCAAAAAAGAAGGAAGCATCAACCTCAAAATAAAATCTGTACAAATCAGTACTACCAATTGTAGTTAAAGAATAAAAAATAATAAAAAAATTAGTCAAAAATAATCAAAAATTATTTCATTTAACATTTATAAATGTTAAATAAAATAAATTTTAACTATTTTTTTTACTTTTCTAACATTATCGTAATTTGTTCACCATTCGCATCTTCTTTTACTAGTATACAATAAAAGAAGCTACCAAATAATTAAATACTCTAATAGTGAAAGAGAGAATAATAAATAATTGAATTCTTCAACATAAGTTGCTAGAGTAGTAGCTGGTAAGTTATGTGATATGAATGATAGATATATTGTAATATAGGAAACATTTCAAGTGCATCGCGAGTACCGGTGCTCCAGTTGTTTTAACCGTTGATCTAAATTATAAAAAATATATATAATATATATTAATTGAAATCAACAGTTAAAACAACTGGTGTACCGGTACTCTCTGGTGCACTTGAAATGTTTCCTGTAGTATATATATAATCACAGCCATGGAAGTGACCCTCCCATCAAATGTAGCCAAACACACCATTGAAGATACCTATCTGTTAATAATGGAACCTTTCTAATAATTTAGAAAAGAAAAGGATAAAAAAAAACCAAATATCCTAACATTAGAATAGAAGAATTAGAAATAGGCACAAAATAGTCAATTTTATTAAAAGTTTATATATAATCCAATTTACTAATATATATATATTTGTATCTATTATTTTTTTCTTCTTATCCACATGACATTATGACATGATCATGTATATCATATGGTTAAGAAAAGAAAAAACAAGAGAGGACTTACTCTATAGTACAATGACAGTGCCAAAAGTGGTGAAGCAAAGTGAATATGAAAAAAAGATCCAAATTTTCAATCATCCCAAATGGGTATCAAAGAGTTACTATCAGCAATGAAATTTGCACAGAATTCAGCACCCTCTAACCCCATTGGAGGATCATACACCCAACCATTGCAGTTATCGACCATGTCGAACCAAATGAACTCGCTCCTTGATGACTCAACCGAGTCAAACCCTTCATCATCTTCAATGTTCGGAAGCTCAACTATCTCGCTCAGTTCAGACGAATCCGTCTCTCTAGACATTGACAATGATGACGATTCCGACGACGGCGATTGTTCTGCCTCTTGCTGCTGCGAGCAAGTCTCAGCATCATCAGACGTGTCTGGGTGGAGCTGAGGCTGTTCGGCAGCAGCAATAGAGTCAAATTTGACCATGGAGGCTGCGGCTGTGGCCGCAGCTTGAATGTCACGTGGGGAACACGTGACTGGACGAGGGAGTGTCCCGGCGAGTTCGGGGAAATTGAGGATGGCGGACTGGCCTTTGATGCACAAGGCGGCGACGTCGTGTGCTCTGGCAGCCATCTCGGGCGTGGCGAAAGTTCCAAGCCAAATCCTGGATTTCTTGCGAGGCTCGCGGATTTCGGAGACCCATTTGCCCCAATTGCGCTTGCGGACGCCATGGTAGAGGGGGTGCTTGCTGCAGTCTCTTGGTCTCTTGGGGTCCTTGTTGGCATGCTCTGTTTTTTGCTTCTTGGAAGAAGAAGAAGATGAGGAGGGTGAGGGTGAGGGTGGTGGTGAAATGGTGCTGGTAGTAGATGTTTCTGAAGAAGAAGAAGAAGAAGATGATGAAGTTGTTAGTGTCATTGTGGAAGTAGAAGAAGAGAAGAGAAAGAATGTTGTGTTGAGGAGAAAACTGAAAAGAGAGAAGAAGAGAAGAAGGGTATAAGTAGTAGAAGTGAATAAAGGAAGGATACGGTATACGCTCTCTCTCTACAGTGACACTTAACCTACCAAGTACCAATAATATGTTTTTCAATTTTTACTCTTTCAAAGATAATTGTTACGGTGAAAATTCAGGTGCAGTCCACTTCACCTGAAATTGATAAATAAGAGCCGTTAGATGAAAATTTAGTCAAATCAGTCAAATTATCTAACGATTATCAGTTATCAACTTCACGTGAAGTCGATTGTACTTAAGTTTCCACTATTCGTTATACTTTTTATATTCACGAGTTTGAGTCTCACTTCTATATTTACAAAAAATAAATCAATAATTAGCTATTTTTTAATAAATACTTAATCTAACTGATGTTTATGTATACTTAAAAATTAATTATTAAATTAATTATTTATATAAAATATATATAAAAATATAAAATATATACTAAAAATTAATTAAATCATATGAATATATATAAATTTTCTTCTCTTAAAATCACTATTGTTAATAAAAAAAATTATGAATTATCCAATGCCTTAAAATTATTTTGTTAAGAAGCTTTGTTATTTATTTTTTTATAAAAAATTATGAGAATTTTTTATTTTTTACTGTATCTTTCTTTCCAATAGATTAAATATTAATTCGTTCCAAATTTAAGTTCTATTTAAAAATGTATCATTAGCCAATAAATTAAATTATAAAGACTTTAATTCAGTAAAAATAAACATGAATAATATTTTTAAGGTTAAATTTTTTTGTTAGATTTTGTGATTTGATGAAATTTATAACAAAAGTATTATTGTGTATATAAGAAATTAATTATAAAATTAATTATTATATATTTATATATAAATATATATTATTTAATTTATTTTTAATATACATTTTATACTCAATTATTTTAATAACTGATTTTTCATATAACCCTAACGTTTTTGAATTTATAAAGTGAGATTGAAATTGTGTATCTGAGTGACAAAGTCTGCAGTGGAAGTTTGTGTGCATGGACTTATGTGCAGAGTGGAAAGCGATTTTGATTGTCTCCCTCTTTTCTTTCTTTTTCTTAATTCAAATAATCATTCTTGTTTGTTACTATTTTCGTACATTTAATATATAACTTAAGTTAATTTAACAGTTGTTACTTTGCATGACGTAATTAAAAATGCTTAATTTTAACATGTTATGTTAACTATTTTTGAATGAGTGATATAAGAAAATGTGAATGATAAAAAAACAAAGCAATAAAAAAAGTGGGTGAAAGATGATATTAAATTTTGACAAGTAGTGTTTATATGAAAGGGTGTGATGAAGGAATGAGTCACTAAGAAGAAGAGGGCCCCACAAGAGAGAAAATAGCACTGACAACGTTCATTAAATGCCACCTCATCAGTTATTTGCCTAAGTCCACATCTCACCTTTCTTGTGTCCGTTGCCGTTGGCCTCAAGCCTCAAATTGTCTTTTTCTTTTGGTGAAATTCATGTGCAGTTGGCTTCACGCAAAATTAATCATTGATAGTTGTTAAATGATTCATGTAAAATTAATCATCAAGAGTCGCCAATGAGTTATAGCTCAAATGGCATAAACTCCCCATACTCAATTAAGAAGTTGCAGGTTCGAGTTACATATCTTTTTAAATTTTTTGCCAATGAGTTATAGCTCAAATAGCATAGTCTCCCCATATGATTTGACTAAATTTTTATCTAATAATTCTCTAATGTTCGACTTCATATAAAGTTATTAGTTAAATATTATTAAATAATAATTTAATCAAATATATTAAATTATTTAATAATTATTAACTAACAATTTTACATAAAAAAGTTATGTGTGAGTTTTTACTCTCATTAAATTAGTTGATATTATTTTGATATTTATATTTTTTAAAATATATTTTATGTATAAATAATGTTATTTTAGAAAATATGCCAACTAATCAGTGATTAATGAGAAATTAGTGTAGTAAGGGTCTTAATTTATGAATTAGCTAGTGGTCTTAATATTATCCATCTTCAATTTACTAATTTTTAATTGTTGAATTTAATTGATTTAAATGTAGATAATTCTATTTAAAAAATAAAAAACAACACCGGGTTAAAACTCAACATAATTATTGTAAATAATCAGACCCTTTCAAATATTTGATCAATTTTGCGATATGAAATAAAAGTAGTAGAAATAAGACTTTAGCCCCCAAAAAAATTAATTTTGGATGAAAGTTTTTTAAAAGAAATAAGTGAATTTGATTAATTTTTTTTAAATAATATGTAACTTATCTAAATGATATATTTTAGTTTTTTATTAATTAATATTTTAAAAAATATTAACAAACAAAATTTTCCCCCAAATCTTGTCCGTTCAAAAAAAAAAAAAAAAAAATCATAATATTCTTCTTTCTCTCAACATGACGGTTATCACTCTCTGTATGGATTGAATTTTTCATTTTTACTAGTATAGACCATTGTTCACCTCAACATACATATATGTCTTTTACATTTTAAACTTTCTAATGTTTTTTAGCTTCGGTATTTTCAACGGCAATCTATTTCATTCTTAAAAGAGAAAAGCCCACACAAAAAATATTATAATGTAAGTTATGGAAGAGTTAGTTGTTTTTTTTTTCATCTTTTTTTTACTACTGAAATTTATGTTTAAATCCTGATTTTGGATTCAATCTTGTTTACCACTGTAATTAATTGAATATCTATCATGCCTACGCTTTTTGTTTTGTTCGACAGAAAAAAGATTTGAAAGAGAAAATTTATTAATACTTTTGAAAATCATATAATGATATATTATAATAAATAAGGGATAAGTACTTTTTTCGTCTCTAAGATTTGAAGTTAAAATCAAAATTGTCTTCGACCTTTTTTTTTATTAAAATCACCTTCAACGTTACAAAATGTTATAAAATTATCATTTTTTATTTTATTTTACCAAATTACTCTTATTAAATAATAAAAATAATTAAAAAATTATAAAATAAAATAAAAAAAGAAAGAAAACAAAAGAGAAGGGGAAGGGGGAATCACGCAGAGGGTGGGGGCAGGGAAAAAGTAGGGGGAAGGGAAAGGGGGAGGACATGCCACCGGCCGTCGCAAACTTGCATGGAGGCACCGCCGCTACCGTCCAACTCCTGACCCTCCGCTGTTCGCTGTTCGCTGTTCGAGTTCTCCCTGCCTCTTCCCGAAGCCGCCACTTGTCCCTGCAAACCCTCGCCGCTTTGTCCTCCGTCTCGATTCCAAGGGAAGACCGCCACCAGGAGTGAGGTCCCGTTGCCATCGCTGGAGTAAGGAAATGAGGGCAGAAAATTAAGGAAAAGGAGGTTTTGGAATTGGCAGCTAGTTCTACTGTTGTTGCAGTTGCTACTGTGTCTTCTATGTTCTCCGGTGCCGGTCGCTGCTACCACTCCATCAACCCAGGGCGTCGCGAGCATCTACTCCCCCTTCACGGAGGTGCCGTCCTCGGCGCCGCTACCTGTTGTCAGATCTGCTGCTGCTTCGTCCTCGACCGGATTTGTTCCCTGCCACGGACGACCACCGGCATTCAAAGGTTGCGTTCCGGCATACAGGTAAGCTGGTCCCTGAATCAGGAAATCTGATTGCAGAATTGAAATTTGGGTTGTTTGTATGTTCAAATTGGTTGAATTTGTTCCTGCAAGAAGATATCTCTGATGCGGTTTTGTTTGGATGTGGAATTAAAAATCTGGATCTAAAATTGTTGATACATTCTGCAAATTTGTTGTGGAATTGTTTGTTGAATATGAGTTTGCATCGAGTTCTTCTTCTGCATCCATGATTTTTGAAGTTTGGCATGAATTTTGTTGTTGTTGCTGAAATTATGGCACCGCATATTTGTAACTATAACTTGACAATGAGGATTGATGAATTGTTGCTTGAACTGCCATTTCTGTTGATTTTGCTTGTTGCTGCTATGGTTGGACTAGGAAACAGAAATCTGATTCTTCTTCTGCGTCTTCTTCATCTTCTTCTTCTGTGTGAACTGAAATTTCTGTTTGTATTGCATAATCTGAGTTTGTTGTGAGATTTTCTGCTTGGATGGAGAGAGAAGAAAGGGAAGAGATAAGGGAGTGGGGGTGCAGGTGGAGGGGGGCAGAAGATAAGATGGCGGTGGCGGTGAGGGGTCCATGAGAGCAGAAATGGTTGAAAGAAGGGGATGGGGAGGGAAGACACTGAAGAGACATGGGGTGGGGTTTTATTTTTATTTTTTAATATTATTTTTATTAATTGATAAGAGTAATTTGGTAAAATAAAATAAAAAAGGACGATTTTATAACATTTTGTAACGTTGAGGATAATTTTAATAACAAAAAAAGGTCGGAGACGATTTTAATTTTGACCTCAAATCTTAGGGACGAAAAAAGTACTTATCCCATAAATTAATTACAATTAATTCTATTATAGTTAAAATATTAATTTTAGTTAAATTTAAACAACTCAAGTTATTAATATAGTTAATAATTAAATTAAAATATTAACTAATAAAAAATTGGCATATTATAAAAAATAAACTACATATTCTTTTAGAAAAGGTTGAATAGACTTTATTAAAAAATATGGTAATTCCTAAATTTTTTTTTACCAAAATGCATATTTTAGGAATCATTTTGATATATTTTATTTGAAAGTTTTTTTTTTATGATCAGACTTGATCATGTCCTAAATAACCGGATTTCGACTAAAATAAGTGAAGTTGTCTAATACGAATTTCGTTTTATTAATTTTAGTTAACTTAATAGTATTAAAATGCATTTATTTTTTATGCATTGATTTGATTTATGATATTTTTGGAGTGAAATAAATAAATCTAAAAAAAAATAGGAGTTAAATTTTATTAGTATAATAAATAAATTCTTTAGTAAATGTATGTTAAAAAGTTCAGATATTTTTTTTAGGGGGCAAAAGCATTTAATTTTCGGATGAAGCAAATTTTTGGAGATCACGATGTTATTTTATATTTTTAGACAATTATACTTTGTAAGAGTAGAAATCTAACGTTGGTTTATTTGTAAAAAAAAAAAAAAATCAAGAAAACCATATGTACTTTGATGTTCAAAAAAGTAATTACTCACTTTTGTTATTAGTTATAATAAAACATCCACAGCCAATTGGTGTTCCACAAGCATGGGCAAAGACTAATACACCATTTGTCCTTGTCTTCCTCTTAGGTTTATTTTCTTTTTATTTTTTGCATTAATGTTTTAGATAATAATGACTTGTTAGGATGATAATGAAGGAATTAGAATCTTATCCTATATTATGTCCTTTCTTATGAGTAATGAGGAATGAACATATCTTATAATAGGCCATATCTCTACCATAGGTAGCAATAATACTAGGAATGAATTTGATTGTCCAACTAGACCCATTATTATTAGGGTCTTAATTATAGTTTCTTATAAAAGATGAAGAAAATTTCTACCATTTTTCTTGCTTGCCTTGTTTAGTTGTGTCATGTGTGTATTAAGAATTAACTAACAACTCAAAATAAAGCCTAATAATATTCTTAGCTATAGGAATGTAAATGCTCTAGAGAGGCTTAGGAGTTAGGGGTGGAAAAAGGCTAGGTGACCTGTCAGGGGCCTGTAACCTGGTCTGTGTTTCGTCTGACTTGACCTGGTCTATTATAAAATAGGCATAGACTTAGACTGTTATAAAAACTTTATTATGTTAATAGGTCAGGTCCAGTTTCACTAATTAGCCTGATCTAACCTGTCAGGTCTGTCTGAACCTTTTAATATATAATTACATATATAAATAATTTTTTTATTATTAATAAAATTATGAGATATTTTAAATTTATTATATTTAATTATAAATAGTTTTGTATATTTTAAATACTTTAAAGTTTAAAAATTCTTATAAATATTAAATATAATATTTTACATACAAATATGTTTATTAAAAAATATTTTTTTAAAATAATATTTTTATTTTTGTAAAAAAAAATTAGCAGACTTTTTAACAAGCTTCAGGCCAATCCAAAATGAATAACAAATTAAATTTAGTACTTTAAAAAAAATTTATAACAAACTGCAAATCAGACTCAAGTCAATCAATTACATGATAGACCAGACCTATTAAAAATAAAGCCTGTCCTATTTTTACCCTAATTAGGAGTTAGGAGTTAAGACTTAGGAACATAGCTCTTGAAATGTATTATTAGATGTGACACTTCAACATGAATTATTGTTTTGGGATTCTTGTTTATAATGGAAGTTAAAATATCAAATTCACTATTTCAACACAAATTGAAGTATTTTATAATTACTGATTTTTATATTGTTAATTATTCCAAATACGCCACACATATGCATTACCACTTTAGTAAACACTATATATGGTACAATAATATTACAAAATAATGTTTTTTTTTTAATGCTATGATTCAACCACTGACATGAACAGTAGCATTGGCTTGTGGAATGGAAGTCTTATTTAATTGGTATTTTAATTTGGAGAAAAAAAAAAGACAAGTATTAATAATAATAACATTTTATAATGGACCCCGGGAATATAAATAATTAGTAATAGCAAGTTTTCATTATGATTAGCATTTGTCTCACATACACGTAATCATTCTCACGCCTCGAAATTACAAAAGATATAGGACAAATCAAGAAAACTAGGAAGTTGTTTAATTATGACCAAGCAGAAGATGGATATTCTTAATTAAGTTTCTAATAAAATAAAATGGGTCTAAAGAAATCATGGTGGCTAACATAAGATTCCAATTTGGAAAGACGATTTATAAATATATATTTAAAATTACTTATTGAATTTTGAGATACATCTTAATTTTGACGAATTCAATTGATGGGTACCAAATTTTCATGTACAGAAATTATTTTTAATAGGTGATGTTTTATTAGTGTATTATAGTATTGTAGAAATTATTTAACATATTTTCACGTATTAGTCAGAATATTATCACGTATTCAACACGCATAAATGTTACCATGTGAACAACATATCCTTACGTGTTGATTCTCTACCTACAAAATTTATTTAATTGTAATTCTAAATAATTTTATTTTTCACAAAAATACTAATATTTTTTTATATAAAAACAAAAATTAGCCCCACATGTAAGGGTGTTTTTTATTTTAATTTTTTCCCAATTTGTCACTACTCTTACAGTCTGACATGTTTACTTGCAAAAGAAAAATAATTGAGCTGGTTTCTTGAAAAGTCTTTTTAAAAAATAAAAATAAAGAACCCTCCTCATGTTTGGTTTCCAAACTTTCCATTATTGGCATGTCTTGAATATAAAATAGAAAGTAACCAACTAAATTGTCAAAAACAGTTTGAATTTATTTTATTTAGTATTTATTATTTATTAATTATTATAATAATTAATAAATATTAAATAAAATAATTTTTTTTTATCTTTTTAGTATTAACAAAAATGAAAATACATTTAATATATAATTTTTCAAAAAAAATATATAAAATAAATTTACATCATTTTCTATGAAAATATTATATGTATAGTATCAATAGACACTTATTAGCAAGACCATGGTACTCATAAAGAAATAATATTAAAGGTGGTTACTTGAAAAGCCTTATCTTTTTTATTTTATTTTTATTTTTAAGGGGTTGGTTTCCATAATGCATCAAACTAACGTGGACATAATTTAAGAAAAAAAATTAAATGGAAGATTCGATAGCCATAAGGCCTTTAAAAAATGAGAATCCAACACTGTCTTGATCACATGATCATTTAATTTGAGTTAGTAAATGGTTAACTTAGGCAAGGGATTTCGATATTCTAACTGTTTAGATCTTTCATATTTCACGTGGTTGATTATCTTAGATAGGTTTATTATGCACTGAGATACATACTTTTTTTTTTTTTAAATGTAAACTTGATAATTAATGGAATAATCTTTAATACCGTAATTGTTTATTTCTTGCTTATTGACTAATAATTACATCATCATAATAAATTAAAGTAGCATAGAGAAAATTAATTAACGTGACTTTTTTTTTTTTCATTCTTATTCAAGTATTTTAGCACTTGTTATTCTTATTCAAGTCCAATGGATAATCTCACCGAAAATACCCTATGGGAAAAATTATTATTATTATTATTATTAAATTAATCTTAAAAGATTACTCGTTCTTTAAACTTGTCTTTGAAAGATTTTATCAATTAGATTAGTCCTTTAAAAATTATAAATTAATTATTTTTGTCTTTCAATCACTCATCACATATAAATTTTTATCAACAGTTAATGATATAGATATACATAACACCTAGCATATCCAATTAGAGGTTGAACAAATATATTTATGAAAATATATTAATTTAGTATCGTTAGATTATATTAAGATTATGGTTTTTCAATTAAAAAATAGACTAAATTGATAAATTTTTATAAAAATATTTATTTAGCGTCCAATTCGACATGCTAGGTATCATGTATGTTATCAAATAATATTTTATATCATCAATCGTTAACGAAAATATTTAATTGACAGAAGGACAAAAATAATTAATTTATAATTTTTGAAAAACTAATTTAATTGATAAAATTTTTTAAGAATAGCATTGAAAAATAACTCATCTTTCGAAAATTAATTTTACCATTAACTCATAATTACTAAGATTAACATTAATTGTCCGTATAGATAAAAAATATTAGCAGAAATTAAGCTTAGCACATTAACCAATATAAATTGTAAGAACTTTGTAATCATTTTTATTAATTTGTAATTTTATTATGTGTCCTTGAGGCACATGTTAGCTAAACTTTAATAATAATAATAATAATAATAATAATAATAATAATAATAATAATAATATCAACCACTAAAAAGTACACTAAATTAATTAATTAATTATAGCCAATGTGATATGAAGAATGTGACGTTATAAAATTAGTAATATTGGACATATGACCTAATTAAATTAACTACTACAATAATTGTCAACTCTTCCCATAACCCTTTTGATCAATTCTCACAAGCCACATACATATGGCTTATTAATTAATCATAATCTTCCATATTCATCTCTGCTGAATTTATTCTTCCAAATTATTAACTCATAATAAGTCATATATATATATATATATATATATATATATATATATATATATATATATATTAATGAGCTATATAATTATTACATTGAGTAAAGTATCATTTTTGTCCCTAACGTTTGGGGTAAGTTTTAAAGTTGTCCCTAATATTTCAATCGTCCTATTTAAGTTCCTAATGTTTTAAAATTGACTCAATGTTGTCCTGCCGTTAGGGATCCGTTAATAGAATTGACGGCGGGACAAAATTGAGACGATTTTGAAACGTTAGGGACTTAACTAGAACGAAAACGTTAGGAAAAAAAATAATATACATAAAAATAAATTTTAATTTAATTTTATCTTTCAATAATATTAATTTTTTACTGTACATAGTATTCAATTATTTTTTAATTACATCTAAATAAATTACACTTAATCACATTACTTTCATTTTAAATAAATTTCATTTTTTATAATTTTAAAGAATTATAATTCATTAGAGACATACAAAAGGTATAATTTATATTTTATTGTATATATATTAATTTTTTTCTGTAAGTTTATATACTAAGTCATTCTACAAACATTTTATGATAACTAAAAATCTTTAAGAGTAAAATTATAAAAAAATAATTTATTTAAAATAAAAGTAATATGATTAAGTGTAATTTACTTAGATGTGATTAAAAAATAATTGAATACTATGTATAGTAAAAAATTAATATTATTGAAGAATAAAATTAAAATTTATTTCTATGT